>NC_133103.1:13477346-14677346 GCF_022965805.1 Primulina eburnea
TGTGTGGTCTTCGGCCTTATATGAACCTAACTCAAATTTTATCCATCCAAAATCTATTATTCGAGTGAGCTATAATAATTATAGCCGGACTATTAATTAGGCCAAAATAATTAAAATTAGACTTTTACCCATCAAGACAATTTAATAATATTTTATCCCATAGTTTCGAGTGTTAATTGTGTTCAGAAAGTGTCCATCGATATATAGTCTAAGATAAAATTAGGAATAAATATCAACGTTAAAAAAAACAAAAAATAATGTTTTTGAATGATTTCATATAATTTGTCGCAAAATTTTTTTATGTCAAAATTTTTACGCAAAATTTTGGTCGGATTTTTTAAAATGGATTTCCTATTTACGAGCCCAGATGTTGTTGGGCCTAACTAACACAAAGAACAATAAAACAATGTCGGTGCTCTGATCCTCGATACACGGTGGAGAATTGAGAAAGCACTGGCAGTCACTTGATCGGTTGATTGGTCTCCTTTTCATTTTCAGGTGGTGATCGATTCATTATTGCTTTCGTTAAATTTTTGTGGGTTTATGTCGTATAAATTTACTTGTTTTGTCGATAGAATTTTTTCATGACTTGCTCGAGTAACGAGGAACAATCAAATGATTTTTATGGGCTTTCCTGACCAAATGCTGAATAATCATACTATCTAATGAAATTGTACTGATTTTTTTGGTCCTCTGCGTATTCTATGTTGTGTTTCTTTCTCGTGATAGTTTTGTGACAGGTAATCGGGATTTCTGTAGCATCTTCTATTATGTGTTTCTTTTCCCCCAATTGCTCGACTATTTCATACAATTCACCACAAATTTATTGGGTTTTTAATCCTCGAATTTGGAATAACTTTAGTAAACGCGCGCACTCAAGAAAGAGAGCTTTTTGGTGGTTGATGCTTGAATTGTTGGATAATTTATGCTTTACTCTGTATTAGTTGGTTGAAAAGTATGATCTTTAGATATCTTACTTAACGCCCCACTTGATTATTTTTTCCAAAAGCTATATATGGCTTGCAAATAGATGTTTATGTGTAGTCGCTCACATATCGGGGACACTGATATTTCATTTAAAAAATATATATGAGATTTTATTTGGGTTTAATGAGATGCTATGGTGGGGGTGGTAACATCCCAATGCAGATCCAATAGTCATCATTGACCCAAACATGCGTGCTTTGCCAAACATTAGAAAAAAATTTAGGCAATGGTAGCATTGGATCCACCATGAGGTTAATACCTTTACGAAGATTGAAATCAGCCTTTGGGGCCACTATCCCACTCAGTCGCTCCTGATAATGTGACATGTATGTGTCTGTGTGGCAGTATTATTTTGTGTTATTATTTGTTTCATTGTTTGGGCTGTTATATAATTTTGTAGGATGTCCAAGTTCTTTGGAGGGAAAGATCCATTTGACCACCCATTTTTTGCTCAACCATTTGGTGGTTTATTTGGTGCGAGAAGCCCATTTGATGATCCGTTTTTCACTCGCCCATTTGATGTCCATACTGGTTCTACGAAGCAAATCACCATTGAGGAGCTGAGCCCAGATGATCAAGATGGCAATAATGCTACGCAGAACCAAATGGCTAGCGAAGAACTTTCTGTTTGGAACCCAAATGAGTTTCAAAGTGGTACATCTTTCACATTACCTCTAAGTTTGTCACACGCGTTCTATCCCCAATTAACTGGTTTATATGAGTATGCTATGTATGAGGTTTTTTTGTCAGTGCTTTAATTGACACAATGATGTCTACTCCGCAATTCATTAACATATCGAACAGTAGCTCTTAAGTGACTTGGTTTTACCGTGATGTTACCATTCAGAATAGGTTACCAAAAGATTGCTTTACGGACAACATTTTGGGAAGATCATAGAAGTTGTCCATAGCACAGAGAGTGGAACTATATATCTTTCTTTTCATATTATTATGCAAAAGTCGATATAAACTGCAGGGATCCAGAGCTTTAGCTTCCAGAAAATTGCATATGGTGGTCCAGATGGACCTTACTACACTTCTTCTGTTGGAAGAAGAACTGGGGGTGACGGGGTCAGTAACAATGCCTTCCCAAGAGGAATTAACATTTTGTTTATAACATCTATAATTTTTATTTGTATAATTGTCAAAGGTGACTGTGATGGAGATGAAAGAAGAAGATCAATTGGCTGGTGAATCGCTGCATACAGTTTCTAAAGGAATCCGTGATAAGGTAATATACTTGACGGAGAGCATGCCTGGTGCGGAAGTTTGAATTTAATATTTTCTATATTTTTCGATTTTGTTAGTTAGTTACTTGACTTTCATAATTGGTTGAATCTTCATCATGATTGGTAAAGTTCTGAAAAAAGTAGCGCTTTTTTTTTTTAAATTAACTGAGACCGGCTAAAGCTTTTACTTCTTTTGTGATTACCAAGGGACACTCTGTTACGAAGAAGAAAACTTCTGATGGCCAAGTTGACTCCTTACAAACTCTACACAATTTAAATGAAGGTTTGGTTCCTTCGCACAATCTGATAGGCGCTTTTCTTTCAAACTGTCTGTACCTGATATTTGATTCCTTATAATTGGTCTTAGATGAGATTGCTGGTTTTGAAGAGAACTGGAAAACCCACGCTGATAAAGCTTTGCCTGGATGGAGCAATGGCTTCAATTCACTTGAGGATGCAGGTACATTACTTTAATGTCCAGTTTCAAAAGTGTTTTATTTTTCTTTCTTTTTATTGGCTAGTTCCAGCAAGAATGCATTTGTTTATCAATATTATCTTATTGTGTGATGAACTTGGTTTACGTATTTGAGATTCTGAATTGTGAATCTAGACGCGTTAGAAAAATAATAAAATAAAATAAAGTAAATTGTCGCGTTTATTCATCGATAATGCTTGCAATCATGTGGGGATATCACTTTTTATTTATTATGCAGGGACTTATGAAAGTGTGTGGAATAATCTAGCAAATTGGAGCGGTTGGCCTTTTCCTTCTCTGGAGCACTATGGAAGCGGTGGAAATTCTTCATTTCTCTATCGTTTCTCAAATTATGCATTCAATGTTTCATTGATTTGTTCTGTTGGATTTTCTACAATTTTTTACTCCCAATGAGGATTTTTGATGATGAGATTTTTAAACTATTGCCCTTATTTGACAATCGAAGATTAAAGATTGATCAAATGTCTTGCAAGCCTTAGTTGTGAACTAGTTGGGGTTAGCAGAAACTTAAACATCATCAAACTGATACTGGGGAAAAAAGATAAATAGCTTGTTTCCTTTAATGGCTGAAGTAAGTCGGCTCTAAATAATTTACATGTTCATCCCCAAATCCTCTAAGTTTATATACAAGACCAGCGAAAAAAAAGCTGAAAATTTGAGCTCTGGTTTACTTTCAACTTGAGCGGTTGCTTTTATATAGAAACTACAAATACTTTTAGAGTCGAATCCATTTATGAGTGATCTTTACATATATTTCTAATGCTTTTATTCAGTTATGCATAACCTTCCTCTCAGATCATGCAGGGACTAGCCACTTAGCTAATTGGGGTGGTTGGCCATTTCCTTCGTTGGAGTTCGATGGATATGGTGGAGCTGAAACAAACAGTGAACCCACGGGGACCTCCAGTCGTGGAACCTCAAGAAAAGTAATCCCAATAGAGTAGAGCCTGCTGTTTTGGACTTGCTGGTAGCCGTGAGTCTGCAAGTGTTTGGATGTGTCTTTTGTATCTGCTTTTACTTCATGTTATGTAGTAGATGCCTAAGAGATGATTTCAGTCCTGGACGGTTTGTCCGCGGTTAAATTTATATATGTATGATACTGAAAAGTTATGTATGAGTGGCAGATTATGGCTACAATTGGTATTGTTTTTGGACTTTTTTTAAAAATGCTTTCTGGAAAATATATGCATGGACATCTTAAATGACTTTTAAAATTTTCTGGATAATATAAAATAAGTTGAGTTGGTGATACTGCATTTTTTAATTTATTTTATCCAGAAAATTAAAATCATGTCTTTTTTAATCAATGTGGTTGATTAATATAAAGTTGTTTTAAATACTTATTTCAAACATTTCATCAAATCTAAATATAATTTTAGCATTTTGGTACTTAAGACGGGTGGTTGATTAATATAAAGTCGTTTTAAATATTTATTTCAAATATTTCATCACATTCAAATATAATTTTAGCATTTTGCTACTTAAGACGGGTATATGTGTTAAATATTAGTGAAAAATGTAATTTTGATTAAGATATACCACTATAAAAAAATATAATTATGATAATGTAATTTTCATAGGTTTCTTTCAGTTATTTGAACGAATGATTTGGAATGATTTCACGTAGAGATATTTGAAATTCATCCAATAATTTTACAACTCGGAAAAAATATTTTGATTTGAAATTTATTTTCAATTAGATTTGTTAAAGCAAACCAATAAATGAATAATGTGATTGTTTCAAGAATTAGTAAGTATGAAAGTAAATAATTTCTCATAGTCAAATAAGTCGATTTTGGCTAACTATAAAAAATTGACATGATGATAAATTCATTTCTCTAGGTTGGAATATTTCCAAAAACTTTAAATTATAATAATGTTTATATAATAATCCTATAGTCGCTTATTATTTAACAATAAAATATTGGATTTAGCTTAGTTAAATGTGTGTTTTAATTTTTGATTTAATAAATTATTTGTACAAAAGCATTTTATAAATGATTTCTTTCCCCATAAATTTATTCCCGTCGGGGGTGCCAAAGACTTGGATCGATGGACCACAGGAACGTCGTCGTATGTGACAATGGCACCGGTGTAATTATTCCCTGCTTTAACTTACACATTTCAGAGTGATCAGTTCTACAATTATTCGATTTCATCTCTTCATTATCAATTGGTTTGCTTAATTCTGTGTTCTCTTTGATTCTGCTCAGTATGTTAAGTGTGGATTTGCGAGTGAAAACTTCCCCACGTCGGTATTTCCTTGTGTTGTTGGAAAGCCAATGCTTCGCTACGAAGAATCGTTTTTGGAGCAAGAGATCACGGTCAGATTTATTTCTTTCACTTATGGTTCAGATTGGTGTTTGTTTACTTGTATATTTCGGAACTATAAAAGAAAATTCATTTCACTGGGAGATTACTCGGCGTACTTGGAAATTACACAGGCACGATTTGAGCAAGGGAAGAAGAACTTTCTTTTAGCGATTTTCTATACTTCTTTACTTCACGACACGTAGCTGAGCTACATAAATTGCATGTCGAAAAGTTATAGTTTTTATAGTTGTTTTGTTTAAAATGAAGTGATGGTTTTCTTGAAGTTCCACGTACTGGAATTGCATTCTTTGTATTCCGACTCACTTTTTATCTTGGGACACATTATAGCTCTGTAGTTGTGTTTGTATTTTTCCTATACGTCGAGAGATCGTTGCACTTTTTTTAGCTCTCAAGTCAAACGTGGCAAACACTTGTTGCTTTCTACCACTTAATTTTCTTTTTTCGTGTGTCCGCAGGATATTCTTGTTGGAGATGCTTGTTTGAAATGAAGGCATCAGTTAGACATATCTTACCCTGTTAACAATGGTATCGTGCAAAATTGGGATCATATGGAACACGTGTGGGATCATGCATTTTTTAGCGAACTAAAGGTTACTTTCCGTATCTTTTAATCTCCAAATGCAGAAAGTTTCATTTATCCAGTGTATTGTTTGATTATTGGTACACTCTCTCTCTCTCTCTCTCTGTTTCAAAGACGTGGTTTTACTTTTCATTTCATTTTACTTTCTGAAGGTAGATCCCGCACAATGCAAAATTTTGCTCACTGACCCACCTTTGAATCCATCTAAAAACCGTGAAAAAATAAACTGCCTAGTTCTAGAATTATAGATTTGGATTTCTATTGGTGGAACTAAGATGATATGATCCAAATCTTAAATTGTCTGTATCCAGGTTGAAGTCATGTTTGAGAAATACAACTTTGCTGGTGTTTTCATTCAAATCCAAGCTGTTTTGACATTGTACGCTCAAGGTGCTTGTGAGGCTAAATTAAAAAATTATGGTTTCCGTCACTGGTCTACACACTACTCTTAACAAGCTAGTCACTATGAATATGGTGTCTGCAAAAAACTTTGTCCATCACAGTACAGTTATTTTATGGTTGTTGTTTCTGTTCACTTTCTCCCTGGACTTGCATCGAATTTTCTATAATGTGCTATTCAATGCCGTCTTGAGATGACTCAGGTCTGCTGACGGGACTAGTAATTGATTCTGTCGATGGAGTTACTCACGTGGTAAACTTTCTATCAAGACTTATCTGTGATGTGGATCATGGATAGTTTGATAACTAGTTGTCATTTTTCTCTTAATCGATAAATTCCCAAACAGTTGTGTTTGTTTGCTAAATGATATTCGATAAGCATTCTGATCTGGAATGTCACACTGATAGAAAGGGAAAATATTTTTTAAAGATTAAATTAAAGGAATAGATCAACCATTGAGTATTTATGTTGCTGAAAAATGATTAAAAAAAGCTTCATCAAATGTTCTATCTTTTATATATTTATTAATTGTGCCAATGGTTTTGCTTTTTCTGTGAAGGTATGCTATTAATAGAACAGCTGACTTTGAGACTGTCAGGACTATCAAAGAGAAGATTTGCTATATAAGGTGGGTGAATTAATATTTGTTTTCAGTGACTTATAAATTGATACGCATGTTTTGACGTTTTTCTTAATTGATGAAGTTATGATTACAAAAGGGAATATCAATTGGGACTTGAAACTACTACCCTTGTTAAGAATTATACTGTAAGTTAATTTTCTGCAAGTTCATATCTTCTCAAGGCTACTGAAATAAAGTAACTACAATTGCAAGAACCAATGCATCTTGCTGTGTACTCGCAACTTAATATTTTACCGTGGTCCTTACTTTTTCAATGCAGAAGTTTGTTTTAACTTTCATAGAAGAATAGTTAGATTTAACATTTTTGCCTCCACACATCTTTTCTATGGGTATATTACCTTGCTATCTTTCAGGCGTGTTGGAAAACAATTAACAAATTTAAAGTTATTACCTGTAATAAACAGCTGCCAGATGGAAGGGTCATTAAAGTTGGCACCGGTTGCTTTCAAGCACCGGAGGCTCTTTTACTCCAGTAAGCATGAATCTGTGTCCCGTGATTACTATATTAAGCTTTTCAAGTTAATATTAAGCGACTATTTACCTGTTTCTGAATGTCCATTGTCTAATTTATGAAACACTGTTTGAATGTTTGTCAACATGCTTCGAGTGTATTTTTTGTTATACATTTTGTCGTCGTCTACCAAAAGATAGATGTTGGTGGAGAAAACTCTAAATGTAGAAATAATTTGTCTTTGACTCTCACTCAGGATAAATGCATGGAACATTTGGTTCATTCCAATCCTGAGATGTCCGGATTTTTCTATCACCAATAGCTTTGCTTAGTTATATGACTTGTCTGGGAGAAGCGGTGCCTCCCTCACAAAGGGGATCTCGGTGACTAGGCTTGAACAATTGTGTACCAAACACATTTCTCCATAAAAGTCATAAGATCATGAGCGGGGTTGTTGCTTGCCAAGTGCCAAGTGCCACGAATGTATGAGCGCTGATGTCCGTATTGGCGACCAAATGACAGGAGAGCCGCTGAAGCTCAGTGTAGGGCGGTCATAACTATAACAGTCTTCTTCTTTTTTAGTTGCATGTTACTGAAGGCTCCTCAATATCATCTTCATTTGCTGCTTCAAATTATTAATCCCACCATCTTGCGCCATTCAATCCTAAACTATGTGTTGCATCATGTTGCTTCTTTACACTATTAACTACCATTTATTATGGATAGTGTTCTATTGTTTTAGTTGAAATGTAAATTTTTGCTTATTATATGACTATTGTGTTGTCATATTATAAATATAATTGTACTATATCATTAAAAGATATTTGGAAATGTGATTACCGGTGTTGGAAAATTGTGTATATTCTGACCCACCGAGTAAAATGCCTACTTCGATAAAAGTTTGAGCTTTTTGAATTCAAGCAACTCGATGCACATTTGGGTTGAGCATCAGTGCAATGATTGCTACTACTATGAGGTTGAGATCAAGCAACGGTGATTTAGGTTCAACTGTTTGTAAAAGACTTGAAATTCAAAATCTTTATAAACGTTGCAGGATGCACCAGAGTTTTGGATCAACAGGCAAGATTATTTGGAAGGAGGACTCGCTTGTTTAAGCAAGTGTGGCGGGGCATGAGAACGTGTCTCGCCATTTCGTGAACTCGAGGCTCGAATTCTTGGATACCGAATAAGAAAGCATTAAAGACGTCAAGCGTGCATGTGTAGTTAGATACAAATAATTCTACAGCATTAAATAGTTTGATACTGAATCTTGTGGCCTGCGTAAAATGGATTTGTCATGTTTTAGCTATTATTTGTATGCTTTCAAGTAATCAAACAAAATAAGCTGTATTCCCACTCTCTGCTTTTTTTGCTGGTACCAAATGTTTTGATTCATACTTCACAGATGCAACCATGGCAGACCTACGAAAGAAATCGAGGAAGCCATATTGTTTTGGGATTTTTTTTTTTAAGGGAATAAATGCAAGTTTTAACCAACCCAGACAAATAAAAAGGAGAAGGCGTAATGGGCTCTTTATTTCTGAACGAATGGGCTTTCTTGTATTCTTCAAATCTGAAAGCCCATCATATGTTGTGGGCTTCGAGGCTCATTAATGCTTATCGCTCTCGATCTATCTAAACAAACGGCCAATCAGCTTCGATCCCCCAATCATTACGATCAGTAATCCAAGATTTACCCGATAAATTTTCTGAAATCAACTTTTAAATCTCCACGCTCCAGTTGCATGGATCAGAGTGTGGGATATTTTTGCGAATGAAATTGCATTGATGGATTGAGATTCTCTCGTTGCTGGAGTTTTTGGAAGCTTCATTTGGTTTGAAGAGCGGGGTAATATGCAGTGGAAGACGATATGCGTCGGATGGAAGCGTTGGATCTTTTTGTTGCCTGCAGTTGTTATAATTCCTCATATGCTCTCAGGTTCCTAGTCTGATGCTTTCTGATTTCCTCAATTAATTTCTGATGTGTTGTTATTGTTATGTATGTTAAACGAAATGAGAAATGTATGTTCCTTTCAGTTTTGGAGTTCCAGAAGCTGACAAATTCAGGGGATTTGCGCAGTGAAAAGCGTGTGAAATTTGATCATCTTGTTCTTGGACCAGCAGCTGGTGAAGGCCTGCCTGATCGTCTCCATTGCCAAGGTATTTTTAGTCCCTTTACTTTCTAAGGGAGGAAAAGGAATTACTATTTCATTTTTAGTTCTTAATTTCTCTACTCGCAAATGATTAATATCCATGAATTCTTTTTCGGAACCTTCTTGCTACACTTTTGCTATTTTGCAATTATAGAATCAGATACCTAACTTAAGAAATCTCGCAATATCCACAGTATTTTTTTTCCTTATTTATGCTTCATTAGCTACATTTGAGATATAAGCATGTGCAAGTTCTTTTTATCCGATTTTGTTTACATCTTGATTACTTGTGGGAAAACATGTTGAATCATGCTATTGGCATGTATTTGTGGCGCTGAACTATGTCATTACCTAGTCTATTCTCGATTTCATGAGTTTGGACATTTTGCGATCAAATGAAGGTGCCCATGAAAAAAAATTGGTATGGTTTGAACTGATTTGCCTAAATTGACAAAATTGTGAATCAGGAACCAAGGCTCTCAACAAGACAAGTTTTGGATTACTTCCTAACGATCCTAACTCTGGGGAACATGTTGCTTTTGTCTCGATGTTTGCTGCCTATGATTCTGCTGCTGATGGACTGGTCTCTGGTAGACCGCCTGACTATGTTACTGTAGGGAATGCTTCATACAATAAGGTGGAGAGGTCGACGGCAATCTTGAATGTGTTTATAAATTTCATCCAGGTGCATCCAAGTAATATATTATCTTCTCTTCTTTTTTTTTTTTTGAAATTTTTTACCCATTCACATGATCCCCTAGTGTGACTTGCACTTGAGATTTCAAAAGTGAAAAACTGACTGTTCAACTGAGATTGTTGGTTGGGATAAATCATATATTTTCTGTTGTGCAATATAGGCTTCAATCCTCTAAAGAACGTGTTTTTTTTCCATTTTTATTTTCTAAACAAACTTATATGTTGAATCACGGGCCATGACACGTTTTCTGACAATGTCTGAATTTATATTTGATTCAGCTCGTAAGGATAAGAACGACTAATCTAAACAATGATAATTCATGTCTTATCAATTTGTAGGTGACTATGCCCAAAAGCAACATCTTCATCCTTACTGATCCAGCGTCGGAGCTTCGTTTGCATCGAGACATGGTTACTATACAATCAATACAAGGTGAATATTCGCGAGACAAGTTGATGCTTCAAAGAATCAGATCTTACATTGTAAGAGCATTAGGCATGCTTGAAAAATGGAGATAATTTTTCTATATATTTCTTATTTTACCTTAGCTTCATCATATATGTTGATGCTTTTTTTATGTTTCCTGTGATATAAAATGCAATTGTTTTTATAAATATGTTATTTGACTTGAATTTGTTGGATTAATACTATTTGGTGCATACTTTGTGTTATGGAGCAAGTCCTGTGAGATTTTATTTGTTAATAGTATGTCATGTTTTAATTTTTTAAGAATGTAATTGTTTCCTTTTTGCTATGTGTTTTCTCCAGGCTTTTCTAGAAATACAGCTTAAAAAGACTCAGAAGCGGGAGCAAGTCAGTCATTTCATTTTTACTGACTCGGATATAGCAGTGGTGAATGACCTGGGACATATATTTACGGAATATCCAAATTTTGATCTGGCTCTTACCTTCCGGAACAACCACAATCAACCTTTGAATTCAGGACTTATAGCAGTAAGGGGCACTGCTGAGGCAATTCAGAGGTGCACATTCTATCATTTGTCCTCTACAACCTAACTAGTAACTGGGAAAATATATTTAAGAAGTAACCAATTATCAAGGAGACACCTAGAAGAAACTTTTGTGGGCAGAAACTGCTCGATTGAGAGGCAATTTTGTTTTGTTTTCGTGTGGTGACGAAGGGACACAAAACAAGCATTGCTTTAACTTGATAAGAAGCCCGAGAGTACTATGAAACTGCTCATTGAAAAAACTGACTATGTTTTCTCCTTTTTTCTGCTGAATCTCTCAATTTGCGAATATTTTTGTTGTAGTTGGTGTTAATATGTTTGAACTTGGAATTTTCGTTACTAAATTGTACTTCCCCCTTGTATTAAGATAATTGTATGTTATCACAGGGGAATGATTTTCTTACATGAAGTGCTGGAAGTTTACAGTTTAAAATTCATGAAAGCTTCCCGGATGCTTGGAGATCAATTAGCGCTTGCATGGATAGTAAAATCTGACCCTAATTTTAATGGAAGAAGGTTTTCTAGAAGAGAGGCTTTCCTAGACAAAATCGGTGGTGCTTCGGTCCTCTTCTTACCATGTTCTAGTTATAATTGGACACCACCTGAGGGTGCTGGTCAGTTTCATGGAATGCCATTGGATGTGAAGGTAAGAACATTTATATCACTTCTCAATGAACAAACCACTGATTAAAAATCAATTTTTTCTTCCCTTTGAGACGGGCTTCTTGAATAAGATTTACTATAAAATTTGGTTTTGTTTTTGGGTTTCAGGTAGTTCATTTCAAGGGATCACGGAAACGACTTATGCTGGAGGCTTGGAACTTCTGGTCATCATATTCCGACATGTCGGATATGTTGTGCCTAATTTTGAAGAGCGGAAGGACAAAATACGATTTCTAATAATGTACATGCTGAGATTTTTGTTGGTTGTGTATCTAATTAGTTATATCATATAGTTTATAGGACATGGATTAATCTGATGGAGTTATGGTAATTTGGATGACTAAGTTATGGATTACTCTGGTGGAGTTATGGTAATTTGGATGCCAAACTTAGTTGATCCCTTTGAGGGGCTTTTTTCCGTTGTTGCCAATTTGGAATGCTACAGTTTTTCACTACAATAAAACCGTCATTGATATTCTGAAGAAGAAAAAAAAAGAAGCAAGAAAAACTTAGTTTAAAAAGTAATAACTCGATAACATATATTTTTTTTGAACAATATTTTCGAGATGATTTCTTATTCAGTCGCTCATTTATCATATGTATCGGTGCCTCTTTTTTCAATTATCTCGATTTAGTATTTAATTTTATGTGATTTTTTTTTCTATTTAGTCATTTAACTCCACTGTTAAAAATGACAGAAAGTAAGCATACGATACATTGATAATTCCCTATTTAATCTTGTATTTTATTGCATTTTCTCGATTTAGTCTTTCTACTAAAAGAAGACCTGGCTCCAAGTTATTCAGTGACGTGGAGTTTCTCGGCTCTTTCATCACCTATTATCAGCTAATTTCCATGTTAGGAGGTGATTCTCCATTTTTAGAACCAACTCCAAGAAGAGGCTTTAAGACTACAATGAATGCTCATTTAAAAAGCAAAAAAAAAAGGTCCTAATATCCACTTCTTCGGATTCGGATGCCCGCGAAACCATATGATAATGTAGAGTAGGTATGGTACTTCTTGACCCTGTCTCCCCGAGGGACAGTTGAATAAGCGACAAAGGTTACAAACTTTCGATGGAGGCGGAGCCGTTTTTTCAAGTGCCCCGAGTTAGTCCTCCTTTTACATAATTTCCTCGGTTTAATAATCCGTTAACTATATGGTTCAAAAATATGGAAAATAAGCATGTGACACAACCAACATTTTTCATCCGATCGAAAGCACATTTATTTCTCCTAAAATGAAAATACAACCTTAATATTCCATACAACTGATTGTTCATTATATGGTTAAAAAAGCATAACATTAAATTTAATATATCTGATTAGTTACATAATGAGCATGACTATTTTAGAAAGCAAAACAATATTTATGCAATTTTGAAGAATTGGGAAAAAAATATGAGTCAGTTTTTATACAAAGATTGAGGAATATGAACCACAGGCAATTGCAGAAGATGAAAGCTTGGACGATTGCAAGCGGGGATTGGGTGGGGTTTTGATAAGACTTTATTTGCTTCATTTAAGATTTATCTAAAAAGATATGTCTCGAGTTTAGGAGAAAGAGAGGTGCTTTTTACTTATTGAAATAGTTATCATATATATATATATATATATATATATATATATATATATATATATATATATATATATATATATATATATATATATAAGCCCCAACTTTTTTTTTGATAATTCATGACTTTGACAAAAACTTGTTTGAAACGGATCTCTTATTTGAGTCCTCCATGAAAAAATATAATTTTTTATGCTAAAAGTATTGTTTTTTATTGTGAATATCGATAGATTTGATCCGTCTCACAGACAAAAATTCGTAAGATCGTCTCACAAAATATCTATTTCATGACCATATATGATTTATAATTTGATGTGCATAACTAAAATTAAATGAATAAGTGAACAAAATGACGTCATAATTCAAACCTTTTCTTGTCACGTCTTGGAAATTAAACTGAGCGTCAGATGGAACTTAAATTTGACGATGTCTCGCAAGCTAATTTTTTCCATCTCGTAAAAACCCATGACTGAGACTACTATTGTCGTTCCATAGATGCCTGGATTAAAGAGGTGAGGGATGGATGAATCCTCGCCGTCCGTAACGAACGAGCTTCGCTCCTTCCTTGGACAAATTCCTCCCCCAGCGGCCACCTCGGTCGAAGATCAAGCTGTTTCATTAAAAACACACTTTTCAGAAGTTCCAGATAGACAAAACTCGAGTGAAACTTGAATATTCTGGTCGTGAACAGAGAATATACACCGTGATTACCAAAAAAACATAATACAGTCTTTGCAGAAACGTAACATTTCATTAATTCAATGCCTATATTCAACAGAAATTGCAAACTGGGTTTAAAACATTCAGACTTCGGTTGACGTTTGAAAGGGTGGAGGAGACAGACAACGTGAAAATTGTGCCGTTTGAGTGTGAGAGAGTTGGACATGTGAAAAGCGTTCACAAACCAAATGCAGTCACATTATAAACTTCCAACAACCAAAAAATAAGTGACAAACCAAGGCATCCGCAGGTTCGCAGGCAGGTGGTGGAGGATCGTATCTTCCCATTTGAAAATGCTCGATTCCAGTCCAAGCAATCATTACACCTACCATAGATGACAGGTGCAACAACAAATTCGTAAATTTTGAATTTTACAACATAATGTCAAATGTCTACTTTTAATCGGTACTATAATTGGCACAACTTAATATTGACATGGCTTACAAAGCGACAAATGCAAACAAGACTTTCTCACCATTGTCTGTGCAAAGACTAGGAGGAGGGCAGACAAGTTGCAGACCAGTCCTTCCCACAACCTCGTTGAGCCGAGCTCGAACATGTTGGTTGGATGCAACACCACCAGAGACCACCTATCCAAGGCAAAATAGAGCATGGAGATCACAAACCAGAAAATTTAAGAATGACTGAATTACAAAACAAAAGAAAAATAGCTGCATTTTATGCAATGTGGTGGATAAAGAGCGGTTAAAACATATTTTGACAAACCAGATGCTTTATAGAAGGCTCGATCTTCAATGCCCATTCAATTGCTCGTTCACACTTTTCTTCTAAATGCAATACTGCAACTCTCTTCACGAGGCGTATTTAGGAGGTAAACAATTCAAGAAATCCAACTATGACGATAGTCGATAGACATGATAAAGATGTTATAAAGCAAGAAAAAATCACAGACTTAATTACCTGGAAAGAGGCAGCAATATTGGCCCTGGCCAATTTGTCTTCAGTACTGGCTGAAGAGATTGGGATTCCAGAATCACTGCAGAACATCAATGGTATAAGAATTATGTGAAAGCTTGTAGACTAATACATGTATACTATCTGCATGAATTCGAGAACAAAATGCAACACGTAGAAAACTTTCATAATACACCACCTCACATATGCCATATGCAGAATTGAGCATTTCCTGTTGTACCAAAAGTAGAACCCAAATTTTTTAAATCGTATATTAGTCCAAACACTACATTTTGACTGTTATGCCATGTAAACAGCCACATCTATCAGTAAGAGCAATTGCTACTTCCATACATTTCCTCCCTAATAATTGTGCCAATTTGCAATCCATGATAACCTAATAATATAATTTTGACGGAAATTCTAAGTGTAGAGCCGAACATCCACCGCTATACCATTATTAGTGGTGATAATGCAACCAAAATTTTTCCGACTGCACAACTGCTTAAGTACATATTTTAATTGCTATACTACATAGACAACCGCAAAAGACATGGATCCGATCCATAATTCCCAAGACCCAACACCATAAGTATGATAGCTACTACAATGTGTTAGCTTTTTGCTCATTAGGGGGACAATTTCTGAAGCGCTAGATACACCATTTATTCTCAATTATGGATAAAACGAGGACATAGACAGATATACATCATATTTTTGGCAATTAACCCTGGTCTTGATATATAACAAAAAACAAAGATAAGAATATATGGTGATAAATGATGTACAGAGTAAAATTAATGACAAGGATATACTACATGCTTTTGGATTCAATTGCCAGCCTCACTTGAGTCTTTAGACCTGCGTAGGAGAAGTTGCAGTCTTTATGCTGTTTCATAGGGACCTGTGGCAGAACAAACTATTATCTTGTTAAAAAAAATAACAAGCACAACATAATAAAAAAAAATTAAGATTGATTTTAGGAAGATAGCTTACCTTGAATTTAACGGAATTGGGATCACCCTCACGAGCTAGCTCCTCTAGTGCAGGGCCCCCACTCTTCCTCAGATCGAGACCAAGCCATTTTGCTGTCTTGTCATATGCCTCACCAATTGCATCATCAATCGTGGTTCCAAGTTGTATATAATGGCCAAGATCACGAGCAAGAATTAGAAGATTGTGGCCTCCTAACAAAACACAGACCATACATATATGGTAAACTTCGTAAATTGATGCATACCAAAAGATAGGTGAAAGAGACTAAATGGCTGTCATCGTAAGAAGTGTACCATTTGCAGTAATCACCAACAATTTTTTTCAAAATTTGTACGAGTCGTAATGTACGAGAACTAATTTAATTGAAAAATGGAAAGGAAAAAAGAAAAAGAATCTTACGGATTTAATTATCATACCTGAGATAAGCAAGGCCATGAAAGGAAATTTTAATTCTCTTTCCACCAACCTAGAAGTGAGCAATATGTAAGTTTTCAAATGTTCATAACCTTTTGTTATATTATAAAAACTTATCTCTTACCTATATAATTCATCCAGAATACGAATATTATTCAACAAAAGATTAAGTTCAGTTTGTTTCGGTGCTTAAGAGCACACAAACATACTCTACATTTAGAAATCATATTATATGACTTATCATTATTATCAAGGTACATTTACTTAAAGACAAGGAACGAAGCACATTGTTGTTAAGCCTGTAGCATAATAGATTTTGGAAACACTTAGCAAAATAACACCGGTCAAACTTAAAAAAAAAAAAAAAAAAAAAAACTAACGCTTTCTCCAGAGTATTTGAATAAACTCAAATACACTTGAGGGGAGTTATTTTTCAAAAACTGAGTTTGACTAATGTTATTTTTTAAAATTTTTCCGTCAAACAAGTTTGAGTTTGTGGCATTTGTTAGATAATAGCACGAGGTTTGTACATACAAGAAATATATCTTGTCATGAAAAGTGAGTCAAACCGAAACAATCACGAGATCACACTATAACCTTCACTAATAGAATCTTACCAAGCAATTTTAAAACTAAATGTTCCTTGGTCAATTGATTTAAGATGGAATAACTGACAAAACACTGATAAAAAGTAAGCAATAGGATTTAAAATAGAATAAGCAAGAGTTCGAACGATGCAATTGATCCATTAATGCTATTCCTCCAGTGATTATGTACAACTTTCACACAATCCATGGTTACCTAGCCACCAAAGCATGTGCTTCCATGTGATGGACACCAATGATTGGTAAAACATTAGTGCCAGCAAGTTTCCGAGCTTTCCTCACACCAACTGCATGAAAATCCAGTAAACTCAGGTGCTTCTCTTACCCATATCATTAAACAACCAGATATAATCTTATAAAACCAAACGAAACAATAATGTTTTGACTCTTTTTGTTTATACATTTAAAGAGTCACATTTCTTAAATGTGTATCGAGAAGGAGAAACAAGGACAGTGTTCAAGATAGGCAGACAAAAGAGACTGAAGGCTTATCATGAATTTACCACGCAGACAAAGGCTTAAACCAGGACCAATAGTCACAGCAACTGCAGAAAGATCTTCCTCATTTAGTTTAGCTAGGTCAAGAGCCTCTTGCACCACCTGAAGTTAAGAAAGAAGCATACCAGTCTGGGTGGATTTTATATTTATATATATATATATATATATATATATATATATATAGAGAGAGAGAGAGAGAGAGAGAGAGAGCAATAAAATTCCACAATAACGACTTCCGTTACAGGTGGTGTGCTCAGTGTTCGGAAGGCTTTCTCTGGGTTGAGTATTTTGCAACAGATTATGAAAGCAATTATCAAGTAACTAAGTCCTATACCTGATCAATCACTTGAGCATGTGCTTCTTCTGCCATTTTAGGAGCAACTCCTCCATATCGGGCAAGCAGATCTGCCTTGATGAAGTTAAAAGAGGATAAAATTAGCCTGATTGGTAATTAAATTTTTGAAAAAGTAAAATAGGATAAATTTGTGAGACTGATCATCATATATAGAGTAAATTGCAGAAAGTGAATTCAGTATAGTAGTATACAACCAGATTTTCCATAGATGCTGACAATTCAGAGGACTTTTAAGGTTGGTTAAAAAGGTAGAATAAAAAATGTAAGCTCCAAGTAAATGAAATATACGAACCCAAATTCAAGATTGTTACTGAAATTCAAGTATATCCATAGCACCAACAGGACAAAAATAGAACAAGCACTTAATGGCTCCTCGAGAGTGCGAATGCATGAATTATTGTGAAATCATTTGTTTCTTCATGACAAGTTAGACAAGATAATTTTGTGCCCACACAACCAGCACAGTGAGTGATATTAAATGATTAAATCAAGCACAAGCAACCTTATATTGAGATTCAAACACCCATGTCAGACACTGGAAACTGGGACAAAGGTGTGTCACATGGACTATAATTTTAAGTTTAATGTTTTGGTCATGTGCATCAAGAATGTCAATCTGTCAGTAGCCTAAAAAGTCTTAATTGAAAACAAGGTCAAAGCTTACACCAAGTAAACTAATTTCTCCCAATGGTAATGCTTCATCTAGTATCTTCATTTTACCACCAGTTCATAAAAAGCAATTAGTTCTCTGATGAGAAATACTTAGGCCAATTTTTTCAATAAACTTGAAGGATCTGTCTGTCACAGAATAAACAATGCAGAAGTTTAAATTCACTCAATTCAAGTTTATGAATTTCAGAAGTACATATTTTACTCGTACCTAAAGTGTGTTTCATAGATAAAATTTTGTTTGTGCCGAAAAGCACAAACAAAATATCATCAAAGATTTTTACTCAAGAAAAATATAATTGATTCCCAATATCAGTCTTTCCACCCCAAAAGAAAATGCCAGAGTCCACGCAGATATGCAAGAAAATAATAATAATAAATGCATACCTGAGAAGACACAACTTGGCTGAGAATTTCACCATTGCTTCGAACCTATCATCTCACAAAAGTTCAAAAGAACCAAACTTTCATAAGTTTTTCACAAATAACCAATACCCAGAAACAAATTACACAATATATCCAATACGAATAACAGAATCATTAGAAAAAACACACACACACACAATGAATATCAACCAAATTATGGGGTGCACTGTTAGTTGACAGCACTCTACTAGCATTAACGTCGTCTTACTATAGCTGCAGCAGTGTCGTCACAGCTAGTTTCAATGCCCAGAACAACTAAATCTTCATCTAGGCCTGATGAGTTTATTGCTTGAGCTTTTGAGAAAGAAGATAAATGGGCCGAAATTGGATCGAAAGAATTACGGAGAAATGGGTATACGAGTCTCCTAAAGTTTGAGTGGGCATAAAGTGAGGGCTTGCCAAAAAGAGGTAAGCCGGAGACAATGGCAGATAGAGTGGAGACCATTGACGCCATTTTGTGCAGCTATAGATTAAATTATCGATGTTGGATTGATGGACAATTTGATTCTGGCCCCCAAACCATATCCAAATATTATTTTTTAAATCAATAACTTTATTTCACATATTTTATATATAACTAAATATCATATTTAAGATTTTAAAAATGAGAAAATTAACTTTTCGAAAAAAAACAAAAACAGGTTGACCATTTCATCGTGGATCCGACCGATTTTTTTTTATTGATTTCTATCGGTTTGACTGTTAAAATGGTTTTTTAGAGTGTTTCGATCGGATCCATGATCGGTTTCCTGGTCTCACGAGTCGTATTTGTGAGACGGATTTTTTATTTGGGTCATCATGCAAAAATATTAGTTACCATGCAAAAATATTAGTTTTTATGCTAAAAATATTATTTTTTATTGTGAATATAAGTAGGGTTGACCCGTCTCACAGATTATGATCCATGAGACGATCTCATATGAAACCTACTTGATCGAACCGGCCAATACGATCCGATTTTGAAAACACTCAAGGGGTGCATTTAATGTATGAGTTTTATTAAGTTTGTATAACTTTTAAAGATTTTAAAAGTTTAGATGTATTCATACTTCATAAAATTCTAGTGATATTCAAAATAGATTTTCATAGAGTTTTAACATAGACTTTTAAAAACTCTATAAAAGTCTATAGGGATTCAAATTTTCAATAGACTTTTAATAATTTCATGGAATTCATTAACATACAAACATTAAAGCTTAATGTGCAACTATAAATTGTCAAAAATTGTATTTAGTTCAACCCAAAGATTTGGTTGAATTTTTAAAATTTCTAACTCAACACAAGTTATTTATTTTTCTCTATGTCGCTTCACATCACCTCTCTTTTATCTTCTCTCCTCTCATCTATTTCTATCATTCTCTCAAATTTTCGAAGTGTATACATATATATATTTTCATCTTTTCTTTTCAAATTTTTCATTTTTTTGGCCGATTGTTCATTTAATAAATTTTTATTTTAATATCATAGAAAATTTTGGTATTTGCATTTACTGCAGCTGGTGCAATCATTTTTATTATCTTTTTTTCCTAATTGTTGTTATCCAATTTTCCGTTTGCTAATTATTATTATTAACTAAGATATGTAAAACACAATCACATTGCAAAATCTATATGCAATCAATTCATATATATACTTTGCCAAGATTTGGTTTTTAAAAAAATGTATGTTTAGCAGTATAATTATGAGTAAAAGAGGTATATTTCCCACCGTTAATGACGAGTTTTTGCACTCTCTGTTCACTCGCAAACCAACATAATCAAATGCAAGTTGTCCTTTGTCTTTTTTGTTTCTTAAAAAAAGTTGGTCTTATACAGGGCTAATTTAAAAGGTAAGAGTGGAAAAGAAAGTATTTAAAAAAACAAAGATTTTGATATGTAATTATGATTTTTGATTATTACATTAACTGTAGTTATATTTTTTAACTTATTTAATTCTTCTCTTCTTTTTCTTCTCGGTCAATTAAGTAGGTCGACCAAGTATTATGGGTCGACCAAAATTTTGTTGGTCGACCAAGAAGAACCAAGAAGAATTCATAATTACCTGGTGTGTCACGTTTGTTTTTTTTTTAAAAAAAAATTAATTTTTATATATTCTCATTCTCTTAATTTTTGTTGAATTTTATAGGATATACATTTGGTTCGACCCAGAAGCAAAGCAACAAGGGCGACTCAAAGTTTCAGCCTTTGGTTCGACCCAAAAACAACAAGGTCCTTGGTCGACCTTTGTTTGCTACATGAATGCTAGTTTGTGTCGATCCACCTAAATATGTGATTAATATGTTAAAACATGTAATATTATATAACATACATTGTGAAATTGTGATTCATATGTTAAAAACATATAACATTTTTGTGAAATTGTGATTCATATATTAAAACAACATGTAACATAGTTGTGAAATTGTGATTCATATGTTAAAATAACATGTGACATAGCTGGGTGTGAAATTATGATTCATATGTTAAAACATGTAACATAATTGTGAAATTGTGATTCATATGTTAAACAATATGTAACATATTTGTGAAATTGTGATTCATATGTTAAAACAATATGTAATATAATTGTGATTCATATGTCAAACTTACAACATAGTTTTGAAATTGTGATTCATATGTTAAAATGAAATTGTGGCTCATATGTCAAAATACATGTAACATATGTAAAATTGTGACTTATATGTCATAACATGTAATATTATGTTAAAAACATGCAACATTGTCAAAATTGTGTAATTATCCGTCAAAATTAAATAATTATCGGTCATATTTTTGTCTAATCCATGGATTCATGTGTTAGAAAAAGGGTCAACCCGAAATCAACATGGGTTGAATTAGACATAGATCAATAGAGTCGACCCAAAAGCAATATGATCGACCCAAAAATCACCATAGTCGACCCAAAAAAGATTGGGTAGACCCAACTCTTGGTTGATAGACCCAACTTGTTGGTCGACCCAAAAGTTGGGTCTACCAACAACAAGGTAGACCTAACTTTTGGGTCGACCAACCAGGCGCCCATACGTTGGTCGTTTTTAGGTCGACCCTGGAAGGATCTGCATGAAGAATTGTCGGGAAGAGAAAGACGATTTGCATTGAGAATAGTCGTCAGAAAAGAAAGGAAAGGAAGGGGATCGACGGAAGAGAAACTTAGTTTGGAGTCGACTGAATGAGATGGATGAATTTAATATTAAAGAGTTTAAGTTAATGATGTATTTACATTTAAAACAGAAGGACATTTATTTAAATTGATTTATGGATTTTTTTTTAATAAGTCAAATTCGAGTCTCATTTCCCTATATATATATATATACACACATATATATTAATGAGTCAAATTTATTCTAGCTCCCAATTATTAGTATAGCTTTGAATTCTTTTTGTTTTTCTTTTTCTCAGAGTTTAAAATTTAAATCCTTTTTATTAAGTTTCTGTTGTTTTATTTCAACTTGCTTACACACATTTAAGTTCTATTGGGTTGTAAGCTTGCCACAAAGAAGAAACATGGTAAGTATAGTAACATGTGTATCCAATGTTGTTGATCGAATGATTTAAAGGACGCGACTGAAAAAATAGAGAGAATTTATATTATATTATGTTATAAATTTGAAATTTTTGGTTCTTAAATTTCTCTAAAAAAATTCGAATCCAAATACATGGAAAGTATATGGACTCGATGTGTATAATCACGGTTTTATTATAATCACGAGTTTCATCTTTATCGAGCTTGATTGATTTGCTACGTTTAGGAAACCAAAGATGGGACAATTGATATGCATGGCAACCCAGCGATGAAAGGGAGGACTGGTGGATGGAAAGCTGGAATGTTGTTGCTCGGTATGTAATATACACTCGAGATAAGCAATTTTAGTATTATTTTTGTATATTGTATTGTTGAACTAACATTTAGTTGCTTTGGATCTAATGCTTGTTCCTCAGTAAGTGAAGGACTTGCTGCACTTGCATTTACTGGAGTTGAAGTGAACATGGTTCTGTTTTCGAAATTGGTTTTGAGGCAGTCGAACACGGATGCAGCCAAGAATTTTAGTACTTGGATGGGTACACTTAACATATGCACGCTGTTGGGTGCATTTCTCAGTGACTCATACTTGGGAAGATACTTGACTTGTGTTGTGTTTCAAGGCGTTCTTGTTGTTGTGAGTGACCTCTTCACTCAGACAGATGTTCATGATTTATCGCTTCTCTTCTTTTTTTTTTTGGTACTTGGTGTTCTAATTTTTTGTCATATAAACGAAGTTAAACATTATCATTTAAATTTGGGGCACAGGGAAGTAAACAAGGAAATAGGTTGATTTTGTTTGACTGTCATTGCTTCTGTTGGTTTGTGAAATATAGGTCGGATATGATGTTTGGTTTGTTAATACAACTGCATATGATTGTTCCTATCTTTGGAATATCACATCATGCTTCAGGTTTTGACCACAAGGATTAATCAATGATCATGTGTTGCATGATTTTTTTCTTTGCAATGCTACTGCAGGGATTGGTGCTATTTTCTTTGTCAATTCAAATATTCTTGCTCGAACCAAAGGATTGTGGGACGATGGGAGATCCATGCAACCAACCGTCCCCAGAAAAAATCGCGATTTTCTATATATCAGTATATTTACTAGCTCTAGGAAGTGGGGCTATAGAACCAGCACTTGCAACCTTAGGTGCAGATCAATTTGACGAGGAAGACACTGAAGAAAATAAGTCAAAAACCAAGTTTTTTAGCTATTATTACGTTGCATTGAATCTTGGAACCTTGATTGCGGATACAATATTGGCTTACATCCAAAATATAGGGGAATGGGTGTTGGCATTCTGGGTGTCAACCTCTTGTGGCTTCGTGGCACTAATTTTCTTGTTGAGTGGAACATTGAGGTATAGACACACTAGGCCTTCTGGCAACCCCGTATCAAGATTCTCTCAGGTGGTGGTTGCTTTTGTGAGAAAATTGAAAGTAGATTTACCATCATGTGAAAACGAGCTATATGAAGTTCGTGGCATCAACGAAAAGGGCGACGGTAGCAGGAGAATATCACATACCTACGATTTCAAGTAAGTTCATTTAAATCATAAATCCCAGTTCCATAATGCACCTGTTCCGGATGATGCTACCACTGGACATCCTTGTCTATGCTGTTTCTAGTGATGTGTACCCACGAGGTACCGATGTGGGATCGACGAGTTTAACAAGAGCCAATGCACCTATGAACTAGTGGTTCCACCCACGTATAGCACGTAAGCACACACCCGTAGTGACTCCAACCAGTATACGAGTTCTTCAGATAGCTCTGTGTTGAAGTTAATGATTGGTCAAAGTCTAAATCACACGAAACCACTGCTTTTCCCCCATCGATGCTAATGAAACTCTGCTGCTTCTTCTCTCAACAGGTACCTTGACAAGGCAGCTGTAATAACTCCATCAGACAAAATCTTGCTGCGAAGTAAAGGCCAAACTCCCAATCCATGGCATCTTTGTACCGTGACACAAGTTGAGGAAGTAAAATGCGTCCTAAGGCTTCTCCCAATATGGTTCTGCACCATTGTAGCATCAATAGTATTCGTACAAGTCCGTTCTCTCTTCGTCGAGCAAGGGGCAGCAATGAACACACAGATCTTCAATTTCAACATCGCCCCGGCCAGCATGACTGCTATTGACATTATAAGCACATTGACTTTCATAATCTGCTACGAGAAGGTCATTGCACCATTATACGTCAAGATAACGAAGAAAGATCCAAACCCTCCGAGCGAGCTGCAAAAAATTGGTATAGGAATGATAATCTCCATCATAGCCATGATATTTTCTGGGCTAGTAGAGCAATATAGACTGAAATACGCTAACGAAGGAGAAACAAGTTCTTTAAGAATCTTCTGGCAGATTCCACAGTATGTGCTCGTGGGAGTCTCCGAGGCATTCATTTACGTGGCACAATGGGAATTCTTCGCATCTCAAATACCGGACGGGCAGAAGAGCTTAGGACTCGGCTTGTCCATGGCTTCTCCAGCTTTAGGTAGTTTCTTGTGCAGCATAATAGTGACTCTAGTAAGGAAGATCACATCAAAAAACGGGAAACCAGGTTGGATCCCCCCGAATTTGAACGAAGGCCATTTGGATCGGTTCTTTTTCTTGTCAGCAGCTTTGATAGCCTTAGATCTTGTGCTGTTCGTGGCATGTGCCAACCGGTTCAAGTGTATCATAGTGGAGAAAAGAGAGGGAGCAAAGGAAAACAGCTCTACCTTGACTCGAGGAAGGGTGAAAAAATCATCTACTTTAGAGTACAGCAAGAGCAGAGATCTTGAAATAAAAAAATCTTCTTTCTTTTCTCTGGGTCATTGAACAGATTGTAACCGAGCGAATGCTATAGCAGATACTAAGATTACAGAATTTAAAGGCCAAATCTCCGCAGTTCTTTTCTTTCTGGGCTGCTTGTTTTCAAGATTCTTGTAATTCTGGGATTGGACACATCAGTCAAAACTAGTGGATCGTTGAATTCTACAACTGCATTAAAATCAGAATGTCACAGAACAAGAAACAAGTGACACGTCCAAATGAGATGAATCTCTCAACGAGTAGCAAAATATAAATATACTTTTATTATACTAGCATGATGCACGTGCGTTGCACGTAATTTCAATTATATTATAAAAATTAAAAAATATGATTTTCTAAAAAAAAAAATTAAATCATTTTGTTATTTATCTGAGCTTAATTTCTTATCATATTAGACGATTTATAAAAACTTATATAACTTATTTTCAAAATTGTTTCCCAGATTAAAATTCAAGCAGTTGATTTTATGTTATATAATAAATTGTAATGAACATAATATATAAAACAAAATGAACTGAAACAAATTTTTTAAAAAAATTATATATTCAAACACAACGTATAAATCATAATAACCTAAAAATCAACCAAATTATGTATAAATCATAATTTGCAAAAGCGAAACGTACTAAAGACAAATAATTATCGATTTAAAATCACTATGACTAACTCTTAAAAACAATATTAATACAAATGAAATAGTATTATTGGAAAATAATGCCCTTCATCCACACTTTTATAGGTATATAGATTAAAATTTATTACTTAATTAGAAATTGCAATAAAAATATATTACAAAATTACAATAAAATCATTGGAAAAATATGTAGAGAGAATTAAAAGGATAAAACATTTAAATGTAGTATAAAGATGAGTTATTTGATAAAATTAATATAGGAGTTACATTCTAATCTTGAAGTCATGTGTATAGAAGGTTAATTTTGTCATTGCACAATTGGAAAACAATGTCCTTCATCCACACTTTTATAGGTATATAGATTAAAAAGTTCCTTGGTTTGTTGGCGTAGATATTTATTTTTCTCTTTACTGAAAAAATATATATTTTTCTTTATGTGCCTATGTACTTCATATTTTTCAGCTTTTAGTAAATAAATAAAGAGTAGGTCTCATGTGAGACCGTCTCACGGATCACAATCTGTGAGACGGGTCAACCCTACCCATATCCACAATAAAAAGTAATACTCTTAGCATAAAAAGTAATACTTTTGCATGGATTATCCAAATAAAGATCCGTCTCACAAAATACGATCCGTGAGATCGTCTCACACAAGTTTTTGCCATAAATAAATCTGTATGGGAATTACTTTGAGAAAAATCTGGAACCCCGAAGGAACAATCGGGACGGGGGGAGGAAGAAAGAATCGATTCCAATTTCCACTGCAATAATCCATCCCATGCCTCTCACACATCACAGTCACAGGCTACCTGCTTGTCTCCGCCACCGCCAATCTTCCACCCTTCTCTCCTCCGCTGACGCTGCGAAGAAGCTCGTTCCATTTCTCAGCATGTCCACGTCATCCCAGCAAACTCCCGCTGCTACGTCACCATTGCAGGACAGCAACGAAAAACAAGAGCAAGTTACCCAAGTTTTGAAATACCATAATCAAACAAAGCATTCCTTCAACAACTATGCGCGTGGCCCTCACGGTCTCGACTGGGCTAACCAGCCTAATCCCTTCCGTCGCTACCTTTCCTGTGATCTACTACCCCTGCTGCACCCCCCTGAGAATGAGTTGAATTCCCCTTCCTATTTGTCTGTGTTTAGTTCTTTTCCGAAACCGGAGCCTATCTCGAAGGCTTCCATTTCCCAAATGTTCTATAACTCCCTAGCATTATCTGCGTGGAAAACCACTGGGTTTTCAACCTGGTCACTGCGCGTGAATCCTAGCAGCGGGAATTTACATCCGACGGAGGCTTATATCATTTCGCCTCCCGTCAATGCTTTATCCGATCACTCTTTCGTGGCGCATTACGCTCCAAAGGAACATGCTTTGGAATTTAGAGCTCAAATCCCATCTGATTTTTTCGCGGGTATTTTTCCTGAAGGTTCCTTTTTGATTGGGTTTTCGTCTATTTTTTGGCGGGAGGCTTGGAAGTACGGAGAGAGGGCTTTTAGATATTGTAATCACGATGTTGGGCATGCCGTAGCTGCCGTTTCTATGGCGGCATCTGGGCTTGGGTGGGATGCAAGGATTTTAGATGGGTTAGGCTGTGAGGAATTGAAGAAGTTGATGGGGCTCACAAATTTTTCCGATTTTAGTATTCCCGGAAGGCCCGTTAGAGGGAAGATGCCAGCTATTGAGTTCGAGCATCCTGATTGCATTCTGTTGGTTTTTCCCAGCGGTAGAGATGAGTTTGAGGTGGATTATGAGAAGTTAAGCATTGCTTTGTCTAGATTTGTGAACCTTGAGTGGAAGGGGAAGCCAAATGCTCTTAGTAAAGAGCACTTGTGTTGGGATATTATTTATAGAACGGCCAAGGCCACGGAGAAGGCATTAATTACCTGTAGAGGACAGGTTAATGAGCCTTTCAGGAGTAGTAGGACAATTAGTGAGAACTCATATGAAGGGTTTAGCTTAAGTGAGGTTGTGAGGAAGCGGAGGAGCGCAGTTGATATGGATGGTGTTACTTCCATGGCAAGAGAAACATTTTATCAGATTTTGTTACATTGCATGCCTTCAGGTTTGGTAGAAGGCGGATCGAAGCAAAGAAGGCAGCTAGCATTGCCTTTTCGGGTACTTCCTTGGGATTCTGAGGTTCATGCTGTTTTGTTTGTCCACAGGGTTGTGGGCTTGCCCAATGGTTTATACTTCTTGGTGAGGAATGAGGACCATTTGGATGAGCTTAGGATGGTTACAAGATCAGAGTTTTCGTGGGTGAAGCCAGATGCTTGCCCCAATGATCTTCCTCTCTTTGAACTCTTACAAGGTGATTGTAGGGAACTTTCAAGAAGGCTTTCGTGCCACCAGGTGTGCATGCTTTATTTTTTGTTATCAATGTCTCGTATAAATTTTCTTTTACTAGTTTTTGGGTTGCGTCTTAATCTATCTTTTATCCTTCTTTATTGCCAAGAGTAGTTTCTGCCGTTGGTAACATGTTAAAGAGCAGACTAATTTGATTCTCAATTTTTATTAAATCAATTATCATTTTATTGTTCGTTGTGCATTGTTTAATCATTTGGGTGTAATGTGGTCATGTTTTTCATCATTTCTCATTTCCACGATAACTTCTTTGCATGAATGTTATGAGGAAGTTAAATTTTAAATTTTATAAAATGATGAAAATGTCGTTGTAATTTTCTGTCTTTTAAGATGAGGTGATGAATATGGATATGAGAAGTGAGGATTTCAGACAAGATTGACTCACCTCAATTCGTTTTTTAGGATATGTTTTGGTCTGTGATCCTTTGCTACAGGCTTGCTTTTATATTGAGGTTGGAATACTAGCTCTTTAAAACAAAAAAATGTTGCATGTATGTTGTTAGGATCTAAATCTCCTAACACCGCTAATTCTGCAAGCAAATATTGACTAATAGAAAAGGATGACATATATATTTAATATGAAATATCATCTGAGAAATATCTCAGCTAAGGATAGAATTCTTTTACAATAAGATTACACTCACTCTCTTTGCCCCTAGCACAAGCTAGCAAATACTCAAAATGGCAGATTATAAGAATGCCTCTAACAAGCTATGACTCCCCATTTTATCTACTTCTGTAAACTTCTAGATTCTTCCACGGGCTTGAGACTCTTGGGCCTATGTCCGATATATTAGCCATTAGGGTCCATAATAATATAGTCCCTAACATATATGTAGTCTTCAAGATTTGTATTCCAACTTTTAATTATGTCCATGCTCTTCGCTGATAGTGGCCGTATATTATCATTTGCACATTGAGCATTGGAATTCTAAATGTACGTTTATTGTTTGAACTAAATCCTAATCAACTTGTGTGTGGCAGTTTATGCTGCATATGTTATGGAAATATTCTTCATTGTAGTCCTTCCTCCAAATTTTTCGTTGAGTTATGAGAAAGATGACTGAATCTTTCCATCATGTCTTTTAGAAATTGCTACTAAGAATCGATAAGGTATAGATTTGATGTAAAGCATTGTTACATTGCACATGAGTTGTTTTCAAATTTCATCTGAAGATATAGAAACTCTGCGTAGGACATCGCTAGTGATGGCTGCTTCAGCCTGGGTATGGTGGCTTGTCTTGAACGCAATCTACGTGATATTGGGGCTTGGATGTATCCACGGCTTTTCTGGGAAACTGGAGTTCTTGGTCAAGTCCTGTATCTTGAAGCACATGCAGTTGGCGTTTCTGCTACTGGTATAGGTTGCTTCTTTGATGATCCTGGTATGCAGTCCTCTCCTCAGTATCACTGTCCAATTTCACATCTTGCCAGAACCGGATGCTTTAATTATGTTTTTATTTGCAGTATTTGTTTCTAATTCAAGATGATATTACTATGAAAGTTGATTTCCCCTTTTTTCGTTTTAAGTACCTTTTATGTTTCCTTGTCTAATTAAAACTTAAAAGAGGGACTAACGACGTGTAGGCATTAGAGGACATCTCACATCTATATTTATTGAAAGAAATGCAACCTAGATTTAGGCGGTATCAAGCAGTGTTATAAAATGGGCGAAAAAGCACGGATTAAGAGCGAAGTGTGAAGAAAAAGTTTCGATTCGGGTAAAAGTGTTAGGTCAACCTTAGGTTGACCATATTAAGTGCGAAAAGGCATGATTAAGCGTTAGCTTTTTAGATAAAATTTTAAGCTAAATTTTATTTATTTTTTTGAATTTTAAGTGAATTTTTATTATTTTTTGATAAAAGTTAATTAACAAAAAAACCATAAAGACACCTAGATATCTTTAATAGTTGTTTTTTATAGTAATTTTTTAAAAAAAATTATACATTCATTCTAAAATTTGTATGTTTATATGTTCTTTGATTTATTGATTGACTTGATATAATTAAATTATACTAGAAACTTTAAACTCTTTTTCATGTATTTTTATGTACTAAACTCACTTAAACTTGTAAAGCTTGAAGCTTGACCTTACTACCACGTCACACTTTTTAAAACATTTGTATTGGTATTGAGGCAAATCTATGCATATCAAGTGAAAACTATATGGTGTTGGATGCCATTTTCAACCCGCCAGTGTTGTTCAGGGAGTGATACCTCCAAAATTTGATCTTATAAGAATGAGTGTTTCTATGTCTGGCATGGGGCACAAGTTATCACACTTGAGAAAAGTATCCATAGTAAAAGCAATGGCTTAAATTGGATTATTTTAGACTTGGATCACCTTGATGAAATAAATCATTGACACTGCAGTAAATATGAAAAATTAATTCATTCTGGTTTGACACCCCGACATCGCATGATTCTGGGACTTGTTAAAGTAGCATGAACAAACAATATGTTACAACTTGCCAACATTTTCTGCTCGAAGTAGATCAGTTATTAATTAAATATTAACCAAATTAATCGTTCAAGGTTCTCAATATTGATAATTTTTTCTCATACAGATATTGGTCTAATTTTAAGGTTTAGAGATGCTCACCTGTTCTCATTTCATTTTTTTTATTATTCAATTTATTACGCTCTTCTTACGTATAGCAGCCTGAACAAACTCATTTAGTTGGAGAATTTTTAAAATTATCATCTGTTTTTATTTTCATTCACCAATTAGTTAAAAAAACTATAGATTTTCTAATTTAATTAGCATCTCATAGAAATAACATCTCCAGACGAGAAAGAGCACTACATGAAAAACAATAGAAACAATAATTTTCCCAAGTTTGCCAGATCGAGAGTCTCTGTGCCATTTATTCTTTTCTTTATATTGCTAGAAGGCAGGTTGGTAACAGCTGTATACGCCTGAAACATACCATCGAATTCAAGGGAAATAAATTGGTGGCCATACTTGGTTGAGGTCATCAGGAAGTTCACCCTCGTTTTCCACAAAGGAGTGAGTAACTTCAGTTTGTTTAGGCTCTGTATCCATGACAAAACCATTGCTGTCACCTTCAATAAAGAGTTGACCTTGCTGTTTCTCTGGATCATCTTTCCTGTTTTCAAGTGTTTTTATCATCTCATCGGCCAACAAAAGCAGACCATTCAACTGTCTTTCATCAAGTTCGTCGATACTTGCACCATTCATGAGTTCATTCATAAGGATTTCCATTTCCATTTCTTCGTTTTCTTTCCGAAGTTTCATTAAACTTTTAATCTCCTCGTCTACTTTCCGCTTTAAGAAATTTTCATGCAAGACCATTTTCTTGAGTTTTTCCTGTTCGGGGAACCTCAAGAACTTTGCAAGTCCTTTTTGAGTTTCGTCCTTGGATGACCACATGATTAAATTTCCATCTGAAGGATTCAGAATCATTATACAGATGTATACTCCACACAGTATTGATAGTTCTCTGGCTTTTTTAAATAAACTCGCAACCCTTTTTTCGAAAGTGGATTCTCTCTCATGCTCATTGGATATTTTTGCATATTTGGTGCTCTTTCTTGGCATTTTTGTGTTGGTGATTTTACTGGCACAAACTGCTGGTATTTATAGGAGCAGAGACAGAAAATTGGGTGAATTCTGTCATGGCCAAAGTTAATTTGGTTAAGCAATATTAAATAACCAAGATAGTACGAATTTGGGTTGGATTGTCCAAGATTTATCTATATTGCGAGGTGACTCGTGAATATGTAATTACATTTTTTAAAATGGTCGGGCATGGACAAATATTAATAATATATTCGTTCAATGTAAAAGTTTGCATTACGAATCAGAAGTGAATGTTTGCTATCAGATTCAAAATAGCATACATCTTGTGTGATATTTGTTATTTATCATTATATGGTAAGACGACTTTTGAGCGTTTTAAATATTTATGGTGAGACGATTGAACGGCTATATGGTAGTACAGCTATTTTTTTTATATGGTAATGCAACTGAGTTACTTACCTTTTTTCATTTAGTATGGATAAATGCAATCCAAATGTCAGTTTCTTGCCCTCCATAATTTATTTACATGGATCGATGAATGATTTTTAGAGTTATCATTGACGCTGGATTTCTTTATCATGTGTTTACAGAACTGTAGATTTTTTATGTTGTAGAAGCAAATGACACGAGGTTTTGTTGTTAGTAATCCGTCTCGCTGTTTCCTAAAAAAAAGATGATAATAAAATAAAAATGAAAATGAAAACAATGGTGATATGTAAAGATTAACCGAGAATGACAGAGTAATTATCCTTGATTATCTTGCCAAAAGGTCAAATATTACTTATAAGAATGAATATTAGTTAATATAAGGTATTATTAGTTAATATAAGGCATTGGAATAATAAACTAATGAAACAATTTCCTTTGTTTCAAATTTAATGCCAAGTCTTTCGGTCATGGTTTAGTTATTTGATATTCGACCATACGTACTAGTTGGTGGAGCCCAGGGCAAATGGTAAACCTTAGCGGTGATGTAGCGATCGGCTTAGTCCATCCTGACTTCAAGATAATCGCCGCATTGCTAGGAACATCTTTTCATGGATTGGCACATTTCATCACCAATACTGTTCATGTAATTGGTCAATAGTGGCAGCTCATCCCACATATGTAGAATGTATTGGTAACTAGTTAAATTTCCCTACTTGCTTCCAATTCTGGTCCCTTCGTTGTTTGTGTAAAACTAGCATGAAAGAGATTGATTTTATTCTTCTCGGAATTGTTGTTCCTATTCCCCTTGGTTTGTGGTGGTTCTTGTTTCCTGACTTTTGTTTTTCACAGAAATAGCCTGCGTTTTGTATTATGAGTATTGTACTTTTTAGGAATGGCTCGATGTTCTTCTATGTATAAGTTATAGTTACCGGTTAGGGTCTTCCTTGATCCCCCTACTGTGTTGTTTTTCTTAAAGAAAAGAAAAAACTAGCATAAAAGAGGTCTTCTACTTCAACCTGTATTTTGTTGCACTGGTTTTCCGTTGCCTATTTTCATGCTTATTTTCAATAAACTTGACATGGGGAAGATCAATTGATATTTGTTTCCATTTTATCAACCAATTCCGAAATAATTATTGAATATTCGTATTTGTGCAAGCCAATCTTGGTGGTGATTACCTTGTATTATGATTGCTATTGTTTGAACACGGAGTTCACCTATGAGAACTTCAGGGTCTTTACAACTTTTCTTCCTTGAGATCTTCAGAACAAGGAAGTTCAACATCTCTAATTTGTTATTAATTCTGAATTGGGTTATGTTATTGGGATTGATCAGTAGCGTGACATTTTTCGCTCGTATGCGCCACTGACTTTCTGTCTGCTATAAAGCATACAAAATTTATTCTTTATTATCTTGTGTGGTGACAAGAATCCTTAAATCATCAACTTCCTGAGTGTGGCTGATTTCTTGATTTGATATAAAAGGAAGAACAAAATGAACGAAATCTTCCTATTCTTGTTTTGTGAGTTTCTGCAATTCTGTTTCCAGTTACTAACCCAACTCGTTGAGAATTGTTGACAGTGCATGAGATTCTTGGACTAAAGGGATTGAAGTATCAAAGCCTTTATCATTTCACAATTGGGACCCCTGTGCTTGATAAGCGTATCATGAGCTTGCCCGCGTACCCCGGACCAGACGTCGAAGCATGATTTTTGAAGAATAAACAAAAAAATTCAACATGGAGAGAAGTATATACAGGTGATGATAAAATAATGCTGAGCAGAATTTGTTGGATGTTACTGCAAATCCACTTGTGATTTATATAGGCAGACAGAGATTCAATTTGTAACTATTTTTTGCTTTTTACTATATTGTTCGTGGGAAAATATCTATAAAAGACGCACATCAAATCCACCTAAAGCTATTAAATTAAGTTTAAAGTCGCACTTTACATTAACATTTCAAACTATATATATGATACGTATTGAAGTCTCTTTCATCAATTTAGTACTTTTTTTAACGTTTAGTTGGATTTTAGCAATGAATTCGTTGCTACGTGATAAATACAAGTATTTTGTACGTTAAAATATTAAATTAAAATTCAATGTTTATATGTTCTTATTTTTTATATCAAATCAAACAGATTCTTAAAACCTTGATCGATTTTATTTAGATTTTTTAAAAGATAATATATACAACTAATTAAATTTATTAAAGAACGCTACTTCGGAACTTCATGTGATTAAATGTTAATTTTTTGATTGACCGAAATTATATAGTCGTTTTACTTCTCATTGAATTCCAAGCTATTTTTTCACGTTTATATTTAGAGTTCGAAATTGTTTTCATGATGGCTAGGAAAAAAATTGGTTTTCATCTCACTTTGTTTTGAATTAAAGTTATTAAAAAAAGTATAGTTATTTTTAACGAAAATAAGTTTTTAAAGGATGTTACTATTTTTTTCGTAAACAAAAATTTTTATGATGTCGTCTCACATGTTAATGTAATATAAAAGACAAAAACTTGTGTGAGACATTCTTAAAGATCATATTTTGTGAGACGAATCATCTATGAAAAAATATTATTTTTTATGCTAAGAGTATTACTTTTTATTTTGAATATCGGTAGGGTTGGCTCGTATAAATATTCGTGAGACCGTCTCACAAGAGACGCACTCATATAAAAATAATGACCGTTTTGTTTTTGTTCTTGTTTCTTTTCTTTACTGGCAATTGAAATCGAGGGAATTAGAATTTTGTTGAGTTGTGTCATCACTCGAGAAGATAATTCATGATAGTCGGCTACCGGCAGTAAACGGTATCTTCCCAGCCAACAGCAAAGCACCTGAGGCAACTGATCGGCATAAAACCAAGTCTTGAAGATTGTTTGGATGGACTTAGACTTCTCCAAGAGATGCATCAATCAGAGTATGTGCGCATGAAAAATTCTGCACATTTTCTAATTTCTATTATTATTGAAATGAGTGGTTTTCAGATTATATGTTGCAAGTTTCAATTTTTTTACCAAGTATGTCCCTACTTCTAAGATATATCAGTGATGGGAGGGTGTAATCTCACTTTGTGTGTGTGGATTCTGTAACATGGTCTCATGTAACTGATCTTTAGATATATTCAACTATTTTCCTGCAGGTATCTTCTTATATTCAACTTAAGGTACCATCTGGCTCAAAATTATGTAATTTCAATTGGAAATAAGGTTGTTAAAACCTTGAGTTGAGCTTAGAAACATATTACTTAAGCAAAATTTATTTAAAAAAATAAAATGATCAAGCCTGAGCTTATATTGACAACTTGAGTGTCTACCAAGTCAATCCCGAACAAGTTCTAATACCATGAAACCGGAGCTGTGCTTGAGTTGGTCTCAGTTTAGTTTGATTTATTTCTTTATTCCTGTAGGCCGTTCTCCAGTTGAGCTTTAAAAACCAGCAAACTATTTGGTTAAAAGATTTTTATGGTAAATCTCAATTCAAATTTTAATAGATGATAGTCAGAGTCATTCTCACTTTTATCATTTTGATTTGTATCAGTTTTCTAATGCTTGTTACTTTTACATACTGGCTAGCTTATACTAATTTATATCCATGCATTGTTGCCTGCCTTCGATTCAGTGCAACTGCTGATTTAGGAGCCCTTCAGCAACTCCTGGTTGATCAACCAAACATTCCTCACGAAGAAGGTAATTCGAGTCCCCTGACAAAAATCCGATTGTGGAATGTACCATAATGTTCCAAAATTGAAACCTAATTGTAGTTAGCAGTTGTCACATGATTCATAGTGCCTATGAATTGCATCAGATATTAAAGAAAGCAGAGGTTTTTTAACTTAAAGATGAAGAAAAAAGTCTCTATTTTGTGTTCTATATATATACAATATACGACATATTGAAGCGGTAACTTACGGTTTTTTCTGTGTCATACGCACAAGTCTCTCATGGAAATTCTCAGTGGTTTACCTTATGCTTAGTATATTATTGTTACAGTGGCTAACACCATGTGTTCATTGTTCTAATGTCCCAGTAGTCAAGAAAATTCTTATAACCAGTCACACTTGTTTCTTTATTTTATCCTACGATTTCGCACGGTTTAACTTGATCTTTAGGTGAATCGCGTACTGATATCTACACTTTGCTGTTTCAGTGCAATTCATATACGAAATCATATTTCCTGAGGAAATCTCTTGAGATGATCAATAACAGTTGTCTCTGCACATCGAGGGTGTCTTAATATTCAAGATATGGAACTTGGCTGCATATATTTTTACATTTAGCACTTTCGAATAGAAAAAAGAAAAAAAAACAAAAGAAATACAAGATACATGAATCTCCATATCAACCAGATGCTTGGTATATCAACCTGCATTTTCCATCACCAATTAATCAATCGATCAGGAAGGATGGTTGCTATTTATCAAGAAAATAACTATTTAAAAAGATTTGCCTGTCTACACTGGCCATTGCTCAAAAGATTTATTACTTATCACTTTCATGTTGTTCAATGTATCATCCCACATGAAAAATTATACAATTAGAAGGGAGGAATTTAGTTGTTTACCAAAGGCTTTTTTGCAAAATGACAAAAGAACGATGAAAACTGCAACACCAGCCGATACTCCTACAATTATCGCCACTGTTTTTCCCACATCATCCTCGTTGGAAGAATCTACAGGTATATATATATATTGTCACAAAAAAAAAACAAATTTAAGGAAATAACCATAATTATAGATTTTAGCTAAAATGCATGAAGTATACCAGAAAACATAACTAGAGATGTATATTTATTTACAATGACATCTCTTTTTACACAGTTTATATTTGTGATAGGTGTTTCATATAAAGATGATGATAATGTTTTTTGAAAACATTATCATACACATTTCATAAATCTAAACCGTTTAACAGGAAATATACGTTACAGGATTGTAACATAAAGAAAATTTTCCAAATGACAGGGCATAAATTAAAAGAATTAATGGATAAAGAAATGTTAAAATAAATATATTTTTTTTAATAGATTTGAAATAAATAGAATAATGACGGAACAGTTACAATTGCAATTCAGTCCTACTTTATTTTCTAACTTTATAAAAGGATTGGCTGTGGATCCTTTAGGATCACAGAATAATTTTCCTAGTGGGTTCTCTACTTTCCATGAGAGAAATTGGACCAAGTTCAATTCGATGTCTACCCTACTATCAGTTTTATATATTTATAGACTTTATTTAAGAACGCATTGCAATATGAAATATGAGACATGGATTATGCTTTTGCTTTTAAAAAATAATACGCCCCGAGTATATATATATATTTCAAGAACTCGTGCATGTTCCTTTCAAAAGGTTAATATTAAGAAAATATGTTCTGCAAAAAGTAATTATTTCACAGAATTAAGTAAACGAACCTGAAGAAGTATCATAATAACCAGACTCCCAATATCGGACATAACACTGAGCCAAGAACACGTCCGCCGCCGCCGCCGACCCACATAAGCTCCTCACTTTCCCCACTGCATTCCCTAAGCAAGAACTACAATCTTCGCCGGTCAAATCTCCCAAACACTGCGCGTAACCTTCCACAGACCCCACAGAACTCACCCTAAACCCTACTGCTCCCCTCAGATCATCAAGAATATCGTCCCTCCTACGTAAAAACTCATCATCGTTAAGTAACCTCTTACTACACTTTTTGTGCACAAAGTTCGTGTCGGGTTTTCCCAAGAAATCGACGTGCTCGTATCGAACGAAGCATCCGTCAAGCTGTAGTGTTGCTCCATACGTATACGGACAGAGTAAGACTATCTGGTTGATTGAACTAGCTATGCATGTAGAGCAGCCCTTCAAGTTCAAGTCACCTCTACATTGGTACAGACCATAAACAGAACCCTCCGGCGAGGCGATCGAGGGGTCCGTGCCGAGAGTGAAAGAGTTGTAGAGGGTGGTGTATGAGGAGCCGGTTATGGAGGAGAGCATGGAGTTGAGGTTTGTTTGGTATGGTGAGTTCGCCTGATACTTTTCTTGGGAGCAGCCCGAATAGATCAAGGCGTAGGATTTGGTGAAACGGATGTTATTTGTGAGGAAGATGATGAAGAAGAACGATATGGTTATGGAGAAGAGATTCAGAGGTTTAATTCGCGTTTTAATGGAGTATTTTTGAAGGGTTTGATCAAGCATTGTTCGGGTTTTCTTTCTTATTTTGTCTGTGTAGCTACCACAAGGGTGGAGGCAAGTTTACATTACAATAAAGGGGTTCACTTTATCTCCGCTAGCTTTAGAATAAATTTTATATCTCATACTAAAATTCTCCAACTTTTTTTCCAAATAAATTCAATTATATTTACTTTTAACGTTGTTGGAGCTAAGAAGGCTTTATTATGATTTTTAGTAAGCCAATTGGTGGTGTTCTTAAGCCTAATTGACTTCTTAATTCCCTTTCATGCTCCTTATTCCACCTAAAATTGAATAGTCCATGAGAAGTTTAGTAACTTTAGTTGAAAATATTTAATATGGATAACTTTGCAATAAAATATTACACTTGACATGATGTGGTGGGATTCATACGATGGTGTCCACTATACATGCTTCTTCTTTTCTTTTCTTTTTTCTTTTTTTTTTTAACAAAAGACACATTTTTTATGATAAGATGTTCATAAAAGCATACCAAAAGTTTATTCAGTGATGGATTCGGGGATTTTTACAATGGATATAATGACTCAAAAAGTAAAACAATAACAATTTCGCAACAATTATGCATCAAAGTTTAGAGTTATTTCAGTTTGAGAAGAAAAGAATACCTTTGCGGACTTCAGATTCTCTATATATATTGTTTTGAATATGAAAGTTGAATATATTCCCAGTTGAATATATTCCCACGTGATCAGGTTCGATGGATTTGTTCTTTGTCAAATTCACTTGCCCGTTGAATTGCTCACCAAGTAGAATATTTTTTTGTTCACTTTCTTAGAAATATTTGTTCTCGTTTGATCGCAAATGTAAAAAAGGTGGATCTTAATGGGTGCGAGTAGTGTGTGTGAGAGAGAGAGAGAGGCATCGGACCATTAAAGCCCACAAGGTGAAATTTGAATCCGGCCCATTTGATGAAATGAAAACAAGGAAACGGGTTTCAATTGAGCAGCTAATTGGTTGGGTCTTAGCACGGTTAAAAGTTAAAACTGGTAAGTGGGGTGCTCCAGTTCGTATTTTGGGGTTGCAAAATTGCTAACTCTATTTTGTATTGACTTCGGCTTACAACCTACCATTAGATGGGATCGGGCAGGTCGGTCAACATTTTAAGATGTTGAAATATTAGAAACTCAATTACCTATTTTATATGGTGGGATTATACTAGGATCGGGTTAGCGTTTGTATGAGGTGAATAAACTATTTTAAATTTTCTTCAACAGATTGGTTCTTTAAATATTGACTATCGATATATTAAATCGAGTTTAGTTTTACAACGAAGAGAAAGATATTCAAAATAATCTCACTAAAAATCAATTTTATCAAACACTTTGTACGCAATATTTTGGTATTTTAAAGATATATAAAATGTTTCAACTATGTCTACCAAAAACAGTAGCAAAAGTAAATAAATGCAATAAATAAATATGCTTGAATTTGTTTATGAATATTCAGATATTAACAACTCATATGTCACATTTTTTTTCACCTTAGAAAGATTCACAAGAATACTTTGATTCATACAATTATTTGTACAAACTCATTTCGACTCAAGACTTATCCCAGTTTGCTTAATCGAAACTCTTAGCACACTCTCGACTGTTGGCCGTAACCTCACAATCCGCATGATGTTTAAAGTCTTTGATGTCAATATTACAAATACAAATTTTATTGTCTTTTGTGAAAATTATCACTCATATAAACTTTGAAGTTTATATCTTTTCTATATGTGAGTGATTGTGTGTGTGATAAAATTAATATTTAAATTATATATTCTCAAATGTATCTTCACATATAAGGAGAAAAGCTCTCACTAAGATAATATATCTATTCAAACTCTCTTTCTTGGGTTTGCTATCATTTTAGCTAATTTCTTCATGTAGATTGCACATACTTTGAATCACATTCAAAAGCTTGTATTTGATCTTCTATATATTGTATATATAGTTTCCAAAAGTGATATATACGTTATATACAAGAATATGACCGTTGGAAAAAGTTCTATATGATTTTTGGTATAAAACAGTTATATTCGTGTTTCTAGCAGATTGCTGGCCAAGTCCTGCTCTAGGAGCTAAACGGTTGAATGAATGAGACGGTTGGATGAGCAAAACGGTTGGATAAGCAATATGGTTGAATTTATGAAAGAATTGGATGAGCAAAATGGCTGAATGAGTGTGGTCTTGTGCGGTGCTTATAGCTTTTGATTTATTGATTTCTAAGCAAAATGCGAACATGATAATTGTAGTCGTTTCTATTAATATTTCCATATAATCAAGAATTACTCGCTTTCGAATTCATGTAAGATATATATGCTCGATATACTGAAACTGCTCAAGTCTAGTTGGCAGCTATTTTCGTGTAGCAGACCAGCAATTTCATCGCTATTTATAAGCTTTTTAAGCTATGATACAAACTTTGACTTTAGAATATGATTTGTAAATATGTTGGACTTTAAGCTATGATACAAACCAGCAATTTCTTGATTATAAGCTTTTTAAGCTATGATACCCTTGGAGAACATGTTGGATTGTTCCATTTCAATAATACAGTTGAGAGATAAGACCAAAATAAAAGATATGGTCTATCGAGCCGTCTTGCTCGAGGATGTTGGCCGATCTGATTTTGTGACCACTATTTTGCCTCGATTACATTCGAATTCACCTAACCGGCCTGAATATGATTTCTAGAGAATTGAGTTGGCTTTCCAACTAATTTGACCACTAGTCATTTGGATCAATGACTTTGTGAGATATTATCAAAAACATCATCTCGTCAGATTTTCACATTGATTTCATTTGAATTACATCTTGTCAAATCTCTCAATTTGACATCTTGTAACTACATTTGTGAATAAATATGTTAGAAATTAAAAACAAGTTTTTCTATTATTAAAATCAAGATTGTTAATATTCATGTAACCTAACAGATTTGTTTAATCTGTTTTGACAGCTATATGGTATCATTGATTTGGTGAGGCCCACTTTTTCCTCTTTATTTTGTTTTTTGCTTCGATCAAACCAGAAGTAGAGTGGCGCCAAAATATTGTAAGTGCATCTGGCGAAATCTATTGTGGAAATGTCGGATGATTTATTCCTTGATTAACTTTTATTTATTCAATGAATTGTGACTGTTTGCTCGTTAAATTTCACGTGCTCGACCATCTATAGTGAATATTTTTTAGAAAATATATAAAATGATCAGACATATTACATCAATATCAATGGTGAGTTTTTTTTTAAAAAAAAATATTAATTTTTAGCAACCTTTTGGCATCAAATATTTTGATTTAGAAAGGGTATAATATCCTTGATTACTTGAGGCACAATTTCATATTCTTGTTTTTTACTCAAATTATTCATTAATCGAAATTAAAAATAATTATATTATTCAAAGTTTATTATCCTAATATTATTATCTCAACCTCCCGAGTCAAAATCACCAACCTATTCCAAACACACAAAGACAAATAAGTGAAGTATTTCTGATAAATAGGAATAAAGAAAGTATACAAGAGGCCCACACCCTTGGTTTCTTTCAAGTGCAACTAGTGTATCAAGATTAGAAAATGAAGAAATTCTAAGTTAATGCCAATCACTCTCACACATGACAAAGGGATAAACATGGGCTACATGGAGCAGAATTTCTGTGGAATTCAATTCCAAAATTTAATATCATTTTAGTGGAATTACAACACTTTTTTCATCTGTGGCGATTATATTTTAAATTTTATATATTTTTTTGGGATATTATCTTTCCCGTATGGATTTAACCTCCCCCAGTGGTATGATGAATTAAATAATTTTAAATTTTAAAATCTTACAAGTAATTTCACTTTTTTGTGAAGCTTTTTGGATCTACAACACTACCAAATACCAACACCTAATGGCTAATGTTGTGCAAATTAGATCAGTTTGATCTATGTATCAGCATTCGGGCTGCATGTTTCAAGTAATACATAACATGAGTATGTGTTATATCGGCATATAGTACGTCGATATTTGCCATTTTTTAAAAAATGATTATTTTTTTATGTAACAAATTCATAACTTATTTTTAAATGTAATTGTACCGAGGAAAAATAAAACATAAATCCAAAAATAATCCTACAAACCCGTTAATTTACTGCATAATATCTCGAACAATATGCTATTTATTATAAAGTTAGTCTAAGTGTACCGAAAACAAAATACAAGATCCCTCTGAACTACGCACAAAAATTAAAATAAATAGATATAATTTACAAGAAGCTAAATATTGTTTTATCGTCTGCATCAAGTGGTGGTTGGCGGCAAGGTAAGAAGAAGCCATCGACTTTTATCGGATGCTCTTCCGGGTACACTGAACCGTCTTGATTCGGGTCTGAATCTGCTCAAACTCCGACAACCGACAGGGTATGGTAATCCCACCGGGGTGATCGAACCCGTATTCTTTCTCTGATTCTCTCAACAGATCACCGAATAAAGGGTGATTGAAATACATAACAGGCACCAGAATCCTCTGAAATTCCCCATCTTTTTGACCCACGTACACCGCCAGATGCCCTTTCGGGGCGGGAACCGGGTCTTGTTCAACTCGGGCATAACCTCGACCCCGATCAAGTTTCTTGGTGGCTTTGGATAGTTTACGCCCGAGGCGATGTGTCCAGCTGATGAGCCTCGAGATGGGTTTCTTGACCCGACAGGCTTCCTGATGGTCCACCCGGAAACGGTGGTGCCGGCAAACTCGCCGGAGAATTGTGACCACCCTGTGCTTGAACAAGAAACCTCGGATCCTGCCCATGTACAAAAATGAATTCAGAGATAGGTTCTTGAGATAGGATTTCGAGAATCGCTTGGTAGATTTAATTGGCTCCGCAGCAGTTACTATTCCACCAGAAATTTTCAACCACAGTGGAGCATCCAAGGCCAAGATTTTGTGGCGGCGGCGGGGGAAGAGGTAATTGGTGGCAGAGGACGGGGAGAAGTGAGTAGGTAGTAACTCAAAGCTGCAGGAACATAAGAGGTTGTTGGTGGCAGAGGACGGGGGAGAAGCGAGTAGGTAGTAACTTAAAACTGCAGGAGGATTCGATAAAGGTGCGAAACATTTATACGAGAGAGAGGCGTTAAAAGGTCAAACGGACCGGACTGACCGGACCGGGTCATGAATGAAAATGGAGTGGAAAGTGTAACGAAGTTTCTTAGCATAAAAAATATCGTCATGAATTTATTGTTTTTAAGTGACTCATGTCATCTTATGTGTGAGTATTTTCGACAATCAACACATAGATATATAATGTTTATGTGTAAGTAATTATAAAATGTTGAATATTATTGAAATAAGATGTCTAATTTTGTTTATTGATTTTGTATTTAATTACATCTTACTGGAGATGATAATGGAGCATGGTGGGATGGATATGTGTCATCCACATCCCCTCTCTGAATTACATCATCATCCTCATATCGTCTCGATCCCCGTTTTTTCGAGTTCGAGTTTGGGGAATCCCTGAACCCCTAAACTGCGGGATCAAATCTTCATCTTCGTTTCAAAAATATTAATGAGATAAAACGCACGTGGTTTCGGAGATTTTCTCGAAACCGAAAAAATCGGTAATCTCCATCCCTGTTTCGCGTTTTTTCCCATAGGACCCCGAATCTATAGAGAAAATTGTCATCCCTACATCAGACAAAACGAACTCACTGTATTGTTGAAATATTATAATAGAGAAAATAAGTTTTAACCCATAATTTTTTGGAATTAAAAAAAAGAATACAAAATTTACCAGTAGAACTCTTTTTAGTATAATATAAATGACAGGATTTGAGCAGAGACCAGAAACTTACTTATTTTCGACAAAAAATTTAAAAAAACAACTACATTTATCTTAAACAAATAAAAAAAAAATACCCACACTATCTGATACTATGTCGAACATAAAACCAACAAACCTTAATATCTCAAGCCGATGCCTCATCCACACAAGCGGGACTCTTTTATTGGAGTATTTTGTTGATTTTTCTTGATATAATAAATAAACTAATATTGCGTCGTTTGTGTATTCAACATCGTGGGCTAAATGGTCCACTTTAAAACTGCCACGTATACCGATTTATTGTGTGCCAATCCAACTTCCAACGCTTGGTATCATTTTTTTTCTTTTGTTTCATTATTAATATTTTTGGATCCATTAATCCTATGTCTTGAGAAACGCCACGCCTTCAATATCTAAGTATGTGTATTTTATTTTATATTCGGAAAAAGTGTTAAGGGTTAATGGAGTACATAATTGTTCGATAAATAATCAAAATTTCAATTTTTTATCGATATTTTATCGAATAAACTCTTTATATATAATTTGTCTATTGTGGCTTACTTTGCTAACGCGATTTTCGTGTTATTATATCAGTTCATTGATTTACTTATTACACATAAAATGCAGGTAGTCTATTGTGGCTTACTTTGCTAACCCGATTTTCGTGTTATTATATCAGTTCATTGATTTACTTATTACACATAAAATGCAGGTAGAGACAGAGACAGAGACGGATCTATGCTAGGGCTATACTGGGCTGTAGCCTAGCCCATTTTTTTTTATTTAGCGACGGTTTTAGCGACGGTTTTTGATAACCGTCGCTACTTTTGCGACGGTTTTAGTAAACCTGTCGCCGATGTGGATCGACGACAGTTTTATCAAAAACCGTCGCAATTATTAGCGACGGTTATTGCTAAAACCGTCGCTACATTATTAAAAAATAAAAAAAAAGGTGGATCGGCGGTTTTAATTAGCGACGGTTTATTCAATAGAACATCATTACCACTTTGATGTTTATAATGCAGCAGTAGATTTCATTTTGATGGAGTTAAATACTCGGTTCAATGAGTCATCGGTGAACGATATAATGTACTTCAGCAATAGAACATCATTACCACTTTGATGTTTATAAAATCCCGTAAGGCACAACTTCGTTGAACGATATAATGTACTTTTTTTTTAATAATATATAACTTATCATATTGAGTTCAAGCCCACCCCAACTCTTATTCCTGGATCCGTCCCTGGGTAGAGATGACAAATTTCTCCACGGGTTTGGGGCCCCGCAAGGAAACTCGAAATGAGGACAGGGATCCCCGATCTTTTCGAGTTCGGGGATTTTTTTTAAATCCCCGATGTAGTTTGGGTCAAATATGAGATTAATATCTCCATCCCCGAACTCACCCCGAAAAGAATATCAATTATAGGACCGAGTGCTTACCGCTTTACCAATAGCTATAACTAGTAGTAATGGTTCAACTCAAATCTTTTAAACCGCACAACAACACAAGCACCATGGTTCGATCACTCTACCAACCAAGGACAATTATTGCACCCAACAATATCCCTCCCAATAATTGCACTCCTTGCAATCAATGGGAATCGAACCCATGACCTTGGCTCTGATACCAATTGTAGGACCGAGTGCTTACCGCTTTACCAATAGCTATAGCTAATGGTAATGGTGCAACTAAAATCTTTTAAACCGCACAACACAAGCACCATGGTTCGATCGCTCTACCAAGCAAGCACAATTATTGCACCCAACAATCAATAATAAAATAATATTACTATTATCACCAATAATAATATAATAATAATAATAATATTTTTTTAAATTTTAATAATATAATATTATTAATATTAATATTATCACTAATAATAATAGATAATAATAATTTTGGTTTGAGAAAATCTCCAAATCCGTCATCGTCTTGCCATGTTACTATTTTTGAAACAAGAATGGAGGCGGGGATGAGAAGTTGATCTCTGAAGTTTCGGTTTTGGGGATTCCTCCAATCCGAAAAACGGAGATCAGGACGAGTATGAGGGTGAGGATGGAATTTCGGGACAACGATGGGGATGTGGATGACAAACCCACCCCCACCCCACCCCGCCCCATTATCATCTCTAAATGCAACGGTTGAAAGTTAATGTCATTAAAAATATGTGTTTTTTCCCCTAAATAATAAAATAAATATGTAATTTCCAAAGGTAATGTGTGCATGTACACTCGAGTGTACAGATAAACTTTAAAGTATATTGTAAACATAATATTATCCATATTTATTATATATTAATTAACTTTTCAATTTCTAACTATAAAAGACTTGATATTAATCTTATAACTCGTCTTATACGAAAATTTCAAATTTAAAATATGGTTTCATATTCAAAATTTATATTATTCCATACCATTTGTGAGCTAGAATTATATATATATACAGTTTTGATATCCTGCACACCTACCGTGCACACCTTTGTGAGCACCAATGAGGTGTCACTCACCCATTGGATGCACAATTTTTCTATATTTCATCACATCCAATGGGTGAGTGACACCTCATTGGTGCTCACAAAGGTGTGCACGGTAGGTGTGCAGGATATCAAAACTATATATATATATATATATATATATATATATATATATATATATATATATATATATATTGTCTGCTAAAAATAGCAGTAACATTTTCTGCTCAAACATTATTTCTTAATATAGAATATATTAATCAACATTTAAAAAACTTTATAAAAAGAATGTTTTAATTAAAATATATTAACCGACAGAAGGGGAATCGTTTTCTGAATTACCAGCGTTTGCAAACACCAATATTTTAATCTTTGAATGCATATTTAATGATTTTAAAAAGGAGTGAGTCTCATGTGAGACCGTCTCACGGATCATAATCTGTGAGACGGGTCAACCCTACCCATATTCACAATAAAAAGTAATACTCTTAGCATAAAAAGTGATACTTTTTCATGGGTGACCCAAATAAGAGATCCGTCTCACAAATAAGATCCGTGAGACCGTCTCACACAAGTTTTTGCCTTTAAAAAGTATTTCTACATTTAATTTAGTATTGATAACTTTATTTTTTCTGATATATATCAATCGATTAACTTGCAATATCCAGTAATTCATATTGAAATTTCAAGCATCCTTACCTTGAATAAAATCACCCCATTTTATAAGGTTCTCTTATCCACGAGACTATAAAAACAACATGTGATGGATAAGGATAATGATGTAACAGTTGCAAAAAAACTTAATGCAGAAATTTTGTTGATAGGATAATGATTTATTTGGAAAAATCAACTTTTCAAGAACTGAGGATTGTAATTCTTCAAATATGTCGTGCAAAAAGATTTAAAGGTGAAGTACGAGTGTCTAACACATATCATGTCATAAAATTAACTTTGATTGATATGATTTTTCTTTAAGTGTCCATGTAATGTATTAAATATTTATTAAAAAAATATAATGCATAATTTATTGTACCAACACATAATGAATATTGTCTATTCAAATTACTTGTAAAGTACTGCCTAATTAATACACACATTTATGTCATTATTTTTCTAATATAAACATGATATCAATTATCAATCAGCATGCAAAAATTACTCATTTATTCGGTGTTAACTGTTAGGTTGCTCTTTAAAAAAGAAAAAACTTGTGTAAGACGGTCTCACATGTCGTATTTTGTGAGACAGATCTCTTATTTGGGTCATCCATGAAAAATTATTATTTTTTATGCTAAGCGTATTACTTTTTATTATGAATATCGGTAGAGTTGATCTGTCTCACAGATAAAGATTCGTGTGATCGTCTCACAAAAAACCTACTCCCTTAAAAGATGCATTAGGCTATGAAAATTGTTAAATGTCCCACATCGGTTAGATAATTAACCTTTGAGTGGCATATATTGGCTTGGACAATCCTCCCCCCTTGAGCTAGCTTTTGGGGTTGAGTTAGGTCCAAGTTCCAATCTTAACATGGTATCAGAGTCCGGGTTTCACCGTTATGTGTTGGACTGCCTATAATTAGGCCACCCGTTCTGCCCATAATTGGGTCATTTGTAAACTCCACGCTCCAGATGTTCATTCCTGGGCGTGAGAGGGGTGTGTTAATTGTCCCACATCGGTTGGATAAATAACTTGGGAGTTGTATATATTGGCTTGGACAATCCTCCCTCCTTGAGCTAGCTTTTGGGGTTGAGTTAGGTCCAAGTTCCAATCTTAACATGGTATCAGAGCCCGGGTTCTACCGTTATGTGTTGGACTGCCTATAATTAGGCCACCCGTTCTGCCCATAATTGGGTCATTTGTAAACTCCACGCTCCAGATGTTCATTCCTGGGCGTGAGAGGGGTGTGTTAATTGTCCCACATCGGTTGGATAAATAACTTGGGAGTTGTATATATTGGCTTGGACAATCCTCCCTCCTTGAGCTAGCTTTTGGGGTTGAGTTAGGTCCAAGTTCCAATCTTAACATGGTATCAGAGCCCGGGTTCTACCGTTATGTGTTGGACTGCCTATAATTAGGCCACCCGTTCTGCCCATAATTGGGTCATTTGTAAACTCCACGCTCCAGATGTTCATTCCTGGGCGTGAGAGGGGTGTGTTAATTGTCCCACATCGGTTGGATAAATAACTTGGGAGTTGTATATATTGGCTTGGACAATCCTCCCCCCTTGAGCTAGCTTTTGGGGTTGAATTAGGTCCAAGTTACAATCTTAACAAAAATACGTCATATTCATTGTTATAATCTACCTGGATTTGAAAAAATTAAAATTTCAGTTTGAAATGCATATTCATGATCAAGAGGTGTATAATTATTCTAATATATATTATTTTTTTCGAATGATTTTTTAAATATATTTTGTGTGATTAATTCATACATAAAATGCTGTAGACATTTATTAATTTTAATCGTTGATTATAAAAAACAACTACCCAGTGCTAATGTAATGCAACGAGACACAAGTCATATGATGATCGTTCTAATGTCGTCATGTTCCGCTTGGCTGGTTATAACCAAAATATTCGAGCCGTCCGATGTACGAATGGCACGATCACTCGTACACGATTGTACTTGACTGTTTCTTATGCTAATAATGGGCCCAAGTCTGGGCTATCTTTGACGATGGTGAAGATATAAAGGTTTTTGGTGGGCCAAACTTCTTTCAGCCTGATTGGGGCAGAGGCCCACATGCACCTTAACTTGTCAATGCAGTCGCTGTCCAATGCCGATTTTTTTTGTCTTTCCACATATATTTTCGAAAAGTCGCTCTCAAACAAAGCAATTATTGGAGCAATGGGGGGATTCACTTCAACTCTGTGCATTTCCCACCATTTTTACTCTATTTGAAAGTGAGACGTGTCATTTCGACCATGAAAATTCAATACGAGTATTTATCCTGACAATGATGTAACTAATAAAACTATGTTTGGTTGGAGGATAAAATTATGAAATGATTAAGAAAAAAATGATAATATATCTATATTAAAAAAATTTAGTGTAAATATTCACAAATTATATAGTGACGTTTAATTAAATAATATATATAGCGTACGGAGACCTTTGTACGACTTGAACAGTGAGATTCAAATGTATGTAAGTAGGACTAGTTCTTGGACTCACACGGCTGTGAATTAAAAACAAGCTGTTTTGAAAAATATAGAAAATAATATTCAATATTAAAGTTTTTGATATATTCAAAATGTACGGCCTCTGATTAAATTTTAATTTTATCATACCACCAAAGTCAATAGTGGCAGACCCATCCATACAGGGCCACAGGGGGCGTTGGCCCCTTCATTATTAAATGAAATTACTATTATGCCTTTAAAAATTTAATTAATAAAATTAATTGATGGAATAAATAATATTCAAGCAATCAAGTTGGTTTGAACCCCACATAAGAGGGATTATTTCATCCTCTGCAGACAGTGTCTGCAAGAGTACATCCAAGGGCTGGAATTTTTTCTGGCCCAATTTTTTTTTTTTTTTTTTTTTTTTTTTTACTTTTTTTTTTCTCCATTAAGTGGAATCTTAGCCATTGATGTGGGGTGTGGGCACTGCCCCCACACTCAAGATCGAACTAACCACAGAAGAGATAATACTTTCAGCTATGAAGAATGTGAAGAATCAATTTCGCTACGGAATTAATTAATATCAGTTGTTAAATAACTATTTGAAAATATATATTGAAAAAAATTATATTTAATAACTTATCAAATGATCATATCATAAATTGTTATAAAAAATGAACGAGAGTGGATATTAAATGTAAGTCGGATTGAATTAATGAATATTTTAACTTTCTATGTCCGTTTCTAGTTGACATAAGCATACTCTTGTGATTAATATTATATGAATTGTATCTCTGGACAAAATACCTTGGTCCGCCCATACAATCAGTGCATGATATTATCATCTGAGTGACTAATCTTTGCGAGCAATAATATTTATTGATATTTGTTAACACTGAAATCGGTGATGCTAACTGGGAGTTCAGATCCCCGCTTGGAGAGCTCGGGTCAAACCTGGGGGCGCTGGCTGGGAGGTCGGATCTTCACCTTGGGAGCTCGGATCAGGCACCTCGAAATCCAGAAACACAAACAAGAGTGTTAGAAGGGGGCCGGAAGGTTGTTCCGGCGTAGCCCCTCCGACGCTCAAGTCAGAGAACGGAAAACTTGAGAGAATAATGTGTGTGCCGAGAGAATGTGAAAAAGTCTGAATGAATAAAACAATGAACGGAACCTGGTATTTATAGGAGAACAATAGAGTCCTACTTTGGCAGATTAGGATCCTCAGAATCTTCGGAAGATTTGATTAGATCTTGCCCAGATTTGGTTTAGATATCGTGCCAGATTTGATTAGATCTTTGATGGGCTTTACCTTTCTGGGCTTTGATCTCTGTGGGCTACGCGCTTAATATCTGAGTAAGAGCTCTCGCAGGTATGGGCCCACGAGACGCTAGGACCTCCTGGGACCTCGGCTCGGGAGCTCGGCCGAGGGTTTTCGATCGTCCCGATAATAGCTTCTTGGAGGTCAGCTCGGGAGGTCGGCCAGGGAGGTCGTCCAGGGAGGTCGGCTGACCTCTCCAATGGTTGGAACTTCTGATATGGGAGGTCGGCCAGAGATGACCTCCCGGACAGCCTCAAGCTTTCTTCTGAATGCCTGTTGGGCTTTGCTTGATATGGGCTATCGAGAGCGGGCCGAGCCCATCCTCCCACCGGGGGTATCACGAGTCCCCCCCTCAAGTCGAGCTGACGTTGAAGACCTGAAGCTCGTGGTTTCCTGAGCTCTCGATGGCCCATGATTATTCTGAGCTCACTGCCTCAGTACTACCGTGAGATCATGACGTCCGAGTGACTGGATGAGCTGGGAGGGAAAGCCAAAAATCTGTGGGTGCCTGAGCTCCCGGTGGCTCTTGTCTGTACCGAGCCTCGAAGTTTTTATGCTGTGCTGATCTGAGGTTACCAAGTTATAGGGAGCTCTGCCCTCAGAAATTGAGTCTTCCGCTGAGCGTAATTTTCGATCGTCCTGAGCTGGAAGATGAAGTTCATAGTCGGGTTGAATGACTTAAACAAGACACTCCACACTATGAAGTTCTAGCTGAACTGAGCTTAGGTTTGTGTCCCCTAAGCCACGCTGATTCCTTTCGGTGTCTGTGCTGAGCTGAGATGGTGGCGAGCTTCCAGCAATGCTGAATACGAAACGTCACTGCCAGCTGTCAGTTAAAAAGTAAGTTTCACATATTTCGATACAATCCAGGCCGTTTAAGCCTTTCGCGATCAACGATCAGATCTGCTCCTGGTCCCTCTATAAATACCCGTTACCCCTTTTACTTCATTTCCTACTTTCCCTTCATTTCACCTCGGCTCCGACCCTCCAAAATAATTCCTCAATCCTCCTGATCTCCCGGTCTTCTCTAGGTATTTATCTAATGACTTCCCCCAACATTTCTACCCAATCGACTTCTGAGGAGGTCTTCCGAGAGGTGGATCTATATGACTCCTTTACGGAGGCCGTCCCGATGCTGGTTGGGGGCTCTGAGCCTGAGGGGGTCAGCTCCCGCCTCGACACTGGTGATGATGGTGCGGTCCTGAACCAGCTCCGCCTCAGTCACCCCGAGGAACCACTCAGGACGTCGGACCCCTGGTTTGAGCTCTACCCTTCGTGGTTAGACGCATCGGATGAGCCTCGCATCCGAGCTCTCTCCTATGCCCCCAGGGATTATAAGTTTATATTCCCTCATTCTGAAGAGAGAGCCCATAATGCCCCTCCCGGTTACTATACTTTCTATGAGGACCAATTAGAAGGTGGACTCAGGTTCCCTCTCCCCTCCTTCTTTCAAGAGCTGAGCCAATTTTACCAAATCCACCTTGGCCAGTTTTCTCCAAACGCCTTCCGCACTCTCTGCAACTTTGTGGTTCTTTTCAAAGCCTTAGCTTTTGAGGTCGACCCCCTAACCTTCTCTCATTTCTACCTCCCCAAGAGGTCAGAAGATGGTCCCTTCTATTTCTCAGCTCGGCCCAGCTGCCAGTTCTTTGAGGGGGCTCCGAGCTCTAACAAATTTTGGAAAAACCACTTCTTCTTCGTCCAACCTTCTGACTCATGGGATATCTGTTCACGATGGAGGGTTGCTCTACCTGAGCTCCCCTGTCCTGCCTCAGGTTTTCGCAAGAGTGATACTTTTCTGAGGCCCTTCGGGGTCATCCGGGGCCGGCGTTTCCATACCCCCACCCTTTTAGCTGAGGACCTCTTGAGCTACTATGGGCTCAGCTCGGCCAAAGTCTCTCCCAAGGGCAACGAGGGTATGGAGTTCAGCTCGTCCTCCCCCTGTAAAAAATTCTTCCCCCCACATTTTTTCTTTCTCTCCCCTTCTCTCTTTTTTTTTTTTTTTTTTTTTTTTATGGATCTGACCTCTCTTCGACTTTTCACTTATGTCAGCAATTAGAGTCATGAACGCCCTGGTCCAAAAGGTTGCAGCCCGCAAGAAGCAACACGTCGGCTCGGCTGCTGTGAGCAAAGGTAAGGCCGGGGTCGCTGAGGTCAGTGCTGATGAGGTCACTGTGGTGGCTGCTACCGAGGCTCAGGGGGCCTCTCAGCCCACATCTTCTCGGAAGCGCCGAGCTCCGAGCACACCTGGCCCATTGGGTCAGTCCGGAAGCAGTGGGGAGCTCGGACCTCCTCAAACGGATGCTGTGCCTCTGCGGCAGTTTAAGCCGGACCCTCGTTCCAAAGTCTTCCGCAGCAGATCCGGCCTATTTGATATGTACCGGGATGACCACCGGATCATAGTGGCAGATCCCTCTGCATTGGCGGGGGCCCTTCTTCGGGACGTCATCTCTGAAGCTGACGCGGCATATCTCCAGGAGCTTAACTGGTCTGAGCTCGTCATGAGGTCCACTGCTGCCAGCGCCGAGGTAGCGCCTCCTTCTCTTCTCTCTTTCTCTCCATTTTTTTTTTTTTAAATAATTGTTTTTTTTTTTTTTTTTTTTTTTTTTTTTTAGGCTGCCTTCTTGAATGCCGAGGTGGCTTTCCGGGCCACCAACCTTAGGAAGCAGTCTTCGAAGGATGCCCGGGCCTTCCAGGCGACCTCGGCCGAACTTGAAAAAAAACTTGCTGACCTTGCTGAGGCCCTTGCGAAGGAAAAGGCCAATTCCCAGAGGCGGGAGGATGACATGCGCCAGGGCTTTGCAGCGGAGACCCTGAAGTTGAAGAATGAGCTGCGGATGGTGGAGGTCCAGCTTGAGGCGTCTCGAGAGGAGGCCAGATCAGCTGAGGAGAAGGCCATGACTGCCCAGGCTGCCTTGGCAAAGGGCTCTGAGGCTTTCAAGGAGGACTTCCTGAAATCAGAAGAGTTTGCCCTTACTGTTGCTGAAAGGGCTCTAGGCTTCATATATGTGGGCTTCGATGGCGCCGTGGCTCAGTTCAAGGAGGCTGGCTACCCTCCCGAAGGGTCCTCGGCCGACTTCCTTGATGCTCAGAAGGTGGTGGACAACCTCCCCCCCGAAGACCCGGAAGCTTGAGTAGCTTAGCTCCCCATCCCAGCTCACTTTTGTTTCGATTATTAGTCACATATTTTTTTTCTGTACTCCGTGTTGGATTTCTTGTATGAAAATTTTATTTCCTTATTCTGTCCCGTGTGAGGTCAGCCCATACGACGGGGACAAAATTCTAATTTGGTCAGGTCACCCAGAGAGAAGTAAAAACTAAAATAAACCCGTGAGGTCACGCTGAGAGAGGGCGGCTGGGCTCTGGAGCTCGGCCGAACACTTGACAAGTTAATACACCAGTGAGGTCACGCTGAGAGAGGTCGGCTGGGCTCTGGAGCTCGGCCGAGCACTTAACCACCATAACTTGGTAAGACTAAAATTTCGATGAGCTCGGCTCGGTCTTGGGAGCTCGGCCAGCCACTTAACCGTAATAACTTGGTAATAATTAAAACAGCGATGAGATCGGCTCGGCCTTGGGAGCTCGGCCAGCCACTTAACCGTAATAACTTGGTAATGATTAAAACAGTGATGAGCTCGGCTCGGCCTTGGGAGCTCGGCCAGCCACTTAACCGTAACAACTTGGTAATAATTAAAACAGCGATGAGATCGGCTCGGCCTTGGGAGCTCGGCCAGCCACTTAACCGTAATAACTTGGTAATAATTAAAACAGCGATGAGATCGGCTCGGCCTTGGGAGCTCGGCCAGCCACTTAACCGTAATAACTTGGTAATGATTAAAACAGTGATGAGCTCGGCTCGGCCTTGGGAGCTCGGCCAGCCAATCATCCATAATAACTTGGTAAAAATAATACCTCGCTGAGATCGGCTCGGCCCTGGGAGCTCGGCCAGCCAATCATCCATAATAACTTGGTAAAAATAATACATCGCTGAGATCGGCTCGGCCATAGGAGCTCGGCCAGCCAATCATCCATAATAACTTGGTAAAAATAATACCTCGCTGAGATCGGCTCGGCCATGGGAGCTCGGCCAGCAACTTAACCATACTTTTGGAACGTAAAATTCATGCCGAGCCGAGGTGAGCTATGAGGCTCCTGAACTGACTGAGGGTGAAAACCCTTATCATACTTGGCGTGACCAAGATGAGGTGAGCTCTGGGCTCCTGCACTGGCTGAGGGTGAAAACCCTTCTCATACTTGGCGTGACCAAGATGAGGTGAGCTCTGGGCTCCTGATCTGACTGAGGGTGAAAACCCTTCTCATACTTGGCGTGACCAAGATGAGGTGAGCTCTGGGCTCCTGCACTGGCTGAGGGTGAAAACCCTTCTCATACTTGGCGTGACCAAGATGAGGTGAGCTCTGGGCTCCTGCACTGGCTGAGGGTGAAAACCCTTCTCATACTTGGCGTGACCAAGATGAGGTGAGCTCTGGGCTCCTGATCTGACTGAGGGTGAAAACCCTTCTCATACTTGGCGTGACCAAGATGAGGTGAGCTCGGGGCTCCTGATCTGACTGAGGGTGAAAACCCTTCTCATACTTGGCGTGACCAAGATGAGGTGAGCTCTGGGCTCCTGCACTGGCTGAGGGTGAAAACCCTTCTCATACTTGGCGTGACCAAGATGAGGTGAGCTCGGGGCTCCTGATCTGACTGAGGGTGAAAACCCTTCTCATACTTGGCGTGACCAAGATGAGGTGAGCTCGGGGCTCCTGATCTGACTGAGGGTGAAAACCCTTCTCATACTTGGCGTGACCAAGATGAGGTGAGCTCGGGGCTCCTGATCTGACTGAGGGTGAAAACCCTTCTCATACTTGGCGTGACCAAGATGAGGTGAGCTCTGGGCTCCTGCACTGGCTGAGGGTGAAAACCCTTCTCATACTTGGCGTGACCAAGATGAGGTGAGCTCTGGGCTCCTGCACTGGCTGAGGGTGAAAACCCTTCTCATACTTGGCGTGACCAAGATGAGGTGAGCTCGGGGCTCCTGATCTGACTGAGGGTGAAAACCCTTCTCATACTTGGCGTGACCAAGATGAGGTGAGCTCTGGGCTCCTGCACTGGCTGAGGGTGAAAACCCTTCTCATACTTGGCGTGACCAAGATGAGGTGAGCTCTGGGCTCCTGCACTGGCTGAGGGTGAAAACCCTTCTCATACTTGGCGTGACCAAGATGAGGTGAGCTCTGGGCTCCTGATCTGACTGAGGGTGAAAACCCTTATCTGCAATAATAATAATTTCTAACAAAAATGCATAATTTTATTAATGTATCTGAATAAAGCATCAAAACTTGACGTCCTTGTATTGAAAGTAAATGACATAAAAAAGAACTAAAGCTTCTATCAATATCTAAGCATAATATTTGCGGAGGTGATAAGCATTCCATGGCCTCTTCAATTTCTTCCCTGTCCAGTCCTCTAAGTAGTAGGCACCTGAGCTGAGCTTTTCCACCACTTTGAACGGCCCTTCCCATTTTGGATCGAGCTTTCCGACCTTCTCTTCCTGAACCTTCTTAAAGACCAAGTCTCCCACCTGGAAGCTCCTCTGAATGACCTTTTTGTTGTAAGACTGGGCTATGCGTCTCTTGTAAGCTTCCATTCTTATGGCAGCGGCTTCTCTTTTTTCTTCCACGAAATCCAAGTCTGCTGCTCGTCTCTCATTGTTTTGCTCATCATAGAATGTGACGCGAGGTGTCTCTTCTCCGATCTCCGCCGGAAGCACGGCTTCATTTCCATAAACTAGGCTGAAAGGCGTCTCCCCCGTGCCTATTTTTGGGGTGGTCCTGTATGACCAAAGCACGCTGGGGAGTTCCTCCACCCAATTAGCTTTCGCGCTCCCGAGTCTGGTCTTCAGGCTCTGCACTAAGGATCTGTTGGTGACCTCCACTTGGCCATTGCATTGAGGGTAGGCCACGGAGGTGAAGTGCTGCTGTATCTTCATCTCTTTACACCAGGCTTGGATCCGGCTTCCTTGAAATTGCCTTCCGTTGTCGGATATCAACTTCCTCGGGACCCCAAACCTGCAGACGATGTTCTTCCAGAGAAATTTGAGTACCTCATTTTCAGTTATCTTAGCCAAAGCCTCAGCCTCTACCCACTTTGAGAAGTAATCTATGGCCACGAGCAAGAATTTTTTCTGGGCTGGGGCCGGGGGAAAAGGTCCCACGATGTCGATCCCCCATTGGTCAAACGGGCAGGCTGCCACAATACTCTTCATTAGGGCAGCTGGTTGATGTTGGAGCTTACCATGACGTTGGCAGCTGTCGCATGAGATGACGATGGCTAGAGCATCTTTTAACATAGTGGGCCAGAAATATCCGGCCAAGAGTGCCTTTCGTGCTAGAAAGTAAGATCCCAAGTGATTCCCGCAACAGCCTCCATGAATCTCTCTTAGTACATAGTTAGATTGCTTGGGACCCAAACACTTCAGAAGAGGCCGAGAGGCTGACCTCTTGTAAAGAGTTCCGTTGATCATTACAAACCGAAGGCTTCTTCGCTTCATCCTGTAAGCCTTCTTCGGATCTTCGGGGAGCACCCCATCTTTCATGTAATCTAATAACTCGGCGCGCCAGTCATTGTCTTCATGCTCAGGAGAGGGGTAGTGCACAGAAGGGCTTAGCTCTACTTGGACCACCACCTCTCTTGATTTCCAGCTGTGGAGCGAGCTGGCCATTTTAGCAAGGGCGTCGGCTCCCTCATTCTCCTCTCGGGGGATCTGCTTAAAAACCAGTTCTGTAAAGAGTTCTTTAGCTGCTTCCACCGCTTTTACGTATTCTATCAATCTTTCATTCTTGATGTCGTATGATCCATTCATTTGGTGGGCCACCAGCTGAGAATCAGAGAAGATGTGGACTCGAGCTGCTCCGACCTGCCGTGCTGCTCTTAGACCCGCTAAGACCGCTTCGTATTCTGCCTCATTGTTGGATGCCCTAAAGTCTAGCCTCACGGCTAACTTTAGTTCATCCCCTTTTGGAGAGATTAATAACACACCAACTCCGCTGCCTTCATTGGTGGATGAACCATCCACATAGACCTTCCAAAGATCTTCCATCTCCACATGCAAAGTCTCGGCCAAAAAATCGGCCAAGGCCTGCGCTTTGATTGCGGTTCGAGGCCCATATTGAATGTCATATTCACCTAGTTCAGTGGTCCACTTTACCAACCTTCCTGAGATATCAGCATGCGTCATTATTTTCCCGAGAGGGCTGTTGGTGAGGACCATAATGGGGTGAGATAGAAAGTAAGGCCTTAGTCTTCGAGCTGTTGTGACCAAGGCCAGAGCGAGCTTCTCCACAACTGTATATCTGAGCTCCGCTCCCTTGAGGGCGTGAGAGATGTAATATACGGGGCTTTGTTCCGTGCCTTTCTGCCTGACCAAGACTGAACTAACAGCCATCTCAGTGGCCGAGAGGTAGACATACAATGGTTCTCCTGGGGCTGGTTTGGCTAATATGGGGAGCTCCGCCAAATGCTTCTTCAGATCCTCGAATGCCCTCACGCATTCTTCATCCCATTCGAATTTTTTAGCTTTCCTGAGGACTCGGAAGAAGGGTAAACTACGATGTGCCGCTCTTGAAATGAATCGTGACAAAGCGGCGATTCTCCCGGCGAGCTTCTGGACCTCCTGGAGATTCCCAGGAGGTGTCATAGATTGAATAGCTTTTACTTTCTCAGGATTGGCCTCAATTCCCCTTTCTGTTACCATGTACCCAAGGAATTTCCCACTTTTGACCCCAAAAGTGCATTTTTGGGGGTTCAGCTTTAGCCTGTAAGATCTCAAAGTGGCAAAGGTTTCACGGAGATCCTTTATGAGATCAGCCGAGTTCTTCGACTTTACAAGAATATCATCCACATACACTTCCACATTTCTTCCGGCCTGGGCTGAGAAAATCTTGTCCATGAGCCTTTGATAGGTGGCTCCCGCATTTTTTAATCCGAAAGGCATCACTACATAACAAAACGTCCCTTCGGAAGTGATGAAACTCACTTTGTCCTGGTCTTCTTCTGCTAAGGGGATCTGATGGTATCCTTGATAAGCATCCATCAAACATAAGTACTGATGACCTGCGGTGGAATCAACCAGTTGGTCTATCCTCGGCAAGGGGTAACAATCTTTTGGACAAGCCTTATTAAGATCTCTGAAGTCGACGCACATTCTCCATGTTCCCGAGCTCTTGGGGACCAGGACAACATTTGATAGCCATGTTGGGAAAAAGATCTCCCTAATGTGTCCTGCCTTAAGAAGCTCGTCTACCTGTTCTTTTATTACCTTGTCTTTCTCGGGGCCAAAATGCCTCTTCTTCTGTTTGACTGGCCGGGCTTCAGGGAGAGTGTTGAGGTGGTGTTTCATTATCCCGGGGCTGATCCCCCGAAGCTCTTGTGGAGACCAAGCAAATACATCAATGTTAGTTTTTAAACAAGCCAGTAGATCATGCTTGGTTTCGGGATCAAGATCAGCCGCCACCCTGACACTCCGTTGGACCCCTATTTCCACCGTTTCTGGCTCCTCTTCTGAGGTGAGCTGAACCTCTCTTCTGGAGGTCATATTTGGTTGGGCCACAATCATCCCTACCTCGGTCCGGGATCTTTTGACTTCTAGCCTTACCTCATCCACATAACATCGTCGAGAGGATTTCTGATCCCCCCCGACTACTCCTACTTCATTCCCCACAGGATATTTCAGCTTTTGATGATAGGTAGAGCTTACAGCTCGGAAGTCGGCCAGGGCAGGTCGGCCAAGTATTCCGTTGTAGGAAGAGGGGGCATCCACCACAGTAAAACATGTCATTTTTGTGATGCGGTGAGGTCCCGCCCCTAGGGATAAGGGGAGCATGATTTGCCCTACAGTTTGGACCGCATGTCCTGTGAAGCCAAATAAAGGCGTAGAGATATGATCAAACTCGAAACCTTCCACTTTCATTTGGTCCAGGGTTCTTTTGAAAATAACGTTAACTGAGCTTCCGGTGTCAACAAAGATTCTTGCGACGTCATAGTTGGCGATAGTAAGAGTGACTAATAAGGCGTCGTTATGAGGTGCCACAACACCTTTCATATCATCCGGCCCGAAGCCAATGACGGGGTCATCTTTGGGGGCAAGGTCTAACCCCAAACTTTCCAATCTCCGACCATGAGCTTTACGAGCCCTGCCCGAATCTCCGTCGGTGGCGCCGCCCGTTATCATGTGGATTATACCTCTGGTCGGATCATTAGCAATCTGCTGGACCTGAGGGCCTTGATGTCGCGGGGGGTCATCTCGACCCCCGCGGTTGGGTCGGTTCTCCCGGGGTTGTGGCCTCTGATTAACCCCAGGAGGTCCCCGATCCCTTCGATCATCTCGATAACTTCCTTCTGATCGAGCTAGGAGGTTCTTCATGTGAGGGTCTCTTTGCATGATTCTTTGGACCTCTTCCCCCAATTTCTGGCAATCATTGGTGACGTGACCGTACTCTTGATGGAACTCACAAAACTTATCTGAGGGCGGTAAACGCGGCCCTTTCTCGGCTTGTTTCGGTCGCTCCAGCTTTCTTCTTTCTTCACAAATGGCCATGGCTCTTTCCAAGCTCATTGCCAACGGGGCATAAGGGAAAGGTCCAGGACCTCGGCTCCGTTCCTCTGTTCTTTCTGCAGGCCTCTTCCTACTTGGTTCCACTTTCTCTTTCCCCTTATTTTTATCATCGGGTCGGATATCCACTCGCCTTTGCCTTTGTGCATCATCAAGATTCACGTATTTCTCAGCTCGGCTCAGGAGCTCATCATAACTTTGAGGGGGTTTCTTGACCAAGGAATTGAAAAATTGTCCCCCTCGGAGCCCTTGCGTGAAAGCATTTACCAAGGTTTCTGTTGCTGCAGCTGGGACCTCCAAGGCCGCACTGTTGAATCGTCTAATGAAGTCCCTCAGCGAATCTGTATCTCCTTGTTTCAAATTGAATAGGCCCAATGAGGTTTTCAAGTATTTCTTACTTGTAGCATACTGGTTTATGAATAGGGTGCTGAATTCTCGAAAGCTGGTAATGGAATGTGGCGGGAGCAAATCGAACCACCTCTGGGCGGGTCCCACTAGGGTGGTAAGGAAGACCCGGCATTTGACCCCATCTGAGTATCGGTGAAGCAAAGCAGAATTATTGAACCTTCCAAGGTGTTCTTCGGGGTCAGTACTTCCATCATAATCCTTGACGGTTGGTTGGCGGAAATTAACGGGGAGGTCTTCATTCAGTATCTCGAGGGAGAGTGGGCTTTCTCTGTCCAATACGGGAGGTCGGCCCCCCATTCGCCTGCCAAGCCTCCTGACTTCCTCCCAAATGGCTTCCATATGCTCAGGAAGAGGGGGAGGAGGAGGAGGAGGAGGAGGAGGAGGAGGTTGTTGTGGCGGTGGTGATGGAGTACGATTTCGACGGAGGGCCTCATTCACAGACCTATTAATCAACTGGGCCAATTGGTCTAGACTAAGATCAGCCACACCTCTGCCTTGGCCACCTCCGGGACCTCGGTTACCATCTGCATGGCCCTGATTGCCACCTCCGGGACCTCTGTTACCATTTGCATGGCCCTGATTGTCACCTCCGGGACCTCTGTTACCATTTGCATGGCCCTGATTGCCACCTCCGGGACCTCTGTTACCACGCGCAGGGCCTGTTCTTATACCTGTTCGTCCCCACATGTCTACGTCTTCTCAGTATATTCCCACAGACGGCGCCAATTGTTAACACTGAAATCGGTGATGCTAACTGGGAGTTCAGATCCCCGCTTGGAGAGCTCGGGTCAAACCTGGGGGCGCTGGCTGGGAGGTCGGATCTTCACCTTGGGAGCTCGGATCAGGCACCTCGAAATCCAGAAACACAAACAAGAGTGTTAGAAGGGGGCCGGAAGGTTGTTCCGGCGTAGCCCCTCCGACGCTCAAGTCAGAGAACGGAAAACTTGAGAGAATAATGTGTGTGCCGAGAGAATGTGAAAAAGTCTGAATGAATAAAACAATGAACGGAACCTGGTATTTATAGGAGAACAATAGAGTCCTACTTTGGCAGATTAGGATCCTCAGAATCTTCGGAAGATTTGATTAGATCTTGCCCAGATTTGGTTTAGATATCGTGCCAGATTTGATTAGATCTTTGATGGGCTTTACCTTTCTGGGCTTTGATCTCTGTGGGCTACGCGCTTAATATCTGAGTAAGAGCTCTCGCAGGTATGGGCCCACGAGACGCTAGGACCTCCTGGGACCTCGGCTCGGGAGCTCGGCCGAGGGTTTTCGATCGTCCCGATAATAGCTTCTTGGAGGTCAGCTCGGGAGGTCGGCCAGGGAGGTCGTCCAGGGAGGTCGGCTGACCTCTCCAATGGCTGGAACTTCTGATATGGGAGGTCGGCCAGAGATGACCTCCCGGACAGCCTCAAGCTTTCTTCTGAATGCCTGTTGGGCTTTGCTTGATATGGGCTATCGAGAGCGGGCCGAGCCCATCCTCCCACCGGGGGTATCAATATTCAATACAAATATATGGTTAGGTTTTAGTATGTGATACTAATCTTGTAGAAATATGTGTCATATTTCTAGTTTCCTTATCTTAGGAATTATCGATAGTGTATTTAAATTTTAAACTCTTTGCTCAAAAAGGTGAAATCGCTCACCTTAAGCGCCCCTCATCCCCAGCCCGATAGGAATGTGAGAGGAGGTAAATCATGGTGACTCAGTAAGTTTTAAACTCTTGATATTATCAAGGGTTGTTAGTTTGTTTTCTTAGGGTTGTTAGTTTGTTTCCTTTAATCTAGCTTTTTAATTTTTCCTCCTCTTGTATTTAAAATCTGATTGATGAATAATAAAAGTGAGACTTAAAAGCATATGTTGTCTCAGATTTCTTTAAATCTAAATGTAGACCTTCAATTTATTTTAAATCTGAAATCACAAAGGAGACTTTTAAAAGAGGTCGGAAGGATGTCCCTGCATAGCTTATCTGACGTCCAAGTCAGGTATTGTGAATAGAATGGAAGAGCAGTTAGAAACGCCGTTAATAATCAATATAGTTAATGAATAATTGGACTCTCAAACTTGATTTTTATAGGAGAATATCTGGGATAAGTCGGGATCTAAAATCTTGTTTGAGCCTGATATTGATGGAGTCATTCATGAAGTATCATTTATGTTATCTTTTTGGTAAGTTAGTTAAAAAGATAAGATGTACTGAGAAAACAATTATTTTTATTTTTTCGTAGCAGTGTATCTTAGGTAGTTGAAAAAACGATGTGTCTCTTGCTTGAACGAAAACATTGACGGGTTTTAACACCGAAATTAGTTAATTACTTTTAGACTTCGAACTTAATAATATAGTATATTAATTATTTTAATTTTTTTTAAACTTTCTTGTAGCCTCTTGTCATACATAATTCAGAAATAGGGTTGGTAATGGTGGATTACGATTTTTAACTAACATACCAAAAAGCCCCAGGTATTATTATCGCTAGAGATTAGACACTTATGCCTGTTAAATGAAAATATTTCTCATTTGAGAGAATACTATGTATTTGAGCTTCATTGAGTAGTTCGGTATCCATGTCAAAAAAGAAAAAGCCTTTACAAGGCATGTTATTTAAATTTTTAGAGTACAAAGATATAATGTAATTGTTTGTACGACTGACGGGACTTGAGCGTAGATATGAGACTTGCTTATTTCGGACAAAGAAAATACAAAGAACAACTAAATATGTGAAAACAACCTGTAATCAGCGAGACTCGAATCTGAGACCAACAAATCTCAGAATCTCAAATTTAACTATTCGATCAAGACCACATCGACCATATATATAAATTAACTATTACTCAACTAATGAATAATTTTTAAATATCACTGAATAACAAATATTATTTTGAAATTCAATATGATGTTACTATAACTCTTTCGACTAGATAGCGGCCTCTAGAACTTCATAAATGTTGCTAGCCGCCTCAAATAGCCACCTAGTTCAATAAATTTATATAATCAGTCTACATTGGTTTATGTTATATGAGAAAATAAATATTAAAACCGAAATTGATAGTTTTTTTTTTTCCAAAAAAAGAAATATATTATGTATTAAGATAAACAACTTTGTTAAGCACTTGTCCGAACAAGAGCATAATTTTATTTGTGATGAGAAGCTACGAAAATGTAGAGAATCGACGTTGCGTTTCCTTTGAAATAAATAAACCTACAGTTGGGACCCAACTTGAATAGGAGGAACGAATATATATTATTGACTCTAATTTTCCAAGGATCGACCAAGTGATTAAATTAGACTGGCCGACGAATTCCCCACATCTTTGAATTCAGGACAAAATAACATGTGAAAATAGTAAATATTATAATCAATTTGTTCATACAAATTTATATACGTGGATTCGTGTAAAAACTCTATAACTCAAAAAATAAAAATTTAAATTAAAGACTCAAATCATATTTTGTAAATATCTAAGATAATAATCTCTTCTTCTCGGAATTATCTGTGTTTGGACACATTAAATAAATGTTGAAAAACGAGCTTTACAGAGAATTTGTGATTTATCTTGTTGAAAATAATTAATGCATTTAATGAATACGAGTGTATTGATAAAAAAAAATTTGATACTAAATATAGATATTGAATTATATATATATATATATATATATATATATATATATATATATATATATATATATATATATCATGTTTGGTCAAACTCGAGACTCGTCCAGCCAAAGAAAATTAGGACCCATACTCGTCCTGCCTCGCTCGTCTCAAAACCATCCGGGTCCAACCCGGGTTATACTCATGGACCACTATATATTTAATTTTAAATAATTAAATATATTTTATTTGAGTCATTTATTAAAAATATTGCAAAAAAATTATTTTTATGTTAAACAGGTACAAGGTGGTCTGGTTTCACATAATATACCCGCTCCTGACCCGTTATTGGGCCCATAGACCTGGAGCTGTCCTGCCCAAACCGTTTGAACCGGTCTAAATGGGACTGGTACCCGGCTCATTCCTATCGGTAGTCTGGATGAAAAATTTGGGGAAAGAAAAAAGTAGTAATTAGAGAAAGAAGGTAAATGGAAAATGGATTTTCAGCCCACCATGTAATCAGATGTTTAAATGTAAGCCCAAATAGCAAGGCTCTCTTTATTCAGCTCATCAGCCCACAATTAGAAATAAAACTTTGTAATTTCTGGGCCTAACCCGTTTTCATTTTACCCCTCCAGCATTTCTGAGAAAAAGCTACAGTGTATCGGTAATTGCCCATTGTCGAGTGGATCGATTTCGCAACCCGCCCCATTTCAGCTACAGTGGACCACACACTCGGAGCTTAACCCGAGTTCGGGACTACATGAAAAAGGGTCGGATCTCGTTGGTCCGGAATGGATGCGTCGCAGGAGTCGGGATGGGAGGAACTCCAGAAAGAGGCTCGGAGAATTGAAAGCGATCTCGATGTAAAACTCTCCTCGTATGCGAAGCTCGGTGCTCGCTTCACCCAGGGAGGTATGCTTTTTATTCCCATTCCCTCTCCTGGATTGTCGATTTGCTTTTGTTTTTTGAATTTTGCGTTGGTTGTATTTGGACGATGATTTTGAAGTGCTTTTTGTTTTTTGATTGTTGTGTGATCTCTGGTGACATTGATTTATTTGAAGTGACCTGCTACAAGTGTGAGTTGGTTATCGGTCAAGGAAAACGAGCCTTGGTAGCAGCGAGTCGGCACTTGCTTGGTTGCATGGATGGAACAATTGCACGTGGGATTTAAATGTCTCTCATTGGCACGATCTTGCGTCCTCCCCGGGGTTGGGGCCGCGGGAAATGCAGATTTCGAGGCACAAGCGGAAAATTGGCCCATGTTTAGAAATTTTTGCTTGATTTTTTTATTAACTGAATAACTGTCCAATTTTAGCCTGACATTATATAACTGCACTCTGTAAAAAATTATAAATTTTGTAACTTTAGTATCCCAACCCCCAACTCCACTGCAAGAGAAATGTATCGTGACCAGGTAGTGTTGTGGGAATAAAGTAAGCATAAAATTGAGCTAATTTAATATGTTTGGAAATCTTTGTTTTCTAGTCTGAACTAGTGGCAGTAGATGCATACTGATTCTGAGCAAAGAAATGATGTGCCAGAAACTTCATGTCCCCTTCTTGGTTGTGACTAGATTTTTAGGAAGTTCTACTCCTGAAATGTCTTGGACTTGCCAAAGTTAGATGTGGTCGATGCCTATTTTATCAATCTAATGCTCTTTTATTTTCCATTATTCTAATTGAAATTAGAATCTTTGAATTCTAAAGATTTCAGTGTACTGCATAGTAAGTGATGACGCATAGGACGTCATAAATTTTCATCTTCTCTGTTTAGCTTGGTGCTTGTGTTTCTGATGCTTGTGTTAGTTTTCAGGTTATGTAGATGCTAGTTCGCCTACTGTTGGGTCCAGCAGGTCTTGGAAGTCCACTGAAATGGAGATTCAGTCTTTGCTTGAGAATCTGCTTGATATAAATGACTCCATGAGTAGATGTGCAGCATCAGCTGCTCCTACCACTTCAGTCAATCAAAAGCTTGCCAGACATAGGGACATACTGCATGAGTTTACCCAGGTTATTACTCTCATGGGGCATCTTTTGACAATCGTATGGTACTTGGTCTTTAATCGATAGTTGATACGCTAAGATAAAAGGAATATTGTTTTGATTGTGTTGAATTGTTTTACCTTTTGAACTTAATTCTACAGTGTGCGTGATGGCTCATGTTATCCTACATTCTGTTAAATTATTTTTTAAATCTTTATATGATCATTTTTCTCCACTAGATACTTACAAAGTATTATTTTTTTCAGCATAATTATTTACAATGACCCGAATAATGGTCATACTATTTTAGTTGACTCAAGATATTATGTAGGAATTTAGGCGTATCAAGGCAAATATTATCTCAATGAGTGACCATGCGGAGCTTCTTAGTTCTGTGAGAGATGACATTAGTGAATACAAGGTGAGAATAGTTAACTAGTAATAAATTGTTGTTATGCTTAATAAAGCTGTAAGTTGTACTCTATTCAGACTTCAGGGAGTGGATCACCAAGAATGCAGTTGCTCCGGGAGAGAGCTGCCATTCATGGGAGCATATCTCATGTAAGACATTTAAAGCTGATGATTATTTGGATAATTTTCCACAGCAATGCTTCTGTTTTGCTATGGTGAACCTATGTGGAAGGATTGGATTTAGTTAGCAATCATTTGCATTATTTTTGTGCCTAGACTAACTTCCAATCTGTTAAAGATTATCCCGTCATATTGTTGCTATTCAAAAGAAGAAAGACATTCACTCAAGTTCCATTTGTGGGTTTCAATGGACGTAGAGTTGTTTAATATGGTTCGAAAGGTGCAATTTCGACATGTTTGAGCTTTCATAAATTTTGAAGTATATTTGAATGTTCGTCTCTGGTATTGTCTGTGAAAGGAAAATGAGTTACTTTACAGGCATAAATTTTTTTGTATTTGTGATGGAAGTAAAGAAACATACTCTGGCATCCATATTGTTATATTTGCCCTTGGATGCAGTTAAAAGTTTATTCTTCCCTCGTGGTTGTAATTTTAATGACCTATCAGAGAATAATCTTCCCATCTCTGAATTTATTAAAGATCATCAAATGTACTCTTTGGCATACTAATTTAATCAAGCGCAACTCTTGCATGGTTGAATGGCGCATAAATATTAATAACGGAGACCTAGTAATATTGGTTTTTAGGGATTCTCTTTATCCGAGAAACAATTTATGGTGTTGAAATTTCTCGAAACTATATTCTGGATGAACGATAATGTCTCATTATGCGCTTGAGATATACATCTTCAGTCGAGATAGGGAGATAGAAGAATTAGGATGCGGGATGAGTTAGTTTTGTCAAGTAATGTCTCAGGCGATAACACGGAAACTGTAACGGTCAGTTTTGTAAGCTGGTTTAGTAGTGCGTTGTTAAATATTAGGATGAATTTGTTGCATCCATTATCTGTCAAGTGGAATTTATTTGATAGATGAAGCTTTCATACTTCCCACAAGGCACTACACATAGATCTACCTGTGTTTGCACATGCTTCTGTTATAGTTTTTTCACTCAGTTACAAATGATGGCTACGTCTCTGAATCACTGCCGCTATTCCTGTTCATGTTGTCATTTTTGTTCATCTTCTTTATCAATTATGACTTTCGTTGCTCGTGTTCTATGGCCGTTTTTTGTTGTCCTTGACTTTGTTATTGTTGTCCAGATTGTTGTTTTATATAGTGGTTTAGGTTTGTTAAAGATCAGGCATGCTTTTATCCCCTTCAAACATTTTTGTCATATTCTTACAGATTGATGATGTAATAAGTCAAGCTCAAGCAACTAGGACCGCATTGGGTTCTCAAAGGACCTTGTTTGGTGATGTTCAAGGAAAAGTCAAACTACTTGGTGACAAATTTCCCGTCATACGTGGCCTACTTGGTAATTTTATTTTATTTTTGGAAGAAGACTACATGGTAATTTTCAAAGAATTTTTCTTTTTCTTTGCTTTTGAGTATCCATCCATTCTTGATTTTCGATCACACCATCTCAGGTTCAATCTGGAGAAAATGATCAAAGGACACTCTTATCCTCTCCGCGGTTATCGCTGCTTGTACACTTTTTCTTATCATTTATTGGCTTTCAAAGTAAAGATCTGTTTATTTTTTTGTCCAAAGAAACAGAAAGAAGAGAGGCTTTTTGAAGGAATTTTCCATGTGCTATTTTTCACCGAGTAATTGGTATATTGTTTCTCATGTGCCCTTTTTACTGTGCCTTATCCACTTAACTTGCATCGACACAATCTGTGGAAATAGTGGCTTAAGAGAATACTCCATTTAGATTCTAAATTCTGGGACTCTTGGCAATCCCTTCACAGCTTTGTTATAGAAAAATCTAACAGCGATCTGTCCCTAACTCATTGAATTTCATCTGGTTTTGTCTGTGTGAACTAAAGTGGATACCAGTGATGGAACTTGTAAACGAGAAATTGGTAGGATGATATGTCGCCTGATTTACATATTGCTGCGTCGAAATCTGTGTATCTGTGGTCTTGAAACATATCAAGTTAACGAACCTAGCCATTTTACCATAAAACAAAAACCTCGGCTCGCTGATCAAAATTAAGTGGTAGAGAAGAGAATCTTTGCAGGATATTTGAGGACTAATTTCTTCTTCGATTTTTTGTGCATTCACTCGTATGTTCGTTCATCTGACAATATGCGTGCGCTGTGCTGTGCACATGTTAACCAAAATCTGCATTTTCATCTCATGCTAAGTTGGCTTTACCTTTATTTCCAAAAAAAAAGGTTCTGTACCTGTGATCTCTATAAATGCTTCATTTTCTATTACGTTATAACAAATGTTTCGAGCATTCCCCATTTATATTCTTGAAAGTAACATGTATGATATGCATGTTGGGTTGGTGTTAAGCAGCAAAAGCCTCATGAACAATTTAATAAACTATATAGTGTTTTGCGCACCATTGGTTTTGAATCTTTGACCAATTGAAATCAACTTTCTTAAAAACAACACACACACAAAAGTGAAAATCACTTTCCCAAAAGTTACGTTAATACGAGGTGATCCAACAATATAATTTATACTTTGATAGTGATGATGGAGTGGATTTCGATCATTTGAGGTTTTATAAAAAAAAAAACATTACTTGTTTACACATTAGTTATACAAAAAGTAAAGTAAATCAAAATGTTTCCGTTATCGAATGAACTTAAAATTCATCACAATTAACATAAACATCATTTAAACATACAAGGAGTGTTTTTTTGAAATTTACGATCTCGTGTCTCTAAACTATAAAAATATATTTGAAATTCATCCATCCAATTGTAACATGTCTTTGCACGGTTTCTGTTAAAAGTTGAATGAGTTAGATTCAAAATCTCTTCGATCCAACTAATGTCCAAACTTTTATGGTGTAAGGTCGGTTAGGTTTGACATTTATTTTCGTGTACAAAAGCTAAGCAATACACAATCTTTGTCTGAACTTTTGGCACCTACACTGAAAAATGGGCTCTTTTTTTGGCCTGTTTTTGCAACTTGAAAAACATCAATGGCAAGGTATGGTAATGCACATAGCATAGCTCCAACTTTTTTCGTGGAGTCTTGCTACAAATTCTCATTTGATTCGTTAAACATAGAATTATAAATCAATATTTGCTTAAATATGAGATTATTTCATTTATAAGAACATGTACACGGATATATACACATAAAAATACATGCCAATGTAAATAACACATTTATGATTTATTATAAAAGGGAATATATCATAAATAGAAATAAATCACATTAGTTTTTTTTTAATGTCATTAACATAATACATACATACATACATACATACATATATATATATATATAATGAAGATTGGCGACATAAAATATGCCACGAGTACAAATTGCAATTCAAACTTGAAGGGGATACATACTACCTGTGTCTACCACTGTAGCTCTGTAGCTACCCATACGCATACATATATATATATATATATATATGTGTGTGTGTGTGTGTGGAGAGAGGCATAGGTAGGTATAGAGAGGGAGTAGGGGGGAAGTGTTTGGGTGAAGATGCCAAAAACATGTTTCAGAGTCCTCAGATCATTAATTACGAGTATTACCTTTCCATCTTTATCGGTTTTCACACTCTCATGTGTGTGTGATTGTGCGTATATATCTTTGAAAACGATGGCACATTTTGCTACACATTAAAAGCTGAACCCTCAAAATTCTATTTCATGAAGGATACAATTGCAGTTTCTTATGTTACTTTTCAGTAATATTTGTTTTATAACTCATTATTTCTAGTTTTAACTTGTTTCTTCATCTATTACAAATAACTAAATTAGAAACTGTGAAGCTCCGTTTATGACGGTCTTAAAGCTTGCAAACATGAACGGCGAGGCTCGAGCGTGAATTTTGACTTCGAAGAAGGTTTGCGTGAATTTGGAAACAAATTGAATTTTTAGTCACGTATATTTATATATTTGCAACTTTGGTCATCTATGTTGTCAAATTTTAATATGATATATTTGTTTTTTTGGCATTTTAGTCATTCTTTTTAATGTGATAGCAATGTTAAAAATCGAAATATAAAGATCTAAGACTGAAAATTTGATAACATATGGGATCAACATAATAAAAATTATAAAAAAAAAAAATCACGAAGAAATAATCATATAATTTTCCCTAATGATTTTGAAGGAAATCGACTAACCATTAGTGAAGCGAATATAGATAATAATAATAATTTATATCAAATAAAAAAAAATTTAAACTACATTTCTAATTATCATAAATTATAATTCCTCCAGACAAACCAAAATTTATATATACTTAGAAAAATTCTCGAATCATCAGATTGATGCCAATATATCAGAGGTCACCTAGAAAATAGTAGGTACGTAGTAGGCCTTTCTTGTTATTTAATTCACGTTAGTACAAATGTACTATGTTTTCTTAATAAAATGCAAACAGTGTTGTGATTCGTCTCAGCTGACACATAATTAATCTGAAGGCAAAAGAATTGAAATATATGCGACGCAATAAATAATATTATATGGTATGATTAGTTAATGAGTGCCCTTTTTCTCTGTTAATTAATATATATGGAATATCCGTAAAATATATTTTTTTTAATTAAGTTGACTATGTTATATTACCCTGATATATCAAGTCACATTCATGTAAGGTTCCACTAGTACACTCCCTTTTCCATGATGTCCATAAGTCGATAACTTTTTTGAAGCGACAAATACAAAGCACCAGCAAAAATCCATTGGATATATAATTTCCTCCTCCCAAATTTAATCAAGAAATTTATTATATTTTGTGCGTACGTTTCTTTATCTTCAAAAGAAAGTAGTCCATGTTTCCATGCATGCATACTACCATATATCTTTCAAGATGCGAACTTATAATTTTTTTATAAACTAGAAAATCTTTAAAATCCATATAGTTTACAAACGGATTATTCGATTTCCTATATTTGGAAGCTCCTTCTTATGTTGCGTTTATTTGGTTGGGAAGTTCTTTGGTTTTATAACAAAGGATTTCTCACCCAAAAATCGAAGGGTTCCTAAGAATCGTATATCATACTTTTTGGTTCGGTTACTAACATCAATTACTACAAATCTTGGGGAAAGAAATTGAGTTAGATTGAAACCCTTTTCCCCTTTATCAACAAATACACACACCAGGTCTTGAATTTGATGTGATATTTTCGGTTGTATTTGTTAGTAAGAAACGACAGATCATGTCCATCTTTTTCAGCTAACTCTCTCTCCTCTGATGTTTCTTTATATTGTTTCCGGAAAATAAACCCAAATATATATTTGATGAGATTGGAAGCTTACTGGAACATTTATATTTTTAAATGTCATCAAACTTTACATAAAGCCTAGATTTGTAGGGAATGTGTACTTATTCGTAGCTAATCAATGAAGCCTGCACACACACACAAACACACACACATACATGTAACGTCCCAAATTCGACGACTGTCCTCACTGTATCAAGACGAGTCTTTGCAGCGTGCTTATGTCCTCACTCACACGCACCCTAAGAAACTTCTCAGAGGGTCACTCATCCCAAAATTGCCCTAAGTCAAGCACGCTTAACTTTGGAGTTCTTATGTGATGAGCTACCGAAAAGAAGATGAACCTTCTTGATATGAGTAGTACATATCATGATATCAAATCTTTTAAGCCATCTTCAACTGTACAGTCTATTTCATTGAACAGTCAGAATCCCTCTCATTCCGGTGTGGGATCGGTTCAGTCATATTCCCTCCACCTAGAAGCCTGCTAGGAGCCGCTCATTGTCCGTACAACCTCATGACACCAAAGATCACCCCGCCCTTTTCGACCCCGGGCCTCACAATATATATATTTGATTTTGATGGTATGGTGTCCCCGCTATAAATTTGAAGGGCCGAGTGTTAAAAGTGGTTCGTGCAATGCTTAGCTAAATATGTAAAATAGACAGTCATCTACTTTTGGGGAACATGTCAAGCAAGACATAATAAATATGGACTTCTAATTCATTTGAGTCTCTTATTTTTCTGCCCCACAAAGAAATAAATCGAGATTCAACCCTAAATTTTGAATTTGAAAAACGCGAGAAATTCAGTAACAGACGAACAAAGATTGATCTAGCACATTTAGCTATTATTAATACATGAAATTAAATAAATTAGCACTTTCAAACTGTGGTATAAATTAAATTAATCGAACTTATAACTTGTCCATTTTAAATTTTTGGACATATTGTTAGTTCATTCACGATCTTAGTTCACTTTGCACTTTTTGTTTCTCAGTTGTAGTCATTTTTAACCAAAGTCCCGACATGTCGCTGGAAAATTATGACATGATTTTAATTAGGAGTAAAAAATAGTTATAGAGTGAAAGAGGAGTAAAAAATATAATTTTTTTCTGAAATAATTATCGAACAAATAAATATGAATATAAAATCTATCTTGAGTTTAGTATAAGTATGCATTTATATCTTCTTGTTACGCTAATTGTTTAAAAAAAGTTTGCTTAGTGAGGAATAAATAAATATATATTTATTTGGAAGTTAAATATTTTCGACTATATATAAACGTAATGACTGGGTAATATTAGTATATCACTTTTTTTTTGAGTGTGAATACTGATTTTAAACTAAACGAAAAGATTCACAACAAATTGCATAATTAAAAACATAGGCATTAAATTAGAAAATGTGTGAACAAGTAAAATTAATTAAGTAAAAACAGTGATATCCGATTTAATAACAAAAGAAAAGAAACAGGTAAAAGAAATAAAGAAAGTCAAAATGTGAGATTGTAGGTTTAGGTTATAAAAACAAAAAAAGAAATAATCCTAACAATCCCTAAAAAACAAGTGGTCTATGTTTCTGTCAAAGACCCTTTATCCATAATCTTATGTTTCCGAGTAAAAACTATTATCTGATTTACCAAATAGTCAAAAATAAATTCCAACGTAAAAAAAAAAAACTACAAATTAATATACGTTATTTCATCGATGATCGAAAAATTATCGATCTTGAAGTCTATCGATCCAAACATTTTTTTTTGACGAGAAAATTTAAAACACAACCTAATTATGCATGTATTGCAATGAAGCAAATATAAAAGAGAGGAAATTAATAAAAGGGGTAATAAGTTTGAAAACAACAGATGAATGAAAAAATTAATAAGGTCGTCCATGCACACGTCCTTTTCTGAGTCTCCCTCCCTCACTCGCCCCGATCCCCCACCTCTGCCGCCACTCTCTCTCTCTCTCTCTCTCCCTCACACACTCACATTCCATTGGGAATGCCAACACAACCCTTACATTTTCCCATTCTCTTTCCCAACTACTCGCAAGTACCACCACCTATACACATTAAATACAACTCACCATGCATGTTGCCAATGCCACATACATTCATGCATGTAACGCTGACGTGGACGGCTCGTCTCGGTTCGGTTCGGTTCGGTTCGGTTCGGATCTCTCGAATGAGAAACATTATGTAATTTTTGTTGCATCAATATAATAAGACGCCTCGTTAGTAGTGAATGTATCTTGCATTCCTCCGCGAAAACACGATGCACCATATATGGCGTAAACTCGCAATCGGAATCGTCGCGGAGTTTTGCATGATACGTGGGATGTAGAATATTAAGAGTTATTATAAGAATTCTGCAATCTATGTGTATGGGCTCACCACCTATTCATCTTTCATTGCTTGCTTTCTTGATTAGTTCAAGATTGCCTATCGTTTTGAGCGAATGATGTAAAATGTGAACTTCAAATGACTCCATTAATTATTAAGTTGATGATTTCAATTTTACCAAGATGGCAGAAGTACATATTCAAATCACATTATTGGAATTATTTGAAACTCATGTTAGCTCGTTGAGCCTGATAAACTTGTAATCAATTTTGAACAAGACACAAATCAGTGTTGTCAAGGTGAGCATCATTCATCAAGGTATTGCATCAGTAATCAAGGACAAATTCAATCAAAAGACTAAATTCATGATAACTCACAGGATAGATTGGATTTAATTCCCACACATTTATCAATCGGTTACATAACTAATATGTGATTGCGTATAGCTAGACTTGTTAGGGCCACACACATGCATACCCTTCACTCATTCACCTCAAGCTCTTTGACAACTCAAACCTACATTCCATATTATTATTAAAAAACAACAATAATAATGATGATTATTTATAAAATATTTGGCATCAAGTTGACAAATTTGGTACAATATATCGGGTTCGAGATCCAGATATAAATAATAAAGAGAAAATATATATTGAGAGGATCAGATCAAAGGCAGTTAATGTGTCAAGCCCCAAACCCTCAAATCATATCATATATACACACAAACCTTGAACTATCCAATCAATCAATCAAATCACCTCTGCGGATCATCAGAGAGCTAGCTTGGAAGCATACTACAGCACAAGAAAAGCAGGAATAATTAGGGAAAAAAACCATGTCCTCTTCATCTCCTTTCGCACCGGACCACCACCACCACCACCACCACCACCTCTCCCCCTCCGACCAGCTCTGCTACGTCCACTGCAACTATTGTGACACTGTACTCGCGGTATACACATATAATCAACCATCCATCATTGTGATCTTTTTAAGTTCTGTATACCCTTTTTTTTTCCTTGTCCTACATGAGCACGAATTCTCACAAACCCTTCAATCTCTTGACTTGTTTTCTTGGAATAAGTGTTTGGTTTTGATCCTTGTACTTGCTGCCTGTGTTCTTGAAAAATGGTTCCTTTTGTAGAATTTTGGGTTCGACCGGAAAATTATTTGTTGCTGCAAGTATCCCTTCGAGAACTAGACATTTTGTGCCAATCCCATGTTTAGATCCACCCTAGCTAGTTGCATTCTTGATTAGTTAATTTAAGGGAAATCTTAATCTCTTGCTTATTTCATGATAACGTGTTGTCAGAAAGATTTTATACATTTTTTTTCTTGAATTTGGTTGAATTAATTCAGGTGAGTGTTCCTTGCTCAAGCTTGTTCAAGACTGTTACTGTGCGTTGCGGGCATTGCACCAATCTTCTCTCAGTCAACATGCGTGGATTGCTCCTTCAAGCTTCCAATCAGCTTAATCTCGGCCATTCTTTCTTCTCCTCTCAGAATCTTCTGGTATAATAATTTATGGTTTGATATTTTCCTGTTTAGGGTTTCTAAATGTATGCGACAGAAAATTTGATATTTAAAATTTAAATCGTTTGATCTAAGCAAATATACCATGATTTTCGATTTTTCTTCCGATTTCATATTTAAGAAGTTGGAATGAGGAAAAGTCTCTTTCCTTTGTGTGCGCGTGTTTTTTTCTGTAACTCACTAATCAAGTATGAGTGCTTTACTACACTGATCAGGACGAGATTCGGAATTCGCCATCAAGCTTACTCATGAATCAGCCAAATCCAAACGAGTCACTGGTACCAGTTCGAGGACTCGAAGATCTTCCTAGACCTCCAGTAGCTAACAGACGTGAGATTTTGCAAATTTTCTGTTTCCTCAGCTAATCTTAACTGCATTCTTCATTTACCAAATAACCATATATATGTTCCATTTAAAAATTATTTAGTTTTCTTCTATTTACCCTTTTTAAAATCGAATATTTGAGGTTTTTTTCTTTAATGCATGTGGAAGAGTGATTATCCCAACTCGAGCTTCCTCCCTTTACGGCTTTGAATGTTTGGAATGGCTTCACTTACTCTTGAACAACCACCTTTTTCATGTACAGTAGTTTGTTAACCAAATAAGACCATCTTAGACCTTATAATAGCGACTGAATTTTATTTTATGCAGATATCATCACATTTATGCCAGTTTCCTTCATGATTTTCTCATTTTATCTCGTGCTAGCTACATATATTTCAAAAGTGATTAACTTTTGCCTCACTTCTACTGCAGTTAATACTATATTTTCTGCTATACTAATTCATTTTCACCGTGTATCGTCGTCGATTACCGTGTCTTCTAATTTCCCGATCTCATCTGGGTTTTTGTTATTTATTGTTCCTGACTCACCATTTTAGTTTTTGGCCAACTTTCTAGTTGATTTACGCATAAAAACTATAGAAACAGTTTCTCCCCCGGGAATCTTGATAAAGTAAGAATTGTATAGCCCCAAAAAAAAATACTTGAAATCAAAGTCATTATTAGATAATGATAAAAGTAGTGATGAAAGAAAAGAAAGTGACAGTGAAGAAAGTGAATGAATGCTGCAGAAAATTTAAATAAAGTCAGCCGACTGAACAACAACAGAGTCCACTTTTTTTTTTTGAGCCTTGTGTTTGTTTGTATTTCTCAGCTCCGGAGAAAAGACAGAGAGTCCCTTCTGCTTACAATCGCTTCATCAAGTAAGTATATTTACAAGAAATAGTTACGGTATATACATACAAACATATGGATTGGTATATATATGACCTCGAAATACATACTTCACAACTGAAAAATATTTAAATTATGTCACTTTCTCTTGTAAAATATAAACTTTATATATTTCAAAAAAGTTGTAACTCAATAATGAAGAAGATATAACGTTGCCCATTGGACAGTATCACATGCAGTTGTATCAAATAACTAAGGGAGAACAACAGTTTTTGTCATGTTATCAGTTAATTAACGATTTTGGTCCGCTAACTTGTACATTTTTTCGATTTTAATTATTTTTAATTGGAGTTAACATTACATCAGATAAACGGTAATATTTATTGTCACGTCAATATTTTTCTGTGTTAAATGACAAAAATTGAAAAATTAATACATGTTAATGTACTAACACTGGATTGTTGATAATAAAATAAAAAAAATGCATAAGTTATAAGTTATAGCACCAAAAATGTCATTTTCTCAGGTTTTATTTTTCAACGAGGAGACAACCCTTGCATTTCCATTGAAATTTTCTGTAAATTATTTACAAAAATGTGTATTTGCAAGACATATTTAATTTTAATTAATGTGGGGATATTGTGTAGGTGGCTATATATTTAGCCTTATCCTTCATCTACTTTTTGCAAAACCCTGTTTTCCCCTCTTTAATATTCAGGTGCATGTGTTTTTACATAGACGTGCGTTCTTTCTGCTTTTTGGCCTGCATTTATAAATTCATGTACATATGAATTAAAAATCATGAATCATATAATTAAGAATGAAAATGACATATGCTCATGAAATTTTCAGGGACGAGATCCAACGTATCAAAGCTGGAAACCCTGATATAAGTCACAGGGAAGCCTTCAGTGCTGCAGCAAAAAATGTAAGATCCAAGAAAATAATATTTAACAAAATTAATATTCACTCACACCTATCCTTCATGAGCTCGTGGACATAGAGGGACGTGCAACCATATTCGCGGCTTCGATATTCGACCGTTAAAGATATATAAGATTTTATGGAAAAAAATTTGAAGTTTTCGACTAAATGTTTGGTTTCTATGTTTTTGCATGTCATGAGTTGCGATAGTATGCGTACATTGAATAAAATTTTTGAATTTTCATGTATGTGTCAATGCGAGGTCTTAGCTAGAGTTTTCAATATAGAAACTACATATAAAGAAAATATTATATTTTTCGACGAAAAGTACATTCAATGTCCTAATTAATTGTTTGTTTCCATTTTTATTTTTCAATAGTGGGCTCATTTCCCACACATTCACTTCGGGATCATGCCTGATCAACCAGTGAATTAACCAAATGTATGCCAACAGGTACCTCAAAACCCTAATTTTTCACGATCTTTCGTCGCGAGCTAAGGTTTGTGTATCGAGTAAGATTTAATTTATTGGCTTTCCCTTTTCCGTATTTGTAGGAAGGAGATGATGTTCTAATGGAGGATGGATTTCTTGCTCATGCTAATGTTGGGCTTTCTCCCTATTAATAAGATAATTAGCGTTAATTATTAGTGTTTGTATGTGAATCTACGTTATCCTTAATCTGAGAATTTCTCAATTTGGGTTCTTAATTTGATGTTATGTTGTGTTCTAAACATATGTTTTCTTAAATAATTAATTAATATAGTTTCAAATTGGCTGAATTTGGGAAAGGATTTTGATGGGTGAATTTGCTAATGCTAATCACTTTATCTGTAAACCCATGTGATATATATATAAAGAGTGAGTCTCATGTGAGACCGTCTCACGGATCATAATCTGTGAGACGGGTCAACTCTACCCATATTCACAATAAAAAGTAATATTTTTTTATGGGTGACCCAAATAAGAGATCCGTCTCACAAATATGACCCGTGAGACCGTCTCTGTCACGCCTCGAAACTCGGGATGGACACCGGCGTCAGTTGACAATCACACAATTGAAAACAACAAGCCTCTCGTAACACAGTTTAAACCGAAACCAGTTTATATCATAATCTCAAATTAAATAACCATTGTCTTTACAATTGCCAAAATAAATAAGACGACAGAGTTTTAAATGCGGAAACGTAAACACTGAAATAAAATAACTTAAACGTAATCAATTTTCTCGCACGTTCACCATCCCCAAAACTGTTCGGATTCTTCCTCCTCAATCTGTTCTTCGGGCTTATCTGGGGAGGGTCGTAAGGGGGGTGAGTACTTGGGAATACTCAGCAAGTGGGGGAAAATCGAGCACAATAAAGACAACATGCATAATTTCGAAACATAAATCATGAGTTTCATACTGTACTTCATAAACATGCATAACATTGACACAGCACTGCGACTCATCTACTTTCTACGGTTTACTGACGTCAGTCCCTAATTTTTACTCCTCTAAGGGGGCGAGGCCGTATAGCGGTTATGTCCCCCACCGCGTAAGGGTACGTCGTGGTTGGGATTCCCTCCCATATACAGTCGACTCCTCACAGTGCTTTTGAAAAATCATATGACGATTACACGAAGAGTGTCGAAAGGAGATTGTACTCGACTATTTATTTTTCTTGTAAAAATCGAAAACATGTATGCATAAAATTCGAGATTTTTAAAGTTTAAAAATAGCCCACTTACAATAAATATTTGTGCGAAAAACGTAGGTGCTTGGCTTGAAAGGTGGATCGCTCCTTGCTTCTCCTTCGGACAGAACTTCGGCTAATTTCTAGGCTGATTTTCGTGCAGTATTTCGGCTAGGGAGGAGTGCTGGAATTTCGAACCTTTCAGCTCTGAATTTCGAAATTCTAAGTGTGAGAATGAGTGGGTATGGTGTGGTATTTATAGGCCAAGGGGTGGGAGCAAATTTTGGTATCTAAATCATACTAAAAGTCATGCAAAATCTCAACAATTGACCCTCATATTTCTTGCTGAAATTCGAAAATTCAGCTACCAAGTTAGGAGATTTCCACTCTAATCCAATGGTCTTGATTAATTCAGAATTTAGGTTACTAGATCCAGCGGTTGTGGTGCAAAGTTGAGGATTTCCTTCCTATTTTCTTGTGGCTTATTTTTGCGTGAATCCTATCTTTAAACACCACAATATTGACACCCAATATTTAGTGGATTTCGAAATTTGCCTAAGTTTATGCATTGATTCTTCTAGCCTTGCATAGTCTTCACCAAATCTTATAAATCCTCTTGCATATTTTCGAAATATACTTGCCTCTATATGAATATTGATGACTTGATAAAATATCCCACAATAATTTCCAAGGTGTACAACTTATTATATCATTTATCTTATACCAAAAATCAAGTCCTACCAATTTCCTTACAAATCATTAAATATATTATGTGAAAATTTTCGGTTCTCACAGTTTCATACAAGTTTTTGCCATATATAAATCATAGTATATATTAATTTGAAGCTGATTTAAAATAACTATGTTATTGTGCTTCTTAGTTCTTTCTTATTTATATTGTTTTGATTCATACTTGTTCTCTCTTTTCTTTTTCATATCATCATTTTCTGGATTAGACGAGCGAGTCGTTAATTATCTCGTAAAACAAATAATTCTCAAATTATTTATCTATCATCAATCAAATAATAAAATAAAAAACATATTACCCTTAATATAAAACCTTATTAATTATTAAATGTTAAAATTATAATTTATCATCTTATCCGTAATTCAATCAATCAAAATAAACATATTATTATACATCCATTATTATTCCACTTCCAACTCAAATATTTTAATAATCGCAATATTAATTATCCTATCAAATCCCATCAACCCATATAAATGCAACCTAAATATGTAAATTTTAATTCGGGTAATTTTATAATATGTGAAGTAAAATTTATATAACTTAATTTTTTATACTTTAAAACACAAATTTCTCCTAGAAAAACCAGTCATTAATTACTATGGATGTTTATTTTAATATTTAGTATGTTTTTAAAATGAATTAATAGTCAAAATTATGAGCACGTTCATATTATAAGCGTATATACCACGTGTTCCACAACTTGACGAGTGAATTGATGTTTAACTTGATTTTAAATTATTATAAAATGAATTAGGCAAAAATTTGTGTGAGATGATCTCACGGGTCGTATTTTGTGAGACGGATATCTTGTTTGGGTCATTCATGAAAAATATTACTTTTTATGCTAAGAGTATTACTTTTTATTGTGAATATCGGTAGGGTTGAGTCGTCTCACCGGTAAAGATTCGTAAGACCTTCTCAAAAGATACCAACTCGTGAATTAATAGCCAAAAGACATTCCATTATTAATTAACTACGTATCTTGCATTTAGTGAAGTAATCCCATAACAAGTTGTCTAATATCTAACATTTCAGAGGAACCAAGTTTGTCGAATCAAGTGGGACACGAATTCTTCATTATCGTGTCGCTAAATTGGGCCCTAGCCCTTATTATATAGTTCGACCCAAATGTATATGGACTGCATCATGGGTTTATCTATTTATCTAAGGCCCAAAATGAATGCTAAACTGGAAACAGCTTAAAGATGTCCGGTTGATTGTTTTCGTTTTTTGTTTGTACAATTATATTGAACTTTATGTGGTACTTATTTACTTTCTCAAATATCACACCAAAGATATCCTTCGAATAAAAATATATGTGAGAATAAATAATAAAAAAATAGATATATTGTGAGATAGTCTCACCCTGATTTATACTTAAGGTGAAAATTAATATTTTTTTATGGATCGAGTTATGTTGGAGACATGTGATTTTTGAAACCAGTCTCAAAATTAGATTTTCAATGTTATTGTTTCTACAGTTCAATATTAATTAGTTTATTTATAACAATCGTTACGCTGGGTATGATCACACAAAATTCCTTGGTGGCACTCCAAGGACCCTGCAAAATGTTTGTGAAACATCTGGTTGAATGTCGTATTGGTTGTCTCATCACACAATATTCGATTAAATATTTCGACAATGTAATCGTGAACAACTTGTTGAACGTATAAAAACGAACGTGGCAAAATGTGCACGATAACATAGTCAAATCATTTAATGTTGCTGTGTGTATGAGAAGAGAATAGATAAGATGTTCCAAATATGTTCGTTTGAACATCTTGCCACACCCAGTAGACATTATCCAACACACACACACACACACACACATATATATATATATATATATATATATATATATATATATATATATATATATATATATATATACGGATGGCGAGATGAGTGGTTAGGGTATGAGAAAGCTACTGAATGCATACAATGTGTTGTACCACCATATCTGGACAAACTCCCAATTTGACTCCTAAATTTTTATGTTAAATATAAGAAAAAGGTACTACACAAATTCTGTTGCCTTATTCGTGAATCGATTGTATTTTCTTGCCTTTTCTGTACAAAGCTAAAATTTATATTCTTTTTATCACAACAAGACAAAAGCCCATTGCTGGTCTGCGCGACTCGTTAGTTTTGCTCTGCTAGCTAAGGCTGTGTCCGGGAAAAAAACAAGTCTAACCATCGACATATTTAGGATTTGGGAGTCGCATTAAAAAACAAACAAAATATTAAAATATGATAAAGACAAAAATTCTATCGATCAAAATAAATGTTGTTTTAATTAATATTGGATTCCAGAAATACGTATATAAAAGAATTTTGTTTCTATTTATCTGGACTGACAATTTTTCTTTTCTGGAAACCAAACAAAAATGTATAACAATCCTCGGGTGTTGGACCCAAAAAGATTTGGGATCAACATTGAACTTTATGTGGGGATTTTGACTTCGTTTCATTACCATTTTCGTGTCTCGTACACAAAATGACCATTAATGTACAATGTTAAACAAAAAGGAAATCAAAATAAAATAAATCAAGTTGCTCTTCTGTAGTTTTTTTTTGTACCAACCATTTAGAACAATAACTGTTTTGCAAGTTTAAATGTTAAATTTTTTGTTTTATTAATTTTGAGAAATTTCATTCTTCCAAAAGAGAGAGAAATAGATTTGAAATTCACTTCAAATTAATTATAGATCAAATAGATATATTTTGTATACGATCTATAAATCCATTTATAGATATATTTTGTATACAAATAATGTATTTGAAATTCACTTCAAATTAATTATTCTAAACGATCAAATAGATTTGAAATTCAACAAATGGATTCCAATTCAAATGCAGTCATACATAATTCATCTAGGAAAAAAAATTAAAAATAAATTTTATGTTTTAAAATAAAAACGTTTTGTTTTATTGTGTTTAGTAGATAGAAACTTTTGACACTGTTTAAAACATATGATAATGTTTTTTACTCAGTCAAATCTCTTTATATATTCTGATGTAAAGTTTACTAAAATATTTTATTTTAGTTAATTACTTATTATTCAATTTCTAATGTAAGATGACAAAAATATAAATCATCACCAAGCTATTAGTGAATGTTTTAAGTGACTTTAATCATAAAAAACCATTCTTTCCCATTTATATTTTTAATTAATCAAAACCAATTGTTTACCTCAAATAAATTTTTTTTTCTTGGATGAATAGCATTTATTACACTCCATGGATAATTATACCTTTTGGTAACGTTTGGTTGGGGTGATTGGGTAGGATAGATAATTTTATCCTACTCTATCCGACGTTTGGTTGGGGTGATTATTTAACCAAGTCAATCCCTCCTATGAATGATTAGGTTATATTAGGTAGGTTAAAATAATACCTCCTCACCCCCTATGATTATTTATCCCACTCTTAATACCTCCTATTTTTTCAATTTTACCCTTCTCCTAAATTCAAACTCACCACCACTTCCCGCATAAAATCAAACTTACCACCACTTCCCGCCACCGACTGCCGCCTCCACAACCGCCGCCGGCCGACCACCGGTCGACCGCCGACAGACCGCCAAACGCGGCCGAGCAAGACAGCTGTTTAGCGACGGTTTGTAAAAAACCGTCGCAAATAGCGACGGTTTTTTTCAAACGGTCGCTAAATGTCAAATTTTTTAGTAACTAAAATAATTCAAAACCAGATCGGCGACGGTTTCTCAAAAACCGTCGCTAATAGCGACGGTTTTTAAAATCCGTCGCTAATTTAGGGGAAGGGCAATTTCGTCTTTTCATCCAAAAATTCAAAATTATCCTACACTTAAAAATCTTACCAAACATAATATTATTTTACACCATATATTACAATCCTACCAAAATCATTTTCTTTATCATTTACGTACTAATCATTAGTTTATCCTATCCTTCCAACCAAACGCAGCCTTTGTGTTTTTTTTATAATTGGATTTCGAACTTTTGATCATTTTTCAAATTAATTTCAGATTTTGACATGAAACTCTCAATATCTTTTCTCAAAGTTCAGATTTTGGCATCAGACGAATATAAGTAATTGACATGGATAATTATATTTCTTTATCCAAAATAATGCTGAAGAAAAATGTAAATAAAAAAAGACAAAATACAGTACAAAAAAATTACTAGAAATACACAAAACAGCACTAGAAAGAACACACGCCACAACCTGCAGCCATTCCTCAAATAATAATAAAAACTTTAAATGAAGCCAATTCCTCCGCTCCTGTTCCTCCATCGGTAACACCAACACCCACTACCATTTCTTTGCAGGCGCCGTTCTATTTTCTTACTTCCCAATCTCTATATACTATTCCTGGTGGGGTGGGGTGGGTGGGTGGGGTGTTCTGCATTTATACCATTAGATACTGCTGAGATTTCAAATCAAAACTTATTAAACATGGTGGGGTCTCTCTCTTCTCGATCTCCCTCTCTTTTGTTTCTTTATTCATTTGTTTGTTTTTCAATGCATTTCATATCAACTTCAGTTGCAGCGTCCGGAGAATCATGGGTTTATATCTGTGTATATATATATATAACTGGTTCGTGAATTTTGATTCTTGCAGCTGGATACTTCGGAAGTTCCTCGGTGGCTTTTGACCCTTTTGACGGAGAGATTCTTCAATGCCTGCCTAATTCACGAGGAAGCGAAGAGGAACGAAAAGAACGTGTTTTGTTTGGATTGCTGTGATGGGATTTGCCCTCACTGTTTGATTCATCATCGCTCTCACAGACTGTTACAGGTCTGTCTGTTTTTTCACTGCAATTGTTGTGATCTTGTACGTTGAACCTTGTTTTCTTAGACATATGAATTCATACGATGTAATATGATTCATATTTTTCCTATGATTTTGTTGAAGTTTTTGATCATGGAACCCTATTTTTCGTTGTTGACGGTGATTGCCTGCTACAACTATCGTATGAAATCTTCGTCGTCTTTTGAGTTTTGGTAGTCTTTTGCAATATTTCTAATTTTGATTACCTTATAAATAAGTTATAAATTGAATGTGTTTGAATCACTTCAGATTAGAAGGTATGTGTATCATGATGTTATAAGGCTAGCGGATGCAGATAAACTCATGGACTGTGGAAAAGTTCAGGTAATTGGGGTCATCAAAAGGAGCTTCAAATTAATACCTATAACGCTGTGTAACGAAAATGGAAATATTTTGTCCAATTTCCTTTTTTCCAAACTGAAATTCTTCATATTTTATTATGCAATTTCACGATAACGATCAATTTCTTGAAAAGGGATTGGTTTAACTCTCTCTTTTCACTGCAGTCTTACACAACCAACAGTGCAAAAGTGGTGTTTTTAAATCACAGGCCACAGACAAGACCATGCAGGGTTTCGGGCAGCCTCTGCATCACCTGTGACAGAAATCTGCAAGAATCATATCTCTTCTGTTCCGTCTCTTGCAAGGTTTTTCTTCCTTTTGTTTTAGTTGTTTTTCTGGAGAATTTATCGGTAAGAATTGCTCAGAATTTTCAAAACTTTTATTGAAATCTCGACCCGTTTGCTTACTTTTTCCTCTTTTTTGTTTTCTTTGTTTCTTCCATTCATCCGGGTGGTTGATATTTCGCTTTGATTCAGCTGAAACATATGCTCGAATCTGGTTGCAAGCTTTCCATGTATCTCCGCAAATGTGAGTTTCTGGCGTTACCTGAAATGGGTATAGACGACGGTGGAATGATACCTGAATCAGTCCTCGAACCGGACGGCTCGGTGAAGACGGATTCCGGTTCCAGTAGCGACTGCGATGTGGGGACCGTGGGCTGCCTGAATCTTTCCAGCAGCGCCACTACAGAAATCGTGAGGAAGAAACGGAGCAACCCCTCCGGAATCCGGTCCGGTCTCTAGACCGGGTTGCGGTCCGGTTTCGGGGATGTCGGATGCCATGATAAACCGTAGGAAGGGTACCCCTCACAGGTCTCCACTCTATTAGTGGGGGTGTATCGAAAACTTTTGATGTCTGGCCCTCTCTTGTCCTTTTGTGGGCCTATCTGTGATCCAATTAATGCAAAATGAGTGGATAGGGACAAATGGAGACGTACCACCCTTTTCTCAAATTGCCATTTCACCCTCGTTAAAAATGATTTCATAGGAGATTTTGATTTTTTCTATTGATCCAAACGGCTCAACCATCGTTATTGTTTCGTTCTTCTTCCACTAAAAAATTAAAAATCATGCAGATTATAATATTAGGTACATCGATAAGAAGTTTTTTAAAGAGTGAGTCTTTTTACGGATCATAATCTATGAGATGAGTCAACCTTATCCGTATTCACAATAAAAAGTAATACTCTTAGCATAAAAAGTAATATTTTTTTATTGGTGACCCAAATAAGAGATCCGTCTCACAAATACGAACCGTGAGACCGTCTCACACAAGTTTTTGCTTTTTTTAAAAACATAAAAGTATAGAAATAAGAAAGTTTCGGTAATATTCATTTTGTTACGCAGGCTATTATTAATTAACGAATATATATGTGAATTATTGTAAATAATGTAATTTGTACATTGCCATTGAATTTATCTGTAGTAACGAAAGAAATAATAAAAAAAGTTTAATTATTCGAAGGATTTAGTGTGTAGGTATATATTGTTTGCCACGTGTCGATTTGCGGTATCATGGTTGTTTGTGGACAGGCATTCCGCTGTGGAACGGGCAGCAATGGCGGGTGTACGTTGCGGCAGCGTACGATACATACTTGGTATTGCCTAGAGGATCACCAAATCAATGGCGGGTCTACGTTGTCGGCAGAGTACGATACACATATTGTAGGGTAGAATTCGACGTTTCTTTCTATTTGTTTTCTAGAATAAGTAAATCTCGAGTTTATATTCAAGTCACGTTAAGAGTATAGATAATTACATTATATATATTTGTAATTTTGAATAATATCATATTTGTATTTTTTAAAAATTATTTACCATATTATCTCGAATATTACTTATATAATCAAAAATAATAATAAACTTAATTTACTAATGGGTTCCAATCCAAAACACGTTCAAAATTTCAGTACCCAACGCTTTGTATTTACGAACTCTCGAAGTAAATTGTTCGGCGAATTTAAGTTTTGTAATCTTAATTAAAACTTTGAGTCCCAGTTTTTATGACTATTAAATTAAAATATTGGAGCTATTTGTTTAAAATTATGATCATAATAACTAATAGACTTGGGAAGACGTGAACTGCTTATAATTGGACCACTCGTTATGTTCATATAATTAGGACAATTGTAAATTTTATGTTCCATATATTAGTTTTTTTGACGTGAGTGAGTGTGTTAGTTGTGTCATATCGATTGAACAAAATCCACGAACCTTGTATATATATCTTTAAACAATCATAATTCTCTTGAATTAACTTTCGAAATAAAATTAGATCTCAATTTAAATTTTAACATAAATAGATATAAAATCACTAATTGACTAAAATTAACCAACGACCGAGACTATTTACTAGCGAGCACTAAATGTCAAAATTCGGTATGACCATTACGCCCTTCCGACGAACTAATCCATGATATTCAACCGGAGGAATTTAGCACAAAGCCCTTTTGTATAAGGGGGAATCCGCGGCGCCGTTCGTAACAGAAAGGGCTTACAAATATCCATGGGTCCTTTAAGCATTTTAATGTTTGATGGACACGTGTACACTAATATATCTCGTAAATTTTTAATTTTTTGGATATTGTTGTTAACAGATTCAACATTCGTTATGTATAATTATTTGGATAATAAAATAAAATATGTATTTTTTTAAAAAAAATTATAGTAAATAGTGAGTGCAATGATATATGAGATAATGTGCATGAGAATTGGTGACTTAAAAACAAAAAAAAAAAACGGACAAGTTGCTTTAGCATCAAGCGAAGGTTTTTTAAAAAGAGTGAATCTGATGTGAGATTGTCTCACGGATCATAATCTTTAAGACGAGTCAACCCTACTCATATTCACAATAAAAAGTAGGGTAATGCTATGTGTACATAATGGGTTACATAGAGGCTTACATGTAATTATTAATTAATTATTAAATTACAATTAAACCCTCATCCTAAATTGATAGACTACACATTACATTCATTATTTCTTCTCCTATCAATAATATTAAATTGTTTTTTTTAATGTAAGTCCTGAGATTTATCATACAATTTTTTTAAAAAAAATATATATTTTGATAAATATTATATTTTTCAATATTTAATAAATCATATAAAAAATTAATAGTAATGATTTTTAAAATTAAAAAAATTAATGATTGTAACTACAATAATAAATTATTATATTGTCAAAATTAGAATTAGACAAACGAAACAATCTACAATCTCTTTTACGAATCTAAATCTAAAACAAACGAAACAACAAATTGGAAGAAAAAAACTAACCTTAATTTACAGTAATAAAGATGTAAAACAAAGAGAATAGATGGTCGTCTCGATAAGCAATAGAATATTTCTATGATCTCGATTTTTTCTTCGTCTTTACCGCATATGGATTTGGAAGCGAGGGTTGGGAGAGGAGAAGAAAGATACGGTCAATCGATTTGGAGTGAGGGTTGAGATAGGAGAAGAAATAATTAATAAAATAAGTAGTCTATCAATTTAGGGTGAGGGTTTTATTTGTAATTTAATAATTAATTAATAATTACATGTAAGCCTCTATGTAACTCATTATGTACACATAGCATTTTCCTAAAAAGTAATACTCTTAGCATAAAAAGTAATATTTTTTCATGGGTGACCCAAATAAGAGATTCAGTCTCACAAACCGTCTCACACAAGTTTTTGCCTTTTAAAAAATCATAAATCTATTGCGAAACAATAATCTTTTAAAATATTGCACTTTTAAAAATCACATAAAACTCTGGAAAAGGAGACAAATGTTGGAGATTTTAAACTGGTGAGCTCTAAAATATAGATGATTTATATACAAGATGTGACTATCACCTCCCTCATTGATGAACACGAAAATCGACATAGTTGATAGAGATCATAGCTAAACTATATCCCACAGGATTCACAATTATACAGCTTGAAAAACATGCGTGGATTGATATTTAAACAATCGGTGCACAGATGATATTTAGGTCCCACCAACTTGAGATCAGGAACTCGATGTTCATGTTACATTCTAGCACGACAGAAGTTAATACAAGTTCATCTGAAAAACAAACTCCCTTATTGAAAGCTTAAGCCAAAACCTTTGTTTTGAGGATGATAAACCAAATACAGATAAGTCCATCTAAGAATTTGGACGGCGGCGAGACTTAATGTGAGAGCAGCGGGAACAGAGAGAGGCGACATAAAGAGGAGTTAAATTGCTCGCATCGAATTCCAGTCCGTGGAGCCATCGATATTGAGAGAATTCTGGCTCTGAGGGAGTAGGTAGTTGACGTGTCTCAACATAACATGATGAGGACGATTGTGGAAGTGCACGGTCTACGCAGCCGACTTTCGCCGCCGTGTGTTTAAGCAAGCGCGGTAGCTCTTCGGGTGATGTGATCGTCGCGGTATGCTAGTCCGATGGGGGGATAAAAACAATGATGAGCTTGATTAAAATGCAAAATGGTGTCGTTTTGCAGAAATATTTTTTTAGTGGTAATTTTAGTATCAAATTTAATATGTTATATTTTGATATATATTAGAATTTTAATATATTAAAATTACTTTTTGATATAATTGTTAGAGAGAGAGAGATATATCATATTTTAAGAATAAAAAAAATTTATACTCATATATACAAATCTTTTAATAATCCTTAACATATATGAAAAAATAATTGTTTATATTTCTTCCTTCTGTTTATATGTCTCCTAGTACTTTGTATCCATTTGTGCACGTGATCATAAGACTGACATTTTCTAATCATTAGTAGAGCTAACGAATATAGGCAATTTTAAATCGGCAAAAATGTCCCAGACAAGTAAATAAAAAGAAGAAACAAAAGCAAATGGAAGGTATGCCAAGATGTAGAATAATCTCACTCTCTTAAATTACAGGGGAAAAAAACCAAGTTGGAGCGCAATTAGTCACATAATGAATGCATTCCTAGCAATTACCCAAAAAATATAAATAAAACCCAATTTAGGTATAATTTTTACAGTCGCACTAGACTACAACAGCAAAACAGAATACAAAGGCTCCTTAGTAACAATTTTGTCTTCAATGTTCTGAACTTGTGAACAAGCAAACAAGTGAAAATAATCTAAACGAGACAAACAGGGCGGAGTGCCATTACTCAAGTTTTCTTCAAAAGATACCCCAAGAGGATGCCAATCAAACCAACTATGGCAACATACATCAAAGGAATACCACCATGGGATCGTTTACCTTGACGTCTCAACAGCTCCTGTGTAAAAAACAATATGATAATGAATTCATAATGAATGAGTTGAAGTATGGGTAAATTTCATTGTTCCAAGCATGTGGTTTAAACGGGGAGACGTCATAATAAGATTTTGCAGTATATGGGAATACGCCTGAAGCCCATTTGGTGGTTGTTGCCTCTAGAACTTCTAGTTTAATTAAATCAACCATTAAAAACTGCCTGCCAACATCCCCAACCAACCAACACACACACAAAAGTGCCTAGAAGGATACGGAAAGGATGAGAAAAGTTGTAAACCTCCTTGATAGTTTATGTACACCACAGAGTGGAACGTCATAACACTACCAACTATAGCACATCCAGGAGGAAATCTTAGAGTTACTACTACAAATAATGCAGCAAATCACATCAATAAAATTTATTTACTAAGAAATCTGAGTTGTGAAACCAAAAGTTCAATAAGCCTTGAATCACATCTAGAGCTGTGCCAAAGTACATCATCATTACTGGCTGTACTTTGAGTTATTATACAGATGAAAATGTGAAAACAATAATCCATTAGTGTTGAATGTTCAATCATCATGACTCCATAGGGACAGATTTTCATATTCTTATCCTACCACTTCAATTGAAGGAGACATATAATAGAATAGAAGGCCATAATGCTAGAGTTTTGCATTGAGCTGTATCTTGTGCAGCATTTCACTATTTAAGCTTTGGCTGGAGGGGACATAGTGCGTCACTTTATTTAATGAGAACAGTCATTCAAGAGTATTGATGGATACACACTTGGCAAAAAGCTTGATAAAAGATAAGTGCTTGATTGATGTTCAGCTTTTGACAGCAAGTGCTCGGTGTCACAGGAGATCCAAACAGATTAGTACTTTTCCAATGATGAGGGAGATATGAAACCTAGTTTACCTTGTAAAAGAATGTTGTCATACCCGAATGAATAAAAACATGTAGGACCCTTGAAAGGACATTAAATTATATTGTGCTTTATGAGTGGTAGTTTTCAGTTGCACAAGATGTAGTCCACACACGGAAAAATAAATACAAGCTGATTTTCCTTTCATCGCTTGGTTTTAGATGAGACCATGAGATTAATTTAAAGTAAATGGCTACTCTAAGCAGAAGCGACTAAGTGAGGTGCCCAGTAATCACAAAGAGGATAGTAAAGGCTTACTAATTCTTGCTGAAGCTTGTTATTTTGCAAAATAGCTGAACTTTTCTCCTCCGTCAGTTTATTTATCAGGGACTTTACCTGCAGCCGAAGCAAAAAACTAATCACCAACAACAGGCATTATGTTTTTACAATATCACAATGATCTGTCAATTGTCACACTGAGCTGGCTGCTCCAGAACAAGGAAAGTGAAATGAATGAACCGCACTGCTTCAAGGCTCATAAAGATTGATTCAAACCAGCGAATGAGCATAAAGACATTATTCTCCCATCTCAAGTTTCTATGCTTGACCTCTTATATCTGTTTACTGAATGATGATATTGAAGTGGGCACTGGATATAGTTTAAAGAATGGCCAATCTATAATCATGTTAAACCATACATTGGTCCTTCTATAAAAAATGGCCCCATTTGTCAATCCATCAACAGTTAAGTATCTTGCAACAAATCTAACCGCCTTTGAATACCAATCATTCACAACTAAGGACGACCTCAGATATAAAAGCATTTTGCTTAAAAACTGATTTTATTAAGCAGAACATTTTTCATGTGGTTTATTTTTAAATTTCATGTTTGAATAAAATTGGGAAAAAATATATTTTTTTTAAAAAGAAGCCGTTGCACAAACTCCAAAAGCCATATTTTCTAGCTTTTTAAAGAATTTTTTTTAAGAGTAAAAGTTCGACCAAACTTTTCTAAAATAAAAAAATTGATTTTCACAGAAAACATTCTCGATCCTATCGGACTTTAAACCCAGCATAAGAAGCAAAACCTCAAAAAATGTATTAAAATGTCAAATTCGGACAACTAAATACCAGTTTAAAAAATGGGCGGGCCAAATTCATTGAAAACACTTGAACAAATGTAATAATCTTGTCTACATGCAAAACCACTCCAACTATTCGAAAAGTGTATGGAAAACTGAAAAACAGAAAGTTATTGGGTATAAACCTCAGACGCGCCGTCCTGAGACTGAACAAACGCTTTTGACCCCTGCAAGATATTAATAAATGTCTGTCAATACCTTAACAAAATTTCTAGTGATCGAAAGTGCATAACATGCTGCATAGGAATCAAGGACTCACAGCATTGAATTCCGGAGTCTGGTTTATAGTCACATTATCTGATACTGATGCCCTAGGTGAGGAGCCTTCCTCTGATCCCTCTCGAACTGGTGAAGGTGGCTGTGGTGGTGGAACATAGGAAACCCTCAACTTGCATTCATCAACCTGATTCCCTGATTCTTTGTTGAACTATCATGCACACAAATAAAAACATTATCAAATGTCCACAACTTTAAGCATGTGGAAAGCAAACTTGACAAAATGTTACCATTTCAGGAGTAATATCCTTTGCTGTGACTCCAGGGTTCACCACTACACTTTGGAGGAGAAATTTGTCCCTGCACTGGAGATCCGGGGGAGCCTCCTTCTGGACTTGCATAGTAACTGAATGGCAAAACAATAATCGATGTAATACTCTAACAATCATTAATTTCTCACGCTCTCACTGAATTAAAATAATGCCTCTTATTTTCAATTTCCCGGCATCCAATTTAGTAAATTAGTAAAAACTTAAAATAAAAGGATTCCACGTGCACAAAGTTGAATTGAAATATACAAGTGAGCGAGGGAGACCTATAACATCACAAGAAGAATGTGGCACCACCGTTCCAGTATTCGGCCTCACGCAATACTTCTTTGGATTTGTGGTCTTAACCTGAATATCCAGATAAATAACAGAACAAAACATGAAAGATAAAAAAATCATAGATTTCCTCCACCGGAGACAAAATATCTCCACTACATTTCAATTTCCTATAACAGCGGATTACGAACACATTATACCCAATTGAACAAACAAATATTATACCTTGAAGGCAACATGATTATCGGATTTGTTCGATAACTGCAAGGAACATGAGATCTGCTTCTTCAATTCGACTGTCACGAACCACAAAAGTTAAAAATACAAATATTAACCAACGACATCGAGATTGGCAAAAACGGGGAAAAAATCTAACGCGCAGATCTAAAACAACATAATCAAATCAACCTACTTTCCACTGACCCCAAAAGAAAACATTCCCCTAGAATTTACAAGAAAAACAAAAAACAGAAACACACTGAACGATAGATAATCGTCAATTACAACTTACAAGGGAATTGAAGTTCGAGTGGTTCGATTTGGAGGAGCTCGCCGTTACTCATTTCTCAGTGGAGAAGTGATCTATCAGCCCGATTATTGAGGCGATTCACAGAGCCGGAACGGCGGTTGCCGCGGCGGAGATTGGATTAAGGAAGGTATCGCCACCGGAGACGACAGAATGAAGAAGAGAGATCTGAGTCCGATTGATATAAAAAAAAAAGAAGGCAAAATTCCAACGTACACATAATTAAATTGGCAAAATTATAGATTTTATTTATTTGTAATTTACTTCAAATAATTACGTAATTAATAATTTACTATTTTAGTTCATAATAATTTAGAAAAAAAATACATTTGTCGTAAAAAAATTATACTTAATAAAATCCATATAATTTAGAATAATTGAATTTTTTTTATTAATGTCTTTTGACCACAGTCATTATTCAACAAATTAATTATATCACATTTTCCACCCATTTTTAAATTTCATACGTTTTTATGTTAAACCATTAACTTGAGTATCTTCAATCTTCATTATCTCATAAAATTGAAATTTATTCTAAAAATATTTTTAAAACAACGAATTTGTGTTACAAAATGTTATAGATTTTTTTAGATGTATAATATAAATCATTAAATAATGAATAGGTGTGGATAATTAAAAAAATATGGAACAAATTGACAATATATCTTATTAACGGCAAAAATTATTTTGAATAAGACCAACCCACTTTATTTTTCATTTATTATGATTTTGATGCACAACTTTTAATGGCTTTAATGATTGAGTAAGTCTTTTGTGAAACGATCACACAAATCTTTATATGTAATACGGTTCAACTTATCGATATTCACAATAAAAAGTAATGTTTTTATATTTAAAAAGTAATATTTTTTCATGAATGACCCAAATAAGATATTTGTCACACAAAATACGATCCGTGAGACCTGTTTTACACAAGTTTTTTTTAATGATTCATGATATGTGATTGATAAATTGAAAGATATGGTTAATAAAATTATCTTTCAACTAAATTATTGTGAAACTCAAGCCAAAAAAGATATGAATAACAATATATAATTTTATCCTTCGCGTCGGTTTCTAATTTAATTGTATAAATTTATAGTGTATACTGTTGAAATCTTCTTCAAATAAAAAAAAATCTTTAAATTAATTATGGGACATATGTTTATTCAAAAATAAAAATAAAAATAAAATTTTTTATGGGACGTTATGATAGTATGAGCTCATGACCAGCTAATTTCACATCGACAAAGGACGGGCAGTAAATTAAAATCCACTCTGTCTTATTAAATGCTATTAGTTTAATAAGGTGTGAATTTTTGAAAATTTAATAATTTTTTAAAAACATTTACGAACGTAAAATTGAAAAAAAAAATTGTCGACTCCACAGTGATGGAAAAAGGTTTTTTTCAATGATAAAGTAATATATTCTCATAACATTTAATTATATTTAAAAACCGACAGCTCGTGCGCTACTTTTGGATTTTTGACGAGTTTTTTTTATTTTTTACTATGTGAATTTATATTTGCATGAAAAAATTAATTTAACGAAATTTTTGAAATTTCCTAACTAAAAATTTTATAAGGAACTATACACTTGTAATTCAAATGTATTTAGATGAAATAACTGATTTGTTACTTACAACAAAGATAAATAACTGGTCGGTCAGTATTCACTATAAAAAAAATATATATTAATACAAAAAATACGCAAAAATGAAGATTTTGCCATTTTAAAATCATCATGGAATTTGTATGGGTGAACGTACTATTAAAGACTGAATTATCTTGGAATCCGGCAAGTTCGGCGGAAGAAGAGAGAAATGGTTGTGAGTGGAGCTGCTTCTTCTGATCTCCTGCATGGTCAGAATGGCCACAACTGTGTGTCGGAATATATCATCTCCGGCCACAAGAACCGCCATGTTTCCTTCTTGAGAGTGGAATATTACGTTGGCGTTGGACGGAGGGAATACGACATCGATGGTAGTTCCACATTCCTTAACTAGAAGTGGTATACCGTAGTGTACTTTACTGAAAATTATATATCGTATACCGTACCGAAAATTACGGTATAAGAAAATTCAAATCGATACCGTATCGAAATTTTCGATATACTTATAACTAGCATACGGATTATACCGAAATTATACGGTATGCCGAAAATTTCGGTACGATATCGATATATACTGTTTTATACAAAAAAAAATCTTATATTTTGAAAATATTATAAATTCATTGTTTTAAAAGATTACATATTTTAAAAAAATTATATTTTTTCGATATTCCGGTATGTATCGAAATTTTCAAATTGCATACCGTTATCTATCGAAAAATTCGGTATTGTTACTATATCGTATCGAAATCTTCCATATACCGAAAATTCGGTATATTTTCGGTACGGTAATCTCGATATTGAAAATTCGGTATTTTTTCCCACAGATATCCTTAACAAACTTCGAGATGGAATCAGAAGTGAAAACTGGATAGAAAATTAACAGAATGCTGACTTGACATTGAACATGTTAAACTTTCATGACATCAACTCAATATATTACGATAGATATCACGTCAACATTCCGTTAAAAAAAATATCAAAAGTTTAAAAAAAAAACATAATTTGCATGTCCAATTTTTTTTAAAAAAAAACAAGCAAATTTAGACGATAATTTTGTCTATTTTCCCAATATGGATTAATTGTCTTGAATGCTCGATGAAGATATACACACATATATAACACTTGTAGACACGATTCCGAAAAGAAATATGAAATTTATTTTTACCAAGTGTAATTAATGTTGCTGTAATTGAGAAGGACAACCATTTCACCATGGAGGTTTACCATATGTTTTCTTATCTTTTTCATTTTGTCTTCCATCTTAATGCATAACTCCCATTTGCTCCCCCAGCTATATATATATCCACCACTTCCTTTAGTTATTGTCGCAATTCCTGCACCATGCACCAAATGCTTGACTCGAAATCATCAAATCGTAATAAGAAAAATTTATATTCCCCTCATGCAACTTTCACATTTTTTAAATTTTTCTCATATATTATCCAACTTCGCCTTAGCATTTCAATAATAATAAAAAAGAATAAAATCGAAAAAGATACAAATTAGTAGACTAAGACTGTAAAAGAAAAATTTATATTCCCCTCATGTTTTTACCAATTGCATTTAAAAGTTTAGTAGCTTAATTATGGAAAAGAAATGCAACTTTAAAATAAATCGCTGGGAGGAGTGGAAAAGGGAATCAAAATTCTGGAAAATGGAAGTATAAAAGTAGCAGGCATTATCTATTTATAATAAATGTGTGAACATAAGAGAAGAAGCCTGCATGTTAAAAAGTTTCCAGGTCCAGCCTAGTAAACATAACATTTAAAGGCAAGGAAACTATTCAAATAAGCTAGTTCAAAACAAGTTAATCCCAGATATGTGACGAAAGAGAAATATCTTCACTAACAATCAGCAGCAGAACCTTGCTCACTAGGCCGACTCCTCGCCTTTTGATTGAACCTGCCCTGCTAAAGCATCTGATCCAGGATGTGCGTTCTGATATGAGGGTGGACCATCTGCACGATGTGCAAAAAGAGAGCCAACATCAATGGCTGTACCCGATGTAGCAAATGCAGTACAAGCAGCCACCCGTTCAGCTTGTCCCACAGCCAAACTAACTGGAGCAGGGTTTGCATTTTCTGCACCAGATTCTGAGTGTCCCTCGTTTTTATTTCCATCCGCATGCACAAGCTTTCCGCTTCCAGAGTTAGTTGAGAAGGATAGGGGTTGATTCATTGCTTCGGAATCCGTGCTCTCTGGATTAATTCCTGATGTTGGAGCATAAAAATTACAGCCATTTGCATCCAGTCCAGAAGCACCCTGAAATGGAACAAAACCCTGGTGATGAAGTTGAGGAGCAATGGAAGTTGAAGCAGTTGCTGCATTCTGGAGGAGGGCAAGAATTGCTGGGCTTAGCGCTTTAAGGACTTCCTGTCCAAGAATTTTGTTCTGTCTGAGGAAGGACTTAGCTTTTGAAAGGTGCTTCTTTCCCGTCAGATGACATTGAAAGACGGCTGCAGTGTCGCATTTGATATTACACAGTTCGCATATCAAGGGAATAACTTCTTTTGGCTTTCGAGGTTCTGCGGGGATTCCTGATTCATGGTGAGATCTCATTCTGTCACCGCCTTTTCCGCCGTGAATCTTATTCCTCAATCCACGTCCTCGACCTGCAGAACGATCCATCCTCAGTTTTTTTGCAGGTCCTACACTGGGTTCTACGTCTTCAACCTTTCGTTTCCCAGATTCTTTGTCAACTGGTCGATCGGATAAAGTCTCTGGATGAAGTTTCATCTCTCCATACCCCAGAACTGGGTTGGACCATGGAGGAACTTCTGGCCCTAATTCAGAACCAGATGCTTGTGGCATTTGCTCTTGAATCAATCTTTGGTTGCGATTCTGTAATTCTTCGTGAACTTTAACATTCTTTAAATGTTTTTTTCCTTGCCTGTGCGTTTCAAGAATTTCGGGAGTGTTGCAGTCAACTTTACAGAGTTCACACCATGCAACTTTTGGAGGTGGCAAAACAGGAGCCGCAGTAATCTGGTTGTGAGCATGTGCAGGTGCATTCTTAGGCGGTACATGGGGAGTACGGCCTCTGTCACGTCCCCGACCACGAAAAGGGCGACGCACTACACTTGGTGTATGGCCAGAATGACCTCGAGTACCTCCATGGCGTGGTCTGCCATCAATATCTCCATATGAAGGTTGGGCAATCTGCAGAATTACAAGAAAAGATACACAAGAATGTAGCTTATCACAAAAAATTTCATGAAGTAAAAGATGAGGTAGAAATATGCAGCACCATCATGGAAAGCTGATTATTGGCGCATTATGAAATTGAATTAAGGTTGAAAACGAACTTGAAAATGGCAAGACTAACTGTGAAGCGGAATCACAAACAAGTGAACTAGAAGTAAATCTTAATCTTTGAAAGAAGCCCACAGTGTCGAACCAAATAAATACAAATCAATAGCATTCCAGGAAAATAAACAAGGATCACACAAAATATAATTCAAATAACCAGACATCAATAAAGAACAATTGATCTTCAAAAGAGAAGGAAAACAGGTGTTGGATAAAATTATTTTAAAAAAATTCAAATGAAGGAATTCTTGTCTGAAAGAGGCCAACAAACATTAGTAAAAGTTATATGTTCACTAATTTCTTGTTTAGATAAATGTAAAACTGATGGCCGTCCATTTTATGAAAACTCACAGCCGCTGATATATTCTAGATGCAAAGCATCCACTTCTTTGGGAAGGTTTCAGCAGCTTCAAGATGGAGAGGAACAATAAGATGAAGTTACAAAATAATATCTGGATCATGTCTCAGATTCTCAAGTTTCTCGAGGTAACCTAAAAACAATGGTAACGCATAATTCATTTAGTCTATAACTCTTTGCGAAAAATTTCTGAAGGATCATCATTAGAAAGATAATTCATCCGCCCTTTCAAATGTATGACAACATGATAATTTCCCAATCCATGAAACTAAGTAGCAGGAAAAAAACAATGAGTATGCTTGTTTTTTTTCCGGTGTTCTGGATATTAACCTTGATGAGTTTTTGAAAGTGCATTGGGAAATGAACCGTATGATTGGTTTGTATGTAGAAGAAAATCAAAATTTACAATAGCAGTCAAATCAGGTAAATTTTGGTCAGATAATAGATTTTAATGTCTGGATATTTAAAAATGTTAAAATATACCATATTTTTTTTAAGATAACAAGAAAATAAGATGGCACTGTTGTTTTGGTCTTTAAAAATGAAAAATAGTTAAAGGTTTTCAATTTGTTTGAGAAATGTCTGCGCAGCAACATGGTTAACATCATCTGTTGATGGAAAGTATGAACATAATTTGTATTGCAGCCATGCTCACCGAACCATTTGAACTCTAAAGCAGCTAGGACAAAAACCCAAATTTTCTGTACACGACCTCTCGAGGTAATTAACCCGTTGCTTTAGGGTTCATCTGCATTTCATTGAAGTGTCTTGTTTCCTTCGAAAAAGAGTGGACAACTATGCGGAAACTAATGTTCACAAAAAATATCAAAATTACAACCACCCACCTGCACCTAGATCGGAAGAAGGATATAGCAAAAAGGAAGGAATGCATAAACTGACTCGCAAAATCTTCAATTGAGACCAATTCTTGTGACTGAGCACTTCTGCAAAGGACAAAAACAACTTTAGGCAAGGGGACTACATGAAATTGAAACTAAGTGTGCAACAGCCTGTCCAAGCTTCCTTTCATGCTGACAATATGATAATGTCTGAGCTTGTCCAGCCTCGAGCTTGAGCAGCCAATAAGTCAACCTTACACTTAAGCTCAAGCTCACCTTCATCATTTTGTCCAACCACACGAAAGGCTACTCCGCTCAGCTAATTATTAAAATCACGTAGCTATTTTATAGAGGGATTATTGATAAAACTGCCACTTCTTCATATGGAGCACTGACTTCCTTCCCTTTAAATTGGTATGTGGCATAATTAGCTGAGCAGAATAGTATCAACTTGGGGTAGTAAAGGTGTTGCTTGAATAGCCAAGAGGCAGTTTAAAATATAATACCCTAGCAAAATTAAGAGCCGAAACATCTAACCTTGGAAGGGAAGATGAAAGTCAAACATATTAAACACAACAAAATAATGCCACAAAAGACATTAGGCTGTATGATTTCAATGTAAATATGCTTCAAACCTTCAAGTACTCACAAATTTCAACATGGAGTGACCTAAACAAAGATCTAATCACCTACTCAAATCATTTGCACACATCTTAGCCACGTAGAATACTGATAAAAGAGAGATATACACGGCTTACGAGTGTTAAGGAAGGAGATTGATTTCTTGAGCTCCAATAGTGCCTAATAGTCTTTATGTAAAGCATTAAAGAAAAACAGTGTGTATAACAATTATCGGATGTTACGATTTGGCATTTGTGTTATCTCTCTATTCTTTGCTAATTTTATACACCAGGCGATACTCCAACACTACATTAGTGTATTTAATCGATCAAGTTCCAATTCCACCGCTATAAACGTCAAACAAACCTTTCCCTCCTCCATAATATAAAATCATTGAAAAAATGAACATCTAGGTAACGTGTGAAAACAACACTTCACAGTTTCAGGGGAAAAAAAAACCCATCACTTCACACTCGCACAAAAAACCAAATTTCATCAGGAAACCCATGATCCCCCACCCCAAATTAAAAAAAACGCCACAATCAAATCAGTCACTGATGGTTCTTTTTAAGAAACCGAGATTCAAATAAACGAAACACTCAGATTGAATCCAGAAAGAAAACCCAAATCAAATCCACAAAACAATCAATCCCACATAAAGAAACAGCTCTATACCATTTGTTCGGCCGGTATGCTACCCGCAACACCAGCACCAACTCCCCCATGGTGAGGATCCACATTCACAGCAGCTGCATGTTGATAATACTGGTGATAATAATACATCTGCGCTTGCTGCGATGGGACCGAAACCCCCGGTGGCTTTAGCTCTTGATGAACTTCCTGTTGCTGCTGCTGCACAGAGTAATTGTAATACAAATATCGCTGCTGAACATCGCTGCCGTATTGAGGATACGAATAAGCATAATAGCCTGCGGCGGATGGATCGTAAGCATTGATTTGATAGGCCGAAGGATCGAACGCTTGCTGCTGTAGATAATGAGAGGGATCCATAGGTATGGAATCCGTTGTTTTGCTGAAAATTTATGGAATCAATTTCAAGTTTTTGTCATTTCCATGGACGAATTTGGGCGAATCGGGCATTAGGGATGGGGAGGATCACTAGGATGAAGTAACGAACAATTGGCCTTTTACAAAAGAAAAAAACAAAAAAAATTCCACTCAACCCGTTCCTCACTCGGTTGGAGTTTAAAAAATATTTAAAGAAATTCAACTTTTAAAAATATTTTTATTAATATTTATTAAAAGAGTAAAAACTTTCTGTAAAAATAGCTACATCTATTTCGACCCATATAAAATAGATTGGTTGAGTTTGATCATTTCCAAACCCACAAAAATAACATGCGGCTCTTCCCGTCCTGTTTGATGACAAGTTACAAGCTAACCCATTTCAACACGTCAAATTACATATGAAATTGACTAGGTTTGTCCGCTCAACCTCTCTGCCACATAAAATTGATGAGTTGTGTTAATAATTTTTCTAATGCATCCAAAAATCGAAACGACACATCACACTAGCTCGTTTTAACATCTCTATTTTGCAAAGAGTATTTGAATATTTAGAATTTAAGGTATTTTGGGAAAATATCGAAAGACTTTATGATTTGTTTGGGTAAATATTCTTTGGAAAAATTTACACATTTTTTCTTGACATCAAAGTCTTTCTCCTTTCTCTCCCATTCGACGACCCTCTCTTCTTTAATTTTTCATACATCATTGGGAGCAGTCGACTTCAAATTAAAAGAAAATATTTAAGTCTTCAAGTAATTTGCACTTGGTGGTAAAATCTATTGATGTTTTTTTCTTCAATGAATTCTACATCGAAGAAAGGAAAGTCGAAAGCCTCCTTTGTTGAGTATGAATAATTTATTCTTTTACCGTTTATATTTTGTTGCATATGAGTACTCTATTATTTTTTGTTTACCATTTTTGTTACTTAGAGAATGCTTGCAATATCCTGCCATCATTATTTATCACAATATAATTCTTAAGTAAATATACTTTTTTAAGGAAAAAAGTAATCAAGAAAGTAAATTTGAAAATAAAAATGTGTTCTCCAGTAAGTTTATTTTTTTATTTTATTAATAGATCAGTATTACAACAACTCATTTACCAAACATATTTTCAAACCAATTTCAGCCTCCGGCTTCTACGTTCAAATACTACTCACATCTGATTCTTCTCACTTCTCCATAATCTATAAATTTAATCACTTCTGTCTTTAATTTTTTTTAAAAAAAATAATCAGCTCGAACGTCGAAGTCGAGTTCAATACATTATTGATTATTCTACAAGTTGATGATTATTACAACTTGGTCATGGTTAGAATAGAAAGAAAAGGAGTAGAAAGTTTGGAGTTGAAAGACTAAAAATTGTTGACTTGCTCCATGTTTGGGGATATTGAAGTCATGAGCCGGCAAAGTAAAGAGTCCTTACTGCGCGCTATTCGCCAGAAAATATCATTCAAAATACTTGAATATTTGAAAATAATATTTAAAAAATATGTTATATTGATCTTGATACGTAGTATGTGTATGTGATTTTGCGTCAATTTTTTTTTTTTAAATGAGAAAAGGAGAAAACTACTATTTGTGCATTATACCTATTATTTTTTTTTCTCTAGTGGAATGGAAGAATCCCCGAAACAACCGATTAGTCAACAGCATTCACTCAATTACAAATTGATTCAAGCCACCAAAAAATTTTGGTAATGTTATTTCTCATTTTGGAGGTGGACCGACCCATCAAATTTAGATTAATTTTATAATATACAATTTAAATATTTGATAATTCATGTTCATCGTTGGCAGATCACAGAAATTTAAAATTGGGAGCGACTAACCCATTGATCAATAACCAAAAAAAAAAAAACAACTTTACATAAATTATTTAGTTAATTAATGTTTCTTCATGGAATAAAATTGGCCAATTTGAACATCAATTAGCATGGTTCTTATTCAAGACTTTATAACTTCTAAATCCCACACTACATCTTGTTACAAAAATTCAAGTTGAACCAGTTTGTGCAAAAGTTTATGCGTCGAAAACAGCCGAGACCGCGATTTGGCTTATTTCATCTTCATCGCCATGAACTGGAGCTGGGAGATTAAGATCAATTTTCAAACTTTTACCAATTCTTGAAATTGATTCAACTGGACTACTACCAACAGGCCTGGCATTATTTCTTGAAATTCCTGATCCACCCCTAACAAAATGTGACCTTTTATGCCCTCCGAGGGCCCTCCCTGATGAAAACACCCGCTCACAAAAGGGGCACTCGTGTACTTTATCCTCCTCCACCACCGCAGCTGAGCCGCCACCGGAATCTGCTATCTCCAATGACGATTCGATGTTGGATGGGCAATGTCTGTTTTTCTTGTGGCTTGCCATGTGCCCTCCTAGTGCTTGATAGGACCTGAACAGCTTGTTACATGTTTCACACCTATATTTCCTTCTGACTTTATTCTTTCTCACTTTCGAAACAGCAGGATCTCCACAAAAATCATCTCCAAATTTATACATTTCTCTATAAAGATTTAATTTGTTTTCATGCCTCTCCCACTTGTCTCTAGACAGCATAATCAAACAATATGCAACATCTTCTTCCGGAGTAGCAGCACACTTCTTTGCTTCATCACCAAACTTTGATTTCTTGATCAACCCCGAAAAACTCCTAGTCCCAAATCTAGCGAACTCGGAAGTTCTCGAATCTCGGACCCTTTTCGATCTTCTGCAAATGGAATGATCCTTTGATGAGTCTGTGTCACTCTCCCCATCTTGAATCAGAGCAGAAGAAAACTCGGGATCCACCCCTTTTTCTTCATCGGTCCCATCATCTTTCTGTAATAAGTATTGTGATGAAATCGAAGAATACGATTCAACCGATCGAAGATCATCGATTTTTTCACAAGTGTTGTGTTCTCTTTCTTGTTTTGAAACGTAAAAACTCTTCAAATGAGATCTCATGTGCCCACCAAGAGCGCTTCCATTGGTAAAACTTCTTAAACAGACTTTGCAGCTGTGTCTATCCATTTTAGAAGAGTGAAAACAGAAGAGAATTAAACAAGATTGAAATGCTTGTGGTTTTTGCACACAGTGAGTGTGTTCGTGTCTCTTTATTTTTGTTTGGAGCTGCGAGATTTTATAATAATGCAAGAGAAAGGTCAAATTGTCTTAATATAAGAAATTTTAAGTGTACTTATAATGGGATTAATGGAAGGTTGCCAGAATATTAAACAGGATTTACTTTTATTTTCAAGTCAAGAAAACTGATAAAAGATGTTGCACAGAAAAAAGCAATGAAATAATAATTCCGTATTAGATTGAAAGCGAAGGCTGTATCAGTAAATTATAATTTGTGGGTTCAAAGATTTTTAAAAGTAAATTTTACTTGAAATTTTCGAGAATGAGGCTTATATTTCAAAAATATTATGTATGAAATTATAATAAAAATATATATATACACATAATTTTTATTTTTTGAGACCAAAAGGTAGTTACTAGTCACCCCTCTTATTTAATAAGATATAAATATTACGAATATATAATAATATATTGATAAAAACGACAGTTTTTTTTTTTATCAAATGTAAGTAACCTCAATCAAATTACATCCATGTATTCAAAACTTAAGATTTTTGACTGGTTAACCGCTAGTGGGTGAAAGGGAACAAAAATAGTATAGGAAGATTTGGCATGTCGGCTTGACCGAAAGTGAATTTTTATTAAAATTAAGGGTGTGTATCATGTGAGACCGTCTCACGGATCTTAATTTGTGAGACGGGTCAACCCTACCCATATTCACAATAAAAAATAATATTTTTTTTCATGGATGACCCAAATAAGAGATTTATCTCACAAATACGACCCGTGAGACCGTCTCACACAAGTTCATGACAGCTTAAACCAACAATATTGATATCTGTATCATGAATAAATTAAATGTAATTTATCCATTAAGTTGCAACAAATCAGTGAATAATTTTACATCTCTTACCTTTAAATTTAGCATCCCATATGCAAAATTGGACCTTAGCGTAAATTGTGGGACATTCAACATTCAAACAATACAAAGCTAGATTAGTTATAATTTGTAAATAATCAGTACAAGTTTTTGGCAAGTAAATGTCGTGTTTTTAGGGGCTTAATTTATTCGAGTACTGAGTACTGACTATATTAACATTAATTGAAAATATATAATTTAAATTTTATAAGTGCTTTGGGTGATTATACTTGGTCGGGTGGGTTTGGCGGATCTCAGGACCATTCCATCAAGAAAACGTCGGATCTGGACCCATCCTATCCCATTTTTAGCCCCACATCAAAACATAGCGGGTCCAATTCAGACTGGATCTTAGACAAATTTTTAATTATATATATTAAATACACAATTAAAAAGTCTAAAAAATAAATAGCTGATCAAAATTACGTCCAAACCATAACATTTTAATAGTAAGTTAATAATGTTAGAGATTTGGAAATTCGTTATTTAATATAATGTAAAATATAATATTATTAATATATGTATCCGACGAGTACGAGGCAGGTTTATGAAACCAGTTAGCTGCCCCGGCCCGGGTCTAAACCCGTCCGACAGGTTTAATGTGGGTCCGGGGTTTAAATCCCTAATTATTACAGATATTATAAAGATTTTAATTGATTTCGTAATCAAGTCAACTGAAGAAACTTGATGGCCATGGTTGAATCATTCACACTCCTAATGAGATTATGATGTTTGCTTTTATTTGAGGAAAATTGTGAAATGGGCTTCTGGAATGAAGACCAAACATTTCGATATCTTTACTGTGTAAATGTAATTAAAATGTACATCTAATGATCTAAATGTATATTTGGCGAGTGAATTATGATTCAGCAGCGGCTTCAGTTGTAGAACCGATTCCTACTTGCAACCATGAATTAACACTTGTGTCCATCTCCTTCAACTCACTAAATTTGGCCAACTTCACTTTACTCTCAACTTTTTTGTCAGAGTTTTGTGAACCGTTGTTATCGCCGTCGATCTCGTCGTCGGCATTGGTACCTGTTTTGAGCTTCTGAGACTGAGGGTACTGGCGGTTCTCGCCGGCTTGTGTGGACCCCATCCCATGATCGACCCACTTGGGTATTTGTAAGTCAGTGGAAACATCGAAGCTCAACGGGTTATGCGGGTCCCGTCTAATAGTCGACATGTCGTTGGCCCATGCGGGGACGTTGAGATCCAACGTGTCGGATTTGTCGTCGATCTTTGGTGGATGATGATGAACGGGTTCGATGTGAAACTTGGCTATTGAAGATGTGTCCGGTGAATAGGACGTGATCCAATGGCACCTCTTGTGCCCTCCGAGGGCTTGCCCTGACGAGAAGACACGGTGACAGATTGAGCATTCGTGCACTTTCGACTTCCTTTTCGCAGCTCCGACCAACGTAGGACCATGTTCGAAATGGTAAGCAGTATGTTTAGAGGAGAATAATTCTTCTTGTGCATTCATGTCATCATAGGCGGTAATGTTATCATCTAACTGATCTTGTTTAGCTGCGTAGCACCCTTTGACCTTCTTGTGGCTCGCTCTATGACCTCCAAGGGCTTGGTGAGAATTAAATACTTTTTTGCATGCTTTGCATTCAAACAACCCCTTTGGATTAGATATCCCTTTTGCCTTTTCAAAATACGCCCTACTCTGGCCAAGAAACGTTGTTGTGTAATTCCTCCTCTCCTCCTCCCGACTGGCAGAGGCGCATGATTCTTCTGGCTCGGGTGACGGTGGATCAACCGTAGTGTTAGCCAGTTGTACTAAGCATCTAGCAAGAAGGAGATCCTCCTCCTCGCTAGACGCATATGTCGTGCTCAAACTACCCACTTTTGTACGCAATGATCTCTTCCTCTTAGACCAACCACCCCCTCTCCTTCGGCCATCATCTTCGCCTTCGGACTGATCAGGCGAGGACACAAGGGACTCTGATGCGTCATCCGAGCTGCATTTCTTATGTTCAAGAAAGGACTTCCAAGACAAGAACTCCTTCCCACAATTCTCACAAGTCCTACAACTTTTGAGCCTATTTGGATTAGTTCTCAATTTATACATTCTCTTACTACAAACCCTATCACCCCCTCCAATCTTCTCCTCCCAATCACTTGCATGATCGTCATCATCTAGATTCCCATTCTCATCGCCAATCCCATGTGCCCTCATGTGCCCACCAAGTGCCCTCCCACACATAAAACCCTTCTTGCAAACTCTACAATAGTGCTTAAAATTTGGTGGGGCCTGCTCATCTACACAATTATCCATGAAAATCGACACTAGAATCAAATTCTTACAAGAAAAGGGTGTGTTAGTTTGTTTGAGTAGGAAAAAAAAAACTAAAATAATGATTAGACTGACATGAATAGAGATTGGAGCTTGTTTTGTAGTAGAAAGTTGTGGGAGTGTATGGTCAAAAGAATGTCACTCCTAGTTTTTAGTTGGAGTAATTAATGGTTTGTGGAGGAATTTGTATGGTAAAAAGAACACCAATCCTAGTTTATAGTTGGAGTAACTGTTTTGTGGAGGAGAGGTAGAGGTAGAGAAAAATAGGAGTGTTGGTGTATAGTGTGCGACAAGTGGAAGGAGGGGCTTCACATTAGAATAACAAAAGACCATTTCTACCTCTTTCTATTAGAGATGCCAGTGTTTAAGTAATTAAACTAATGTATGAAATTGGTACATTCACATATTTTTTCAACTATATTTTTTTTATTCATATTGTCGTCATGTCGTGTATGTTGATAAATATACGGCTTTTTTGCATTCGTCTCTTCATTTATCAAGTGCAAAAATTATAACATAAACATCATGATTAGAACTAACTTCCAATTAAAAAGAAATATATAAAACTTTTTAAAAAATAAAATTTTAAAATCTATTGAATATTAATTCAGATTACAACATTGCTCGTGTTTCCATAATTAAAATTCAAAATCGATATTATGCTCTCTTTTTTCTTAATTCATAAATCTAAGGGTTGGAAGACTAGAGAACTCGAGCCGTTACATGGAGAATCGCGGGTGAAACCAGTGGACCTAAGGTCCGGTTTCATGTTACTCTCTTGATGCGCATTTTTTGTGTGTGCTGCCTCTTCTTAATTCAGTATGGCCTACATTGCGTGCTTTGGCCCACATCTTGAAACCGTATATTGGGCCTGTCTAGCCTAATCCACTGAAGAGAGGCTCGTGGACTAAGAGATTCTCAAGGGGAGTGAAGCACTTCTTGAATTTTAGTTGGTGGAAGTCTGTTTGTGAAAATCAACTACTCTTATAATTTCTATCACTTTTAACCAAAAGTTATAAGTAAAAATGAGATATTTTTTCTACTTATGTTTTTTTTATTAACGGTCTAAAATTACAATTTGACATTTGAACCTTTTAAAAATTTATCATGTTTCATAGTTAATCTCAATTTTTATAAATATTTTTGGAGATTTTTTAAAATGTAAAATTTTATTTATATATGATTTTGGAATTAATTTCATAAAATTCAAAATTATATTTTATTACAAGCATTTTATATTTAAAATTTTTTTATATAATTTACATTTCCATATTATTCTTTTAACATGTTTTGTGAATTTATATAATTTTTTTCATTTTTTTTAGTTTTTATTAAATCTTATATAAATTTTCAAGCATTCATGTTATAAAAAGATAAATTAATTTTGATACAAATATTCAAAATTTAATAGTAATTTATATAAATACATTGTTGATGGTATCATGAATATCATAATCTAGATAAATAAAAAATATAAATGTTATGTAAGTTGTTAAGGATATAGTTGTAATTTGACAATTTGAAAAAAAAAAAGAAGAAGATTGAAAGCAGTTTTTTTCCAAGGCAAAAAATTGCGTGAGACGGTCTCACGGGTCGTATCTGTAAGACGGATCTTTTATTTGGGTCACCCATACAAAAGTATTACTTTTTATGCTAAAAATATTACTCTTTATTGTAAATATGGGTAGGATTGACTCGTCTCATAGATTATGATCCGTGAGACGGTCTCATATGAGATCTACTCATTTTCCAAAGACTTCGAACTTTTGTTTCTCATCGAATTTCAAAAAATCTCTAAAATGATGCTTTAAAATAACAAAATGCTCTCCCAAAAACTCCTTAAACGGGGCCTTCACTCTAACGAGGCTGAATCTCTTTTCTGCTCATTTCTTAAATGGTAAATGAGTGTATATCACTTAGAAATTTGCCATTTCTATTTCCTATGTTTGTCTTTTGTAGATTTTAATCCTTTATGTAGTCAAAATTGTATTTTGTTTTTTCTTGTATCTTTTAATTCTCGATAATTTTGATTTTTTTAATCGAAATATTGATGTGATATTGTAATCGTGAGCTCCACATCAGCTATGATATAATCGAATCGAATCGAGTCGAGTCGAGCCGAGCTCTTAAATATTTGAGTTTCGTTCATTTATAATCGAGTCGAGCTTTTTTTAACGAATATATTCATGTCTTACGAGATTATTTGAGTTTTTATCGGACATAAACGAGCTTAATTAATGTGGATTATAAATATAAATATTCATTTAATTCATTAAAATTTGAATTATATATTTAGAGAAAATATAACATTCTTGTTAAAATTTATAATTTTATTCAATTAATATATTTTCTATATTTTTCATGAGTAGAGTGCAAAAATCTATACATTCAATATCTAAATTATTATTTTTCATCTAAAAGACTGAGTCAATTAATGAACTTGTTTATGAGCTGACGAGCTCGAATATTATAAAGTTTGAGCTGGATTTGTTTATTTTAATGAGCATCATCAAACAAGCTCAAACAATTTTATATCGAATCAAATTTCGAACGGCTCACGAACAGTTTGAAACATTTACATCTCTACACATCAGTGTTAAATCAGCGCTATATCAAAAAAAAAAAAAACCAAAACAAATATAACAAAGAAATATTATAAATTATTTGTAGCCGACAAGTACTTTTCCAAGATACGACATTGGAAACCGGGCGATCTAGGGTTATTTTCATTATTGACTTGAGGTTTGATCACAAAAAAGTGTGTTAAAGACATCTTTTATTAAGTTATTGATCAGTTTATAAATAACAAAATTTTCCATTCAAATCATCAACGAGAAAAATAAAAATTTATAAAATTATTTTTGTGGTTTGACTCATATGATTTTTAGTTATTATTTTTACATATTTCTCAATATCATCTTTAAACAATTAACATATTTTTCTGCGAGCTATTTAAGAAACATAATTTTTTTAGTGAACTCGAAATTTGATGGCTAGATTTTATATATTTTAAAATTCTTTACATTTCTTTCATATTTTCGTATGCGATGAAAAATGTATTTGATTTTATTTCTGTAGGACCGAATGCTTACCGTTTTACCAAAAGTTATAGCTAGTAGTAATGATGCAACTCAAATCTTTTAAACATCACAGAAGTTCAAGCACCACGGTTCGATCGCTCTACCAAGCAGGGACAATTATTGTACCCAACAATCTCCCTCCCAATAATTGCACACCTTGCAATCAATGAGAATCGAACCCGTGACCTTGGCTCTAATACCAATTGTAGGACCGAATACTTACCGCTTTACCAAAAGCTATAACTAGTAGTAATGATGCTACTCAAATTTTTAAACAGCACAGAAGCTCAAGCACCACGGTTCGATCGCTCTACCAAACAGGGACAATTATTGCACCCAACAATTTCTTACCAAACTTATTCACATTAAAACTGTTCAAATACCTAATTTATTATTTATAATATAACAAAGATATAAATAATATAAATAAAAGGTAGCTTTGATTGTTTGAATCATATATTTATTAACTATTTTTTAAATTTTTTTTTAAAAAAGTTGACCTCAAGAAAATGTTGACCAGAGTAAAAAAAAAAAAAAAAAATTACCCCTATATTTGTTTTAATAATTACGGGGATTTAACAGATTTCAATCAATTGTATTAGAGATTTTGTTAACATTTAAATTGTTAAATCCCCCTTTTAAAATTTATTGAAATTAAAATTAAGCGGTGATAATTTTAAAATTCTCATTAGATATCTAACAGTAATAGGAACCCTTAATTTGTGGTGTATATTAAAAGTTTGCAAACTGGAAAAAATTTAGCAATAAAATAGATGTGTAACAGACAATCATATATTAATATTAGATCTTTTGTGAGACGATTTTACATAAATTTTTTTCGTGGGACGAGTTAACTCTGCTCATACATAAAATAAAAATTTATTTTTAGATCTAAACAAAATATCTGTCTCGTAAAATTGATCTGTGAGACAGTTTCACATGAGCTTGTGTGTATTAATCGACAAAGAAAATTTTCACCCCGAAATCGGAGCACACTGTCCCGAAGGGAGAAGCGGAAATTCGGAGTCGGCGAAATTTTTTACAATTTATAATTGTTATCTATAATATAATAATATTATTTAACTATCACATTTTTAATACTAATTAGATGCACATTATTCATCCCCTTTTTTCCTGCAAATCAAACTCGATTAATTAATACGAGAGAAAGGGACAAGAATCTAAAAAAATATAGATATAAATTTTGGATAAATATTATGTGGATGGATTTGGAATGTTTGAAGATTTTTAAATGGAAAGTGTGTGGTATTGTCATAGAACAAGCGTTTGCTTCGTGTTCCAATGATTTGAGTGTTCCGAGTCCCAAGTTGTCCCAAATTCAAATTATTGTCAAGTATCCAAATCATAATAGCTGTCACGCTTTCAATATTCATTAATCAGTGAATCATTTATTTAAATAAATTTTTAAAAGCCATAATTGTAGTAAACATATTTGTATCTAATAATGTCATATGTACAATTAAATTTGTATAATAATTTTTACAATATAAAAATTTCATTTATCAAAATCTCATTATAGATTCAATGTAAAATCTCACGAAATAATAACAAATTTTCATGATATAATTGTAGTAAATAGCATTGTACGATATTTTACTCTTTTACGAAATTAGAAAATAGTTGGTTTTAATTGGATTTTTATTTTTTTTTATTATCGGAGTAGAGAAGATTACAGTTGAATTTCGAAATTGAGATCTTATCCTAAATTTAAGATCTTGATATCAGATGAACTACAAATTATCGACTTGATGCATCTTGTTTTTTTCCTTAATGACAGATGAAATGAAGCATTTCAATGGCATTTGGATGAATTAATTTGAAATTAGATATTTCAAATCTATAATGACAAATCCATTTGTTTAAATTGGCTAATAAACTTTACAATGAATTTTAAATCTAAAATAATTATTATTTTTTTACTAATTGAGAGATTTCAAATTCACTCCAACATAGATTTATTTCAAATTATCTCATAAAATATTTCATCATATCCAAATATAACCTTATTTATTATTATAAATATCAAAAAACGGCTTAACATGGTAATAAATAATTCATCGCCAATTATATTAAACTATACTAATAAAAGCTTGAATAAAGAAACATTTGTAGAATCTTTTTTCCAAACAAGATTAGTTGGCCGACATTTCAATCCGATCATTTTGCGCATATACGTTAAATTGTCAAGTCGAGAATTGACAATGTATAAATTGATATTTCATCTATTCTCTACACATAATAAATGATATTGTTATTAACTTCTGCGAGAAGAAATATAAATAATTGAAAAACTTACAAAGCTAAAAAATTATGAAATATTTGAATTCTTATCGCTTAACGCAACTATGAGATAAATGATGGTAAATTTAAAATAATAATAATAATAACGATAAGCGAAGATAGTCATATATTTTCACGATTATTACTTTTCAAATTTAATACAACCATTATTCCCCTATATTTATTATTTCATTTAAACATGGTGAAATTAAGGGTAATTTGTAGAAAAATACATCTGTCCAAGATTTATTTAAGATTCAGTACCCAACAGTTTTTTTTGTATTTTAGTACCTGACAAAATACCAACTTAGTTTTAGTACATATTTCATGCATTTTTACATTTTTACCCTTTTAATTAATAAAAAAATATATAAATACTTAATTTTGTTGGATATCTTCTCTTTCCACTCATCAATCCCGATGCATTTGGATGACATGTATATTTAATTTAAATATTTTTTATTTAAAAAAAAAACAAATTCACAACTAATTGAATTTTTTGAAATACTTAGTTTTACTTGTGAAATACTTAATTTCAATTTTAAAATACTTGATTCAGTAAATGAAATACTCAGAATGTTTATTAAAAACTGGATATTCAAACATGCATTTAAAAAAAAAACAAATTCGCAACTAATTGAATTTTTTGAAATACTTAGTTTTACTTGTAAAATACTTAATTTCAATTTTCAAATACTTGATTTAGTAAATGAAATACTCAGAATGTGTATTAAAAACCTGGATATTCGAGTATGCATTTTTAAAAAAAAACTTTTCGCAACTAATTGAATTTTTTGAAATACTTAGTTTTACTTATGAAATACTTAATTTAAATTTTAAAATACTTGATTTAGTAAATGAAATACTCAGAATGTGTATTAAAAAGCTGGAAATTCGAATATGCATTAAAAAAAAAAACAAATTCGTAACTAACTGAATTTTTTGAAATACTTAGTTTTACTTGTAAAATACTTAATTTTAATTTTAAAACTACTTGATTTAGAAAATGAAATACTCAGAATGTGTATTAAAAACTGGATATTCGAATATGCATTTAAAAAAAACAACTTCGCAACTAATTGAATTTTTGAAATACTTAGTTTTACTTGTGAAATACTTAATTTTAATTTTAAAATACTTGATTTAGTAAATGAAATACTCAGAATGTGTATTAAAAAGCTGGATTTTCGAATATGCATTAAAAAAAAAAACAAATTCGCAACTAATTGAATTTTTTGAAATACTTAGTTTTACTTGTGAAATACTTAATTGTAATTTTAAAATACTTGATTTAGTAAAAGAAATACTCAGAATATGTATTAAAAAATTGGATATTTGAATATGCATTTAAAAAAAAAAATTCGCAACTAATTGAATTTTTTGAAATACTTAGTTTTACTTGTGAAATACTTAATTTTAATTTTAAAATACTTGATTTTGTAAATGAAATACTCAGATTGTGTATTAGAAAACTGGATATTCGAATATGCATTTAAAAAAAAATCGCAACTAATTGAATTTTTTGAAAAACTTAGTTTTACTTATGAAATACTTAATTTTAATTTTAAAATATTTGATTTAGTAAATGAAATACTTAGAATGTTGTATTAAAATACTGGATATTCGAATATGTAACGTAAGTTCACCAAATGCTCGCATTTCCTTCCAAGATGCATTTAAATGACATGTTTATTTCATTTTAATATACTTGATTTGGTAAATGAGATATTCAGAATGTGTATTAAAATACTGGATAAGTACTAATTTTAGTTTCAAATTACTTTATTTCATAAATGAGATACTTAAAATAGATTATAAAATACTGGATATTCGAATATGCATTATGATGCAATTTCAATGCAAATGAAATTATAACAAATACATTGCTCATCATTTCTCATGAAATAAAAATAACAATTTATTTCGGTATACAAATTAAGAACTTACTTTTACTCCGGGACAAGTATGCTACTATATTTTTGTTAAAAGTAAGTGCTTATTTTGATCTACAAACAACTTACTCTTACTCCACGATCAGTAATGAACTGTTTCATTTCTTTAAATGACTATGAATAAGTATTCTAATGAATCTTAGTTGGAAAAACCAATCATAACTGAATTTACGTTGCATATTCGAATATCCAGTATTCTATCACATATTATGAGTATCTCATTTACCAAATCAAGTATTTTAATATTAAAATTAGGTATTTCGCAAGTAAAAGTAAGTACTTCAAAATATTCCATGTTTAGTGATCGAGCAAAACCTTCATTGTAAAATTCATAGTGATCGAGCATAACTTCAAAATGTTCCATGCTTAGTTGCGATTTTTTTTAAAAAAATAAAGAAAATATCTAAATAAAATGAACATGTCATCCAAATGCATCTTGGATAGAATACGAGCATTTGATTAACTTACGTTGCATATTCGAATTTACTAGTATTTTAATACTCATTATGAGTATCTCATTTACCAAATCAAATATTTTAAAATTGAAATTAGGTATTTCGCAAGTAAAACTAAGTACTTGAAAAAGTTCAATGCTTAGTTGCTAATTTGTTTTTTTAACAATAAAATAAATAATTAAATGAAATGAACATGTCATCCAAATGGATCTTGGATGGAAATGCGAGCATTTGGTGAACTTGCGTTGTATATTCGAATATCCAGTTTTTTTATACAAATTCTGAGTATTTCATTTACTAAATCAAGTATTTTAAAATTAAAATAAGTATTTCATAAGTAAAACTAAGTATTTCAAAAAATTCCATTAGTTGCGATTTTTTTTAATGCATATTCGAATATCTCGTTTTTTAATACACATTCTGAGTATTTCATTTACAAAATCAAATATTTTAAAATTGAAATTAATTATTTCACAAGTAAAACTAAGTATTTTAAAAAATTCAATTAGTTGCGAATTTGTTTTTTTAAAATGCATATTCGAATATCCAGTTTTTAATACACATTATGAGTATTTCATTTACTAAATCAAGTATTTTAAAATTAAAATTAAGTATTTCACAAGTAAAAGTAAGTATTTCAAAAAATTCAATTAGTTGAGATTTTTTTAGATGTATATTCGAATATATAGTTTTTTAATACACATTCTAAGTATTTCATTTACAAACTCAAGTATTTTAAAATTGAAATTAATTATTTTACAAGTAAAACTAAGTATTTCAAAAAATTCAATTAGGTGCGAATTTGTTTTTTTTAAATGCATATTCGAATATCCAGTTTTTAATACACATTCTGAGTATTTCATTTACTAAATCAAGTATTTAAAATTAAAATTAAGTATTTCACAAGTAAAACTAAGTATTTCAAAAAATTCAATTAGTTGCGAATTTGTTTTTTTTTTTTAAATGAATATTCGAATATCCAGTTTTTTAATACACATTCTGAGTATTTCATTTACTAAATCAAGTATTTTAAAATGAAATGAACATGTCATCCAAATACATCTTGGAAGGAAATGCGAGCATTTGGTGAACTTACGTTACATATTCGAATATCCAGTATTTTAATACAACATTCTAAGTATTTCATTTACCCCTCGCTAATCTACTTAATTCGTTCGACAATGATCTATGATTTCGACGATATTTCATATCCAATTGAACACGCCCTCTCAAGCTATGCCAAACTAATTAAACTCAGTGAAGTAATTAAATCTCTTTAATTATTTATCAGATGAATTGCATGTCGTTTTATTAAATCCACTAGCTTTCGACCTACTGAACTATGACTATCGACGTATATCCGACTTCATATTTATCTGTAAATTTTAAATCCACGGATTAAGTTACTTGTTCCTATCACGGGATATTCTCTCGAAGAACATTGTCCGGAAATCTTCAAATCTTCGCTCTAAGCCTTTTTTCTTTTTCAAAGCTTTGTGTCTGTTGAAAAGTCCTTGAACATGTCATCCAAATACATCTTGGATGGAAACGTGAGCACTTGGTGAACTTACGCTGCATATTCGAATATCCAGTATTTTAATACTCATTATGAGTATCTCATTTAACAAATCAAGTATTTTAAAACTGAAATTAATTATTTCGCAAGTAAAACTAAGTACTTGAAAAAGTTCAATGCTTAGTTGCGAATTTTTTTTTAAAAAAATAAAGAAAATATATAAATAAAATGAACATGTCATCCAAATGCATCTTGGATAGAATGCGAGCATTTGGTGAACTTACGTTGCATATTCGAATTTTCAGTATTTTAATACTCATTCTGAGTATCTCATTTATCAAATCAAGTATTTTAAAATTGAAATTAGGTATTTCGCAAGTAAAACTAGGTACTTGAAAAAGTTCAATACTTAGTTGCGAATTTGTTTTTTTAACAATAAAAAAATAATTAAATGAAATAAACATATCATCCAAATGGATCTTGGATGGAAATGCAAGCATTTGGTGAACTTGCGTTGTATATTCGAATATCCAGTTTTTAAATACACATTCTGAGTATTTCATTTACTAAATCAAATATTTTAAAATTAAAATTAAGTATTTCATAAGTAAAACTAAGTATTTCAAAAATTCAATTAGTTGCGATTTTTTTTAAAAGCATATTCGAATATCCAGTTTTTTAATACACATTCTGAGTATTTCATTTACAAAATCAAGTATTTTAAAATTGAAATTAATTATTTCACAAGTAAAACTAAGTATTTCAAAAATTTCAATTAGTTGCGAATTTGTTTTTTTTAAATGCATATTCGAATATCCAGTTTTTAATACACATTCTGAGTATTTCATTTACTAAATCAAGTATTTTAAAATTAAAATTAAGTATTTCATAAGTAAAACGAATTATTTCAAAAAATTCAATTAGTTGCGATTTTTTTAAATTCATATTCGAATATCCAGATTTTTAATACACATTCTGAGTATTTCATTTACTAAATCAAGTACTTTAAAATTTAAACTAAATATTTCATAAGTAAAACTAAGTATTTCAAAAAATTCAATTAGTTACGAATTTGTTTTTTTTTTTTTAAATGCATATTCCAATATCCAATTTTTTAATACACATTCTGAGTATTTCATTTATTAAAAAAAGTATTTTAAAATTAAAATAAAGTATTTAACAAGTAAAACGAAGTATTTCAAAAAATTCAATTAGTTGCGAATTTGTTTTTAAATGCATATTTGAATATCCAGTTTTTTAATACACAATCTGAGTATTTCATTTACAAAATCAAGTATTTTAAAATTGAAATTAATTATTTCACAAGTAAAACTAAGTATTTCAAAAAATTCAATTAGTTGCGAATTTGTTTTTTTAAAATGCATATTCGAATATCCTGTTTTTAATACACATTCTGAGTATTTCATTTACTAAATCAAGTATTTTAAAATTAAAATTAAGTATTTCACAAGTAAAACTAAGTATTTCAAAAAATTCAATTAGTTGCGAATTTTTTTTAATGCATATTCAAATATCCAGTTTTTTAATACATATTCTGAGTATTTCTTTTACTAAATCAAGTATTTTAAAATTACAATTAATTATTTCACAAGTAAAACTAAGTATTTCAAAAAATTCAATTAGTTGCGAATTTGTTTTTTTTAAATGCATATTCGAATATCCAGGTTTTTAATACACATTCTGAGTATTTCATTTACTAAATCAAGTATTTTAAAATTAAAATTAAGTAATTCACAAGTAAAACTAAGTATTTCAAAAATTCAATTAGTTGCGAAGTTGTTTTTTTATTTTAAATGCATATTCGAATATCCAGTTTTTAATACACATTCTGAGTATTTCATTTTCTAAATCAAGTAGTTTTAAAATTAAAATTAAGTATTTTACAAGTAAAACTAAGTATTTCAAAAAATTCAGTTAGTTACGAATTTGTTTTTTTTTTTTTAATGCATATTCGAATTTCCAGCTTTTTAATACACATTCTGAGTATTTAATTTACTAAATCAAGTATTTTAAAATTTAAATTAAGTATTTCATAAGTAAAACTAAGTATTTCAAAAAATTCAATTAGTTGCGAAAAGTTTTTTTTTTTAAATGCATACTCGAATATCCAGGTTTTTAATACACATTCTGAGTATTTCATTTACTAAATCAAGTATTTGAAAATTGAAATTAAGTATTTTACAAGTAAAACTAAGTATTTCAAAAAATTCAATTAGTTGCGAATTTGTTTTTTTTTTAAATGCATGTTCGAATATCCAGTTTTTAATAAAATTCTGAGTATTTCATTTACTGAATCAAGTATTTTAAAATTGAAATTAAGTATTTCACAAGTAAAACTAAGTATTTCAAAAAATTCAATTAGTGGTGAATTTGTTTTTTTTAAATAAAAAATATTTAAATTAAATATACATGTCATCCAAATTCATCGGGATTGATGAGTGGAAAGTGAAGATGTTCAACAAAATTAAGTATTTATATACTTTTTTATTAATTAAAAGGGTAAAAATGTAAAAATGCATTAAATATGTACTAAAAACTAAGTTGGTCTTTTGTCAGGTACTAAAATACAAAAAAAAAACTGTTGGGTACTGAATCTTAAATAAATCTTGGACAGATGTATTTTTTTACAAATTACCCAATTTAAAAACCAAGATTTTACACGATTTGGTGCATTAAATAATTTGAGTAAATAAGAGGATATCACAAATTCTATATTAATTAATTTTTTGGTGGTTGCTGGAATTGCTGATACAAAGCTGCAAGCCTGTTGTATGCATCGATTGTCATTAGCTGCAACCACAGATTATCCAACGAAAGATGTTAAAGAATATTTCTAAATATATATATATATATATATATATATATATATATATATATATATATATATATATATATATATGTTAAAAAAAAAATACCTGCGACTGCCATGCCATGAACATAGATAACGGATCTGTCATCACCGAAGCAGGTCCCTGCAATCGCTCCCCTGCAGGACTATCCCACGATGCAGCCTGCACCGGCATAAAGGAGGCAGGAAGGGGAGGGATTCCAGCCCCCGGCCGTCCCATGGCATTCATGTCCGTGATCCCCATCCCCATCCCCATGCACATAGGGTTCATCATAGACATTTGAAGGTGCTGATGCATGGCTGCTAATGGCAACATATTCATGTGTGGCATGTTCATCCTCATGACCTGAACTTGTAACTGCATTTGTTTCACATATTCAATCACTTCATCCAGCATTGAAGATTTATCTGTCTGAAAATTAATATATGTAAGTTAATATTTAAATTTTAATAAAGTATATGTAGGAATAACATGTCGAAATGAGACCACAATTACTTGATGATTAAAGTTTGAATTTAAAACATCATATATTAAAAATTAACAGCATTCAAAATCTAATATCAATTAACAATATATGAATACATCCAATAATAAAACTAATACAATTGACCAAGATTAAATTAAATAAATAAAAGCAAGTGAATAGGATATATGTAAGTGTTCAAAAATCAAAGATAGAGATAGGGTAAGGACCAAAGGTGATTACAACTATTGTGAAGTGAATGAACTGAACAATTTCCTACAATCCAGGGGGATGGCATGTGAAAAATCTGTAATAAATAAATAATTTGTGTGGGAGCAAATTAAATTTTATAACAATAATTTGTCATCGCAACAAACGACCCTTTTTTTGTCTGTTTTCTCTGTAACAAGATTAACTATGTGTGGACTACAATCAATGGAACCAGAACCATCCCAACCTCTGTGTAAATGTGATGCATTCAATCTTTGGACCACATTTCATATCATCATGTCTAGATAAATTATAACATGTCGTACAACATATTACGACAAAATAAAAAAGATAAGAAGATAAAATTGAAGTAAAATATCAAAATTTTACATGCATGTGTAGAGAGGTAGTGTTTGCAATAGGGCAAAAACTTGTGTGAGACGGTCTTACGGGTATTATTTGTGAGACGGATCTCTTATTTGAGTCACCCATGAAAAAGTATCACTTTTTATGCTAAGAGTATTACTTTTTAGTGTGAATATGGGTAGGGTTGACCCGTCTTACAGATTATGATCCGTGAGACGGTCTCACATGAGACTCACTCTTGCAATAAACAAACACTACTAATTTTTCGATTTCAATTTCAATTAAATTAAATAAAACCTAACGAAAAATTTGGGCAAGAAACAAACAAAAATGATTTTTTTAATGAATACAAACAATCACGTTGGTAGAGTTGACACACGACAATTATAATTTTAAATGAATTATATGAATACTTTATAGGATAAATTCAAGAATCTAAATCAACGAGTCATCATAGAGTATAGATAAAATTTATAAATTTTTCAAGAAAAGTACTCGTGAAATTCGAAAAATATGAGGGAATAAATTGCCCATCGTGGAATTCTTCTGGCATTTAAATATAATAATTATATTACCTTGCTGGAATTTGGGACCAACTTCTGTAGCGTCTTCATTCTTTGATTTATCCTGTCCCTTCGTTTCTGAGAAATATAAACACGGCACATGAGTAAATTTTTTAAAAATAAGAAAAGAAATAAACATAAATATGTTATATTTTTGTCCTGCCTTTATATAAATTTAATAAAAAAATAAAACAAAGAATAAACCTACACGTTCAGACTGGTTATGAATAGCAGCTGCCCTACTCCTTTTTGTTATGACTGGGGACTTTCCACTTGCTCTTTTCTTGCCCCCATAGTCACATTTAGCCCTCTGCAATTTCTAAAGTTGAAGGGACAAAAAAGCATTATATTTTGGAAGAATTCTGTATTTTTTTTTAAAAAAACAAATTTACATGATCAAGTTTTATCTGAATGTGTGTGAATTTTAAATGATTTGTAATAGATTGATGCGAAAGCGTAATACAAAAACTAAGAAATAATGTGACGATTAATATGGCCATATATAAATATTTTGGCAAAAAAACTTGTGAGAGGATGTCTCACGATGAGACAGATCTCTTATTTGGGTTATCCATAAAAAAATATTATTTTTTATGCTATGAGTATTATTTTTTATTATTAATATCGGTAGTGTTGACCCGTCTCACATATAAAAATTCATGAGACCATCTCATAAGATACTTACTCAAATATTTTTAGTTGAGAAAAGCATCGTCTTCTTAGAAAATATTACATTTTTAAATGACAGAATTTTTTTTTTAAAGACGAATGTAAACATTTGGTATATAAAATTATGTGTTCGTTGATTTTCTTTTCAAATACAAGTTTTGAAAATAATATACACAAACATATTTGAATTTGAGAGCATTTGCATAGTAGGATTTTCGAGGAAAAAGGAAACTCATCAAATTCCAAACGAGCTGTACGTTCATTTGATTTTAAGAGCATTTGCATCGGTTATTAAAGTAAAATATATGTAATAGATTATATTTACATATATTAATATTTTGAAATATATAATGCTTTATATTTTGAAAAATAAAAATCACACCCTCTACTCTAATTCAATCAATCAATCAAAGTACTTAAAACAAATTACCTGCCGCCTACTGTGACACACGGAGTCATGGTCATCGCCGGTGCTCTTGCTGTATTCCTTAGCGGAGCTGGTATTTGCCGGCGACTCCGTGGAGAGAGACGTGAACCCCTCCGTTATCAATTCCTTCTCGCAGGTATCAAGCGTCAACTGCCGGCTATCCCTCCCACATGTGGCGCTCTCGCTCGCGCTCCCGTTCGTGTCGTCACAGCCGCTGATGTCCACACGCGGTACGTGTTTCCCCCTCCCGACGCGACCGTCCAAGGTGGCGGCGATGCCGCTGCAAGAACCCACCCTGGTGGAGCAGCCCAGCACGTGCGAGGAGGGGACCTGGTTATCGTTGCTGTTCAAGATGTTGATGTTATTGCATGGAACCAAGGCGTCCATAGTCATGGTGACGGAAGCGCTGGCCACAGGATTGGGTATGGAGCGGCGTTGGTCAAACCCAGGGACGAGGTCGTCTCCGCTACCATCTGAGGCGGACTTGGGATAGGGGAGGCGCGTGGCCTGGTTGACTATAGACTCTAATGTTCCGGCACCGGCGCGTGGCTTGTCCCATGTATTATACTTCGTAGTAGGCACGCGGGGAGGGCCTAAGCCATGCATGGCTAATTGCCCATTTTTCCAAGTCAATTCTGCCACTTCATAATCCAACCTGGGTGACAATTCGAAATTAAAATCAATACTTTAATTTCATAAAATCAGCAATAAAAAACAAAAATTATCAAATACCCTCGTAGCAAAATTAAATAACAAGATCATAAATTTTTTTTTTTCAAAAAATGTCAAGAGCAATGGATCAATCGTACCCGGGCAGGGAGGAATTATCATCAAGATCCCAACTTGGTACACATTGATTCATCTCTTGAGGAGCAGTGTTTTCCTTCTCTCTATTTTTTTTCCTTGTGAATTATTGAAGGAGAGAAAGGATTCGAAAATTATACTGGACAAAAAGGAAACTTTTTTCCACTTTAATTTTGGGCATATAATATTAAATATATGTGGGTGTGGATCTTTGATATTCAAGGGACAAAGAGATGAGAAGAGTATAAATTTAGGGGAATGCATGTCTATGTGTATGTCTATATGTGGTCCTATGGATAGAAACTGAAAACCAGAAGAGAATCTGATCTAATTTTTTACTTTCTTTTTTCTTTACCTTTTTTTAAGGTCGAGATGCAACGCTCGAGTCAAATACCAAATATCAAAGTCAAATAAGAAAAAGATTTAATTGTAGTTTTATTTTTACAAAGTGATCAAGAAATCAGGCAGTTCATGGTTTAGTTCCAATTTCACTATTTTCATGCTAGGATGAGTTACGTTGCTATCTCCCCGAATTTAATTTCACATGTATTAACTCTCGTCACGTAGAAATAATATTATATCTTTGTTCAAAAAAATAAAAATAAAAAGCACAATTTTTACTAATTTATTTATAATTTTTATCTGCGCAAAAATATAATAATAAGCTCAAAACTAATAAGTGTTTTTTTTAAAAAAAAAATTAAGTTTTTGCCATCGGTTGGAAGTTAGTTCACGATGACTCCTCGTAAGCTACGAACTTTTGGCGAGTGATGAGCACAGACCAGGGCCGGATAGGGTGAGCTCAATCCCCAAATATATATAATTTTTTAAAATGGTGGTTTTAATTTTTTAAATTTTATTTCAGCCCCATATATCAAATTTAAAATAAAACACTCTCACAAATCATACATCATTGATATATATGCTATGAAATTATACAATTTTGAAGTAAAAATTCGAAAACTCTAAAATTATGTCGAATATTTAGTTGTGATTATTTGATTTGTAAATAATATTAAATTATGATGTATATGAAATTTTATCCTAAAAAACTATTATTGTGGATTTTAGAATAATGATCATTTGGTTGAAATGTTTGATAATTATTGATTTGCAATTATTATTCGGTTTTTATCGAGATGTTTTAGTTAGGATAACCGAAAATTGAACGATTGTGAAATTCAAAAAATAACTATTAATTGGAAAATTTTGAGATTATTGAATTTTTCAAGCTAGGTAACTCAGTCAATGAAAAAAAGAAAAACTATCAAATTATTTTTAAATCAAAATAGCTTACATCAGTAAATAACAGGCAAACATCAATTACAATATATGAGTGAACAAAATATCAGTATAAACCAAAATAACATACCGAACTGAATTAATTTGAAAAATCAGTTTCATTTTTGTAAGAAATTTCGGTTTAATTGTTTTAAAATATCGTTTAATTTGATTCGATTTCACTTTTTAATATAAAATTTCGGTTACCTGAACAAACAAAACTGTTATTAAAAAAATTAATATTATTAAATTTTCAAATAAAATTTATAAGGATTTAAATATTACAAATTCCTAACAAAATTTATTAGACAATTGAACTAGACTTAAAAATATTTTTCAAAAATAAAAATTGAATGTATTTAATCAATTTTAATATTACATTTTTTCATTTAACACTTGATTTTTTAAAAAAAAATCTAAAATTTTGGTTCAATAACCGATTTTTTCAGTTTAGTTTATTCGGTTTTAATAGTAAATTTTGGTTGGTTTGGTTTTTCTGAAAAAAATTGGTTAATTCGATTTAAAAAATTTTTGTTCGGTTTTAACCGAACTTATTACTATGTAACATGATATAGAGCTAGCCACATATACTTATGATCAATCATAATTCCGTCCATGTCACGAATAATAATTACCAAAGTAAAATAAATACAAGATTCTCCTAATTAAATATTCATTAGTAGGTTTTCCCATTTTCACACATTAATGTCAATGTTTTCTCATTGAATTTTCTATGCAAAGTTGTAATCGTATAGCGTGAAAGTAATTTACACACACCCATTTTATAGTGTTCAGTTACAAAAAAGGAGTTATTTTCAAAAGAAAAAAATTTATAAAAAGGAGTTGTCATTTTTTCTTCGGTGAGTTCGTCTTTTTTTTTTTTTTTGTGGCCTTTGAGCCTAGCGTCGCAAATGCACTTTATCACCCAGAAACCCGATTCTGAAAAAAACTATAAAACTTTCAACCTTATCGACCTACTTCAATATTTTAATCTAATTTTATCCGAAATAAATAAATATTTTAATCTGATTTAATTAATGGTTAACCCTATTACTTCTTACATATTAACAACTGAAGTTACTTGTTTGTTTTTGGAGACAATTTTAAGATTGGTGAACTGATTTGAGCTACAAATTTTAGAATACACGATCCCTCCTCCAAAATAGAATACATCAGTTCGTTAAGTCATTTTTTATCAATTTAATTTATCGATTATTGACGAAGTTCATCTAATAAAATATTCTTTTCGGAACTTCAAAACTCATGAAGGAAGAATAAATAAAAATATGGTGTTTTTTCAATAGGCTCCACTGGTATATTTGATATAGATATAAGAAATTTCAGGGAAAAAAAAATTTGACACGTGATTGAAGAATTTGGCGGCAAGTGGGAACGAAAATCGAGTGCGGTAACCTCAAGTGGGATTATTTCACCATGTCCGTGCAGGCAAAACGGCCCGGATCACTCCACATGAGTGATCTGGACCCACCACCATGTATTAAAAAAAAAAAATTTTGGCTCTGATTTTTCCGAGCCGTTAGATCTATCCTGCGGACAGTGCCCGCAGGGGTAGGGTTGCGCGTGGGAAATCGAAACTTTGGAAGCTATGCAAATTTAGGACACGCGTTGCAGGAATAATGATGAAAATGAAAGAGTCCACGTGTCATTACCACGCGCCAACGTCGATCCACGCTCTGCGGGTGTGCGGCACGTTCGATAATGGGAAAATGTATTTTGGTTCCAATGGTGTCCAAGTACCAGAGCAGCGGCAGCAACAATTCTCTTTATTTTATTTTTTTTTAAATAATATGGGTGTTGGTTATGCTCTCAGACGTAGAAATTGGTTTCAAGTATTAAAATTGTAGTGCAAATAGTTGTTTGTGACTATTGAATATTGTTAGTCTGCCATTTCTATTGTCACAAAAACTCATATGGAAAAAATTTATAGGTTAATTCTAGGTGACAATTACAACTATTAATTTTTATATCAATTTTTTTTTTTAAATATGAACAATGAATAAATATATCTGAAACAGAAATAATAACTAATGTTCTAAAAAGCGCGTTTAAGCTCCGTTTAATAGTGCTTTAGCTTGAAACTCGATAAAAACGTCTCGCTTAGAAGAAAAACGGAAAAAAAAGCGGTCAAACGATACCTTTGACCGAATTAAGCGTAAGTAAGATGTTTAACTAAGCGTCCTTAAGCACAATTAATCGCATATGTTATTTTTTTTATTTTTGTACAAAAACTTGTGTTAGACGGTTTTACGGGTCGTATTTGTGAGACGGATATCTTATTTGAGTTATCCATGAAAAAATATTACTTTTTATGCTAAGAGTATTACTTTTTATTGTGAATATGAGTAGGGTTGACTCGTCTCACATATTAAGATCCGTGAGACGGTCTCACATGAGACTCGCTCTTTATTTTTTTATTTTAAAACAATAAATTATGTTTATAATTTAGATGTTTATTCTTAAATTTTAATTATGATTAAGCGTGTCTGACAATAATTTGACAAATATTTAACAAATTTTTAATGTAGTCTAATTAGAAAAACAAATAAAGATTATAATTTTGAGATTTTATATTTTATAAAATAAGAATTATTGTATCAGACTTAAATTTATCATATTTATGTATTATTTTATCTATTTATTGGTTAAGATAATTATAATTACACTAAAAATTTAAAAAACGTCTTTTCGTGTTAAACTCGTTTAAACTTGAAAAACACTTCACACGTTTTAGAACATTAATAATAACTATCAAACTCATTCAATTCAATCGGCATTAAATATCTAAATCTAAATCGAGGAAGAAGGGCAGATTGGCGAATCTTTTGATGAACCCTAACCCTAATTTACAACCATGTCTATTTAACCTGATAAAAACAGAATTTCCGGCCCTAATCACGTTCTTGACCTCGGCAAGCTGGAGACGAACAGCCACTCCAGCTGGTCAGACAACCTGTCCAACGAACGGGTCGACCCCAACGAGGCATTTCGCCATTTGTACCTCAAAATGCGCCTCCAATCTCTTCCCAACTCCGGCTCCACTACCCCCCACTCGGACTCTGAGCCGGACTCCGACTCCTCCAACCCCAACCCTTCCGCGCCGCCTGATTGCATCTCTCTGCTATCCGACGAATTGTTGCTCAAGGTCCTCAGTAAACTCCCCGACAGGAACCAGCATCTTTCCAATTCACTGGTGTGCACGAGGTGGTGTGTGGTGAGTGGGAAGTTGATTCAATCGATTAAGCTATTGGATTGGGAGTTTATGGAGTCTGGGAGGCTCACTTTCCGGTTTCCCAATTTGGTCGATGTTAGCCTCGCGCATGCATGCATTATATCCGAACGGAATTCGGGCATTTTGTTCATTAATAAGTTTCTATCAATTCATTTAAGTTCTGGGCTGTTCGAAAATGATGGGGTCCTTATTAGTAATGGGGATGTATTGGATTCAGAAGAGGTCGACAGAGGGGTGAGAATTATGGTACAGGGGTGTAGGAATTTGAGGAGAGTGGTCTTGATGAACGTTAGTGAGAAAGGCTTAAGTTTTTTGGGAGAAGAGTGTGACTATTTGCAGGAGATGGAGTTACATTATTCTGGCGATTTAGCCTTGCCGGGAATTTTTAAATGCCAGAATTTGCAAATATTGAAATTGATTGGGAGCATAAGTGGGGTTTACGATTCCGTGGTTACAGATATTGGATTGACGATTTTAGCTCGGGGGTGTAGAAGATTAGTAAAGCTTGAGTTGGTGGGATGCGAGGGGAGTTATGATGGCATTAAGGCAATAGGGCAGTGTTGTCAAATGTTAGAGGAACTCACACTTTGCAATCATAAAATGGATGGCGGATGGTTGTCGGCTTTGTCATATTGTGAGAACTTGAAGACTTTAAAGATCCTGTCATGCAATGAAATTGATAGGAATCCTGGTTCCGATGAACACTTATGGCCATGCCCGATGCTCGAGGAGTTGCAATTACGTCAGTGTCAAATGCGAGAGAAGCAGGGTGTGAGAGCACTGTTTTTAGTGTGTCAGCCGATTCGGAAGCTAGTTATAGAGGATTGTTGGGGATTGAACAATAACGTATTTGCTGCTGCCAGCATTTTTAGGTATGATCAGTTATACTCTTGTGATGCTTTGTGTCAAAATCTAACTTTATTGGATTATTTTCCTTCATGGGGCAATGGACCATAATTGATGCAAAAGATTTGTTATGGTGTATAATATATGTGTGCAATGTCGAGTTTCAGATAGATGTTAGGAGTTCAGAAAGACGTCACATCTACCTGAATCAATAAGGAAAGATAATTCCATTTGATCTGCGTAGCTGGTGTGGTGACGGCCGATGAGATACATTGTCATTAATAAATTCTGTATCATAATCTCTTTGAATGTAAATAAATTTAATTTGCTTCAATGAAAAAAATTTAAAAGGTTTTTGAGCAAGGTCAAACTGAAATGAACTTCATTTAGTTCATATACTGGCAAAACAGGGGTTAAATTCAGAATTAGGTCTTTTTAGTTTTCGAGTTAATGAAGCAAGCTGGAATCCTCACTGCCTAGTTGAAAAATAATATTAACTTGTAGTTTACGTGATTTCAAATTTTTTTATTGATCTAATATCTCATGTAGGAGCATTAGATCTTTGTCGCTGGAAGGATGTTCATTGTTGACAACAGAAGGATTAGAATCGATAATTCTTTCTTGGAAGGAACTTGATAGGCTTAGAGTAGGTTTGTGTAGCAATGTAAAGGACAGTGAAATAACACCAGAACTAGCAAAATTATTTTCTGATCTCAAAGAACTGAAATGGCGACCGGATTCCAAGTCACTTCTGTATTCTAGCCTCGCAGGGACAGGAATTGGGCAAAAAGGTGGAATATCTTTGAGGAGGAAGTAACTGCTAGATATGCTGATATATTCTGGCAAACTTTAGAGGCCAATGTAAGAGGAATCAAAGGCGAAATTTGGGTGGGGCGTGCATGCAATTAACACCTCAAGATAGTATGGGATTTGACTCGAGCCTTGCATCTCTTGATTATGGGATGACTGGCTTGACCTTTCAGTATACTTTCTTGTAATACTGTTATTTATTTATTCTAGAGTTTAGAAAAAGTGAAGGCTTGGGAATTTGAGTTTTGCAGTTATTGAAGTCAAAGGAATAAATCTATATCATGTATACTTAATTTGTAGGAATGAAGTTAATTTCAAATCAGCTCTATCTATTAATTTTCTTTCTTATGCACTTTGATATTCTTCTTGTTTTTTCGTTTCTTAATGCCTCTGCCATGGAAACATAGTTTTGAAGCTTCACTGGAAGTCCCGCTGGTAGCTATCATCTTCCAAATCTTGAGTTGTTGGTTGGTAAACATCTGATAGCTGCGGATTGGCATCAGTTGGACTTTGATCTCGGTAAACATCTATCATTTGTTTTAAAAATTTTCCAAATCCAAGCAATGATTTTTCTTCCTTCTAATATCACATTTTTTTAATTTTCATATCAATTTTTGACATTTTTTTCCATTATGTCCTTAATTTATTCCAGCAGTAAATTATTATTATTATTATTATTTTTTTTTGTAAATACTCATTTTTCAATTAATTTAGTTAATTGGATTAGATTTTTGTTTCTTTCTATATTAATATGTCCTATTTCTATTTATGCCTACAATTTTTATTTTATTTGATGAAAAAAATAAATCACGAAATACAAAGTTGATTCTAATAAATTGGTATCAATAATCAAATTAATTCAAGAATACGCCACACATTTTTGTTTTTATTTTAAATTTTTTGAGAAAAACGTTTTGGAGAAAGATTTTGAGAAATTGTTTTATGTCGAAAAAATGTAACTCTAGTAGTATTTTGAAACGAAAAGTTTTCACCGTGTGGATCAAGAGTGGAATATTTTTAAAATTTAAGATACGATATATTATTAAAAAAATTATATAGTAAATAAAATATTTCTAGGAAACGTGAAAAGTTGGATTAAATATGAGAATTATGTTTAAACTTTTAAGTATAGGTTGACAAAAATATATTTTTGGGAAAAGATTGAAATGAGATGATTGTGTTTAATTTTGCTTTGAAAAATGATTTTTTTTGGAAATTGGACCAAGCAAAGGGAAAAAAATATATCTTAAATACTAAAATATAATATAGTTATAGATTCAAATTCAAATATTTTATTTTCATTAACTAAAATTATTTTAATTCAAATTAAACTAATTTTTGAATATTTGTTTTGTCTTTTATATATAATTATTTTTTAAATTATATAATAGATAGTCACGTTTTATTAAATTTTTAACTTTTTTAGATTAAGTGGATCGATTATAATTCTGAAATTGAAAATGTTTATACCTTTTGGTGGAAAATCATACATTTTTTTTAAAGAAAAATATAACATAATTTTACGTTTGACTTATAATTTTTTAAAATTTTAATTTTGAAGTAATTTTACGTATATATTTTATTATTTTCAATTCTTATTTCTGAGGATATCCAAAAAAGCGGTCTCGTCACACCTAGTCTTCGGTCCAATTGGGCCGACCCAATTGCTCTGACTCAGCAAAACTCGGCTACCTTTGCTGTCGTGGCGCAATATGATTGGCTGGACGATGTGTTTTTCTCAGTCAATAATTATTTTAATATATATGTATTCATCTTATAATCCAGAGTTCAGCACTCTCCGAAGTTTACTATCGGCGAAATTCCTAGACAGAGGCAACACGAATTTGAGTATTACTTCATCTTCAATTCTCCAGAGAAAGGTAAATTTGAATTGCTCCAATACAACTTGGAGATATTTTTGTTTTTATTATAATTGTGCGTCGAATTTTTATATGATTGACGGCAGGTTCTGGATCTTGTGTTCCTTTATAACTTCGTTTGTTTCTTTGAGATATTACATTTGGAATGTTGTAGTTGTTGGATTTTGTTAGGCCTGGAATTTTGAACCTGCAAGGGAATGGTCGTCGTTGATTTTTTAGGTGTTTTTTTTTGCCAATAATTATGTCCTGTGCTGTCGGTTCTGTAAAATTGTGTTGATTTTAATTTTCTGTTAAATTGACACTGGTAGTAAAAAAAATTCAACTTGATCTGAATCTGCCTTGATTTTTTTTTGCCTCCCGGTTTAAGTTTAGTGATTGGGAATGTCATTGAACTCGATAAATTTCAATGGTATTTCACTTGGTTAGAAGGAAATGGTTTAAAGAGATCAAGGATGAATGCTTCATTAGCGATCTTGTGTCCCTTGTTTTATTTCCTCTTTTATGCTCGTCTTCTGCATGTTCCTCAATTTGGATCTCATGCTTGAGTCGTGGGGGGTACAGAAATGGCAAATGGTGGAGCTGGACCACAAAGAGGAACGGCAGCAGCTGCTGCTGCCAACCTTCGTCGTCGGAGAACAGCTGGCGGTGGGGCTGCAGGTGGAGCAGGTGGTACCATGCTGCAGTTCTACACTGATGATGCTCCAGGGCTCAAGATTTCCCCCAATGTTGTGCTTGTGATGAGCATTGGCTTCATAGCTTTTGTTTCAGTTCTTCATGTCATGGGTAAGCTGTACTTTGCCCGCAAAGATTAGGATGGGTAATTTTTGACGAGAGAATATCATTAGAAAGTGGATGGGATGCTTTTTTCTGGAGTGGAGCTACTCTCTTCTTAGATATGAAAAAAATGTACTTGGAAGCTTTGGAAATATGATGAAAAACTGTGTTAACCAACTTCACTTTATTCTCACGTGAACAAGTTCTTTATAATTTATTTGTTTCAAGCTAGCAGAGCTGATTTGGTTGGTCTCACACTCTCACGATTCAACGCCAATTTTGCCTGGGGAATATCATTAAGTTGACCATAAGACTGTTTGACCAGCCTCAGTTAAAGTTGTATATCTTTGATTAGAATCTGTTTGCCGTTTGCAAGGCTTCTCCGATTAAAAACAAACCAGAAACAAGGGATCATATCTTCATTCTTAGGATACCACGTACCCAAGTAGCGAAGTTAAATATTTTTGATCCACTGGTTCTCGATTATTCACACATAGTTCACAAATTTTCATTCCATTTTTTATGTGGAATGTAGAATCATGAAGTACCAGACTTGTGGATTGGTAGTAAGCCCGATGAGAACACGATGCATATAAGACAGCCTATAACACATGACACAATGCAACCTAGCACCACGTAGGTTGATTTGGGCGACGCGGTGGGGTTGCAGCTGATGCTACCAGTTCCAGCAACAGTCGATGCTGGTCCACGAGTTGAGAAAGCTCAAATAAGGCTCTCGAAGGTTACGCTTGATAGCTAGAGAGCTGCCCGGTCCAACGGCAGGCAGGCGTTAGATACAGGAGCCTATTACCATTTAAACGGACGATGTGAAATCAGCACATCGAAACATGTTATCAAATCCTAACAAAATTCCTATGATCCAATCACTACCCAAACCAAAATCTCATGCCGTATAAAATGTATAGCATCAATTAGATAAATTTCTACGAGTAAGATTCAAAAAAACCTCGCGTTTGAATTTTTCAGAAAACGATACTCGTAGCTTTGAAAGACAACTCCGGAACGCCGCAACTCAAGAAAGAGGAATCAAGTCATACAAGAACACAATAATACTAAGTTGTTACAAAACACAAAACTTCTCCCACCGTATTTTAAAACCCCTCAAAATTCATTCTTTGAACCTCAATGTTTTGAATACAAATGTAAGTTCAAAGTGCGCTTAATCTTCATCGTTCCCACTTTCATCTTTGACAAGCTTTATCATGTCATCAATTCGAAGAATAGTTATAGCCGCTTCAGTAGCAAACTGGAAAAAGACGTAACTTATCAAGATTTGAAAAACATTTAAAACATGACAAACAGTCAATCAAGCATTGAATCTTTAAACTATAACCTGAATTATCTTTACTTTGCTCATTGCAGGTTCAATAACTCCCGCTTCCAAGTTGTTGCGAACGATACCCTTAACCAAATCCAGACCCATGCTGCATCCATGAAAGTAACTAATCAGAATTCTCGCACAATTACTAACAATTTATATTATTCTCATTGAACCGTGATAAAAAGAGATGCCAGATTCTGGCTCTTTCTGCCACTAGTAAATCCAAACGAACAACCAGGTGACCCAAGGGCTAAAAAATTGACATGCTAATATACTTGGCAAAGTCATGTGATCGATCGTATAGCAATAGCACTTAAAGCAACTACAGTATTCTCCAGGCATCTGACTTATTTTATGTCCTTGTCGCTATATTCTACAAGACTGCAGTACAGCTTTAAAAACACTGGGAACCTAAAATAAACTTGCGTTAAGGTAGAGAAATAGAGAAAATGAGAGAAAAAGCTTCACGTGTAGATCGAATTGCTCAATTATTATTTCCAAAGACTTGTTAGACCGAAAGAAAACATCGACAGAGAGTTATGTGGCAGTTCCCTAAGAAATGTGGAAACAGGTACATGATAAACCAATAGGCGATAATGTAGGAACCATACCTTGATAAATGCTTCTTATCTGCCTTAGTTTGTGCCGCGTGGTGGTAAGCTCGTAACTTGGCAACCAACTCAGTAGCATCTTTAGCAGCATTTACCGCAAGCACCTAACAAGACAACACAAAATTAGCCCGCGCAAAATAGCAAATGATCGATTCACTATCGATGAAATAAGAACCTTTGGAATGATCAAGAACGACTCAGCAAACTCTGCAATTGCTAGCTGCTCCCTAGATCCCAAAGTAGTGGCCAAATTCTCTAGATATACAGATAGGGCAGCCTCGACAGCACCTCCGCCAGCAACAACCTATTTACGATACAGTCCCAATGATACAAGTCAAACTGTTATCATCTGTTTTCCACTCAATCGATACACTTCATAAATTATCACGTTTATCTTTCTTCGAAATTGCAACCACTTCAAGAAAGATGGGCATAGAAGGGAGATGAATTTAAAGCGTATAAAAAATAAAAGACAGAAAAAGAGGAAATGTTAAAATAGTGTTAGTTAGGAGAGACTATTTTACAAGTGAAACTCACTGTATTAGATTCCAGAGTTCTTTTGACAATGGACAGTGCATCGTGCAAAGCCCGGTCCATCTCATCCAGCATGAAGTCGTTCGCACCTCTAAGTATTAATGAAACCTGGAAAGAAACATTATACTCCTATGTCAGATGTACTGGTGAAACTTACGTGCAGGTCCACTCAAAATGAGTTGAAACAAGGATGCAGTCATTAACAACACCTAGTCACATAATTGCATTCGCAGGAAAAAACCAGAAGCAGTTGAACTGTTTCAGCAAGAAATATTAGAAAATTGATAATGTTACAGAAATGACAACTCTCACCGCACTATTGGTTTTGGTTCCCTTTATCATAATCACATCATCATCTGCAATTCGCTCCTCCACTACTTCATCTGCGTATCCTAGAAATGATGGATCAAATGTTTCTTCCCCTTCCATATCCGCAAATGTTGAAACCTTTACAAAAGTCATTAATATGAATTGAGTTATTCTCCTTAAGATACAGGCAAAATTCATTAATCCATTAAATTTATTCTTTTGCAGGGTTTAGGGTTTAGGACATAGAAGGGAACTAAAAATATATACCGCAGTTGCACCAGTTGCCTTGGCAACATGCCTCATGTCTTCCTTGCGGACACGTCTTACAGCTATTGCACCAGCCTCCACAAAGTACTGAGAAATGAAAGAAAAACTTAAATAGAAGACCCCCAAAAGAAATCAAGGAACAAAGTTTCAATCACAAAATAAGGGTATTTAATCAGCATAATGAGACAACGTTCTCAAGAATGTAGAGAAATAGATAGTTCTAATGGTTTCATTCCTTCAAATGATGATCCTAACTAACCCAAAGATGCTCCTACATAAACTCAGTACTCGATAAAGAAGATCCATCAATTAAACAAGAAAAATGCACTAACATATGTCCGATAGGAGTAAAGTTTCCAATGCTCTGAACACCTTTACACGAGAGACATGAACACTAATGAAAACACAAGAGATAGCTTGCCTTGAGTGCCATGTCATCAATTCCCTTCGTGGTTAAAACAACATTTGCTCCGGCCTTCAGAATCTTCTCAATACGTTCTTTTGTCATGTCAGCTTCTCTGCAAGAATTATTATGTCAGTAATCCCTTTGGTATCGTATCACATGTATCGATAGATTTGGGAGTGCCACCGCTGAGACTGTCCTTGGCTTTAAAAATGAGAAATCTCAAAAAAGCTGATCATAGAAGACACGTGCATAAATTCAGATTAAGGTGACGTGTAATAAGCATAAAACAAAATGCATCCAAAAGTTCATCTAAACATTGTTGTTTTCAACCGCCATTAGCATAGGAAAGCTAAATAGTTTAATCACCTCTGACGAATCTTTTCCAACTCCCTGGGGTCAGTGACTAAAACTTGGACACCCATTTGCATTTTTGTCTTTTGAAGATTAAAATCGAGACAAGCAATTTTAGCCTGGGTAACCCTCATAGGCATTCCTTGAGCAGCACGCCCAGTGTTGAGAGCATATCCTTTGAGTAGATAACTATCTTTGGCACTCTTCCCATGGGCTTTAAGTATATTAATTCCCTGACACCGAGACAATCATTAGAAAATTTAACTTACAGAAGAAAGATTGGAAAAGGAAAAATAAATCCATTTAATAAAATGTGTGAGGTGTATGTCCATCTTTTGGGTTATTCGAAATATCATAATTGAAAAAGACAATGGCGGAGCACAGGTTTTCCAAAACAAGGGATGTGACAGAAGTCTACAAGGGATCCTTTTATTGTAGATAAACCATGTTCAAAACAAATTGTTCAATGGATAGAAGCTATTTCAACATATAACAGCAAATAAATGCTCAACCGTAAACCATCAACCTTGATTGGATATCTAACTTCTCCTCTTGCATTTGTCATCTTCATGGCTTGTACAGCCTCCACAACCTAAAAGAATAAGCAGTGTGATGGTTTTGTGATAAAGAGAGGTCTTTAAAGCCACAATAAGGACGAAACCATACGCATTAATTCCATAGAAGAGGGCGATAAGCAATTTTGTGCAAGTCTAAATAGTATAAAAAGAAAAAAAAACACCCATGAAACCCTGTTCCACTGCCCTCAAATGCTTTGGAAAAATGAACCACGGAAAAACATGTATGGGTGCCATGAATCACAAGTTACTGCAATGCCATATCTATCATCGCATATAATTCAAAAACAGTGGAGTGCTAACATGCTGTTCGCAGGTGCCACGAAAAACTTCATAAACTACACATTTAAAGGAGAAATAATGAGCAGTAAAGTTCATCCATTTATTAACTTACAAGATTTGCGAAGAAGTCGCTATCACCACCTATCAACTTTGAGGACATGCTGGTCTTGGCACAGTTTACAAGGGAATCTTTGCCAAGTTTTTCAACCTAAACATAGATATGAAAAGCTCCATAAGCCCAAAAAAATTTCAAATGAAACCCTATGTGCTTCAAAGTGGTTGATGATAATTATGATGTGTTTAGTATACATATACACGTCACATGCCAACATTCACATTCTAATCACTGCTCCCCGTTTTCTTTTCCCAAAATCTGATTTCTAAAAAATCGCTCTCTCTTTGTAAAAGGAAAAGAATCGAGGAAGAATAATTAAAAGATTTCACTTCAGATGGAAGCAATAGCAGCAAAGAGTCACCTTGACAGCTAGTTTTTCATCAACATATTTGCAAGCTTCCCTCATAGCAAGCTGCCGCCAAACATTGATGCAATTACACAAATCATGAGCATGAAACAGACTGATTATCCTAAAATTGGAAACAAATCCAAGTAAAACATAAATCAAAAATTAAAAATGATGCGCACTCTGTATCCACTGATAATTGATGTCGGGTGAATCTTGTTTCTCACTAAGTCATTTGCTCTCTGTAGAAACAAATCTGAACTCAGTAGTGAAGTATAATATTCCCAATGCCCGCACTCAAATAACTTACAAGAGACATCAAAGTTTGTTGCAGCAAAAGCAGCCATAAACTACCTTAAGTAATTCAGCAGCTATGATGACCACAGAAGTTGTCCCATCTCCAACTTCTCTGTCTTGCAGTTCAGCCAACTCAACAAGAACCTGTGATCATATAAAGGTGAATACAAAACAGATATGAAGAATTTGTTAAAGACAGAAAGAATTATCCTTTCACCTTTGCAGCCGGATGCTCAACTTCCAGCATCCTCAATATCGTAGCACCATCATTGGTAATTGTAACATCACCAATATCATCTACAAGCATCTGAAAAGTACCAACTTATCACATAAAAACGCTATCTATCCCTCCCGCCTTCACTGGCAAAGCTATCTTAAAAACTACAAAAGTTGCTTTCCCTTTGTTCTAAAGTTTGAGATATTAAACATCAAACATTAGCAAATTACAGTAAAATTCAAGATTTCAAAAATAACTTTTTTCACCAAATGAAGTAATTTCATATATATGGCATGAGGGGTGGGGTGGCAGGGCCGAAGAAACTTGAATGGTACAACCGAAATATATATGATCAAAGACGACTCAAATTTCATATCAAACATGATACTTGGTAGCGGACGTGTACGGGAAGCTTAAAAAATCTTCAAAAATGAAAAATAAATATAGGGCAAACTACCTTGTCAAGACCAACAGGACCAAGCGAAGATTTTACAATGTTTGCAACCGCTTGGCATGCTACGACTGTACATTTCCATGAAAAATATCGACATTATCAATAAAAAATGACAGCCCAAAACAAAACATACAAACAATAACCAGCAGCACTCCCACATACATAAACCCAAAGACACACACTTGACCAGTAAACACGCGCACGCGCATAAAACGCTACATATATAGTTAGAAATACATCCACGAAAAAATTCACCGTTTTGAGAGCGAACATCCTGTCCATATTGGCGCTCCCCGGAGATATCAGGTGCTTGCGATGAAACAACCATTTTAGTTCAAAAATAATAATGAAACAATTCAGAGAAAAATTATATAGAGCTATCTGCTTCGCAAAAATATGGAGATTTCGGGATAGAAGATGATTGCAAAGGCTCCTGTGCGTGAGAGAGTGCTTGTCCCAGTGAGGATAATCGAGGGCTCAGAAACCGGGGGAAAATGGTAGGGTTTGTGAAATACGACGACGTGTTCCCGGTCGCTGTAGTAGCCTAAAATTTTTCTTTTAATAGAATTGATTTAATTGGGCTGGGCTCGAATACAAAAAGTTGGATCGATCTTACAGCATGCAGCCCACAACAAGGTTGTTCCAGCACCAGAGTCCCAATCTACAAATGAAAACAGCAAAATTATAGTTGTTTTTTTTAAAAAAAAATTAAATTAAATTAAATATTCCATTAAACAATAGAATAAAGATTAATTATAGTTCGCTGATATATTATTTAAAAAAACTCTAAGTTATGATTTTCCTGTCTTAATATATATATTTATCTGCTGTGAGTGCAAAAAAAAAATATTTTTCAAACAAATAATAACATGATATCGATTTTATAATTTATTTCGAGAAAAAGATCAAGAAATTCTTATCTGTTAATCTACTTTCAAGTTTTGGCAAAAACTTGTGTGAGACGGTCTCACAGGTCGTATTTGTGAGACGGATCTTATATTTGGGTCATCTATGAAAAAGTATTACTTTTTATGCTAGAATATTACTTTTTATTGTGAATATGGGTATGGTTGACACGTCTCACATATTAAGATCCGTGAGATGACCTCACATGAGACCCACTCTCAAGTTTTATCCAAAGATAGTGACTCGCATTAACAATGTTGAGTATGTCTCTTGTAAGATCATCTCACATATTTATATCCGTTAGATGGACCGACTAAATTCATATCTATAATGAAAGTATTATTTTTTTTATGAAAAAAATATTTTTTCATACGATTCAGATAAGATAGCTCTCTCACAAAATTGACATGTGAGACGATTACATACGAGGTTTTTTTTTTTTACAACCAAGTCTTGTTTATTTGTGTTTGTAGTTGTTCATTTAACTCGTAGCTAATGGAATTGTTAACTGAGAATAACAACAAAAACAAAAAGGAAAACAACTATTTAGAGGTTCAGAATACTAGAGGTTTTTATGAGATGGGGGAGAAATGAGAATACTCTCCAATATCGTGCTAAAATACTAGTGCATTGGCTTTATATTCAAACAGTGATAATTTCATAGTTGTAAAAAATAAAAGACATGTCATACTACAATTTGAATTTATAAAATAAAATAAAAAGAACACACACAAATCACCATAACATCATTTTTTGTCTTTTATCATAAATATTCTTAATATAATATTAGTGACCTTTGGAACACGTTGCTTGCTTGTGCCATTTTTTATGAGTTAGGTATCATGTGAGATCGTCTCACGGATCTTAATCTTTGAGACGAGTCAATCCTACTCATATTCACAATAAAAAGTAATACTCTTAGCATAAAAAATAATATTTTTTCATGGATAACCCAAATAAAAGTTTCGTCTCACAAATACGACCCGTGAGACCGTCTCACACAAATTTTTGTCTTTTTTATGAGTATGTCTCTTGTGAAACAGTCTCACGAACCTTTATCTGTGAGATGGATCAACCCTACCGATATTCACAATAAAAGGCAATATCTTTTCATGCATGACTCAAATAAGAGATTTGTCACACAAAATACGATCTGTGAGATTGTCTCACACAAGTTTTTGTCATTTTTTTATAATTAATTTGATTTGAGAAACTTTCATAATAGTAAAAATTAATGAAAAACCATAAAGACAATTTGAAATGATTATATTTAAATTCGATCATGTCATAATTGTGAAAATTAACGAAAAACTAATTTGCAATTTGAAAACATATATTTTAAAAATAAACTATGATACCAAATCTTTTGTTTTCATTATGCGTAAACTTAGTAATAGTAATAGATATATATAGATATATTTATCTACTGATGAAATAATAGCAAGGACAAATGCAAAATCTATTTTGTTATAAAATTCCATTGGTAAATATTACTTGGCAAATTAAATTGGATTTTTTGTAAGCGTATAATGTTTTTGTTAATTATAATTAACAAGTGTAGTTAGTGATAATTGACTGGTTAAATCCATTTATAGTAACTTATTGTTTTCTTGCTTAGTTAGTTGGCTACTTGTGTTAGTTAAAGGCCAACTTTATTAGGGAGGGCCAACAAATAATAAGTCAAACCAAATTATAAGCCTTTTTGTGAGCTATGTACGACACTTATTTGTTTTCCAAATTAATTAGCAGTGGTTAAAACTTTGATTGCTCGAATACCACGTCTCGTCCACTTTCTCAACGGGAACAATAATTTAATTGTGATACAATAATCACGACAATTATCGATTCTTTCAATTATGCAACAATAAGCTTAACACATGGGTTATTTCATAATGAAGTGTGATTTGATACGTGGCTTCCTAGCAGTAATATTTTCGTTATCATCTTCATTTACAGTAGTAGAAGTATGTACAATCGTTAATTTTACAAAAGATAACATAAATACGAATTCAAGAGAAAAATCACGGTTTTGTTAAACCATCATTTTCATTTTTTCTATTTTCATTTTATTTGGAGTCCTGAAATCTTGTATATGGAATTTACAATAAATCGAAAGAAAATAGAATTAAGTCTTCAGGAACTTAGTGAGCGAATAAAATTGAGATTATATATTTATAACAAGTCAAACAAAAATTTATCAGTGCAATAAATCAATCTGATATTACATATATATCGGTAATAACATATCATTATAAGAATATCTTATCAAGTGAAATACAATGACTATTCAGGACTCTGAAGTGAATATCATGGGCTAAAAAAATGGATCACTTCAACATTCGATGTAGCACTTTTTACAACATACTCAAGTATGATCCATACAATCGATCAGTTACAAGTCAAGTTGAACTCATATTTTCGGACCAAAATCAAGTTGTTTAGATAAACCATATATGAGGTTTTAAACCCATAGTTCATTATGACTCAAATTTCTGAGCCGAAGTCGCGTTGTCCAGTGGATGAACAATCCGGCACATAGACCACTATCTATTAATTTTGCACTCGGTAGTTTTGGTTAAAACTTTAAAAATTTATATCAAACTAAAGACATCAAAATAGTTGTCAAGCTCATTTCAAACGATCAGACACATTACTTCTGACGATTTTGGAGAAGATCGATCAGCATATACTTAAACTATAAAATATTTTGAACGCTTTCTATTTTAAAACCGAAGGTAAATTCGTTCAAGAAGAAGAATTAAATCGAGTTACAAATGACTATCTAAAGCACAAGCTTCTGAAATTTTTGAGAAACGGTTATTTGTTATTTTTTGTTTTTGAGCAAAATCAATTGATGATGTTGTTACGCCTTGATTTATGAGGGGAAGAAGAGAGTTGCATAAAAATTTCGGAATTTTTGGAGATGATTTGCTATTTTTTCCTCAATTTCCTTTATTTCCACTACTTTTTGTTTTGTTCCTCATTCCACCATTTTTCCTATTTTAGCAACTTCGATCTCGAAATTGTGTTTAAAAATGAGATAAAAGAGTCTTTTTACGGGTAAAATTGGTTAGAGGACTTGGATATTTAACACGCGGTTTTGCCAAAGTGGCTGAGTGTCAAGTTTTACAATTTAAAATAAAATATACGTGAGTGCCATTAGGGATGTACTCAGACCCACAATAAACCTGCGTGTATGAGGATAGGTTTGGACATAATAAATGGGTCATGGGACGAGTCTCGGATCCAATTTTTCGGACTCATCTGAATATGGAGCGGGTCATGGGTCATATGATACCCGTCTCATTTATGTGGATATAAATATTCTAATGTTTTAGTTTTATTAATTTTCATTTATTTAGTAGTTCACTTCAACCATAACGATATTAGCTATTCCTATTTCAACTGTTGCATTTGAATATGTTTTTAGCAATAGTGGAACAATAGTTGGTCCTCATCTTAGTAGATTTAATCCAACGACTTTGGAAGCATTGATGTGCTCGCGAAAATGGTTATAGGGTGAGGTGAAAGGTAAATAAATCACAGTTTTGTTTTGTTATTGTACTTTCATTTTAAATTTTTTACTGTACTTTCTCTCTTTAAATTATATTTTTTTTACAATTTGAAATTACAGTTTTATATTTTCAATGTAATTTCTCTATTTAATTTTATAGTTAATTTTTCAAGTAGTTTACCTACTTGTCCCACCATTCTTGATGAAGAGGAAAATGATCTTGAAGAATGTGTCTGAAATATTGCCTACTCGGTGATCAAATATTGATCTGTTTAAATTATGTTATGACTTATTTTTGGGGATGTCAAGAATTTTTTGGACAGCTAGTAACTCTTTTTTTTTATGTAATTCTTTATGCCGTTAAAATATTTTGTTTGTTATTATTAAGTGTGGTCGAAGACATGAATTATTTTTCCACAATGTTGTATTTAGAGGTTTGTCTGTTTAATAATTTAGTCATGTGAGAAGAAAAATTATTTTTTTATTTTAAAAAAATTCAGGTCTCATATGTCTCACAGTTCTACTCGGCCCCGTTTATTATTCGAGATGGGATGGGTCCGAAGAATATTTAATCAGGGTGGGCCGGGTAATGTGTCAAAGTTTTTTTCACGAAGAGGGTCTTGGGTTTAACCAAACCCGTTTCATACCTACCCCATTAACATTTCTAAGTGTCTTGGTACTTGTTCAAGTTTCATCTTAACAATTGTGAAGCTAAATTCTCATATAAATTAAATATCTTAATAATTTATTTTGTTTATTATATTCATATTTTATTATATATATTCAAATGCTCTTATTTCTATTTTCTTAGATTCACTTATTTTATTTAAATTATATTATTTTAGAACATATTATATGTGTTTGTCGGTTTAATAAAAATTTATTTAAATTTCATTTGTAGGATTATAAACATTATTATTTGAAAGTATTTTTATTTATTTAAGTAAGAACCTTTTAGAAATTAAGTAGATTAATGTGTAGACAAATTATTTATATATATTAAATTTTTGTTAGACTATATTTATTCATTTATTTATTTTTATTATTATTATTATTATAAAGATGGATCCATAAAAATTGGTCAATGTGAATTGATTAATTACAAAGAATTATTAAAAAAAGTTCATTTCAAATTTTACCCTTATCCATAGATGATAATTTTATAGAATTGTTAGGAACGGGATTTTGCATCACCTTTTGTTTTTTAGTGTGTCTAATGTGAGATCGTTTCACGGATCATAATCTGTGAGACAGATCAACCTTACTCATATTCAAAATAAAAAGTAATACTCTTAATATAAAAAATAATATTTTTTCAAAGGTGACTCAAATAAGAGATCCGTCTCACAAATATGACCCATGAAACCGTCTCACCCAAATTTTGGTCTTTGTTTTTATGCTTTTTAAGTATGAGCGGGCAATTTATTCTTAAAATAAACAAATTCGATCAATTTTTTATATACATAAATGATGATTTTATTTCAGAAATTGATGTTTCTAGTTAGGCAAAAACTTGTGTGAGACGGTTTCACGGGTCGTATTTTGTGAGACGGATCTTTATTTGGATAATCCATGAAAAAGTATTACTTTTTATGCTAAGAGTATTACTTTTTATTGTGAATATGGGTAGAGTTGACCCGTCTCACAGATTGTGATCCGTGATACGGTCTCACATGAGACCTACTCTTCTAGTTTTAGTGAAATGTGAGACCATATTTTAACTGAAATTATTCTTCGAATATTAACGTTCGAGAAAAAAATATTACTCCCTCAATCCCATATACTGATAAGTAAAAATGTTTTTTTTTTAAAAATAATTTCTCAGTTTACCATTATTTAATGAATGTTTTACGATAGAAAATTTGATGGAAGTAGTTGAAGTATTTAACGACAAGGATAAATTAGTAAAAAAATAAAGAAAATAATACTAAATATAAAAACCGAACTATATATTTGAGGCGGATGAAAAAGAAAATAAGATGTTTATATTTGAGATGAAGTGAATATAGCTCTAGAGTAGGTTTCATGTGAGACCATTTCACGGATCATAATATATGAGACGGGTCAACCCTACACATATTTGCAATAAAAGTAATACTCTTAGCATAAAAAACAATACTTTTTCATGGATAATCCAAATAAGAGATTCGTCTCACACAGAGGCGGATTTAGAGTAGGGCACACAAGTGCCATGGCCCCCCCAAAATTTTTAAATTTTTTTAGTTGATATTACTATTTGAAAAATTGAATATATATATATATATATATATATATATATATATATATATATATATATATATATATATATATATAAATGACCCACCACAACAAATTAAAGAGAATGTATCTTCATGGCAAGGCACTAGTTTCTTTACCAATAAACCCAGGTTCGAATCCTAGATTTTGCTTCCTTTTTTTTATAATTGATTTACTTTTAATTTTTTAATATTTTATTACTTCTACATTTATCATCTATCTAGAGATGTAAACAAACCAAATCGTTCGCGAGCTATTCGAAGCTCGGCTCGATAAAAATCTTGTTTGAGTTTGTTTGTTAATCATATCAAACCAAGCTCGAGCTCGATTTTGAGCTCGACAACTTAATCAAACCAACCTCAAACCTAAGCGTATTCGGCTCGTGAGCTCGCAAATATGTTCGTTAATAGGCTCGCGAGCTCGAACTCGGCTCGTTTAGGTGGCTCGTAAGCTCGAGATTGACTCATTTGTTGAGTTGACAAATAAAAATATTAGTACTAATAAAAGTTAAACTTTTATGTCTAATATAAAATTAGTTCATAGATATATTTAATTTTAACAAGCTCGAATCAAGCTCAAATTCGAGCTCAATTGTATGTTTTACGAGCTCGAAAACGAGCCGAGCTCAAGTCAGGCTTGTTAAATATGATAAACGAGCTATTAATAAACCAAGATCGAGCCCGGCTTGATTAACATGATAAACGAGCTTTTAACGAGTCGAACTCGAGCTTTTCACAAGCTTAGTAATTTCAAGACAAGTCTAATTCTAGCTTGATGATAAAAGCTCGAATAAAGCTTGAGCTTGAGCTCGAGCTCTATCAATCTTAAACGAGCCAAACTCAAGCCATATTATAAAAGCTCGAATAAGCTCGAGTTCGAGCTTGAATTAATCTTAAACGAGCCAAGCTCAAGCCTGATACTGTTCGGCTTGGTTTGGATCGTTTACATCCCTACATCTATCTATGAAAAACATTTTCAATGTGCTGAGTTTGCTGACTCTTCTAGTTTTTACTGTTAATACATAACGGTCATTGTCAACTATGAATATCGTCAAAACTAGGCTTTCGAGCAAAATAGATGATGATTTTCTCTCGTATGTATTGATGATATTTTTTTTAAAGAGAAATTGCTTAAAATATTTGTATACATGTTATTACTTGAAGAGTTTGAAAATTTTAAGGAACATTGAATTCTTTTTAGTTAGATTTTTTGTTTAAACGTACTATTTATATTGAGTTGCATATAAACGATGAAATTTTTATCTTTATTCTTTTAATATTTTGTCTGTATTTTATAAGCGGCCCCCACAGAGTTGAAATTCTAGATCCGCCCCTGGTCTCACAAATACGATCCGTGAGACCGTCTCACATAAGTTTTTGTCATAACCCCTCTAGACCTCTCCAAATTCGATTTTACGCTCAAATATTATTAATTACAGTGCATGCAATCTGTTCGAAAGAAATGTTAATTACGACGACAAGTCATCTATTGAATCCCAATTAAAGCTTGTTAGTAAGGATCACACTATTGGCCTTTTAATAAAATCGATGCCATTCATTATATTAATGTAATCAACAAATTGATTTTTTCGAAAATTAAATCACTTTTGGGAGTTAATGACATTTAGTCGAGCCTTTGTTGGGAAAGATAGCCAAATTAAATAACTTTTCGTACAGCGGAAGTGTTGAATCTTTTCCCTTTAGCGATAATATCAGATCAAAGTATTTCCACGATATCAACAATGATAATAATTATGAAGAAAACGACATAAGGATTTTTACGTGGAAAACCCAAATTAGGGAAAAACCACGAGACCGAAGTCCAACAAAAGAAATCTCCACTATATCAATAATGGGTACAAATCGTTCCTACAACAATAGGAGATAACAACAACTCTCCCTAGAACAACTTAGGGGACACCAAGAACTTCAAGAATAATTATTCTTGGATGAAACACACGCAATCTCACTTTCAAAGTGGAACTAACACAACTCTAATCACATAGAAAATTCTTTCTGATGTGGAAGATCGGACATTGCCGCAACCACAGAGCATACTAAAATTTATCTAAATGACTAGGCTATACAACACTCAAATGCTTGTGCTTTTGGGATGTTTTTGGGATAGATTGAATGGATGCAAATGCATGGTATTTATAGGAAAAATTTTTGGGGTTGGTGAAGTGTGAATGGAGGATGTGTGTTCAAAGTTTGGTAGCCAACTTTGAACCAAACTTTAAAAAAATTGTTTGAATAAAAAATGTGCTTGAAATGTCAACAATTCTCCCCCTCAAGCTTCATTTTGTAGATTCAAACAGACCTGCAATATTTCTACAGTTTTCCAGCTTTTCTTTGGACAATGACTTCGTAAACATATCGGAACCATTATCATCGGTATGTATCTTCTCAAGATGTAACAATTTCTCGTTCAACGCATCCCGGATCCAATGATACTTTACATCGATATGCTTTGACCTTGAGTGTAAACTAGAGTTCTTACTCAGATGAATTGCACTCTGACTATCACAGTAGAGCGTAAATTTGTCTTGTCTCAAACCTAACTCTTGTAGAAACTTCTTCAACCATAGTAGTTCTTTACTTGCTTCAGTTGTGGCTATATACTCGGCTTCTGTTGTAGACAATGCCACGCACTTTTGAAGTTTTGATTGCCATGATACTGCTCCCCCTGCAAATGTCATCAAGTATCCGGATGTGGACTTTCTAGAATCAACATCACCAGCCATATCTGCATCAGTATAACCTTCTAACACAGTTTGACTAGTTCCGAATCTCAAACAAAACTTAGAAGTACCTCTCAGATATCGGAATATCCATTTCACTGCTGACCAGTGATCTTTGCCAGGATTAGAGAGAAATCGACTTACCATGCCAACTGCGTGAGCAATGTCAGGTCTCGTACATACCATTGCATACATCAAACTGCCGACTGCTGAAGCATAAGGAACCCTCTCCATTTCTTTCTTTTCTTCTTCACTTGTGGGACATTGAATGGAACTTAATTTGAAATGACCTGCAAGTGGAGTACCAACAGCCTTTGCTTTATCCATTTTGAATCTTTCAAGAACTTTCTCAATGTATTGTTCTTGAGATAACCATAGTTTCTTATTGGCCATATCCCTAGAGATCTTCATTCCAAGAATCTGTTTTGCTGATCCTAAGTCTTTCATTGCAAAAGACTTGTTAAGCTCCTCCTTAAGCTTTTCTATCTTGCTTGGATCATGACCAATGATCAACATATCATCAACATATAACAATAATATGATGATATCATTCTGATCATATCTCTTAACAAATACACAATGATCAGAATTGGTTCTGCTGTACCCATGATTCATCATGAATGTATCAAACTTCTTGTACCACTGTCTTGGAGCTTGTTTCAACCCATACAAACTTTTGTTTAGTCGACACACCATATCCTCTTTGCCTTTAACTATGAATCCTTCAGGTTGGTCCATATATATTTCTTCATCTAGATCACCATGAAGAAATGCAGTCTTAACATCGAGTTGTTCTATTTCCAGATCCATACTAGCTGCAAGTCCCAGAACAACTCTGATAGAGGACATCTTCACCACTGGTGAGAAAATTTCATCAAAATCAACACCTTTCTTCTGGCTGAAACCTTTCACAACTAACCTCGCTTTGTACCTTAGCCGTGATTTATTTTCTTCAGTCTTCAACCTGTAAACCCATTTATTTTTGAGTGATTTCTTACCTTTTGGTAGCTTTACTAAGTTGTAGGTGTGATTTTCATAAAGCGATTGCATCTCTTCTTTCATTGCTTCGATCCACTTATCTTTTTGTGTACTTGATACAGCTTCTTTGAAACTCTCTGGTTCTCCGTCATCAGTGATCATCACATACTCATGTGGGTTGTATCTCATAGAAGGTACTCTTTGTCTGGTGGACCTTCTGATCTCTGTTTCTGAAGGTGGAGTTGAAGAGTTGTCTTGAGCATCTATTGGCTCAATTATCTCATCATGCTCAGTTTGTGTTTCTCCCCCGTGATCCTGAATTGTGGGGAAATAAACTGGATCTAAATTTACAGGAAATTCTGAATTGGATGATTGTGATTGTTTGTTGTGTTCCGCATCAGAACCAACTTCATCTTCGAGGAATACAACATCTCGGCTTCTAACAATCTTTTGATTCAATGGATCCCATAATCTGTATCCGAACTCTTCATGGCCATAACCCAAAAATATGCACTTTTTGGATTTGTCATCAAGCTTGGATCTTTCATCTTTTGGTATATGAACAAAAGCTTTGCAACCAAACACTCTCAAGTGTTTGTATGAGACATCTTTCCCTGTCCAAACTTTGTTAGGAACATCACCATCTAACGCGGCTGATGGAGAAAGGTTGATCAAATCAATTGCAGTTCTCATAGCTTCGCCCCAAAAGGAATTGGGCAATTTGGAGTGTGATAACATACACTTTATCCTTTCACAAATTGTCCTGTTCATTCTTTCAGCTAGACCATTGTGCTGAGGGGTTTTTGGAACACTTTTCTCAAGCCTGATACCATGAGTTATACAGTATTGCTCAAACGGACCCCTGTATTCACCACCATTGTCAGAACGAATACACTTCAGTTTCTTTCCTGTTTCTCTTTCAACTTTTGCGTGAAAATGTTTAAAGACCTCAAGGACATGATCTTTAGATTTCAACGCAAAGCACCAGACCTTTCGTGAGAAATCATCAATAAAGGTCACAAAATACAGTGCACCACCGAGAGTTCTGTCTTTCATGTAACACAAATCTGTGTGTACTAACTCCAAGCGTTGAGTTTTTCTTGATGAAGAAAAACTTTGAAATGCAACTCTGTGTTGTTTTCCGGCCAAACAATCAACACAAGTTTCCAAATGCATACCAGATACTTCAGGAAGGAGTTTTCTCTTAGCCAAAGTTTCCATTCCCTTCTGGCTAATATGTCCAAGTCTCTTGTGCCACAACTCAATGGATGAGGTTTTTGTAGATCCATGAACCTCTCCATTTGATATTTTTGCTTGCATGAGGTAAAGAGAATTTTGCTTCATACCTCTAGCAATAATAAGAGATCCTTTGGTGAGTTTCCATTTTCCTCCACCAAAGTGACTGGAACAACCATCATCATCAAGCTTGCCTGTAGAGATGATGTTAAATCGAATATCTGGAACATGTCGAACATCTCTGAGAACGAGATGACACCCTGTATCTGTCTCCAAGACAATGCTCCCCATACCAACGACCTCAGTCAAACCTTGATTGGCCATTCTAACTTTGCCAAAGTTTCCACTTGAGTAGGACGCAAACATATCTCTGTGTGGAGTAATATGATATGAAGCTCCCGAGTCAATCATCCAATCAGTTTGCTGGTATGATATACTGACACATGCATCATCACCAAGGATGATAATATCTCCATCGGATGTAACTGCAGTCGTGTCTTTCTCTTCCGACTTTGTCCCATTCCTTTGATCTCTCTTCTTTTTTCTGCATTCTCTTTCATAGTGATTTGGACCTCCACAATAATGACACTTGAATTCTTTTCTGGTTTTGGACTTTCCTCTGGATTTGTCTCTTCCTTTATGAGGTCCTCTGGTGTAATTTCTTCCTCGATTATCAACTATTTCTGTAACTAATGCCTTAGTTTCAGAGTTGGTGTAGTAGCCCGAATTCCAAATTGGGTAATTAACGGAGTAATGGTGATTAAGAAGGTTTAAGGTGTAATTTTGACCGAGTCATGATCGGACGGACCGAAGAGGGTTCGGAAGCACCGAAGAGTTCGGACGATCCGAAGTGTAGTTCGGTGAATCCGATCATAGGTGTCAAGTGTTGATCGACACGTCATTTTTCCATGCATGTTCGGACGGTCCGAAGTGTATGATCGGAGGATCCGATCATGAGCTGTCAAGAGCCAATGGACACGTAGCGTTCGGACGTTCCGAAGTGTTGTTCGGAGGATCCGAACATGGCCTATAAATAGTGCTCGAATTCCTCATTTTGGTATTGCCATTTCTTGAGATTGAGTCTTTAGTGAGAGATTTGGAAGGTTCTAGGGTAGTTGTTGGTCGAGCGATAGCCAAGAGCTGCCAGGAGTAGTAGCGTAGAGGCGTCTGAGTTACGAGGCAATCGACATCAAAGGGCTGTCGACGGACGAAGGTAAACCCTAAACCTTTGGTAGTACTAGGGAGTGCTGGTTTTGCTAGTCTAGCATGGTAGTATTGTTCATTGGGTATGCTTTTGATGCGTAGGCTTGTGCTAGACCTGATTAGCGGTGTTGCGTAAGGCTAGGCTTGCTGTGATAGAGGTACGAAAGTACTATCCGAGATATCCTGGTTGAGTATACATTCTTATATGTGTTGCATGATTATGTGGTGCATTGATATATGTCATATGATGCATGCTATTATGTCACGTTTATTACTGCACGTTGCATTTCATGTTGAGCCGTACCTCCTTCGAGATAGCCTTTACTGTTGAGCTGTATCTCTTTCGAGATAAGCTATATCTTGGGGCCGCTCAGCCCTGTCTTGTGGACGCATGGACACCGAGAGTACACAGTGGCCGACGGGTCGGGAGGGCTTCGGTGGTCCGGGACATTTTAGGTCCACGTCTGTCTTGTAGTGGATGCAGTGACCCAGAGGTGTACCGCGCGGCACTATCCACTTGGCGCCTCTAGACTGAGCATTGTTGAGATCCTTTTGTGACTCCTGTTTCTTGACTACCCCGGTATCATGATCATAGCATGTGCATTTCATATAGGTCTGTATACTCATACTTTTGTACTGGGCGTTCTTATCGCTCACGTCCTCGGTTTTGTTTATTCTTGGACACCCCATTCCCACGGGGCAGGCCTCAGGTTGGACAGCTCAGGAAGAGCAGGAGGAGGACAGTGAGTATCTGGTTGGTTTAGTTTTCAGTACTATTCTATTTCGATATGGTTGTATTGGATATTTTATTTGGAGTTATTCTAGACTTCGATTGGGTTGTATAACCATTATTGTTGTTGACTTTTCCGCTGTTATCTCTGATTATTGTTAATTAGGTTAATTGCATGCTTAGTTCTTGCCTAGTAGGTGATTCTGGAACGGGTCACTACAGTTGGCTACTTGCTCCTTTCTTCTGGACTCTTCATTTAGAAGACAATCTTTGACTGTTTGTAATGTCAGTTTTCCATCAGGAGCAGAATTACTGAGCGACACCACAAGAGTATCCCAACTATCTGGCAAGGAGCTCAGTAATAATAGTGCCGTAACTTCGTCATCCAGAGTAATCTTCATGGTGATAGATTGGTTGATTAGACCCTGGTAAGCATTCAGATGCTCTGTCATATTTGCATTTTCTTTGTATCTCAGTCGTGCAAGATTTCTGATAATCGAAGCTTTGTTCAAGGCATTCTTTCTCTCAAACATAGCTTCAATTTTGGTCCACAGAGCATCAGCTTTATTCTCGTTCGCGAAGTGATGAAATATACTGTGTTCGATAAAACGTCGTATGAAACCGACAGCTTTTCGATGCAGTATAGTCCATTCTTCGTTTGATATGTTTTCTGGCTTGGCACTATCTCCACTCAATGGCAAATACAGATCTTTGCAATATAGCAGGTCCAACATGCTTGGCTTCCATATGGAATAATTTGATCCGTTGAGTTTAAACATTCCTCCAATGGATTCTTCCATGTATCCTAATGTGGCTCTGATACCACTTGTTGGGAAAGATAGCCAAATTAAATAACTTTTCGTACAGCGGAAGTGTTGAATCTTTTCCCTTTAGCGATAATATCAGATCAAAGTATTTCCACGATATCAACAATGATAATAATTATGAAGAAAACGACATAAGGATTTTTACGTGGAAAACCCAAATTAGGGAAAAACCACGAGACCGAAGTCCAACAAAAGAAATCTCCACTATATCAATAATGGGTACAAATCGTTCCTACAACAATAGGAGATAACAACAACTCTCCCTAGAACAACTTAGGGGACACCAAGAACTTCAAGAATAATTATTCTTGGATGAAACACACGCAATCTCACTTTCAAAGTGGAACTAACACAACTCTAATCACATAGAAAATTCTTTCTGATGTGGAAGATCGGACATTGCCGCAACCACAGAGCATACTAAAATTTATCTAAATGACTAGGCTATACAACACTCAAATGCTTGTGCTTTTGGGATGTTTTTGGGATGGATTGAATGGATGCAAATGCATGGTATTTATAGGAAAAATTTTTGGGGTTGGTGAAGTGTGAATGGAGGATGTGTGTTCAAAGTTTGGTAGCCAACTTTGAACCAAACTTTAAAAAAATTGTTTGAATAAAAAATGTGCTTGAAATGTCAACAGCCTTGACTTTAAGTTATTTAATAGTAGTGGATGTCCCCGTTCATCGTAATGTGTCATGTTTAAATTAATCGAATCTCATACAAAATTGAAGATGTCGTTTTTCACAAAATGGGGAAATGAAATGTTAAGCTTGAAACTGTCGTTTTACGAAATGGGAATCTCTTTGAATTATTTTTCATTTGAAAATATCATTTTCAAGTAACGACCGACTTCGGTTTTAAGAGTTTATGAATCATAACCGGACAAATCAAACGTTGGATGTTTCAATTTGAATGAATTCAAGTAGAAAAAACCACCATTTGGTTAAACGAAACTCGAGGAGATTGGTTCGGTTTACTACCAAATCAAAATATTACAATCCGTACCACCATCATAAATAATACTACCGAATAAGCAATTATATATACAAAAATTACAGTTTCACGAGTCAATTTTGTGAGACGGATTTTCTTTTTTGGTTATTAATGAAAAAAATAGTTTTTATGTCTAAATTATTAAGTTTGATTGTAAATTTGGACAGACTTTACCGTCTCATCAATAAATATATGTGAAACTGTCTCACATGATACCTCATTTTCTAAGTTATAAATAATCTTCCTTTCAAAACAAATTCATCTCTCGAATCTCCGAATGCACAATTCACACAAATAAAAAAAAAAAAAAAAAACATCATCTTAAAAAAATTTAAAGAATACTTGGAAAACTTTTCAAATTGTTTGTAAAATTTTGTTATGTGAATCAGCGCATGTTCCACTTCGTTTACCGCAAAAACACATTAACCAGAGATAAGAGAACGAATTTCAAATGTTTAAAAATCCTCACCAACATGTTCAATATTTGATAGCATAGATAGTGTATGTAATCTATTTTTACGTAAATTTTAATGAGATTCAATTATCAATATATCACTTTATCGTTAGATCCCAACATTTTTCCAATCATATATTTCAGTAAAGTAAAATCTTTGTAGATTAATAATATTAAAATAATGAAATTTTATTAGTCAATATATAGAAAATATATGCACATAGTTACATAAATATTATCATAAATTTTTTTTTATAACACCATCTCACATGTACATATATTTAAATATTAAAAAAATATTATTTTTTATATTATCAATTTTTTTGAAAAATATAGATCTATGCCATGTGTGCAGTGTGTACTATCAACAACAAAACAACCTACGGCATAACCCTTGAAATTTCTCGGCCATTTTCTCTGTTCTCTCTCTATAACGAAGAAGAAGAAGAAGAAGTCCTGGGACTTTGTAAAACTTCATAAAAAATCTCATATTCTTTACAGTGACGCTTACCGATGAAATACACACGCCAACCAACGATATCTGTATAGATTACAGAAATAATACTGAAGAAAGTCAATCCAGATACAGTCACGACATTCATATCTGATCGTGTTGCGAGCGAGTGAATGAGGTGCAAGAAGCATCCGGCGGACTTCAGCAGCGCCGTCGGCGTTTGCGCCTCCTGCCTGCGGGAGCGACTCCTTGCGATCATGGCTGCGCAAGCTCAGGCCCAATTAATGCAAGCCCAATTGCAGCTGGCACAAGATCGGGGGGGTTGCCGGAAAGCTGATACCACCCATCATCCGCCGTCTCTCGCCTTTCCTCGTTCGGTTTCGCCTTACATATCACGCCGAAAGTCGGACAACGCCGCCGCATGGCAGATACACGGAAACCAAGACCAACGTTTCTACGGTACTCCGCAGGTGGGGCCCAGTGGATCTATAACCGTTGAAATTGAGAGGGGCAGGAAGAAGAGTAACGGGGGGAGAATTTTTTCGCTTCTCTCTGGACTCTTCAAATCGAAGCGAGGGAAGACGGGGACGGATGTGTCGGGTCCCATTTCGGATCCAAGTGTTTCGGATTCGGGTCCCGGTTCCAGAGCTCGCGATCCTTGTACTTCTTCTCCATCTTGGTTGTCCGCCGCTCTTCCAAATCGCCGGAAAAAGAAGGTCAACACGTTCCCCATCGACGTAAGCATGGCCGGAGATCGTCGGAGGGCCTGGAAAAACCGCGGAATGTCTCCTGCGAGATTCTCCGACGACGAAGACGACGAGCATTGCCGAGGTGGATCGAGCGGATACTCTTCTGAATCCTCCCAAGGGTGGAGGCAGACACCGAGGAGGACGCCGGCTTCGACGCGGAGCGGTGGAGGTAGGGCGGCTCCCAACAAAAACATGGCAGGCTTGACGTTTTGCTTGAGCCCTTTAGTGCGGGCCAGCCCGAGCAGGCACCGGAATCAGAAAGGCGCTCTGCCGGAGCTGATGACGGCGGCAGCACTGGGAGGTGACGCTAGAGCACCGCCGAAGGCACACCTCTCCACTGTGTCGTCGTTTTGCAAGAATCGGTCCCGGAAGCTTGCCGATTTCGGGAGGTACAATCCCAACTACTGAATTGATTTCGACGACCGTTGACTTTTGACCTATCACCAATTGACGACTTTGCCCCTCGTTTTGTTATATGGTTATTACACCCTTATTCTTCTTCCATTTTATTCTTGACTAAACACAAAAAATTTACTAAGATATCATAATTAATTTTTTATAATGAAAAAATAATTACATCGGAAAACACATCATCACATCATGTATCATTCCTTTTGTATTGTGGCATTGTAATAGTTATAGAATTATATAATCTCAGCCATGAACCCCAAATTCATACACAAATTATATATATAAAAAATTTTATTATTGAATTTCATAGTGCCGGCAGTCTTAGTTTTGTGGGGCAATTGACATTACTTGTCCCGCAACTTTTAGTTAAGGGGCCAGTTTAGACATTACCAAACAAATTTATTTTTAGTTTTCTCAATTCTCTAATGAGTAGGTCTTTTGTGAGACTATCTCACGAATATTTATCTGTGAGACGGGTCAAATCTATCGATATTCACAATAAAAAGTAATGTTCTTAACATAAAAAGTAATATTTTTTCATAGTTAACCCAAATAAGAGATCCGTCTCACAAAATTCGAAGTACTCTCTCGGATTACCTGAGTGAGTGTGAGACTCAACCCATGGAGAGTGAGTGCCTTTCTTAAGAATATTAATATCATCTTTCCACTTTAACGATCCGTGATACCATCTCATACAAGTTTTTGTCTTCTTTAATTGGTTCTTTTTTTTTCTTTCTAAAAAATTCCAATTGAACGAACACTACTAGTTTTTCAAAACCAGATCAAATCCCTTATAAAAATGTGTATCCAAAGGCATTCCATGATTCAAATGTTAGAAAGGTTGTTGCTCGTTACCAAAATAGAGAATATGGGTGGGTTGGTGCATTTTGTCCGCCATTTGTTTTACTTGGAAGCGATGAGTTTGGATGGGGTGAGAGTGGTGGAGTCGTGTCACGATGCATACACATGTATATGGAGTTGACTATTTGATGGGATCAAAATTGAACACACGAACATGTCAATTTGAGAGTGAGTGGTGGAGTGATGCCCTTTTCTTTTGGAAAAATAATTGAACTCTATTTTTGGAGATATTCTTTTAACATTTTTCATTTTTTTTTAAAAATGTGTGTGTGTGTGTGTTGGTAGATGTTGAATATGAATATCTGAAGCATGCAATAATTCACATTTTTTGACCAAAATTAATGTAATGCATGGTCAAAATTTCATCATTTTCTTGAATATATTTATTTTCAAATCTCCAAGTCTTCAGTACTTTACATGTTATTGGTTAATAGTTCTCAACTAACACAGATCAACTTAATTGTCTGCACCGCCTTTAAAATATTCTTACCACTTAAAGAAAGGAATTCAAGACCCTTTCGGCTTTGTCCTATTTAGTTAAAATTGTCTTTCCTTTCTCATGCGCATGCAGTAATATTATTATTATTTAGTAAAAAAAGTGCTTTCTCCCAGTTTTTACCTAATATATAGAAAAGTTCTTTCCTTTTCTGTGAAGTATAATTTGGGAGAGTGGTTGTTTTATCTTTTAATATTATACTACAAAAACTTGTGTTAGACGGTCTCACATGTCATATTTTGTGAGATAGATCTCTTATTTGGGTCATCCATGAAAAAAATATTACTTTTTATGCTAAGAGTATTATTGTTTATTGTGAATATCGGTAAGGTTGACATGTCTCACAGATAAAGATTCGTGAGACCGTATCACAAGAAACATAATCATATTATACCATGTGATTGGAGCTTAATGTGTATTTGAATACCCCTCGTGATAGTAAGATGACGAAATCTTCTCCAACGGTTGGTATTTCAAATTATGTTACATTTTACTCAAAAAAGTTTCGTTTGTACGGAATTTTAAAAATTAAATTAACAAAACATTATGTTTCTATAGTTGTGGGGGACTCGGGGATTTAGCGCGCACTTAACATCCTTCTTTGTTTTTCTCTAGCTTCTACAATATTAAATTAAAATAAGGGTACATAGCTTATATATTATGACAATAAATAGTTTTGATAATGTCACGCAATAAATAAGTTAGGTGTGTTGCATTGAATTTTCTTGTTCTAAGAGACAAGAAATTTTAATAGTGAGCTGTACAGATCTTCCTTGTTAGAAAACAAACACATATATGATAAATTTCATGAAGTAAATAGTTTTTGTTTGGAAAAACAAATATTGGTTTACGAGAGACTGTTGGGAGTGTAACTGGCGACATTGACGTGGCATTCATTGCCCAACTTTCCCTGGCCCCCGCTGCTGCCTTCTCTTTTCTTTACTCCAATTCAATTCTCCTTCGAAATTTAATGTGTGAGTCATACCGAAGGATCGATCTTTCAAGCAGCTGAGATTATAAACTGAAGTTACAAGTAAATTTAATTTTTGATATGTCTAGAGACAATTAGCATTGACATTCAATCTCTTTTTTCATTTAAATGGAAAACACAATTACCTGTTGACGTTTAAACCGATCAATGTTTTCAGAACTATTAACATAGTACACCACTGCGGAGTGGGAAAGACTTTTTATGTGCAATCTTTTCATAAATGTGATTATATAAGTATGAATTGTATGCTGACAAAGCCAACTGTGTCCAAATTCAAATATTTATGTGAAAAAAGGATAATTATTAGTGGTTATATCTTTATATAACATCCAAGTTTGTTTTCATGGATATATTCAAACATATACCATAGGTTACGTCATATATTATTATTATTATATAGGCATTGTTTACAGATAGTGTCCACAAAATAACAATAGAAAAAAAGACAGAATCTTTATTTCTATTTTATATAAATATTATATGTGTTCATTCGATTTTAGCGATAAACTTGAGGCGCTATCTTTCATATGCATATTGAGAAAATCTTTAATATGAATGCACAAGTTTACAAATCACGTCAGTCAGATAAACTACTCAAAATAAGTCTTGTACAACATGCTCAACCCAAATACTAGTTTTAAAAAACTATCGATATCGTGATTATTTAACATCACGTTCACCTAATCCACCAATTTGTTAATAAATATTCCTTCGTTTATTTTTTTATTTGTTATACATGGATAAGTCATTCTAAATTTTTCTAATTCTTCTTTTTTCTTATTTTTTCGAACTTCGAATGTTAAAAGTTAAATATGTTTTAAATATTACACCTTCAAAACTCAATGGATTCGCTCATTTTTACGAACTCTTATCTTCTAAATCAAGTTAATTAGGTTAACCATCAAATATTCTTTCTTGTTTGAGCAAATTTTTTAATGATCAGTCACACCTAATTAATATGTATTATCATCGATCCATTGATGCGCAGGAAAATTATGTTCAAACAAGAAATCTAAATAATTTTCAGATATGCCACAGTATATTTACGATTTAATAATTCCTAAGAACTGAAAATTTTCGAATCAGTTCAAATTGAAGCATCTACACAAGAAAATCTTCTTTCCACGTGTTGAAATAAATTCCAAATACCAATTTCTGTGATGTTCAAACAAAAATAATCTTTAAAATATATTAAAAAACCACAAGGTAGATTACACAATGAGAAACTAAAAAGTTAAAAAAAAAAAACCACGAGGAAATGTTAGGAACAAGAATCATTAACAGCATTATTAGCATCAGTTTGATTCTTCCTTACCTCGACTTCATCAAGATAGTTATGATAAATGTAAGAAGCAAACCCCCAAAATGCCATCAGCATTGCTATTATCTTCACGCCATTCATCTTGTCATGGAACACAACCAAAGAAGCAATAGGAGTAACGGCCAAGGAAAGCGTACTAATTACATTGGAGAACAGAGACGACACCACAAAAATCAAACCCACAACCCCGACAGAACAGACCTGCCATGAAATGGCTGTCCAAACCAGAGTCATCACATAAGAAAGTTTTCCGGTGGTAAAACTATCCATTTCCCTACTTAAGGTCCTCCATTCACCACTCGCAAAAAGACCCACGATTGTGACACATGTAGCCACGAGTGCCGTACATATTTGCATTTCTAAAACGATGGAAAAAGTTTCTTTCTTTAAGACTTTCTCGAACGTTAGCTGCATTAATGAAAGTAAAAGAGAGTATAGAGCAGAAGCTGCTACTGCAGTAATGATTCCTACAATATATTTCCCCTGGGATACTCCTGAAGGCTTATCAGAATCATCGTTGACGGCAAGAAGAGCAGAAGATAATGAAAGAATAATGACAGAATTAAGGATTAAGGCCGTAAATTTCTGATGATTAAGGAAGTAAGAGAAAATGGCATTAAAAGCCAGCTGTGTGGCACAAATAAGTGAGTAAGTTGAAGCAGATAGGTACAATAATCCAATGGAATATAGCATGTTGTCTCCTGCAATAAGGAATCCAAGAACGCAATAGATTGCGACTAAATTAAGAATAGAACGCGGTGATAATGTGCTTGATGGCTCATCTGGGGAAAGAAGAAAAAAATACGGGATCAGAAGAATGGGAAAAGCGGCTGTTTGGACTAGAGTTGCCATCCATTTACTATTTCCGCCTTTATCGTAATAAAATTTTCCTAATAGAACAGCAGCAGCTTGACCAACAATCAGAAAAAATATGTTCAGAGCCACCAGAAGCCACCAATGCCATCTCTTAAGGGTGTGAAGTGGTGAACGATAAGTTGAAGGCCCATCTTTTGCCATAATTGGCTCCTGCTTCTCTGTTATACAATCAACAAGCATGCTAATGTATTAGATATCATATTCGAAATGTATTCAAGATATCGCCGTCCAGATAGTTAGTAAATTAGTGTCCAAACCCTAAAAAGGAAATCTACCGAATACCATGATGGTTATGCATTCCATAGCTGAGGAAATATTAAATAAGGGCATAATGATGAAGCAACCAAACACTTAAATAAGACATTAAAGATGTAAACTATCAAAATTCTACACGTCAACGATTTCAAATTAATAATTCTACACATCACCAATTTTCCACTGAAAGAGGAAAACAAAGATTAGCTCAGATGAAAACCAATTTCCATAATATAACAGCCTGAGAAGAATGCAACTAAGAATTCAATATGTTAGGGAGTTTGGGGTCAAATTAAGATTCTATACCAGGTAAATGTGCCTAAAAAACATAGTATTTAGTCACAGAACAGTACACGATGTAATGCAGGTAGCTGGAACACAATGATAAGCTTATAGATGTAATTAATCAACCACCAATCCACTGAAATAGAATAGAAGAAGATAAAAGTATGTCCACAATGGATCACCCATACAATGGAACTAGACCTCCTAAGATGGAGCGAATGCTGATTCGTAAATTAGGTGGGCAGTTCTAAAGCTTTAGAGTTGAAGCATGATTCAAACCAATTCTCCATTTGCCAATCCCAGTATTCACTTATAATATCCGATGGTTAATACAAGTTGTAAACAATTGTTTCCAAAACACAAACCTCCAGTAAATCCATATCGCAAATCAAACAACAGAATAAAATCAACCCGTCTTATTCACAGATCATGCCAACAAGAACGTAGCAAGTTAGATTGAGTTAAAAAAAAAAAAACAAAGTTACACACTTCTAAAAGGAATACCCGGAATAAACTCAAAAAGTTCTTAAAATACTGATAAGCACCAAAGAAGCCACGAGTTGGGTAAAAATGCTCATAAACTCACAAATTAGAATCAATTGCTCTAATCTTCAAATTGTCCATTTTGTATGGTATTGAAACTCATAGCTCGTAGTGGATGATTCAGATGGCGTTGGAACACTTACCAAAAAAAATTCATCTGTTATTTTCAGTGATTAAAAATCCTACAAATCATTAAAACTCGATAAAGATTGATTTTCCTAATATTTAAAACTATTCAGCAGAGCAAAGTCATTATTCAACAATAATAATTTAACTCTATAAAAGAGCCATGAGTAAATAAGATTAAAACCCTGAGACAAATAAATGTAAAATAAACCAAATTAAATATCTCACTATCGTGTTGCATAAACCAATTAAAACCCATCAAAGAATGAAAACCCCATGAAATCAATGACAGAAAAAGAAAAAAAAACATCTTCAAACAGACACAAGATTAGAATGACATACAGACACAAATACACATGCGCACGCACAAAACATCGTATATGTAAAGAGAAACTGATATACCTAGCATGATGGTATGGAAAAATGAAAACCTCCCCAGAAAAGTGAGGGAAAATATGCACCCACAGCTGATAAGAAATGGAGAAACAATTGAGGAAAAAAGGTAAATTTTAAAAACACTGCTGGAAAAATCAAGATTGCTGAATTTAAAAAAACCCGACCGACGAGATTCACGGATTAAGTACAACGAACTATGACGGATTTACTAAATATCTGGAGAGCATTTAATTTAATAAAATTGTTGATGGAATCCAGAGATGCGTGGGAGAATGAAACCGGTTGGCCGATTTGTATGCCATTTCGAACGGTGTTACGTGTAAGTTAAGGGCTCGCTGCACTGTTTTCTCTTTATTTTAATTTTTAATTATATTGTACTAAAAAAAACTGGTCTGTCTTTTTTATCGGTAGTGTAATTTATATGTAATTAATGATTAAAATTAGTAAATATGATTGTTTGGATAATTATTTATAATATAAACCAATTAAATTGATTATAAATTATATAATTAAAAAAATAAATTAAAGTTACAAATTTCAGAAAAATTGAATATCAAAATATAAATTTACTGAAATGTCATCATTTATATAGATTTTTATATTTTCAAGGTTTTCACTTCTTTTTTTTTTTTGAAAATATAAATATAAAATATTATAAGAATTTTTAAGATTCAACTCAAAGTTTCGCCAAAAAGAAAGATTGTTATCCAGATGGATAATTATAATTATTTTTAATTGATTTTTTGTTCAATTTTGTTAATTTTTGTTTTTTCACTTGTGGTCCCGATTGTTACAACTGGCCTCTATCATTGCATCGGAATAGCAAATTTTGTTCGACTATTTACACCAGACTTTTTAAGTTGTCATAAATGTATTTTCAGGAAACTTAAACTGGACGAAAGTGACCGCTTGTGCTCTCAAAGTTTAAGAAATCGCAGAACACATGCCAACATCGAATAGGTGACATCAATATCAATATAAAATGGGACAAGAGAGTTTAGTTCCATGTTATTGCCAGTCAAATGCCATATTTCCTTATTTTTATCTTCTTGTGCTATCCTTTTTTATGCTCTGTACATTCATGTTTAACAATATGTATGTTCATAAACTATAAAGCTAAATTAATGGATACATGGGTTCACTGATACAAATAAATAAAACAAGGACACTAAACACTGTTTAATACAAAATATATCTTGATCTCGTTTTTTATATTCCAGAAATCCTGCAAATAAAAAATTATCCGTTGTCTCAATAGTCACAAGCCTACAAAATGATAAACATAGGTGACGATGAACATAAAACACACTGATGCACGGGTAAACTACAATAATCTACCATCCCAACTTAAAAAAGATGGAATTATAAGTAAAATAAGATGCTAGTGTAATCAGAAAGGTGATATAGAGAAAAATTTAGACCAAAAAAGGGGAAACTCGATTTCACATTATCAGCAAGCGCATCCTCCTGATTGCTGTTGTGACTGAGATGAATTTGTGTTGCTAGACTTCAGGTTGACATCGACCATATCCTCTTGCTTTGCTGAGGACAGGTTTTCCATTCCAGGCAATGCTGCAGCAATCTTCCTGAATAGGGCCTGCATAAAATAACATTAAAAGATTGTGAAGGTGAAATTTGAGCACACACAATCTCAAACTAAGGAAGTTATTATGCAGCACAGGATCGAGTTCCCATTGCTTAATTTTGAGTTGCCCTTGGTGTGTGTTTAGGCAACTTCACATTCAACTGCTGAATGGGCCATAGGAGTTAGTTGCATAATACAGCTTATAGAAAGTAAGAGAACTCTCATTTTGTGATACATTTAAATTTCTCCAATGCTCTCGATTAAACACGTTACACGTTAAGATTTACAAGTCTCATGATCATCTATCATACGAACGATAGTAGGGAAAAACAACTGATTGAACATTAAAAGAGAAAGACTTTGCAGAAAGTTCACCTTAATATTGAAGCCAGCTTTTGCACTAGTTTCAATAAACATGACATTGAGTTCACGAGCTTTGGCCTCTCCTTCCTCTATGGAAACTTGCCTGGAATTGGCCACACAGAATTGGACGAATGAACACAAGAATTATCTTAAAATAACATGTGAAACTCTCAACCCAGTACATCTATGTCAAGGGCCGTGTACGAAATAATCTTCGGTTCCGGTGCTAGAGGACTGATTATGATAATGTTGAAATAGGAAAAATAAACAGGAAAACTTATGCTTGCAAATATACAGTCGTATGGTGCCCAAAAAAATAGTACAGCAGCAGAGAGATTTCCCAGACAGAGATTTTTTCAGCAGTTTCATTCACAATTTAATTTTTTCTACCATGTCTCTCCTAAAACATCAAACAACTTCAGTAATCAATTGGGCTTTAAGCTTTTGAACAGAAACAGATAAGGTATACATGATGAAGCAAACTTAAGAATTTAACTGGGTGATTCTGTAACACTAATCTTTATGATGCACATAGCAACTGGATTTAAAAAATTGATAATATCTTTACCTCTTATCTACCAGGTCAGTTTTGTTTCCGACTAGGACAATGATAACATCACTTCCTCTTTCAGTGCGAACCTCCTCTATCCATTTCGAGGTGTTGAGGAATGACTGTCTACCTAAAAAAAGCTAAATCATCAACAATTTAACAGCTATCAAACTAAATTACATTAAGTAAGCAGAAAGAAAAAGATTCGAGACATGCTTTTCAACATGAGTTACAATCACAACATGCATAGCTTAAACAACATTTGCAAATAAGTCAAGCAGTGCGACAAAAATCACTTTTCCAATGAGCATCATGAAGGCATACATAATTAATATTCACACATTAATTTGAACTGTTCATCTGAATCTAGAAATACAAATATATTATGAAGAGGCTATCACGTACTTGCAACATCAAATACGATAACTGCAACAGAGGAGTCCCTGATATAGCTTGGAATAAGACTCCTAAATCTTTCTTGCCCTGCAGTATCCCTGAGCACAAAACAATAGAAAATTATTTCCACTGAATGCTACAAAAAAGAAAATCCTATGTAAATTAGAATATATGACAATTCTTTTGGGAACAAGTAAAGGCAAACTAATGATTGCAACAAAAGACGAGCTCGTGAAATTAAGCTCTGAGGCTCTAACTCACTCGAAGTCTTAACCAAGGAAATAACACAATACTTAATGAGATAATTTGTGTTAGATCAGAATAGATTACTTCAGACAAGATAATCTAGCAGCTAAACGAATGAACACACACTCAAACACAGTAGGCATATGCCTCTAACTATAGACAAACACACCCAAGGTCTAATTCAGTTCTTATCCAAAAACAACACACCCAAAATCGATTCAACAATTAAACCAATCACATCAACATGAATTCTTATATCCCTATACCATATTCTAACAGAAAAGTTATCAGAATGTCTTCAGAATTTGTATCGCAACATGCAAGGAGAGTTCACATTTTGCAAGATCCCAATCTTAAAAAGTTGTTCATGAAACATATAAAAAATCTATTTCTTTCAGTGGAAGATTTGATTTGGGTGGAAGAATTTGATTTGGGAAACAAGTCAAAACTTATATTTTAAAAGTAAAAAATAACCAATATTGTGTCCATTTGAAATCTATCACAATTGTTTGGGCAAGAGCTTAAATTTAGAGTTGATTAATTTAAAATTTTTCGTCGAAAGCATCCAAACAATTAGAATGAATTTGAAATACTTGATTTCAAATGGCTCAATCCAAATGTAACCCTTGGGTTTCGATCCAATTTTACTCTGAACTAAAACTTTGCAAAGAGGTCAGACAGAGCAGAATAAGTAAAGCAAAAGAGGGATACCAAAAGGCATAGAAAATTGTGTTGGTGACCAATGCAAACACATCCCAACGAGATGGCAATGCATATTAAATATCGAAGTGCATAGAAATATTCTGTCTAGAACCATATCTTACCACAGCTGCAATCGCACCGTTCGATCTTCGAGATACATCGTCTTTGAGAGGAAATCAATACCAATAGTAGCCTGGAGAAGGAAAACAAAGATAACAATCGAGAATGGAGGCAGCAAATAACTTCATAATACATTTGCAAGAAGAAGTTCCATTTCAGGTTGAAGCTCAACACATTCAACTAAGATCACTGAGACATCTCTCACAAGTCCTCTCAAAATTAATAAACATATAAGTGAATAACTGAAGTCCATCTGACATTACGATTATTTGACAAATTTAACTGAACATTTGACAGGTTCTCAGGTTATGATTTACTAGCTTTTTTTTTCCTGAAAGTAAACTAGACTTACAAAGAACTACGATAAACGTAGAAGTTATCCATTTCAAAAAATTTTAATAAAAAAATGGAATGATTTTTGTCATCTAAATAGCTCGTTTGTAAACTCAATTCACCGAAATATCATCAAACACGTGAGTGCGTAAATTGACATATAACATACAGAGAAATGAAGCATAAGACCATTATAAATTTAGACACAGAGAAAACCATTATCAGCTTGAATCCAGCGTGAACACGTTAACTTCAAGCACTAAAGACAAAGCCTCCTCATGAGAACAAGATCATTTATCTACGGCAATAGGAAAACGAGCTGGCCCGCTACAAAAAGTGATATCATCGACCAAAATACAAGATTATCACAAACGCGAACTAATTACAAATATTAGAACCAGATCTGCACTTCTTAATCCTTGTTCTCAAACGATGAAATTCTACGCGTAAAATACAAACACATCATCGAAAGATTCCGTACCTGGTACGTATTGTCAAATTTATCGTACATGAATCGAGTGATTATACTCGTCTTCCCAACGGATTGATCTCCCAGGAACACTAATTTATACTTCGCGAGAGCCGAAACAGGAGCCATCAATCGTACGCGGATCAATGGAACTGTGAAGCCGATCGGATCTAAAGAAACGCAGAAACTGCAGCTTTATCCGACCTAGATTCGCGATCTCGCCGGAAACTTATTGGCGATGGACTGACCCGATAAATCTATGAGGTTTTTGTTGCCACCGAGAGTGGTTATGTTACGACTCTCTGCACGTTTCAGGGACGGAGAAAGAGGTGCATATCCATATTTAGTTAATTTATATTTATATTTGTTTATATATAAATTCAGGACATTCAATTTCATTTCAAATAATATATTATTATTATTATACGCATACATTTTATCAATAAAAAATCAGGATTAAAATGCCCGTTTTAGTTTTATATACATATAACGATGTAACATTTTTAGATTAGTATTTTAGTTATTTAATTATATTTCGATTATCATTTTTAAAAAATATAATCATAAAAATTATAAAAATTTATTAATAATTTAATTACATAATTTTGAGAAAAATAATTAAAATTAATCGTTAGAATTTAGTTACAAGATTAGCATAATCGATTCAAGGATAATATATGACTAAAAATAGTATACATGTAAACTGAAATTTTAAATACAAAAACTATAAAATTTATCACAAGAAGTTAAAAATAAATTTCTCAAATTTTGAACAAATACTTTTACTAAAAATATCTTATTTATAAAAAATTTTAATATATGAAATTGATTTTGAAATATTTTTTTCGAATATATTTATATTTATATTTATATATATAATGTGTGTATCAGCAAAAACTTGTGTGAGACGGTCTCAGATCGTATTTTATGAGACATATATCTTATTTGAATGATTCATAATAAAAAAAATATTATTTTTTATTGTGAATATCGGTAGTGTTGACTCGTCTCACAAATAAAGATTCGTAAGACCGTCTCACAAGAAACCTACTATATATATATCAGAAATGAGAGTGAATTGATAATATATACTTTTAGATAAATGATATTTATACAATTTGAGAAAAACATCAACTCAAGTCTATTCAACAAACACCAAGCAGCTTCGTTATCCTTTGAAACACAACCAACTTGATAGGTGTGGTAAAATATCTGCAACTTGGTCTTCATGTTTGTAAAGCACAAGATCAATTATGCCATCTTTTCTGAGATCCATCAAGAAATGATATTTTATATCAAATTGGAAGATACCATGAATTTTGAGCTGCTAATGCTATCACCAATCTCATTGTATTATGACATACAACGGAAGCATAGACTTCTTCTTACTCCACCTTTGGTCATGGACTTATCTACTAAACGTGCCTTGTATTTGTCAACCTCACTCTTTTCATCGACTCTATCTTATACTCCCACTTGCCGCCGATTATCTCTGTGTCTGTGGCTCTGTGCCCTTTTGGTAGAACAGTCATACTATAACTTTGGGATTGGTTTTGAAAGTGAGGCGAGTTTCTGTCTTGTATTTCGTTTGTCTGACATAGCTTTTCTTTTTGAGCGGTATTTTGATTAACCTGATTTGATGTTTTGGTTTTTCATATTCATGCACTAAATATGTTTATTTGAAGGGACATGATTAGGGAAAAGTGTTGGCAACAAGAAAGAATATTAATGAGTCAGCAAAGAAACGTGTTGCATTATTTGTCAAATTTGGATGAAGACAAATACAATTGATATTTTTCTTCTCACGTTCACAAGCCAAAAGAGCTCTATAAATAGAGCTCTCTTCCATCAGCTGAAATCATTCCATTCTCAAGCATATCCTCTTAAGTTTTCTTATTCCTCCTATTAGTTCTAGAATATTTGTAACGTGTTTGTTCTCCTGTATTAAGAGAATGTGTTCTCTTTGAAAACACAGTGAGTGAGTTGTACAACACAAAATATTATAATGTAATGGAATTTTTTTCATCTTCTCCGTGATTTTTACCTTAATAAAATGCTTTATGCTTGTAAACCTTGACAAGATAGCCTGTCCTTTCCATGCTACCATTCCACTTGTAACTCCATTTGAATCAAGATAGCTGCCCAATACGATGTTCCAAACAGTTTCTGTACGTTCTAGTCCAATGCCATCTCAAAAAAATAACTTGCAAGTTGCTAGCATCCAAGTCCTAGCAATTTTAAGTATGTCCTTAATAACAGATTTGGTAGAAAACAAGACAGAAACCATAAAGAAAACATATATTCTGATTGTGTTCAATTTAGAATCACCTTGCTTTATAAAGCATCGAGAAACTCAACATATGCCTTCCGGACCGATCATATTTTTCCATAACTGCTTATACTCGAAATGAATCTTCTGCTTCTCTTTTCTGAATGGGTAGAGTTAGACATGTTTAGCGATTTGGCAGATTCTATACTTCGTTTCTTTAACATGCACGAACCTGGTGTTCATCAAACATAAAATCTGTGATCAAATAACCGTGGAATTGTTTGGCCGATTGGTAGATTATGCACATTTTGTTTCTTGAGTTCAGACTCGAAAAGCTTGTATTTGGTAGGGAACGTCGCTTTCCTCGGATAAAAGTAATTTCAAGTTCCACGCATATTTTTTTAAGAATAAGGTTATTCATCCCTTGCTCTCACCAATTCCTAGCTGATACTAAAGTGGTTTCCTTCATTGTTAACTTGTCATTGGCAAGCTGTTCAAATTTCAGCTCATAATGGACTTGTATAAAAATTAAGCTTTAGTGACCTTTTTCGAGAACCTTATTTAAATTTAAACAGGACAAAAACATCACATGTCCCAAGTCACATTACCAAAGTTGCCTAAACAAGAAAAACAGCACGAATATTTCAAAAAGACAATAACAGAAACCTAACATATATTCGAAACAGAACATGATAACATCTCAAACCAGGCTAGCTGTTCATGTTCTGAATCATATTCATCAGAGAGAGTGCCATAGCCGAGAGCTGGAACACATAATCGTTTCGCTTCTTCAAACCTGAATCTACACCCCTCTCTTCATCAAACCCATCTTCACAAGTCGTGGCAGCATCCATGACCGAACTGATCTGCACGTTAGCATCATCAAAGCGAGAGTTCTTGTAGTCTGTTACCGCCTGTTTCACAGAAGCGTATGAATCAGAGAAAAGCTCAAGACAATCATTCAAACATTGCTTCGCATAAGGATCCCATTTCTTGTTTGAAATTATGTATTGGATGTAACATTTTGTATCGGTTACATTTTTTTCAATCAGTTGGATTGTGATCAAGCCTAGTTTTTGTAGGGTTGCATTTTGTTTGGCTGAGGGGGAGGCTTGCAGGGATGTTGTGCAGAAGTTATAGTCGATGTTTGGATTGTTTGTGGATAAAGCCCTGCAGGTTGAATCTATCAAGTTTTGGTTGAGTGAGCCTTGGGTGGCGATCAAGAATGAGAGGAAGATGGTAAATTGAATGAAAGAAGAAAAGGGCTTCATTTTTTGCTGTTCAATTCTTGTTTTTTTTTATATTGATCGTTTCATAAAGCTGGTTTATATAGGGACTCGCCCAGCAATTGATTTTGTTAGCAAAACTCAAGAACAAGGTAGTTCACGTTTTGTTTGGAAATATTCTACATGTGTTGCGTGTGATTAAATTTATTTTGTTTAATGATTGATTTTTTAAATGTCAAAACTTTAATGTGTTACGTCGTATATTAAAATAGATAAGAATATTCTAGGAACTAAAAACTACATAAAAATTGTGTTTGGATTGAAAATTTTGGATTTGAAGAAATATATGAAGGATGATTTGAAATGATTTCATGTTGTGATTGAAATTCATCACAGTAACTCAAAAAATACTATTTCGAATTGAAATTAAATGTCAAGCAAATTCGTTTATCAAAAACCAATGAATTTGTTATTATGTATTTGAAATATCTAACTTCAAATTCATCTATTCAAATGCAACTCAAAGATAATTAGTATTTATTAATTGAAATTTTAGAAAATGAAAATGAAAATAAAGAAATTGACAGATCAAGCGAGACATAAATGAATGTCATTGCAAAACTGGCAATTTAGGACATTAAAAATAATACATAAAAAAGGACCAAAAATAGCTATCTAAGACATCTAGAGTCTAGCTAAATATGTTCCACCAATTAAACAACTTATGTTTAATGCGTCATTAATTTTCATGATTTTTCCTTTTTTTGTACAAGTGATGAATGTATTCGACATTGGTGATTTTAAATATTGAAATTTAATATTTTAATTATCGAAGATGCAAAATAGTTATTATAACAATTTCAGAAACCGAATGAAAACATATCAAAAAGTGATTTTTAAAGGATATCTCACTTAATAATAATATAGTATATATTTGATATTATTTGAACTCAAAATTTAAATTATGAAAACACAGACTGCACAATAGTGTGATTGATTGGTTCACCAAGAGAGAAATGTGGAAGCTTAGGCTTTCATTATTCTGTAATAAAATTCAAAACCCATCATTTCTTTAACAAATTTGGGACCCCTTAAATTCTTGCTTGCGGGATATCACAAATAACTGTATGGGATAAAGGGCATAAAGATATAACCTTATCCCCATTCAAATCTATCAAGACTCAATCCAACTTTGTGTTACAATGTAGAATTGTAGAACTCTGTATTTAATATATTTGTCACTTCATCTCTTTTACATGTTAAAGATAAATATCAAATAGATGACATACATGGGAGGTAAATGCAATTTTTTTTTTTTCAAATGTTGTAGGTTAAAATCTACACCATAAACATATTTAGTAACGAATGTTGTAGCGATCAACCTGGATTCACGCCGACTCCATCTGACAGTACATTGGCATTTCGAATTGTAGACAAAAATTGTATAGTTTTTTTAAGAAAGAATAACACAAACTTCAGAAAGTAATCATTCAAAATGAGAAGCAACGTTGCTCGCCATACTTGATCGTTCGGTGGTTGGAAGGTTTTTCAAACCCCGGAAGATGAGTAGATTCGTCAATCAAAACATTCATTCATTAACAGAAATCAAGAAATCACCTCATCATCTAGTGTACTTCAAATTCGATAAGAAACCTCATATATCTGCACTTTTTTATTAAGCTACCAAGGTCTCAAATTTTCATCACCGAGGGAAACTCGGTCAATCCTATAGAATTATTACATAGAATTCAATAGGAAACTTCATATTTCAGAACATTTTTATCGAGCAAACTCGTGAAATGCTTATGTTTCACATAACTACGTAACCGAGTTTCTTATTTCTTTTCCATGTAAACCAACTCCCAAAATCTACCACCAGATTGCACATATAGCAGCATAGATGCATAATGAACCAAAAAATTTCAGGCCTTAATCAAACAAATCCTTCTTCACCTCCACTACCGTCCCCAAATATTTCAGCCATTTTCATAGCCAGCTCTACAGCCATTTCCCTCCTCTGGAAATCAGGCATCAACCTCAAGTTGCTGCGTGCCTGCGCATATTTCCGATTTCACCCATTTGCAGTTCCAATCCCTCGAAATCATAAATCTTGCCTTCATCGGGCTCTGAATTATCGTCACCTTCAAAGGGGGGTGCTGCTTCTGTATCCAACTCTTCAGGCAACTGAACTGGATGTTGAAGGTCGATGCTCTCCTCTGAGTAAACTAATTCCACTTTCCCGATCTAAAGAATGAAGATCAAGTTCAGATGGTATTCCAGTTCTTGAGGTAGAAACAGGACCATCTGCAGATATCCATTCTCCATCCACATTATCCCATGGTTCCACAGAACCTGAAGATAAGATTTCATGTTCGGGTTCATAATAGGATTCTTCGTCTGACAACTCTGAGCAAGAGTAACAAGAGAAATCCCCGGTTTGATAGAACTTAATAACAGTATTATAAGTAATATGTTGGCAATTCAAACCTGATTGATCAGGTAGTGAAGGTTCGTGTATCTTATCACCAGATTTCAACAACATCCCAGGCCACATATGAGCAGAGAGAGCCCCAATGAGTCTCTCAACACCCTGTGAGTCACCATCTATAGACAGACCTGAAACGAAAAAAGTTAAAGTAACACTGTTTAAACATTCTCACGAATGAATATAAATGCCATAAAGGTTTTCATTTGAGATAAAATGACCCCTGATAAATTTCATGAACATGAATACAGCAGTGATACATGAATATCTAAAGAACTCAATCAAATGAAGCATGTTTCATTCATCTTTGAACAAGTATAATTTAGTCTCTTACATTTGTCAAAATCAGCACTGGATGCACAAGCTTCAATGTACTCAATATTGTGCTCAAGACACCATTCTAAGATTGAATTCTTGATTTCACGAGATGGTTCTCCATCTCCCAATAGACTAATTCCTTCAGTCTCAAACATACCATACTCTGAGAAGTTCGGATTAACATAGGATTCTCCAAGCTTCAGCAAGCGTCTCTTTTACTCAGTATGAGCCGAATGTCCTGGAAGAAGATCCACTTTTTTACCGATGCATAGCAGTATATCAAACTTCTGAATGTCATTATGAAACACCCAATCTTTAAGCGAATCAAAAGATAAGGGCTGCATTATATCATGTGAAAGAAGATATCAAATGACAAATACAATGAAAATTTATTTTTTCACCACATACCATAAAAAGAGAAGCAAATGAGTCGGGCTTACATCACTGATGTCAAAAACCATCACCAGGGCAGCTATACGATCGATAATTGGCAAACTCGTAATAGATAACACATCTCGAAGATGCACCATCCATACTGAAACATCTGCTGTGTAATATTTTGTGTTGATTGTCCACCTTATCAACAAACCATATTGAGATTGTCAATCGGGTTGTAATGATCTATGTAAAGAGAAAACAACATGATATTGGAATATGGGTACATCTCCAAAAATTAACCGTAGACAAGTGATTCAGATGATCGATCAGATGCATCTTCAAAATCCATGGGAATCAGTCCTATAGACAAAATTATACAAATTTAGCAATAACTTAATAATGTCAAATGAAGAAACAGATCGACGCATTGACCAGAAAATTAACCACTGTCAAAAAATATATTAACACTCAAATGACACATTTTTTGCAGAACCCATAGGATTGACAGAAGCTGACCTCACAGTTACATGAACATTTGTTACATTACTAACTATATGAAAGCGATACATGTCAGAGAGGAATGTTTTTTACACGGAACCTCACATAAATCCTGTACATAAGAAATCATCACAAAGATTGAACATTGAACCAGAAAAGGACCCGAGTCAATAAAAATTTAACATCCTAGCAAAAAATTTGAGTGTTCACATAATTTCACATACATTGGCTTTATAAATTGCTAGTCCCAGTCACCAGTCATGGGAAAATAGACATATCAGAAGCTTTATCCTCCCTCATTCCTCGTTTACTTAGATGCTTTATTTCACTTCTTTTTGTTTTAAGAAACGGGCACCTAAGTCATGAGTGAATGACAAGGAGATGAGAGGGTTGAGATTCCAAACAAAATGCATGCTTTGCAGAAGTGTTTCTCCATACAAATATGCAAAAGAAACTGTTTCACTGTTGAATAAGGAATTAAGGATATAGAAAAAATATATATCAAGATACAAAAAGTGAGGGAATGCATAAAACATTTAAAATGTGCTAAATAATTAACGAAAACCCCATTGTCCAAACATTTCCAAACGTTTCCAAAAGAGGGCTGATTTGGGTTCTAACAGCTTTTTAAAGCGCATCTATCACCATTTCCTTGTTCTATACCAAGGTGGCAAGCTAACTAATAACATATCACTGACTTATTCTAGCCAGAGTCACATGAGAGAGACCCAAAGTTTCTTGTCAATGGAAACTCAAAAGTAACATAACATTGTCAAACTGCTTCTCCAAAACGTTCAAGCTCATGGAACACAACTCGATTCATAGTTTTATATTTTCAGTGCCCCTGAAAGTGTAAGCTTAGCGTGCACTTGCAAATTGGTTGGGAATGAAGCATCAAAAGCCACTCAACCGGAAACCATCTGACCAGTTTTTCAACACATGGTGTACACAAAATCCACCAAAATTACCTTGTCGTAAATCCTAAGCGCAAAATCCACCTCATTTATAAACCTCGTATCGTTGCAACTCAATTTCTTTTATGTAACGATAAACTTTTTTCAGCTTATTTCAGCTTAAGTTAATCAGAAAATCATAATTTATGCTCACCAAGAACTAATTTTGCAATTCACATAAGTCAAATAAATACCGTCTATCTCGAAAATTCGAAATTAACAAATCAAAGACTCCGCATACTTTTCGGTGTAACAAATCAATTAAATACAAGCTTTTGATGAGTAATTTTCAGATAATTAAAGAAACACCCATCCAATTAGAGTGAATGAGGCTTACACGAAATTAAGGTCCGTTTACCAACATTTGGGGATCCGATAAAGAATATGCCGGGTCTCTTCCCCAGCGTTTCACGATCCATTTTTGCTGACATGATTGAACTTCTGGTGTTCGTAGTTTGGCTGAAGGAAGGACTGTCGTGGGACTTGGAATGGAAGAATCGCATGTAAACAACACGTTTTAATGTGTTTTTTTGTATGGAAACATATATATGCATTATAATATATCTATACTAATAATTAAGAAAAAGACAGTCCATTATTTTTTTTTCAAAATTACCTCCACTCATTTGGTTCTATTGTTGTCCTTCAGTTTTAATTTTTCAAAAATAAAAAATATTATCTTTTATATATTAAATTATTATTTATTTACTTTTTTATTTAGATAATAGTATACGCTTAAATTTTTATTTGATAATTATACAAATAAACATGTCATGTTTAATTTTGTAAATATCACACCCAAATCAAAAGTTGAGAAACAAAAAATGTCAAATACATAATATTCATGTATTATATCACGATGTGTGTGCCCTAGTCGCTACTATTATATTAAGAGGAGTGGGTCTCTTATTAAATGATTTCACGAGTCTCTATCCATGAGACGAATCGATTTGATTTATATCTACCGCGGAAATAAATATTATTGACATAAAAACTAATATTTTTTGATAAGTTATGTCATGTCAAATATTCGTATCAAAAAATTGATAGGTGAGACGATTTCATATGAGTTGTTCTACATTATGGGATAATTTATTTATTTTAACAAGAATATTTATTGATTCATCACTGAAATTGAGGTTATATTCGTTACAACATAGCCAGGAACTACAATAATGACTCCACTAAGATAATACTATCTTATAACTAGAGGTGATATATTGCGCCGTATCAAAAAATATATATTATATGTCGCACTGAAAATTACAGAATTAAGAATATTTACATTGATATCGTACCGAAAATTTCGGTATACCGAGATTTTTGATATGTATAATTGTATATCGATTATACCATACTGATTATATCGAAATGTTGCGGTATAACGAGATTTCGGTACGGTATCAGTATACACAGTTTTATATCGAAAAATACCTTATATTTAAAAAAGGTAAATTTATTATTTAAAATTTTTATATATTTTTAAATTTATATATATGATTTCGATATTTCGGTGTATACTGGAAATTTTCAAATTTCATGCTGTTATCATACTGAAAATTTCGATAAATTCGCATTTTCATTTGTAATACATATGATATATGAAAGGCAAAACCTTGTATGAGACTGTCTCACGTGTCGTATTTTGTGATACGGATATTTTATTTGAGTCATTCATAAAAAATATTACTTTTTATTCTAAGAGTATTATTTTTTATTGTGAATATCGGTAGAGTTGATCCGTCTCACAGATAAAAATTCGTGAGACCATCTCACAAGAAACCTATTCTATATGAAAAATATTAATTTTTTATAGGTACGTAAGTTTGCAGGTATTATATATGCTAAGAGAGCTCGGGTTTTAGCAAAATATTTAAAAGTTAAATGAGATTTATTTATATCATTATACTATTCAGTATCTTTTTCTGCACACTACAAGCGATTGAAAATCATATAACTCATGTGTACGTAATATGAATATGAATACGTTATTCCTTTTAATCGATCTATATATGTACAAAATAATTTTTGTGAGATGGTCATTTTTGTGAGATAGAATCTTCTATTTGGGTCATTCATGAAAAAATATTATTTTTTATACAAAAAATATTATTGTTATCATAAACATGGACATAATTAGCTCGTCTCACGAATAAATATTCATGTTTCACAATAGACCTATTAATACATCTATTACAATAACTATTGTTAAGTTAGTATCGACAATGCCACACATATGCATATTTTAGGTGTATATATTCAATATATCAATATAATTAGGTAAGTGCGATACATCCTTATATATACACATATATACATATATGTATGTATATATGTGTGTGTTTCAAAAGTTTTGGTGGGCGAACTTGCTTTTTATCTTTGGCAGCATATGAAGGAGGTCCATTGCATACAAAATCCGGAACAATAAAGACATAATCATGCGTGAACTGCAAGTAAATAACATTAGTAAGGACAATTTGGAAAGTTCTTGCTTTTTTTTGTGTTGTTGGAATTTGGATCAACTGTATGTGTATAATGAGTTCATCAACTTTAGGTATTTGATCGGCTTATGGCATTCAGCTATTTGGAAATCAATTGGAAATCAAGCCACTTGGATGTCTAAATGTCACCTCTTTTTTCGTAATATAATAATTATAATAATAACAACGTTGTTGTTGTTATTATTAATTTGTAGAAATAATTCGTTGAATTGAAAAAAAGCTGATTCCCATTTTCATATTTTCAGTTAATCCATAAATCAATTTTTTTTAAAAAAATAACGATTGATAGCAATGTCAATTTGATGGTAAAATGATTCGTGTGGATGCTTGAACATTATCAAAATTGAAAGTTTTTCTCCTCTCGGTGGTTTTTCGAATTGGTGGAATATGTATGTGTTTGAACAGACGTCAAAAGTTTAATTCTCTTATCAACATCTTATCACTCAAGCTTTTCACATAGGGCTTTCTCGGAATGATTTACCTGACTAACATAGTTTGTAAGCTATTACATTAATCTGAAAGTTTACTTAGTGTACACTAAAATATATTAGTTGAATATTCCAACGTTTATCGATTCATTATCTTAAATTTGTAAATATATGATATGATATATGTCAAATAAAAACAAAGAGCTAGTTCCTAGTTCTTCTCGCTAATAATTTAATCACTAGACTCAACTGCTTATCCAAGATTCCTTTGTTTCTTTGCTATGGTCAATCATTAAAAAAATATGCTTATACATGATAACAGATTTGGTAAAGATCCTTCTATAATTATAATAAAGATGCAAGAGTTGAATTAGCCTGTTACTAATTTATGCACGAAATCAGCACTATATATATATATATATATATATATATATATATATATATATATATAGGCAAAAACTTGTGTGAGACGGTCTCACGGGTCGTATTTTGTGAGACAGATCTTTATTTGGATAATCCATGAAAAAGTATTACTTTTTATGCTAAGAGTATTACTTTTTATCGTGGATATGGGTAGGGTTGACCCGTCTCACGGATTGTGATCCGTGAGACGGTCTCACATGAGACCTACTCATATATAGGGTTTGTATACATTATTGTTGTTATTTTAAGTTACGCTATAATCTTTTTATGGGTTTGGGACCATATTTTAAATTGTACTTAGGCGATAATTAGAAAAACTACAACGAGGATTAACTTGACACGAAAGCAGAAGCTAATTGGTTCGTGATGGAATGTAGAAATTATTAAATATAGCCTGGGACAAACTAATTAGGAGCTGGTTTATTTTCTAGTTAGTTGTAGGAGTAATATCCCGCATATCTCGTGTCACTTATATATGTTTTAATAGAAATCGACATTATTAATTATGTTGATGATTCGAAGACTAAAATTTTATATTATCGAGGAAAAAAATACTTTTTCGTGGCTGACGTATTACATGTAAACATTTTATTTATATTTGTATATATTGATAGTAAACACATTGTTCACGCTCATTTATAGTTATTTACCCACAAATGAGAACACCTTGGAGTTAAAACAAATTATTTAACCACTCATGTATGATTTTGGATAAATATTTAATGAATGGCATATATCTAAATATCATTTATTGTTTGTTTACCCAAAAATGAGAACACGTATATTTAACAACTAATTAGGTAGTCATCCAAATTGACCACAACTTGTTCACTAGATTGGATGATGATTCATGAGATAATATATTGAAAGATAAGGGTTAAATATTTATTTTTAATTTCAGATATGTTAAAACTTGAGTTAAATACGAGTTGATGTAATTGATGTAAAGACGTTACATTTTGTCCTTCAGAACAAAATTCTGTCTAAAAATTTGTAGGGGAAATGGGATGTTACTCATGCTAGGGCATTACCGCAACAATGCATGTAAGAATAGATATTTACCAATATATGTGAGATTCGTTGATTTTGTGTGTGTACCTTGAGGAAAATTCGAATGAAGGGAAGTCAGAAATTGGAAGTTTATCGTTGATTTTGCCGAAATGAACAAGTAATTAACTCTTAATAAACAATGAAGTTTGTTGCAGTCTTCCAAGAATAGCTAGTTAACATTCTATTTCCCAACAAAATCACATTAGCAAAATCCAAATTAATATAGCATTTGACCACTGAATTAAATTTGTAATCCTTTAATCACTGCGACTCTTACGCTGACTACTGTATTTCGAAAATAAGAAATTAAATTAATGTTTCCTTTCTTCCTTTTGTCATTGTGAAAAAAATCTTTACTCTTGCACTCCAATTTTTTTAAAAATCCACCAACAAAAGTAAAAAGGTATTAACGTGGACGGTAAAAATGGAGTGACCGTCGTAACAATGTTGTGGAATTACCAGATTATCCTCGCAGGTTTGAAGAATTTACAGATTAAACCCCGGAAAGCCACCTAAATAGTTCGCTGATTTCTTCTCCGGCACGGTTCGATTCCAGATCGTCGGCATCGATTACGGTCTCGCTGCGACGGCTGCTGCCGGAGAAGAATCTTCCAGAGCTTCTAAACGACATCGCACGAGAGGAAATCGAGATCGAAGCAAGTCTGTCAACGTATTCCCTCAGCCAGTTCCTTCCACCGCCGGCGACATCCCCGGCCAAAGTGTCCCTCGGTACGTCCGTCACTGGGATTCCGACAGGAGCTTCGTTTTCGACCGATATACAGTCAGAAATTCCTCTTCGATGAGTAGTGGACCCCATGGATATCGCCAATCCGTCTTCAACGATATACTCGAAGGAACCTAACGAGTACGACCGCTGCGCTCCGTCGCCGCTTTCCGCAGCTCCGCGACGGCGGCTGATGCTCCCGATCTCAATCCGGAAACTGTCGCCGTTCCCGCTTGCATTCCTGAAGCTGTCAGTGCCTCGATTTTCGGAGGAAACGATTTTATCCAGAACATCAGCATCGGAGGGGAGCACGGTGGACCTACAGAGTGGGCACGTTTGATTGGAGACGATCCACGTGTCAATACAATCGGCATGAAACGCGTGGCAGCACAGCGGCAGCAACCGCAGCTGATCATGCGGCTCAAACTTCGATAAACAGACAGCGCAATCGCCTCCGGTGAGTGCACTACCAGTGACGGAGCGGAAGGTGAACAGTGGCATGGAATCAAGCAAACCATTCGGAGCCACGTGACATTGCTGACCGGGAATCGAGCCAGATTCATCCCGCCGCTGAACGACATCATCCGGGGCCGCAAATGTCCGGGAGGAGCGGTGGAAGCGCTTGGAGAGCAATCGGAGGAGGACGTAAATGGAAGCGGAAACGATGATGGCGGAAGCGATGATTATAACAACAATCACCATCGATGATGAAGAGGCGTAGGATGAAGACGGCGACGCATCCCTGTTTGATACTTCTTGTTGATTTGGTATCTGTGTGATGACAGTCTCCGGAGTGGCTGAGCCATCGTAAACGACGGCGAGTGAAGGCGGCGGCGGCGACGAAAATGGAGCGTTCATGGTGGGAAAAAAATGGGACTTAGAGAGAGAGGGGAGGAAGATGGGTTTGGGAGTTAGGCCATTTTTAGAGAGAGAGAGTGCAAGCAATGGGAGGTTTGAGGAATTTATTGCAATGGAGGGGAGGGAATTGGGTTGGGTTGGGTTGGGTTGGGTTCAACGGTGAAGTTAAGGAAGGGGGGCTTGTTTGTTGAATGAAGACGGGGTTGTCACGTGACCGGCCACGTGTTTATTACAATTTACACTTACATTGTCAAAAATCAAAATACTACAAAGATACGGAAGCCTTTGTCGTGGTATGTTTCCCTTGCTCCTTAATATACCAAAACTAGTGCTTTCCGATTTAAAAATTATATTATAAATAAAAAAGGTTTAAATTTTTTAGAGATACATTCGACACATTTTTTTAAATTTTTTTTCTCAAAGTGTATAATATTTCATCTGTTTATTTAAAGTTCTTTTGATATATTACTTTAAATTTAATTGTAATTTGTAATATGTTTCAGGGTCCAAATCCACCATATATTTGTTATTTATTGATCTAGTAACGCCATAATTGCTGGCAAGAATTGAATAAAATCGTGAAATTTAGGAAAATACCATAAAATAATATAAGTGAGTGGACGGAGCAGAGAGTTGCGCGTGACTGAGCAGTATGCTGCTGCGGAAGGGTATAATGTTTACTTGTTTAGATTCAAAAGGAAAATAATGGGGTTTTGCCATTTTTGGCTATTCAATTGCAATATTTGGACACTTTTTTCGCCCTCCTGATTTTGAGTTTGTTTTCCTCATTTTCGGTTTGTTGCGGCATGAAACTGATTTTCCCCTGCTATTTACGTCTCTTAAATAGGTTCGGTCGACCCTACCCTTGCGGGCACTGCCCGCAGAGGTCGATCTAACCCGCATGGGTCGATCTAACGGCTCGGATTTTTTCGAGTCAATTTTTGTTTTTTTTACATGGAGGTGGGCTTGGATCACACATGTGGAGTGATCCGGGCCGTTCATTACCCGTGCAGGCACTAACAAACCCTTAAATACATGTCATACACATACATACATGATGATAATGGTACTTGGTCGAGCTCGTGTTTGAGTTGGTTAAATCGAATATGATTTAGGATCTTGAATAGTATTTTATCATCAAAATAAGGTGGCATGAGTTATTGGTTTTAAATAATGGTTGCTTTCGAAACAAATTGTTGTTTCAAAATGCAAGAAACTTTGAATTTAGGATCTTGAATAGTATTTGTAAACTTCTTAATAAGGCGGCTTAGGCTTGTGGGTGCTTCCTGGCAATTTAGCAAGATTTTTCGCATTATTATTACTAAAATAGGGGTTATTTTAGTGTATTTTCTTGCAGACATTTTTTTATTTTATATTATATAATAATAGTTTCAAAATTAACCTTTTGTGGATTTTTTTAAAAAAAACTATTATCGAGCTCACATTTATTTTTGAAACCAGCGTTTCGAATTTATCCTTTATGGATCATTTTCTCTTAATAATAAATAAACTATAAACGAATATATGTATTTTTTTTTAATAGTACCTCCCGTATCTATATTGGGGGAGAGGAGACAATGGAATGCATATACAAAACATCCGTTGCTCGCTAGATATTAAATTTTTAATTGTACGCGGTCGCTCAAATTTGTGCAGTTTTACGAGGGAAATTGTATATACCGGTGGGATCGGGTTCGAACAATTATAACCGGGTACTCGAGATATCGGGTGGAGAAAAAATATTCTATTGTGACCCGATCTCCGATAATCAGGACCTAAATAATTTCGAATATCCGATAAACCTATTATTTTAATAATATATTAATATCATAATTTATAACAAAAATTATAATTAGAGATGTCTTAAAATTTATAACATAGACTTTCTAATTATAATTAGAAATGTCTTAAAATATATAATTTATGATGATATTTAAATTTGGGTTCCAAATTTAAGATATGGGAAAATTAAGTTGTTGGTGGAGTTTGATAAATAAATTATAAATAATTTATATAATTTTTTCATTAAAAAAAACATAGTTTATATCGTTTGTCGTATAAATAAAAAGAATATGATACCTCCTAAATTGGTACACTTGTGCGGATCCGAGCCAATATTAAAACAATCCCTAGCCCACATTCACTAGCACTATCTGGAGTCCAAGTCCACAACCCCTAGCACCGTCACGAATCCGAGCCCACCAAGGGGTCGGGAATTCCGAGCTTAGACGCAATTGAAAGATATAAAAATGTTCTCGTAATAGATAAGGATCTCAATAAATACAAGATTCGAGTAAACCTAATCAATATAAGGCAAGAGTCCTGGTCATCATTGAAGTAGAGTCATAGTTGAAGTCTCTTGTCTCGGTTAGGATTCTTTATCTGCAGGAGTCCTACTCTAACAAGGTAATTAATCTATTTCTTCTATAAAAACCGGGTATATGCTACGGTTTTACAGTCTCACATTCGTTGACCTACTTTACATTAATATATTTCTCTCCTCCTTAAGTTTGCTCCCTGGAACGACTTAAGCATCAGAGGGGTAATGCCGAAAAAACTCTTTGGCGCCCCCTAACCTTATTTTTGTCTGTGCAGAGCTCGTAATTCCGACCTGACCCAATCAGCCGTGAAGTCGAACCCGATGGAAAATTTTAATATCATCAGAATGCATGTTTATAAGACATATTGAGTATGTTATATGAAATTATTTAATTCATGATTTAGATGATGTAATTTTGTAACATTGGATGATATTCGAGCTAATATACTTAACATATATTTAATAATACTTAGGAAATTGCAGTATATATATATATATATATATATATATATATATATATATATATATATATATAGAGAGAGAGAGAGAGAGAGAGAGAGAGAGGGGGGGGGGGGGGGGGGGGGGGGATGGGTGAAGGTTTGTCATTAAATGCAGTCGTACGTACTGAAGTTATAGGTTAACCTAAACTCGAATCAATGCTATAACCTAAAGTGGCACAGCACCATGTTTAAATTATACGTACACTGCTACCACCAAATAAATGATCATAATTAATAATAATTATATAACCACACGTTATTGGGCTCAAAGTCTCTATTGAATTATTGAAATCGCATTAAATTAGAATAGCGGCATTGCAACGACAACTAACACTGGGCCATACCTAACTCTAATGCTAGTTATATATATGTTTAAAATATGGAATTTATGCATGTTTTTATTTATTTTGTTATAGAGTTAATAGGTGGTCTAAAGCAATAACCAGTGCTTCAACTTTATTTCATGATGGTACCGGTAAACATATAATTACTTGACGAATTATGTTAAAAATTAAAAGATCAATTATATGATTCCTCGCCATTACCAGGAAGGCTTATTCTTGACAATGTGATTGTGGGGTTTGAGTGTATGCACTGGATTAGAAATAATCGGAAAGCCAAAGCAGGATTTGCGGCTCTCAAACTTGACATGAGCAAGACCTATGATCGAGTGGAATGGATCTTCCTTCAGAAAATGATGCGCAAGATGGGGTTTGCAGATAATTGGGTAATTTGATTATGAGATGTGTAACCTCCGTATCATATTCTGTTCGGCTCAATAATTCCATTTATGGCACTATCTGTCCTTCGAGGGGGCTTCGACAGGGGATCCTTTATCCCCGTATTTGTTTGTATTATGTGCGCAAGGTTTTTCTCATCTCTTTACCAAAGCAGTGGAGCAAAAATTGTTTAGGGTGTTAAAGTGGCCAACTCATGTCCGGTTATTTCTCATCTCTTCTTTGCGGATGACAGTTTAATATTCTTCAGGGCAACCAAGGAGGATAGTCTAAATGTTCGTCGATGTATTCAAATCTTTGAGAAAGCTTCGGGACAAGTGGTTAACTTTGACAAATCCTCCCTTACGTTCAGCCCGAGTACATCGGTTCAAAAATCGCAAGAGATGGCAGATGTTCTGTCGGTATCTGTGGTCAAGGGGCATGATATTTATTTGGGACTGCCAACATTCTCGTTACGCAACAAAAGATTACAATTTGGATTTCTACGACAGAGGATGGAAAATAAAATCAAAAGCTGGTCAACAAAGTTCTTTTCTATGGGAGGGAGAGAAATTCTTATCAGGTCAGTATAACAAGCAATCCCTTCCTATACTATGTTTTGTTTTAGAATCCCAGATAATCTGTGCCAGGAGTTGGAACAATTATGTGCAAAATTTTGGTGGCGGGGAAATACTGATATGAGAGGAATGCACTGGTTAAAATGGGACAGATTGTGTACCCCGAAGAGCATGGGTGGTTTGGGATTTCGTCGACTCTCCGCATTTAATAAAGCATTGGTCGCAAAACATGTCTGGAGGATTATTCAGAGGCCCCAATCTTTATTGGCAAGATTTCTAAAGGCAAGATACTTTAAAGACACAGATATCATGATGGCTGGGTTGGGGAACAATCCATCTTATGTGTGGCGTTCACTTCTGTGGAGCAGAGAGCACATTAAAAAGGGACTTTGTTGGCGGGTAGGTAACGGCCAAGGGATTTTAGCAAAACACGATCCTTGGGTCACGACGCTTCCATCTTTCCATTGCCAAGGGAATAATCTGCTGGATGATAATGCGAAGGTGGGGAATTTCATTACCAGCTCCGGATCATGGAATGAGACATTAGTGAGACAACATTTTCCACCTCATGAAGCTGAAGACATTCTTAATGTTCCTTTAAATAGAATTGGTAGTATGGATACCATATTCTGGGTTGGCAATAAAAGTGGTAAATACACTGTTAAAGATGGTTATCATAGGGAAAGAAACAACTTGGCTCCTCATCCTTTTCATTCATCACATCCAAATCAATCTTGGTGGAACTTACTATGGAAGCTGCGTATCCAGCCCAAGATCCGCATTTTTCTGTGGCGTGCCTCTCATGATTTACTACCTACACCGGTCAATTCGGCATTGCATCACATCCCCACAGAAGGTACTTGTCTTATTTGTAAATATTATCATGCATCTACGAGTCACTGCTTGTTATTTTGCCCGGTTGTTCGAATTGTGTGGAAGAATACCCAATTTTGGCAGTGCTTAAAATTGCATCGAGAAGCATCATTTCTAGATTGTGCTTTATTTCTTTTGGCTACCTTCAAGCAAGAGGATTTTGAATGTTTTGCTACTCTCTGTTGGGCAATTTGGCATGAAATTTTCAAGATCAACCATGAATCTGCAGGGAAGAATTTTAAGATAAATGTGGACTGGGCTTATGCTATGATGGAAAATTTTCGAAAATATAGTTTGGTTGGTCCTACTGGGAATAATGATTCTCAAATACTTATGGAGGAGAAGTGGGTACCACCACTACCAAACTATTTTAGGTTGGATGTTGATGCGGGCTTTGATATTAGAAACAACAAATTTAGCGTTGGGGCGGTGGTGCGTAATTCAGTGGGAAAGGTTTGTGGTGCGCAAGCTAGCCCTATCAGATGTCCAGGTTCAGTTACTTGTGCGGAGTTGTTGGCAATCAGAAGTGGGATGGACTTATGTCTCCGGATTGAGCTATCAAATGTTTGTATATTTTCTGACTCATTGGAAGCTGTTCGGATGGTTCTTTACCACGTAGAAGATCTTGGATCGGCTGGGGTTCTTGCTTTGGAAATCCAATCAATGTTAGAGCTTCCAAATTTTCATTCTATCCAACATGTGCGAAGAATGGCCGTCGAGGTGGCTCACATTTTAGCTCGCAAAGCTTTATCTTGTAATAGCTCCATTAGTTGTGTTAATGACAATCTACCCACGTGGCTTGTAAACATTTTATCTCGGGATATCCCGAATTAATGTTATTATATTTCATTTCAAAAAAAAAAATAATAATAATAATAAATAATAGGACTTTCGACACTGTTCCATGTTTATGGTGTAAATGGCAGTATATTTTTGGGATATAGTCAAAATGGTATTTCAAGTTGATTTATTTTGTGTTTTGGTCATGTGAGTATTCAAATTTAATTGTTTTGTCGTGTATGTTGGGTTGCGTTTGGTTTTCTTATAGGAATGCTGAAGTGACACATGATATGTTATCATTTCTAAGTATCACATCAGTATTTTCAGTGTCATGGTTTTACTCTGGAAAAAATGGACCAAAAACCAAAACTCGATATAACTTAAAAGGCCAAAATACAAATTTAGCTACTAACATGGTCAAAACACAAAATAGGTAAACTTTGATAACATTTTGATTATTTTCCAGTATATTTTTTAGAAACTGATATTAATTTTGAAATATATTTTATTATCTGTATTATATTATTAAGTTCCTAATTTATTCGCTGAAATATACTCATAAAATAAACAGAGCAGTGAGAGCAGGCCTAGGCGAGTGGCCCATGAAATAAAAGACCCAGTAATGGGCCTGGGCCTTGTTCTCTGTAAAACATTAAATTTAAATCAATTACTAGGTGCAAATTGCGATGCCAGAGTACTGGCCATCTCCTCCCCACTCAAATCTCCAACATTTCCCCATTCCGACTTGCAAACCGAGCGATCCATTCACGAAATCAGCCATGCTCCGCCGTGCCATCACCGGACTCTATCACCACCGGCCTCTCTCCACGGAGGCTTCTTCGGACGAGCTGTTCGTGGCGGCCTGGAGGCGAATAATGCCCAACATGGACCCACCCAAGACTCCATTGTCCTTCATGCACCCTCGCCCGAATGCCCCTTCTCTCGACGCCATCCCTTCGAAGCTCACTGTCAACTTGTTCTCTCCCTACTCTTCTCTCTTCACCAATAAACAGGTTTATGTCATCCACAATCGAAACCGTTACCGCTATTTGGCATTTTGTGTCGATTATATTTATAATTATTCTGTGCTGCGACTGTGATACCACCTTGATTTTGGTCGATACGTTGTTGATTCGCCATTTTAAGTGATTTTTCTGTTCCAGAGACCCAGTTCTTTCTTAGTCTTGTGCTGTCTTCTGTCATTGATTGATTTAATTTCGCGCCTTCCTCGCTTTAGTTGTATTTGGAATACTTATTTTTATTTTTTAATCGTTGCTGTCTTGTTTTAGCTAGCTCTTCATGTTGCACCATTCTTTAATATTGGCAAGATTGATGAGGATTGTCAGGGGAATATAGACAATATTATTCAGAAGTTTAGATTACCTGTTTGATGTCCCACCAGTCATATGTTTATTTCTTTCTGTAGATTATGTTTGTATTTGGATTTTGTTACAGCTTTATGGCCAATGTTTGATGCAATGCCAGAAAGATGGCTTTCTAAAGTTCAGATTAGTTCCTAACGAAGCTTCCGATCGGCTCAAATTTGATTTAATTCGAATTTGATATTTCAGAGATGAAATTGAACTGAAGAGACTGATTTAATTATTCAAAGAAAGAGAGTTCTGAATTCATTTGCACATCTGTTATTTATACACAAGTATGCCAACTAACTATCCAACTGATAAACCGACTAAAGTTTAATATCTAACCACTGAACTATTAACTCTAATATCCCCCCTTCGAGGTGGAAGGTAAATGTTCTTTGCAGACAACTTGGACATCAAATGCGATAGCGTTGAAAGTGGAAGCGGCTTCTTGAACATGTCGGCAAGCTGCAAGTTTGAACGAATGGGCAAGAGTTTAATTGAACCATATTTGAGTTTTCCTCGTATAAAATGACAGTCGAACTCTCTGTGTTTGGTGTGTTCATGAAAATATAGGATCAGTAGCCAAATGGATGGTTGACTGGTTGTCACAAAAAATGGTGGTAGATATGGAAACAGTGATTTGCAAATCCTTGAGTAATTGAGTGAGCCATAGAACTTCATTAGTAGTAGTTGCTAGGGCTCTATATTTTGTCTCTGTTGACAATCTGATCGTCACTTGTAAAATTTGATATACTTAATCATCTTTTATAAAAATTTATAAAATTAAATATGATCACGAGATCAGATATTTTCTTGATATAGTTCTTTCTTGATATAGTTCGATGGTTTATTCGGACCACCCAAATTTTATCTTGAATTTTAACTTTAGTTTATCATACCGATATCTCAACTTAATATGTTTTTTTGAGTCTCAAATAGGATAAAAAATCTTGAGCTTGAACTCAATGATGAAAATTAGTTGTGGTACTTTACTTGATTAGTTTCGTTTTCACCTATAGTCCAATCTGGCCTATAGATGGTAGAAAAATCTTACATTGAACTAGTATGCCGCTCTTCTCAAACCTTGCGGTATTTCTTAACCCACATTACTTGTGAATAGCATGTCTCAATAGAAATAGGAATAGCTCCCCTCATTATTCAGAATGTCATAAATGGATGAAACTTTCTTGTGCCCATCACCTAGGAGGGGGCTGGGTGTTTATGGAGCATATACAGGGACCCCTTCCTTTCGGTTATCGTCATTGCCTTCCCATGAGCCACGGAGAACTAAAAGTGGGGCCTTAAAGACCAATGGTCTGGGCAAATGAAATTTGGTTTGGTCCATGTAAAAGTTTTTCTTAATACGACGTGGATAAAATTGCTTAGGGGGAATTTAAACTCCCGTTAATGTGGGGATTTATGAGATGAGCCCGTGTATTTAAATTAATTTATACGCTTTTGAAGGCCATAAAATATTAAGTCCACCCTTGTTTTTTAATCCTACTTTATGGCTTCCAATCATACTAAACAAATTAATCGCTCCAATATTTATTCATTATGGATCATTTGTCAGCCTATGGTTTTTTCAAAAACACCGTGATTACTGCTGTATTATGACAGTTTCTTTTGCCATAATGAAGCAAATAAGCTGAAAATACTCACGCACTCTTTTACAAGTGATTTTTTGCTGTTCTGATCAAGTGTGGACCCAGGGATTCGAGATGGAAAGAGAGGGAATGATATGGGGCAACTTGATGAATTTGAGGGGCTCAAAACTTGTAATTTTTGAAAGTTTACATTGTTGCCATAAGGAAGCAAATAAGCTGAAAATATTCACACGCTCTTTATCTAATTGATTTGTTGCTTTTCCTATCAAGTGTGGATCCAGGAATTCGAGATGGAACGAGAGGGAGTAGTGAAAACTTGCAATTTTAGAAAGTTTACATACAAAATTTCAGAATCTTTTTTATCTTATAGGTGGATGATCAGACATCTCCTACTAGATGAAAGTTTAACCTCCATTGGATGAGGATTTTGATATATAGCCTTCGTTTGCTTAATCTTTGTTTTTATTAGATGTTCGAAGGTTAATTTGGGGAAAAATAATAGTGGGTCATAATGTCATATGTTAAAAAATGTTTGACCAAGGTCATGTAAAATTTTTTGCAAGATAGAAATCTGAGGCAGCCGTTAGTTTCATCTGTCATATGACTAATGATGAACAGGCTTGAGGTTTATTCATGTCGTGAAGGTTATGTCTGCCTTAGCCATGCTTATTCCGGCTTCTGTTACTTGGATTGGCCATTTTTTCTTCTCATAAATTTGCGGAGTCTTATGTTTACTACCTGATATTCTTTATGCTTCTATCACTATAGGTGGACATGGTCACTGTACCTGCCACGTCAGGGCAGATGGGAATCCTCCCGGGACACATATCGTCAATATCTGAACTAAAACCCGGCTTACTCTCCGTACACGAGGAGCACAAAATGACTAAATACTTCATCAGCAGCGGCTTTGCCTTTGTTCATTCAAATTCTATCACTGATATAATTGCAATTGAGGCTGTGCCAATAGAGCAAATTGACCCCTCTTGTGTTCTAAAGAGACTTGAAGAATTTAATAAGAAACTCAACTCAGCTTCAACTGATATGGAAACTGCTGAAGCCCGAGTTGGCATCGATGTGCTAACTGCTTTACGTTCTGCTCTCTCTGAATAGCAAATATAATTTTTCAAGAATTGATTACTAGTGAAAATAATATCATGAACAGGGATGCCGAACAGGAAGTAGCCGGGTTATGGATGAAATTTAATTTGTCGTTGAACAGACTATGTGGTAGCTCATGCCGCTTGCCTCTCTGCAATTCTAGCAGGCTATATTAAGAGAGAACTTGACAGTTACCTGCTTCTACAAGTTTATTTTCTCCGAGGTATGCTTCATTTGGTACTCTTTTGCTAATCCTTATTTCTCATTCGTTCTCGAACCAATGATTTTAATGTGCTCGCTGACATGGCTCAAAGGGATTTCTTAGGTTTTGGTACCCCTAGGCTAGGTTTCTTGACGCTTTACTTGTCGGTTTATTTCATCCTACCCATGTGGGCATTACCCCCATGATAGGATGGATGAACAAGATTTGCCTATGCATATATAGGACTCACTTTTTTAAAAAAAAATTGTATGTGTGACAAGATCTTACCCATTGAAATGAAGTGAAGATAATGCCCAGGATCTCATCTTGTCGGCAGAAGGCAGTTTTTGTTGTTTTAGAGCATTTACTGCATCGGTTTCACCCCCTTTTTAAGAGATTTGACAAGTTTGATCTGATGTAGGAATTTATTCTAGAAACCGAGACTAGTCGTTCGGTAAATGTGGAAGATATTGAATTTCATGCATGATTTCTTGTAAGTTTTAACTGGCCAGTTATACTGAGCTTTCATAAATCATCTGGTTTTTTGAATTCTTGAGAGATTTTGGCGTGAATTATTATGCCTTATATATTTGATCTAACAAAAAAAACAACTCCCTTTTTTCCACATATTCCATACAGAATTCTCTTATTATTGGATACAAATGCCATTGAATGCAATAAAAGAATAATGAAATTATAATTTATTTCGTTATTTTCATCATTTCTGTTTCTTCTCCATTTTTTTTAAATTACGCCCTAAATACTATATTATTGCGCGTGATGTATACAACTATTAGTAAGAATCAGACAAATGGTAGGTATCTTGGTCTGATTTGTTTGTTTGTTTGTTTTTTATTTGATCATTTTCTCATGTAATTAGTTTTTACAATTATGATAATATTTTTCTTATTTAAATATAAATTAAATTAATTGTAAAAATAACTATACATGCATTAAAGTATTAAATTAGTCACGAGGCTTGTCAAGCCAATTTTAAAAAAAAAATGAAATCGCGCATTTAATTAATTTGTTTCTTGCAAAACAAACACGGCATTTTTAAAAACTAGGGTGCGGAGTGCGGCCTCTATATTTCATTGGCGACCTACAAAACACGACACCTCGCAACAACATAAATTTCAGCAATTATAAGTAATCAATTTTTGTTATTTCCGTGGATTTTTATTAATTGGTTTTCATAAATGAATAAAACAAATCGAGAGTGAATATTGTTGTATAAGTGTTCCGATTCCAGCAAATTCATTAATTACGATTTGATCGATTCGTTATTTTTCTGGTTGACAACCAAACCGGCCGAGTGCCCTGAAATTGTGCTTCGATGATGGACCATAAAAAACTCAAATCTATTCGGCTTTACGAGTTAACGCGTCTCATCGACACTTTAGGGGATGCTTTTGGAAAAATAGTGTCATTGCAAGAAATACAAGGGAAAGTTCGAAAGAGGCTTGTTAGAGATTAGATTTCGTGATTCTTCATTTACTTTATCAAGTTTTCGCCTTTTTTTATATTTTCTGAAATAAAAAAAAAACTAGTAAACAAACATAGTGTAATTTTATTTTAAAAAATATGGTCATAAAATTTTTATAACAATATATATATATGGACCCCCCCGAAATTAATTTCTACGAGCCGTTTTCGAGTAAATTGGTAATTATTTAGGGGCCACTCACTTTTTTTCACGTAATAGTGTGTGTGTGTGTGTGTTGGAATATCACGAGCTGACCGTGGGCAACGGGCAAGGAGGAGACAATGGCTTTGAAATCTGCGCTCGTTTTTTGTCCACGAGTAGGTCCCGCTTTTGCATGATTCTGTGCTTTTATGATGAGTACTAGGCCCCAATTATTATATTTTATTTGCAAGTTGTATAGTTAAAAAAAAAGTAATTTATTTTTTCATCGACATATGTTATTAAATAAGATATTTTGAGAATACTTTCACTACAACCGATCACCTTGTTACGCGTGGCACTGAAAATATACATACATTTTTTTGCTCGGTCTCAAACGTTCTTTTTCGACCTACAATAACAATTCACCGTCTTCGTTTAATATTATTTTTTGGTAAAAATTTGTATGAAACTGTTTCATTGATCATATTTTGTAAGATATATATCTTATTTGAGTCATCTATGAAAAAATATTACTTTTTAATATCAGTAGGTTTGACCCGTCTAACAGATAAAGATTCGTAAAACCGTCTCACAAGAGACTTACTCTTATTTTTTTGAGTGAGTCTCTTGTAGCGGTCTCACGAATCTTTATCTGTGAGACATGTCAATCATATCGATATTTACAATAAAAAGTAATAATACTCTTAGCATAAAAGTAATATTTTTTCATGGATGATTCAAATAAGATATCCGTCTCATAAAATACGACCCGAGAAACCGTCTCATACAAATTTTTGAATTCTTTTATCAATATATGTGTATACATTTAACACAAATTATTTTCTAACAAGTTTTTGAAGTTTTTCTGTATTGATTTTTTAATATATATATATAAAAACTCAAATAAGCTTAAATATATGAGATAGATAGAGCATCGTATTTGAAAATTGATTCATGAATCGAATAAACTATTCCTGATTTTTTTTTTTGGGTAGAGAAATGATTAATTTGATCGATGATTTCACGAGTGTCACAGTTATTTTTCAACACAATAATATAAAATGTATTCTTTTAGTTCAAAGCGAAAATTAAACAAATGGAGTTATATTTCTTATAGAAAAGGACAAAAAATATGTGGGGAAGTTCAATGCAATAATGGGTTTAGGTTGGGTGTGTCACGATTGATTATGGTGTCGATTTCACTTTTTCTCCTTTGCACATTGTTTTCTTTCTCTTTTTTAGAACTAATACTCACCTTCATTTCTTGCAAATCTGGTCATTGAATTCTCACAAAGTTATTGTTTTGCCCAAAGGTATTTATTTTTACCTCTATTTCCTAAATTATATAATCTACTCGTGTCCACTAAGTGAATTTTGCTTCTTAAATTTTTTAAAAAACAATTTACAATAACATATTATCATGATTTATAAACATTTTTTTATAAGTCGTTAACTTGTTGACCACTTTAGTTACATTTGAGAGAACATTATATAAAATAAAATAAATTTTTACTTAATAACGTTCCAAATTCATACATCCAAAATATACAAAAATTTCTTGCACACCAAAGTGGAATCTTGAAATAGGTTTATATATATAAATATATATATATATATGGTCTTCAACTTTGTGTACAAAATTAAATACGATAGATAAACAACATAACACGATTGTTTACACGATTGATAAACAATCGTATAAAACCTAATACATAGAACAAAAGTTGTCTACCTTACTAGTAGTCTAGTAGATTCCATCCGTTGAATCTTGGAAATCTGCCTCTGCTTTTTCATTAGACATTAAATTTCTTGTGATCTACTCTATTTATATGAACCTCTTGAATGAAAATTGGGAAGTCGTGATCTATCATATATGTAAGAAACAAAACATGGCAGCTGATTATTTGGTTTGGGTAGTACTAAAGTACCAACGATGATACAGAACTACCTGGACCCCTCCAACAAGCATAAATTATATCATTGAAGAAAACAAAATGAGAATAAATTATTTAAGAAGAATTATAGTACTTTAATTTTTCAACGACGGATAACTTCTCTCTTATAACAAAATATATATTTATATTTCTATACTATATCATTATGTAATAATCTCATTTTAACAACTATTTCTAAATTGAAAATAATAATAATTCATGCAACGCGTGTGTATCTCTTAGTAGTATGTATTAAAGCGGAGAAATGTTCTTTCATTAACACGATGATTAAAATACTTGAACAAGTATTAGATGCTTTATTAAACCTATATATATATATATATATATATATATATATATATATATATATATATATATATATATTCCTTCACATAATCGATTTTTAAATTTATTCCCATCCCCCAACAGCCAAAGCCTCCTATAAAAGAGCCACCTCCCACTCTCTTAAAACTTCCACCCACAATCACTATTTCCTCTCCTCTTCGGTTTCAACGAAGGAACCCGCCATCGCCGCCGCTATACACGCAAAAGATGAGGCCAGGGGCTTCATATTACGCGAGATTTGAAGATACACACCGCCAGCCCCATTTTCTAGATTCTTGCTTCCTTTGCCGCAAACCACTCAGCCAGAAAAGTGACATCTACATGTACAGGTCAGTTACCCAAATCTTTGTTCAGGTAGATTGTCATGATGATAATCGCAATCTTTACTTGATCAATGCAGTTTTTTTCCCAACGAATAAAGATATTTTGTTTTGTTGGGTTTGAACTTTGAATTGATTAATTATGCGATTTGCTACAGAGGGAACACACCGTTTTGCAGCCAAGAATGCAGGCAGGAACAGATCGAGACAGACGAAGCCAGTGAAAAAAGATTGAAGCTCTCTTCTTCTAAGAGATCATCAAATACTGTGAGACAGAACACCGAATCTGAAAAAGAATCTGTACAGTCAAACACTGTTGCTGTCTCCTAAGTCCTTAGAAATCGTAAGCGAGTTTACGTAGGAAAATAGAAGGAAAAGAGGGATAATGATCGGGCCCGGATTCATAGAAACCGTTGAGGGTTCTTGAGATTTGAGATCTTGGGTCTGATCAGTGGCGTAGGATAGTTGAATCCATAAAAAGTTTTGATCTTTTTAGGTTTGTTTTTCTTGATCTCTTTCTTTTTGTAACTAGAAGAAATAGTATATGTGATGGGGTTGGTTAGAATTTCTTCTCAGAGTTCAGTATATTTGTTTGTTTTCCTCACATCATAATCTAAAGCATATGATAAAACTTATTCAGTTATTCTTTATAAAAAAAAAAAAGCTTAAAATCAATCTTTTAAAGATCAATATTTGAAGAAATTATGCTCTCACGTTGCGTTTGGTTGATGTGATAAGGTGTGTTTATTTTTTTAACTCACCTTATCTCTCGTTTGGTATGCGTGATTATTTTAACCAAGTAAATACTTCTTATGAATGATTAGGTTATATTAGGTGGGTTAAAATAATACCTCCTCACCCCCTAGAATTTTTTATCCAAATCTTAATCCTTCCTATTTTTTCAATTTTACCCTTCTCCTATATCCAAACTCACCACCACTTCCCGTCACGACCGTCGCCACCGACCACCAACCGCCGCCGTCACCGCCGGCCGACAGCCGCTGAGAACCAGCCGACGCCGAACCACCGACCGTCGCCGTCGACCGATAACTTCCGGCTGGTCGGTAGCCGTCGACGCCGCTGATAGCCGGCCGCACCGACGTTGCTGAAACGTCGCCGCCGCCGTCGGAGTGAAAGAAGAAAAGAAGAAAGGACAATTTTGTCCTTTCATAAAAAAATTCAAAATTATCCTACACTTAAAAATCTTACCAAACATAACACCATATATTACATTTCTACGACAATCATTTTCTTTATCATTTATTTACTAATCATTAATTTATTTTATCCTCCAAACCAAGAGTAGGTCTCATGTGAGACCGTCTCACGGATCATAATCTGTGAGACGGGTCAACCCTATTCATATTCACGATAAAAAGTAATACTCTTAGCATAAAAAGTAATACTTTTTCATGGGTGATCCAAATAAGAGATCCGTCTCACAGATACGACCCGTGAGACCGTCTCACACAAGTTTTTGTCCCAAACCAAACGTAGCCTCAGTGTACGGATTGGGTAGATAGCATCCCATCAATGTTTTTTTTGGTGAGTTTGTCTCGCATATGACAAAAACATGTGTGAGACAATTTTACGGATCGTATTTTGTAAGACGGTTCTCTTATTTGGATCATCTATGAAAAATTATTACTTTTTATGCTAAAGTATTGGTTTTTATGGTGAATATCGATAGGGTTGATCCGTCTCATTTACAAGAGACCTACTCCTCACATATATGCTCAGTATTAACTTGTTTTGCATATTATTGTGTTCGGGAGAGTTTATTCTGTGCCAAAAAGTAGAACATGCTGGTTATGTATATATATGTTATGAAAACATGTGAAACGAAATAAATGGTCTTGACCAGTTTTAAGTTTTCACGGAGAAATCACCATCGTTTGTCTATAATTCAGCTCGTACTAATTAAAAATCGGTGCCCAATATTCAACATTGTACATACTCGTTTAAATGTTCCATGTCAAACTTATTAATTTACAACTAATTTTCACGTGGTGAGCATTTAAACATTTATAAAAAAAATTAAATGTCGAATTCTACATATGTTATATTATTTAATTATATATTATGAATCTCAAAGTAAGAAATATGGCACTATTTTAAAGTCAATATTTCATTTCAATGAATTAAATAAAATCCGACTAAAATACTCCTTAAAACCAAATAATATACATGTGTGTGTATCCTAATCGTAAAAGAGAAAACAATAAAAATGGGAATTTTAATAATAATAATAATAAAATAATAATAATAAATGGGTATTGAAAAGCTTCTAGAAAGGTGATGACGGGCCCAAACTTTTCAAACTCCCAGCTTCTGTTATTCTATCACTCCAAATAGTCTTTTACTTGATGAATGAATATATTCAACAAATATTAACAGTAGAGTAAGGTTTTTTGTGAGACGATCTCGTGAATTTTTATCTATAAGATGGGTAAATCCTACCGATATTCACAATAAAAAATAATACTCTTAGCTTAAAAAATATTATTTTTTCATGGATGACCCAAATAAGATATATGTCTCACACAATACGACTTGTAAGATCGTCTAACAATAGTTTTTTTCATAATATTATTATTATTATTATTATTATTTTGGCGCTTGTACAATAAAATTATTGAAGGTAGCCAACCGGAACCAGAACAGCCTTATTGGGCTTGGACTCACTTTCAAAACGAGACAAGTTGTTCCTACGATTAGCCCAAGTCCAGAATAGGAGGGGCCCGTAAGATGAACATCTCCGAGGAGTAAAATATCTAGAAATCATAAGAAAGAGACTTTCATATTTAACGTTTTTATTTATATATATATATATTAATAAAATAAGTGTTTTAATAAGGGAACTGATTACTGAAATTAATTCTACTTTTAAAATGATCAACTTTGCTTTAATTGTTTACAAGAAAACAAACAGCTACAGAAATCGCTGCACAAGCAAAGTTCTGAAAACTCAAATCTTCACAAAAAGTGATGGTCCTTTTATACAACTACTACAATAAACCAAGAAAACTCCGTATCTACGCCATTTTACTCCGCTGCATCATCATAAATCTCCCACCACCTCCTCCACCGACATATTCACTCAAATTAGCCAAATGGGCAAGTCTCCGCTTAGCGGATTCCGCCGCCCCCATGGCTATTTCGGGCTTTTCTTCCATCGTTTCGCTTTCTAAATACTGGGTAGGAGGACTTTCTTCCACTGAAATCTGCAGTATTTTCTTTACATTTTCCACCACCTCGCTCATCTTCGGCCTGTCCTTGGCGTTTTTCACCAGACAAATATCGGCTAACTTTGCGGCGGAACGAGCTGCGGTTAGGGAGTATTGGTTCTCAAGTCTTGGGTCCATTATCATGCCAAATTTCCGACCATCTGCTGGATGCTGTTTGACCCAGTCCAACAGTTTTTGCTCGGATTTGGGGCGTCCCCTTTCTAGAGACCGTCTGCCTGTTAGGATCTCGTACAATACGACGCCAAAACTCCAGACATCGCTCTTGGTAGTAAGATGGCCGGTTTGTATGTAGTCCGGGGCAGCATATCCATGCGTTCCAACGACCTACACAGAGTTTAGGTTCTAAAGATAGTTGATGAATGTATTATGTTGCATACAATTATATCCATGCAAATGAGACTGCATGCAGATGGGCTTGACTAGAACCAACTTCGCTTCTACTTTCACTTAAAAGAAATGAGATAGCCTAAAAGTACATGAATAGGACAATAAAATCATTCACAATCTCTTACAAGCTGACCAAGAACAAGGTAAAAGACATCACAAATTTGTTGAGTTTGGGTGATCAAAGATGTATTCCGAGGGCAAGAGTTTAATATTTTCAAGATGGTACACTTAAAATTTAAGAATCTATCCTTTTTAAGGGGGAGACTGCCCTTGCTTGTCTCTGCGGGATTCACCTATAGTGTCTTTAAAGAGAAGGGCTTGCTCCAAATCTTACTAACAAGAGACAATATGAGAAGTTTTTCACACTTCGCATAAAAAGTGTAAATGCCAATTTTACCAGATCAGGGAACATACCGCAGTTGAAACATGAGTCCGACCAGCAGTTGGACCCTCCCTGGCAAGCCCGAAATCCGAAAGTTTTGGATGGAAATCTCCATCCAATAGCACATTTGATGCCTTGAAATCTCGATAAATAACCTAACCATTGGGATAAATAAAAATAATTTACATGGGATCTGGTCAAATTATTGAAGTAGAGCTCATAAATTCGAGATAACAGTTCGCTGTAATTTGATGCATTTCATTCATCAGGGTGGTAACAAGTTGTGTCTGGTGCAAGTACTGTTATACTCTTGGATGCTGACTCACAATTCGACAACACATACATCAAGCAGCATAACTAAAAACATGCCTCAGGTCTTTGTAAAATTGTTGACATTATGACAGGACGATTACATTAAAAATAAAATTTAATAGATGAACCAATTGCCCTTGAGTATCTCTTGTCAAGCACTTGCATTTGAGCTTGAGCAGAGTTTTTACCGAGGCACTGAGCCAATTGCCTTGAAAAATCAAATTATGGCAACAATGAAAACTCCATATTAACTCCAATCGAATGCCAATCTTGACTATATTAAAACAATGTGCTCCATATACTTTGTCACCCGTTCGGGCCCATAGTGACAAAAGTAAAGCCAATTGGTTATCAAGAAAAGAAGTTCCACAGGGCAAACACTGTCAGCAAGACATTTAGGGGGGAAAACGGTCCACCACTAGCAAAAAAACAGTAGAAACATAACAATGGCCAAGCCCGTGATGTTAAAACCTGGATTTCTAATTCTTCGTGCAAATAAGCCAATCCCTGAGCTGCACCAAGAACAATTTGCATTCTTTGATCCCAAGAAAGGGATGGATAAGCCTGGCTAAATAAGTGATCTTCCAGGCTCTTGTTAGGCATGTATTCGTACACAAGTAGCCTTTGAATACCTCTTTCTCCATCCACAGCACAGTAACCGATAAGTTTTACAAGATTTGGGTGATCTACAACACCAAGTAACTGCACTTCTGCTACCCATTGTTTATGACCCTGAACAGTTCGAGGCACTAAAATGATTCATTTTTCGATATAATATATAACAGCTGACTCACAAAACACTTCATAAACTGGAAGTTGGCGGCAACACAATTTTTAGCATGAATTTCTGAGCAAGATATCGAACATCAAGTCATCCACGATGGATTCACGGTCCCACATAAACTTACACCACATATTTTGATAGTTTTTCATTTTTTTGTTTTTTTTAATCTTTTTGAGGACTCCGGTTTTTTTAATTCTTTTGAGGACTTACGGTAGTTATGAAATAAATTCTGTAACTCCAAGTGTTTCAGGCCCGAAGGCGGACCGAAATGAAAAAAATTAATTTTTCATGTGTAATTTTTATGAAACTCCAAGCTTTGATCCGTTCAAAGCTCACTAAGCCGCACACTTGTCTGAAATTCCTATGCTTGCCACTGTCCTTCCATGCTTTAATGTAACTCTCACGTTTAGTTTGCAATAGCCACTTTTGTAAATCAATCCACATTGAATTGTTTGATGCATGGAGGACCGAATAATCACATAAACCAAAACAAGAAAAAAAAACTTTTCAAATTAAAGAAATCATCCGAAACCAAACCACTTCACAAAACATAATCTGGTTCGATCACAAAAAGGGTCTGCAGATTGCTAGCAGAAAAAGAAAGAGAATAAAGTTCTCTAATCCAACACATATCAAAGCAATAATCTTGAAGCATTATCGAACAAACAGAGACTTTAATTTGATCTCAGCAACCGCTGGCTAACCACACATGAGATCAAGAAGCATACCTGATAGCCATCTTTATTGAGTTTTTTAATGGCGACCACGAAAGGGTCGCCATTTCCGTCGGCAGGCTTGATGCTTGCCTTATAAACACATCCAAAACCACCTTCACCTATCTTAAGTAATCTGTTAAAATTATTAGTAGCCTGCTTTAGCTCAGAAAACTTAAAAACCCTTAAATGACGAGCTTTTTCTTCATATAATTCAGGTATGCTTCGAGGTGAAGGGGCTGAGCACGACGATTTTGTTACCCTCTCACTTTGTGAGATATCAGAATTGTTCTGATTTTTCAGAACTGGGGCTGAGTTTTGTCTCCTGCTTCTTGTTTTCTCCTTGAAAGGATAGAAACACTTCATTATCTTCTGCTTTTTTCCTTTAAATTGAAAGGGGCTTTTCAAGATTCAGTTTTGAACACTGGACTGCCATGGAAACCTGCAAAAATTCAAAGTAACCAAAAGAAAAATAAAAATCGAAATTCAAGGAAATCCTAACACACGCACACAAAAGAATTAGTCAGGTGGATTCAAGACAAATTAAAGAGTGGCAAGTATATTAAAATTTACCTCTCAAAAAAGTAATTTAAAGAAAATACGAAAGACAATTAATATCACCAACCCAAAGGCATAGCATGATCAGTTCAGATTCTGCTTCTTTAAAAAAAAAACAGAAAATTAGGGCAAAGGCCAAAGAAGAAAGTTATTACCATTTTAAAAACAAAAGGCATCACATATCGGAAAGCGAACTAGCAATTTCATGAAGAGCCAACATTACCCCCGGCTGGAAAACATCAAGAAAATGGATAAAAACGAGATAGCCCAGATGAAATCTTCAAGAGAGAAAACTTTCAATGATGCTTGCGTGTGTGTGTTCGTGTGTGTAATTGGGGACTATCCATTAATCATCAATAACTGAGAATTTAATGCACAGCGCAGTTAGGTGAGGCAAAAATAATATGATCAATAAATGCTTGTGTGTGTCATATGTATATATATATAGATGAATGGATGGCGACTATCTGTATATCTATTCTTCCAGGATTTGTTCAACCCTTTGGACTATCTTTTGCGAAAATTCCAACTTCCTACGCGGTCAAAGTGAGATGAAAAATAATCTCTCTCTTAACAAACTTTCCTCCTTCCCTTTTTCTTGCTTCACTGAATAAGGTTGGTTGCTCTCCTAAATATTTTGGCCAATGGGTTCCCTTGTTTCCTGTGATATGCAAAGAAAAGCTCACAAAACTCGCATTAACTAATAAGCTAAAAATTATTTTCTTTTATGTAATATGTGCAGTGATTGACCAAACATAAAAACTCATGCTTCAATTTAAGCTAAATTGAAAAAAAATATTCTATTTAAGCTGTTCATAAAAAAATATTATTTTTATTATAAATATAAACAAGAATATTACAAATAAAAATATGTCGAAAGCAGAGTAGAAAACATTTCCGTTATATTATTTGATAATATTTTTTAAAAAAACTGATTGCTTAAAGATGATTGGACCATGAGTTGGTAGTATAGTACCTGTCGTTCACGAGATATATTGAAATGGGATTTATTATAAAAAAAAAGACAAAGAAATGGGATTTGAGTTGACCTGTGGGACTCTCATTTCATCAATTAAAAGATAAAAAAATAGCCAATTTTGAAATTTCGAATAAAGGTTCTACATCGTCGTACGCATGAAGATATCTAGAATATTTTGAACAGATGCACTTTGTCTTAAGAGGAGGAATGAAGAGATGAAATGGGCATCATCATCAAGAAGAATGTCATGTTTTAAAGTTTAATTTGAGAAAAATGTATGCAGAAATTAAATAATCTAAGAGACAAATTTCTTGATAATGAGTTTGAATCGTTTTTAAAATTGAAATCTTACCCGAGTTTTTGTAAATTTTGAAATGTGCAGAACGAAATTAATGTCATTCTTTTTTGTTTTAAACAATACACAATACTAAAATATATTTTTATAATATTTGTTTTGAAATAAAAATACAATATATTTATAATTTTATAAATATGACATCAACTTTAGTAATTCTATTTACTTCAAACTTACTAATATAATATAATATAATATAATATTACATGATTGTTGACAACGACGAGTCTCCTCTTTCAAGGGGTTTATTGTCTCCAATTTAATTATATTTTTGGTAAATTAAAAACAAATGCTAAAAGAAGATGAATATCGAAATCGAGGCATCTTTAAAAAATTTAAAGAAATTAAATCTCGATACCTAACATTTTCGGAAAGACTTAATATTTTAAAATTTGGACAGGTCTTTGCAAGATGTGATGGATTTAAATGAAATTAAATTTAAATAAAGTTAAATAGATGAAATTATGGGTAAGTAAATGGAAGACGAAGACTATGACATAACTCCAAAAGTCCATTTTTCGATATTATTTATTTCAATTCTTCGAATAGCTACCAAAGACAATGTCAGACACGTCAATTAATATTTATACGCATTAACTTATTTACTTTATTGTTATTTATGTAATTTTCAGATCTCGTCTCATTATGTAATTTTTTCACATTTCATCTCAAATCAATATCTAATATATCATTCTTAATCATTTTTATCCAAATTTTCGATGCCATATCGCTTTTCTACTTCTTCCATTTTAAAAAAATAATTTATCTTGTCCAATTATATTAATTTATTAAATTTATGTATTCATCAGTATTCGTCTCATCCACGAACCAAGTGGTGTATTAAATTACTAAATTAATAGAAATCTTTTCTTATCTTGAGGTTAAAAAGTGTCTGCCATAAATCTTTGCCTTGTTCGGCGGGCTTTTGTTAAGTTAAAAGGCTGCTAGTTTGACACCTATTGGGCCTATATTTTCGGGCCTCAAAAATAATCCCAATTTTTTTTGTAAAATATGATCGTAAAATCATTTTGACAAAACCACGAAGCCCCCTATTTTTCTGACTGATTGGGCCTGTATGTATGGGCTTAATTTGACAAACCCATTGTCCATCTCTCTCGATCTAGGGCTGTCACACAGCTTCACTGGGGCCCGGCCAATATATAACTACAAGACTAAGTACGCCTGAGCTCTCTCTCCTTCGATTCGCGTCTCCTCTGTCACCGATCTTCGATGGTAATCTTTCCTACGAACCTCTAATCTATATCATATGCGTATAAATTTCTGATTAATGGTTTTAAATTTTGCTATTTTATGTTTAATGCTGCTGGTTTTAGTTATATTGTTTTTTCCCCATATCAGTGTCTGCTTCTTGAATTTTTTATTTTGTTTTTTCAGTGATTCCTTCTTGTTCGGTTTGTTCAATTCTTGGTTGTGTAGATTGATGTATTTAAGTTTATTCAATCTCAATTAGACATATCGAAAGTCGGTGCACTAGTTTTTACTTTCGTTTAGATTTGGAGTATTAGATATAGTTCACGGTATGTAACATGCAATTTTTCTGTATATTCGTCTGCTGTATAATTTTTAATGGTGGTTGGAGGGCAATCGTGCCAAAAAAAAATTGTGAGGTAGTGAATTTCATCATGGTTAATTTCACTCTGAATCTATGTAGGCTTCAATGTGAAGCATTGGCCTCACGTTTTTGTAGCTTAGTGTTCTTGTGAAATGGTGAATTTCAGCTCATTTGCTTTATCCGAGGTTGCTTGAGTTTAATGCATGTTGGACGGATCAACGTTGTCTATTTTGTTTTTATATTATGGTTCTTTATTTTTTCAGGCAAAAAGAACCAAGAAGGTTGGAATTGTCGGAAAATATGGTATGTTGTACTGTGCCAATTGCAGGACCTATGGAGATGACTTTTTTTCTCCGTTTATTTACTAGCATTGTTGATAATATTGACTAGCTTATTTTGATTGGGTGTGAGACTAATGAAACATTCCTGATTTTTGAATGCTTTTGAAGTAAGTTTGCTACTTTTTTTTTTCTTTCTGGGAAGCGAATTTTGATAACATGTTAGTATGTTACATGAATCTCATATTCCGTGTTCTAATTCAAATCACAATAATTGATTCTATAGACTGCTGTTTGTCTGGTGTACCTGTAGGTTACTTTGCAATTGAACTCAACATTTGCTTCCTATGCCACGCTGGCTGTGATTGATTAGAGTATCTTCTGACATTTCAGGCACCCGTTATGGTGCTAGTTTGAGAAAGCAGATTAAGAAGATGGAAGTTAGCCAGCATAGCAAGTACTTCTGTGAATTCTGTGGCAAGGTACGTGTTGGATGTTTATGGCATCTGCCAAAATTATAGTTCGAACAACGCACTTTGGTCTATCGTGCATGTTTCTGAATATATTGTTTGTTTGAATCGGTTGTTTCTGGCTACAATGTTGCTACTACAGTATGCAGTGAAGAGGAAAGCTGTTGGCATTTGGGGCTGCAAGGACTGTGGCAAGGTGAAAGCCGGCGGTGCTTATACATTGAAGTAAGAACCTTGCACAAATGCAATTTCTGCCTGTAGTCAACATGTATGCCTCGTAAACTTAAATACCCAACTCGCATTTATCTTTGTTGCAGCACTGCAAGTGCCGTGACGGTTAGGAGCACCATCCGAAGGTTGAGGGAGCAGACCGAGAGTTAAATTTTTTTGTTTAAATTCTTGTTATTATTGAAAGTTTTCATGTTGAATTGAATGTTACTTTAGACTTCCATGGTTGAGCATATTTGCAACTATGCTTTCCGAGCAACCTTCAATGCTCTCTGCTGTTGCTCTAATATTTTGCACTTGAATTCATTTGTATTGCTCTTCAAGATACTTCTTTTCAAGGGTTGATAATTACAATCTATTTTTTGTTATTTACACTCCAGTTGTGAATAAATTTGACACATAAAGTGGAGTGTAGATAACACAAAATAGAGCGTAAATATTTATGTGTCCCTATTCGTATTTAATATGTACTAATGATTTGCAATTCATCTATTCATTTCATAGTTAAAACCTAACGAGTTGCACTATCAAATAGTGAAATATTTGAGCTTATTTGTTGAATTAATGTAATTCTATGCAAAATAAAACTAACCAAACTGATTTCACTTGTGCAATGACCAAACAGAAGGGTAAAAACCATAATGAATCGATGAAAAAGATGACATGTTTACGGGGTTGTGTTATGATCACTCCAAAATTTTTCAAAGGTGAAACACATGGTGATTTTGTATAATGCTATATTCAATCGACGATAAAAATAAAGTTAGAAGGTCTCTTTATTATTATTATCTCATTAATGTGTGTATAGTGCATATAAAATAAGGTTTTAGAAAAGAAACAAATAACAGATACGTAAAGGTGAAAATACATCTGGTTCCGAGATAATTATAAGTAGCAAAAAAATCTCTTAGAAAATAAACACAAAAGCCTTATAATAGTTTTAACATTTTTTTCAACAATGTCATATTTCCCCATAATATGTGATTTCGTTTAACTCTTTTATGAAGCACACGTTATTTTTAATGAGTCGATCGCACATTAGTTTTTAACTTGATACAATTGTAGAACTTGGTATTTTTAATCTATGGAGAAAAAAATAATCTTTAATTTTAGTAAGTTGTAGATATAGTGTTAAGAGTTAGCAGGGAGTCGAAAGATCATGAAAAGTTGGACAGAAGCTGGACCGCTTCTCGAAAAAGAAACGACCGCTCGGCTAGCACTTGAACAAGACATGATGTTGGAAGCAGAAGAATCAAAATTGAAAGGGCCAACGCTGCCGATGATTTTCTCACAGATTTTGTGTGGGTGTTTCTTGATATTTGGCTGGCCTTTAGATTCCTTCTCGTGGAAGTACACAAGGCTACGATCGAAGCTCTAAAAACAAGGGATCAGAGGGCCTTTGCCTTCACTTTTATATGGAAACATAGCTGAAATGAAGAAGATTAATAAACGAGTTCAGGAAAATCTGGTTACGAAATCAGCAGATTCTGGCAAGAAGCTTCATTCATGGCCATCCACTGCTCTCCCACATCTCACGCAGTGGAGAGATGAATATTGTATGTTGTGAATTTTTAGCATTCCTCAAGTTGGTTTTTGAAGCTGAGAAATAGATACTTGGAGGCAGTGATGCATAAACCCCAAGTATGATTACAGGACCTATTTTGTGTATGCCACGGGGAATATACAGATATTGTGCTTCAAACATCCAGATTCGATCAAGGAAATAAGCCCTCATTTAACCTTGGGAAGCCTACATACTTTTCAGGGATCGGGGTCCTTTGCGCGGTCGAGGCATCTTAACATCGAACGGTCCCTATTGGGCTCACCAAAGGAAGATCATCGCTCCTGAATTCTATCTTGATAAAGTTAAGGTATGTGGTGTACTTCTCAATTCTCATTCAACAAGTGACTACATGAACTTAGACAAGCCAGTATTACTCATGTACAGTCTTAGTATTTAAATAATTATGTAGTTAAGCTGTTTGGTTATCGGGACATGTGTCTTCAAATCCAACAATATGATTACTATAAGATGTTAAAAACGCCATTCGTTTCTTTCTTCTCCTGAAACATTTAATATAATTTTTGCAGGGCATGGTGAACATGATGGCTGAATCAACCTCGATGTGTTAGAAAGCTGGGAGACCAAAACTGGAGACTTGGTAGGAAAACTGGAGATCAAGGTAGACGAGGATTTGCGCAAGTTGTCTACAGATATAATTTCGAGAGCTTGCTTTGGCAGCAGCTATGGGAAAGGGGAAAAGGTATTCTCTACACTTCATGCCCTTCAGAGAATCATATCGATACGGTTTTTCAGAGTTCAAGGATTAAGGCACCAAATTTTGAATTGAGTTCACTTCAAGTACAATCGATGACAGCAGAGGAAAATAAGTAATGAGTAATGTCGATTCACCCTCTTTCTTTTGTATTTATGTATGGTTATCTCTCTTTTTTGTCTTTCTGGACAAAACAACCCAAAAATGGCTATACGGCTCAGATCCCCTTGAGTTAGCAAATCAATGACTCAGCCAACTTTAGTTGACTCCCCCTGAATTCTACCGTTAAGCCTCCCCTGAAAACAAACACAGTTAAAACAAATGTTGTATGTTAGATGTTGCAACATTCAGATCATAACATCGAAACATTTCATTAATCAGGAGAAACTAAGATCAGAGAAACTAAAAACAACTAAAGTATTAAAACCATCAAGAGAGAAAAATGAAAGAAAACTCAAAAGCTCATTATCCTTCATTACTGCCAGCATCATCATCATCAGCCATTTTTGCTCTACTGGTTCAGCTGTATCTACTCCCCTTTTTTGTCCAGAATGGACACCAACATCCAGCAGAAGCTCATAATCAGCCACTTGATTTTCATAATGTTCAATGGTCTTCTTGGCATTTTCAATCTGTTGTCGACCATAGGCAATCTGAGCTTGAATGTAGGAGATAGACATTGTTACTTAACCACTAGGAGGGACACCTGTAGGAGGCGGTTTAGCAGTCTCAGACACAGGCTCAGATGTTGTATCATCAGTGTTGCCAACATCCAGAGCAACACTAGAATTCAGCGAAGGCAGATCGATCTTTCTGTTGCCTTTGAAATAAGCAGGAGAAATATTCAGAGGATCTCCGACATGACATTGATCTTCATCAATATCCCCAATGAAACCTTGAGATTCCAAGATTCCATAAATCAGTGAAGGGTAAGACAGCTTGGTTTTCTTGAAGTCTCCTTCAGCATATTGCAATGCTGTCTTGAACACCAGCTTCCCAAAGTTAAAGGCACTTCCAGTACCAATAGAAAACAACACCAGGGCCTGAGATCTAGTCACAGTAGTAGAATTGGTTGACGGTGTCCAATTCCAAATTGAGGTCTTGTGCCGCACAGAGAAAAAAGAAGTGAGATTGGCAGCACTCAACTTCTTGGGATGGTCAGGGAACACTTTGATAAGGCCTCCAGTGAGCACAGAGATAATTTGCGCAGAAAAAAATGAATAGTGAGGGCAGGAGAAATTTTAGAATGTGAGGGAAAATAATAAACGGTAAAGTTATTCATCATCCATTCCTAATTATTTAAGCGCACCTGATGTGGAGGAAGTTGAAGAGAACCTGATGCTCACTGGAGGCCTTATCAAAGTGTTCCCTGACCATCCCAAGAAGTTGAGTGCTGCCAATCTCACTTCTTTTTTCTCTGTGCGGCACAAGACCTCAATTTGGAATTGGACACCGTCAACCAATTCTACTACTGTGACTAGATCTCAGGCCCTGGTGTTGTTTTCTATTGGTACTGGAAGTGCCTTTAACTTTGGGAAGCTGGTGTTCAAGACAGCATTGCAATATGCTGAAGGAGACTTCAAGAAAACCAAGCTGTCTTACCCTTCACTGATTTATGGAATCTTGGAATCTCAAGGTTTCATTGGGGATATTGATGAAGATCAATGTCATGTCGGAGATCCTCTGAATATTTCTCCTGCTTATTTCAAAGGCAACAGAAAGATCGATCTGCCTTGGCTGAATTCTAGTGTTGCTCCGGATGTTGGCAACACTGTTGATACAACATCTGAGCATGTGCCTGAGACTGTTAAACCGCCTCCTACAGATGTCCCTCCTACTGGTTATATGTAACACTGTCTATCTCCTAAATTCAAGCTCAGATTGCCTATGGTCGACAACAGATTGAAAATGGTAAGAAGACCATTGAACATTATGAAATCAAGTGGCTGATTATGAGCTTCTGCTGGATTTTGGTGTCCATTCTGGACAAAAAGGGGGAGTAGATACAGCTGGAACCAGTGGAGCAAAAATGGTTGATGATGATGATGCTGGCAGTAATGAAGGATAATGAGATTTTGAGTTTTCTTTCATTTTTCTCTCTTGATGGTTTTAATACTTTAGTTGTTTTTATTTTCTCTGATCTTAGTTTCTCATGATTAATGAACTGTTTCGATGTTACGATCTAAATGTTGCAACATCTAACATACAACATTTGTTTTAACTGTGTTTGTTTTCAGGGGAGGCTTAACGGTAGAATTCAGGGGGAGTCAACTAAAGTTGGCTGAGTCACTGATTTGCTAACTCAGGGGGAGCTGAGCCGTATAACCATTTTTGGGTTGTTTTGTCCAGAAAGGCAAAAAGAAGGAGATTGAAAAGAATTTTATTCCTTGATATATTTTTCTTTTTAATATCTTTAATGTTTTGTCTTTCTAGACATGAGAATAATCTCGAATTAATGATATGATCTCGTGTAGATTTAATATTTGATATGAGACTATGATTGATATGACTCATAATATCTTTAAGTTATTATATCATAATATCTTTAAGAAATTATATTCTTGTTTTAAAAGAGTTTGTTTTCTAATGAAATTGTTTTCCATGTTTAATAGGACTCAAAAGAGAAGGGAAAGAATAAGATAGAGAGCATAAAAAATTTTGAGAGACGAATTTGTATAAAGAGTTTTTGAGATCGAAGCAATCTCGTGCCATGGTTAAAGTGTTGCTGTGAAGTGCTGACAACATCTGAAGACAACGTCTAATCACTGTTTTGATTAGTGTGTTGATTTTTGAAGACTTTTCACTTCTCAGTTGATGCATCCTCTGTATATTGGTTATACGGTTTGTTAGAGGTTTAAGATGCAATTGTTTTTTACTCGCCTTAATTAGGGAGTTGTTTTATTCTTTCACTAGTATTGGTTTTTGTAAACTTACAAGTTTTTCTAGTGAATTATTTTGTCCTGAGACACCGCGCAAGTATTTTATACTTGTGCATAATTTATATCTCGTCTCTCGTATTGTTATCATTCCAGTTGCGTGTTATGTGTTAAACTATAATTTCCGCTACATGTTTTCGTGGGTGTTACAACACCTACGCACAACACATGCATTCTGATACAAACAACACTCACCCTCATCAATTTACACTGTGGAAACGGAACTCTCAGTTTTCATGTATATTGAAAGGTAATCATGTATTCTCATACCTCTAAAGTTTATCATTTTTCGCCAACTTATCAAGATCTCCCCATTGCTCTCTCTATATGATTATAATTAGACAGAATACTTTATCAAGATTCAAGTGTTGCCATTACACAAAAATGATAAAACATATGTTGCACATTTCAAGATTTTCTTGAAGATCTTTCTATTTAAGCTGGATGTTTTGATTCTATCAGCGTGCTCAAGTCGAGGGGTTGGAATTGAAATCATACTAGTCAGTGTTCCTATATAAGAATTACAATGACAGTATATGTTCTTACTGTTCGAATTTTAATACAGATACCTTCCTAATAAACACAAGAAGAGAATATGGAGACTTGAGAATGAAATAGACGCAATGATACTTGAGGTTGTAAAAGAGCACGACTCAACGGCAGCAAGAAAGACCTCCTTCGCTTCGACTGATACTCAGCGAAGCTGAGAAATGTAGAGATGCCAATGGTGTGCCTACAGATGTGTCAAATGGACAAGCTTATCGTCGACAACTGCAATAAGGTATATTTGCTGGACACGAGACTACTGCTATCTCCTCGTCATGAAGCTTGATGTGCAGCTAACTTTTGGAACTTTATCATTTGTCGGTATATGTGATTTTTAGGCGTGTGTACCATGAAACCATTGCACAGACTCGTTGCACCATTGTGACATATGGTGGGCGAGAGACTCAAAGTCAAGAAAACGTGTCACCTTGAAACATTTTTTCCGTGTCAGATCCATAAGCAACAAGCACTGATTTTTTACTTTCCTATTCACTTGCAGCTAACCATGGTGATTCAAGAAACATTACGCCTATACCCCCCAGTAGCCTTGCAAGACATCAAATTCAAAGAAATTCATGTCCCAAAAGGCGTAATTGTTCAGATTCTGAATTCTGATACCTATACTTCACCAGCACCAAGATTTTTGGGGGATCAGACGCTCCTCGGTTCAAGCCAGATCGATTTGCCAAAGGGATCACCGGAGCCTGCAAGATTCCACTAGCTTATATGCCATTCGGAGTCGGGGCTCGTACGTGCTTTGACAGAACTTTGCAATGATGGAATTGAAGGTCATTTTGTCTCTCGTTCTTGCCAAGTTTAGCTTCTCTTTGGCCGCGACATACCGGCATTCGCCTGTGTTTAGATTGGTTATACTACCTGAATTTGGAGTCAGCATCACAGTTGAGAAACTCGAGACACTACCATCTCAAGGATTCCCTTTCATTATTTACGTTTGCAAATCTGAAACCTTGACTACTTGGTCTTCCATAACTCACATGAATTCTGAAGATTCAAATTCAAAAATCATTTCAAAATATTTTGAAAAACAAGACAAGACCACCGTAATTTTCCTACATTAAAAGTAAACCATAATGCCAACACAATAAAGCTCTAGGTGCCACTACAACTCGTACTTTGACTTCCTCAAAGTTCTTTACACGCAGTATTTCAATATAAAAGTATAATAAAGTAGGAGCATTCAATTATCATGTTAAAAAATTCAATATGTATATGATCTTCCAGAACATATAGCTTTCGTAGTTTAAAACATAATCTTTAAAACATAATCGGTCATCATCCGGTATTATTCATTTAAATTATACAATATCTCTTAACTCGATACAAGCATGTGTACGTGACCATTGAGTTTCTAGTTTACAATTGATGTACACTGAGTGCAATATCGACCATCACAATACACAAAACGAAAAGAAGAATGGTTTTGAGGGGATGATTGCCCCCAAATGAAATATATTTTTGAGTGTTCGGTTTTTTTTTTTTTTAGAAAAGGAATTTTTTCAAGTTCTTTTTGTCATGCAATCTTTCTCGTATTTCATTCGTCTCTATTATATAGTTCATATTTTTCTTTTCGATCGTCCAAAATATATAGTTCACTTTCGATATTTTATAAACAGTACTAATATACTCCTATTTAATGTCCATATTATATTCGATTTATTTTCTCGTAGAACAAAACTGAGCTAAGTGCGACTGCGAGGCACCAGGAAGCTCACTTTCTCCTCGAGTAGTTTCCTTTTCTTTCATTCTTTTAGTAATTCTTAACCAGTTAAAATTATCATGGCGAATTAGCATTCCTCTCTTTTTTCCCACTCACACAACTCAAAATAAAGCAACTTCCCGTCGAAAAGAAGTTCTCAAGAAAATCTTTATCTTGCTTTTTCTCCCTACTCTCATGCCCCCCACTCTTCTTTAAACCCCACAAAGTGTCATTTCAAATACTCATTGTTAATGCATGAGAAAGAAGATATTTTTCGCCTCGCTACATTCTCGAAAGGGTCCCTTCTGTTTCCCTTGATCCCCAAAATTTCTTCGAGAAAATATTACTGCAATAGTTGGGAGTATCGATTTTCTTGAATTTTTTCTGTTTCTTTTGGCATGAGTTTTTGATTTAAAAGAATGAGTACCAGCACTATTACGAATAGCAGTGTCAATTCAAATGCCACCGCAACCAAATTCATTAAATGTGTTACAGTTGGTGATGGTGCAGTTGGAAAGACATGTCTTCTGATATCTTACACCAGCAACACCTTTCCCACTGTAAGTTTATGCACACAACGCTCACAGACAGTGTATGTGTTACTGTTTCTTTCTTTGAGCTTGTTTTTTGAGCTTTATTCACTGTTATACTATGTTTTTTTTGGTGTGTGTGTGTGTGTGTTTTGACCATGATGCTGTATATGCTTGATTGATTCAGGATTATGTTCCAACTGTGTTTGATAACTTCAGTGCCAATGTCTCTGTGGATGGGCAAACTGTGAATCTTGGCCTGTGGGATACTGCTGGTAAAACAATCCCGTTCTTCATGTCTTTACTTTTCTTATTGCTGATTTTTTAAATATGGCCATCAAATTTCTTGCTTACTTTAAAAATCCATTTTATTTCTAGCATGAAGCTAGAGCTCTTCGTTTATTGTTGCTTGGGGTTACAATTAAGGCCTTAGAGTTGTTCATATGGTCATTTTATCATTTCTGATAAGTCTTTTTCTCATAAATTCGATTCTATCATCCGTTTGAAGTTAAATAAATGAATATACAATCCTATTATCTTTGTCAAAATATAAATATTTTTTTATTTTTTGCCCTTACCTTGTTTTTAGCTGACGATGCTTTAGAGTTCACAGCATAAAGAAAAGAATAAAAGCAATAGCTAGTTGGCGCGTGCAAGAATGATGTTTATGTGATCTTTTCTTTTATAGATTCTCAAATTTGAAACGACTTTTGGCAGGTCAAGAGGACTATAACAGATTAAGGCCCCTTAGCTACAGAGGAGCCGATGTCTTCCTGCTGGCCTTCTCACTTATAAGTAGGCCAAGCTTTGAGAACATTTCAAAGAAAGTAAATACCTTTTTCCTTGAACATTCGTGCTTAGTCAAGTGGTAGTCACTAAACTTTTCTTGATGCCGTGTATACTTATTTCTTCTTTTGCTTTTGTGCTACTTTTTACATTGGCGAAGTGGGTCCCCGAGCTAAGGCATTATGCTCCTTCAGTGCCCGTTGTTCTTGTGGGGACAAAACTAGGTAAGGATTCTTCATTCCTCATAAAAGAAAACTAGTTGCTTGGTTTTTTATCTTGGCATTTTGAATCATATTCCCACAATGTTTCTTATCTTAAAAACAGTTTCAAATTTTCTTTTCACTTGAGCGTATCAGTATCTTGAAATTCTAGAGAATCTCTGGGTACATATATTGGTGGAACAAAGGACAGGTTATGCATGTGAACTGGGTTTAATTTGCTATGTGAATCATGTTAATAGAAATATATACGAGTGCTGGTTAGGTAACCGAGATATATATACCCTTGCGTCTTTTGAATTAGTTCATTGAGTCAATTGAAGAAGAAATGGTGGAGAACATATCATTATCTTGTATGTTGTTTATGGAGCACGACGATCAAACTATGGCGCTTTCCTTGTTGTAAAGGTAAAAAAACTTGAAATTCATTGTTAACTTATATTGCAATGGTAGGCTAGAATATGACAATAAGCCACTATCCGGCCAATGAAAAGAGTTCGTTTTAAATTCCATTTGTATTTTAAGCTCGAATATTATAAGTAGCTCTCGAGGACTAGGCACTGTAATTTTTTTATCCTTATTCGAGATCCAACTCGTATCGACATCTCTTCGGCTCCATTTTCGATTATTGACACTAAATGTGATTGATGGAGCTCACGATATTCCAGATTTGAGAGAGGACAAGCAGTTCAAAAATGACTATCCGGGAGCATTCACTATTTCCACCCAACAGGTACATATGAGAACTCTACCTCAAGCTAAATTGTCATTATAAAATTTATCAATTTATCATAACTTTGTTGATTATTCGGGGGATTGAATATATGTTGTACTTGTGATATCTATAACTTAAGCTTGAACGAGCTCTTTCTGATGAGACATTTCAAGATTTAGATTAGTCCCTTGATAGTAAAATTTTGATATGAACTAGTAACTTATTATACCAACAAGGTTGATTATCTGGGATTTTAAATTTTGAATTTTCAGGGCGAAGAACTAAAGAAGCAAATAGGAGCAGTAGCGTACATCGAGTGCAGTGCCAAGACACAGCAGGTTTGTTCTATTCCCGATCTTTTCATGCATTTTCTTGAAGTTGTTTCGAGTGTCTCATCTGATTAGTTCGAGCGATTCTTGAAATACAGAATGTGAAGGCTGTGTTTGATGCAGCGATAAAGGTCGTTCTCCGGCCACCGAAGCTCAGGAAACAGACCAAATACTCAAAAGCATGCCGGATTTTTTGATCCGGATTCAGTCAAGAATGCTGATATTATAAATGTCTATTTTTCTCTCCGAGTTTATTTTCTCCTGGGAAAATATGTGATTTATCATGTATTTTTGGGTTTTGCATAATCCGCTGTTCTGATATCTTACAAGCCTTTCCATGTATGGGGTTTGATCTTTAAAATTTCTCCTCTATTTGGTTTAGAGTGAAATGGTCTTCAAAAATAATCCAGATTTCAATTAAAAAATATAAATATATTGGAATTATGAAAATGAAGTGTTTTATGTTTTTAATTAAGATAATTATTCATACTTCGAATCATAAAATTTGTAGAGATAAAAAGTTTGATAGTATTTGCTACAAAACAAATAAATTATCAAATTTTATTTGAAGTAATTACGTCCCATGGAACTTCAAATTTTCAAACTATCAAATTTTAGTTTTTACTCCTAAAAGAATAACATTTGTCACCATATCTATCAAAAGGAGAGAATCTTGCTGTTGGTGTGATGGTGAAGTGTTTTTCAAATTTTCATTAATTTATAACTTTGGTCATTTTCATTTTGACAAAAATTTGTGTGAGACAGTTTCACGGGTCATATTTGTAAGACAGATATCTTATTTGGGTCATTCAAGAAAAAGTGTTATATTTTATTCTAAGAGTTTTACTTTTTATTGTGAATATAGATAGGATTGACCCGTCTCACAGATTAGGATCCGTGAGACGGTTTCACACGAGACCCACTATTTCATTTTTCTTAATTCTCTCTTTTCAACCATTTTTCTTTCTAATTTTTCAACCAACCAATCAAACTATACTTAACGTAGTCATGAGTAGGTCTCTTGTGTGACGGTCACACGAATCTTTATCTGTGAGACGAGTCAACCTTATCGACATTCACAATAAAATGTAATACTCTTAACATAAAAAGTAATAATTTTTCATGGATGACACAAATAAGAGATCTGTCTCACAAACTACGACATGTGAAACCGTCTCACACAAGTTTTTGTCCGTAGAGTCATATATATTTATATAGCTGTGATATTTCCCTTTAATTAAAATTAAATTAATTCTATATAATTGAAAATTTTAATATAAATATTATGCTCACACAACGTGTGTGATAGCAATTAGTTTTAAATCTATACGATATTATTAAGTAGGAAAAAAATTAAAGTAAATGACTTTGTCGTCGTCGTGATTTTTTTAAAATATCAACAATACAACCTTAAAATTATAAAAGTATTATATTTTCATTTAATAAAACTATATTTTAGTAAATTTATGTGTTTGCTTATCAATGTCATCTCCACTTTCCAAAATATTTAAAACAACTAAAATATTTTCTTTAATCTTTATCGTGAATTTTTAAATGACTATATCATTCTTAATATTAAATTTAAGATAAAAATATCACATATATACATACATCGCGTGTAGAGATTACTACTTAATATTAATGATATATTTAGATAAATCCACAAGGATATCAATCTTCTTTATCTTATTCATATATAAAACCTCTAAAAATTAATAATGCTGAGACCACGAAATTTTATTAATATAGAGATATATTAATTAATCGATAAATGAATAATTTATTATTTTATATAGTATATTTTTTCAACAAATATAAATTTAATTACATAAAAAGTCATTGTGCGCGCTTAATCAATGTTGATGTCATATTTTTTGAATTAATATTTATAAAAAATTCGGACTACATATATATTTATAAAACTAAGTTAGTGATTCAATTCATTGTTTTCAAATAAAAGTAAGTGTATAAACAAAAACAACAATAAAATTATATTTTATTTCTTTTCAATATTTTCGCTACATGTTTCATAAAAAAACAAATAATAAAATAATATTTTACTAAGTTTTCTAGTTATATTTATAATTTTGGAAAAATATTAATTTATTATATTGACAGGATCATACTTTTAGATAAGAGTCTTCCAAAAAAAAAATATTACCTTATCAATGTATAAAAATTATTAATTTATCACATTGAACAAGTAGGGACTGAGAAAAAATATTATCTTAAAAAATTATTAATTTTGTTGAAAATAAATGATTTGAATATTGAAAAGTAATAGTTGAATATTTGAATGTTGAAAATAAGAGTTGTAAAGTTAGAAATTTGTGTGTGATGATGTAGGTAATGATGTATTTTATTTTTTGGATTATGTGTAATGAAACTCTATAAATAGATCTCTCATTTGTGAAGAAAATCACAATTGAGTAGAGAGAAAAATATTATAAAGTGTGTAGTTTGGTAAATTTTGAAAGTTTGAGATTTTTATTTTTTACCATAAATTTTTACTTTTTTACAACACGTTATCAGCACGAAGCTCTAAAAGTCCTACATACTTTTCCAAGCTCCAAACAGAAGAAAAAGGTAACAAAAGTAATTATATTTATTTTACTGTTATTTATTTATTGTGTATTTATTTAATATACAATATAATGTTATTATTAGAAATAATAAAAATAAATTTTTCATAAACTTGTTATAAATCCTGAGAGGATGTTAAGACGACATCCCACACTCCCGGTAAGGGATACGACAAGTATAAAAGCCTATAAGGTTTTTAAACAAAATAAATTATAACACTCATTATAATATTATGATATGATATATATAATTATTTAAACATGTCTAATATTATATATATCATATTATTACCATAAAATTATACAAATACATACATTTATTTTTTTGAACACCAACGGTCATAAATGGTAAAAAACGGCTAGTTTTGCCTTATAAATATGATCTCACAAACACATTCAATCACTACAACTTTCTCTTCATCTCTAAAAATTATTCTTCATCAAATTTTTCGAAGAAAAAAGAAGATGGCTTTCTCAAAGTTATTTTAATTATTTTGGTTATCATACTCACGAGTCTTGTATTTATCGGAGAATATCCTCCTCGTGCGTTTTCTTTATTTTTACAAATGATTGTACTTGTTGTTTATCCGTTACTTTGTATTGCAATATTTATTAACTAATAAAATGCATCGTAATTTTTTTAGTACCACCATGTCAAATTTAACAAAGCTCGAATTTGTTGCGCTCGACATCACGGGAAAGAATTATATGCCATGGACTCTCGATGTAGAAATGCATCTTGAGTCATTGGGTCTAAGCGAGACTATTAAAGAAAATGGCATATGTACATCACAAGAAAAGGCAAGAGCCATGATATTTTTACGTCGACATCTCGACGAGGGATTAAAATGTGAATATCTGACTGAAAAAAATCTCATGGCTTTGTGGAAAGGATTGAAAGAAAGATTTGAACATATAAGGGAAGTTATACTTCCGACCGCCCGTGATGAATGGAATATGTTAAGATTCCAAGTTTTTAAGAAAGTCAGTGATTATAATTCAGCGATGTATCGAATAATCTCGTAGCTAAAATTTTGTGGACATGAGGTCACAGAATCTGAGATGCTTGAAAAAACATTTTCCACGTTTCATGTATCAAATATTACTCTACAACAACAATATAGAGTACGTGGATTTGCGAGATATTCTGAGCTCATCGCCTGTCTTCTTGTGGCGGAAAAAAACAACGAGCTATTAATGAGAAATCATCAGTCCCGACCCACTGGATCAACAGCATTTCCAGAAGTAAATGCTGTAAGTAAAAATGAATTTAAACCTCGGAACCAAAATCAAATTCAAAAACAATATTTTGGTCGAGGTCGAGGTCGTGGACGTGGACGTGGACGTGGAATTGGTCGTAGTCGTGGACGCGGCCGTGGTTTTGAAAATAATAGAGATAGTTATTTTTATAACTCATCTCAAAAGAGCGTCCCAAACCATCCACAGAAAAGGCATCATGAGAATACAAGTGTTAATGAAAATCACTCAAAAAGATATGAAAGTTCTTGTTACAGATGTGGTACTCCAGGACATTGGTCCAAAGTTTGTCGAGCCCCTGAGCACCTTTGTAAACTTTATAAAGAATCATTAAAGGGGAAAGAAAAGGAGACCAACTTCACTGAACGCAGTGACCGTTTGAGTTATTCAACTCATTTTGATGCTGGTGATTTTATGAATGATTTCTCTGGAAATGATCAACATGTTGGTGGGATAGAAATGAACAATTTTGATGCTACAGATTTTCTCAATGATTTCTCTGAAAATGAACAATATAATGGTAGAATATAAATGTACAATAATTTATTTTTCATGTATTCATAGAATAATGTTTTATTGTATAATTATGATATGTGTTATATTTAAATATATATTGCCAGTAATTTATTTCATTGCATATTTTTTTGAAGTTCAAATATGGAAAATGCTATGAGCAAAACTGAAGTTTGCATACCCGATAGTGGTACAACGCACACTATCCTCCAAGATAAAAGATATTTCTTGGAACTAAAACCAACAAAAACAACGGTGAATACAATATCAGGTCCTGTAGACTTGATTAAAGGATGTGGTAAAGCACAATTTTTGTTACCTAATGGTACAAAATTTTTTATCAATGATGCTTTATATTCACCACAATCGAAAAGAAATTTGTCGAGTTTTAATGATATATATTCCCATGGGTATGATACTCAAACAATGAATGAAGGGAATGAGAAATATATGTGCCTTATCACATATAAATCAGGAAAGAAATATGTGATTGAAAAACTACCAATGCTCCCTACTGGATTGCATTATACACATATAAGTCCCATTGAATCAAACATGGTAGTTGATAATTCTTCGATATTAACCAATTGGCATGATCGATTGGGACATCCTGGTTCAACAATGATGCGAAAAATTATAGAAAATACACGTGGTCATCCACTGAAAGACCATAAGATCTTTCAGAATAATAAGTTTCAATGTAAATCATGTTCTCTTGGAAAACTTATTATAAGACCATCACTAGTCAAAATCCAAACTGAATCACCAATGTTTCTTGAACGTATTCAGGGTGATATTTGTGGACCAATCCATCCACCATGTGGACCATTCAGATACTCTATGGTATTGATTAATGCCTCCAGCAGATGGTCATATGTATGTTTATTGTCAACTCGAAATGTTGCATTTGCAAGATTACTTGCTCAAATAATAAAATTGAGGAATCAATTTCCCGATTATACAATCAAGAAAATTAGACTTGATAATGCTGGTGAATTTACTTCCCAAACTTTCAATGATTATTGTATGTCTATGAGAATCATTTTCGAGCATCCTGTTGCTCATGTACATACACAGAATGGATTGGCTGAATCATTGATTAAACGTGATGATCACAAAATCCTGTCAAAATAGAGAAACATGATGATTGGCCAGTCGGTTCCAAGGATAAAAATCCTCGAAAAAGAAAATTCATAGAGAAACATGATGATCACAAAATAGAGAATGTTGTTCCTGAAGAAACACATGATGATGAAAATGTTCTGTCAGAACCACAAACTGACGAGAATCATGAAATCTCTATCAATTACATTAATACTGGAAAAATATGGAACCGAAAAGATATAGATGAAATTGATGATATATTTTCTTATAATGTGGCAATCGACATCATAAATGATAATGAAGATCATGAACCAAAATCTTTTGGTGAATGTAAAAATCGGCTGGATTGGATAAAATGGAAAGATGTCATCCAGGTTGAATTAGATTCGCTAAATAAACGTAATGTTTTTTGACCTATAGTCCTTACACCTGAAGGTGTAAAACCTGTTGGATACAAATGAGTTTTTATTCGAAAGCGAAATGAGAAAAATGAAATAGTAAGATATAAAGCTCGACTTGTTACACAAGGTTTTTCTCAAAGACCTGAAATTGATTATGAAGAAACGTATTCTCCTGTGATGGATGCAATTACGTTTCGGTATTTGATTAGCTTGGCGGTATCTGAAAATTTAGAAATGCGTCTTATGGATGTTGTTACAGCTTACTTATATGGATCACTTGATAGTAATATATATATGAAATTCCCTGAAGGATTTAAGATGCCTGAAGCACAAAGTTCAAAACCCAGGGAATGTTATTCTGTGAAATTACAAAGATCATTATATGGGTTAAAGCAATCAGGTCTAATGTGGTATAATCGACTAAGTGATCACTTGATGAAAAAGGGATATGTAAATAATTCAATATGCCCTTGTGTTTTCATTAAGAAAACAACATCCGGATGCGAAATTATTGTTGTATATGTTGATGATTTAAACATCATTGGAACGAATAAGGAAATTCAAGAAGTTGTGTCATACTTGAAGGAAGAATTTGAAATGAAGGATCTTGGAAAAACCAAGTATTGTCTGGGTTTACAAATTGAACAAAAAGAATGTGAAATGTTTGTTCACCAGACAAATTATACAGAAAAGATCCTTAAACGTTTTAATATATAAAGCAAATCCTTTAAGTACTCCAATGGTTGTTAGATCATTAAACATAGAAAAAGATCCATTCCGTCCATGTGAAGATGATGAAGATATTCTTGGTCCAGAAGTACCATATCTAAGTGCTATCGGTGCCCTTATATACCTTACAAATTGTACAAGGTCTGATATATCTTTTGCCGTGAATCTGTTGGCAAGATTTAGCACATATTCAACAAAGAGACACTGGAACGGAATTAAACATATATTCCGTTATCTACGAGGAACGACAGACTTGGGACTTTTGTATTCAAAAGATGTTAATCCAAGTATAATTGGTTATGCTGATGCTGGATACTTATCTGATCCACACAAGGCACGTTCCCAAACTGGATATGTATTTACTCGTGGAGGCACTGCAATATCTTGGCGTTCACTGAAACAAACGCTCGTAACAACTTCATCAAATTATGCCGAGATTATTGCACTACATGAAGCAAGTCGTGAATGTGTGTGGTTAAAATCAATGACCCAACATATCCAAATTTCATGCGGATTATCATTCGATGAGAAGCCTGTGATACTATATGAAGATAATGCTGCATGTGTTGCTCAAATGAAAGAAGGATACATAAAAAGCGACAGAACTAAACATATTCCTCCTAAGTTCTTCGCATTCACCAAGGAGCTTGAGAAGAATAAATGTATTGATGTTCGTCACATTCAATCAAGTGAAAACTCATCAGATCTCTTCACAAAGGCACTTCCTACGTCAATATTCAGAAAGCACATATATAATATTGGGATGCGCAATCTACGAAATTTGTGAAGAATTGTTCATGTCAACATCATGGGGAGTTTACGTGACTGCACTCTTTTTCTCTTACTATGGTTTTTATCCCAATGGGTTTTTCCAAGTAAGGTTTTTAACGAGGCAGTACAAAACACGTAATGAAGACATCATCGTATCATGATCATCATCACAAGGGGGAGTGTTGAAAATAAATAATCTGAATATTGAAAAGTAATAGTTGAATATTTGAATGTTGAAAATAAGAGTTGTAAAGTTAGAAATTTGTGTGTGATGATGTAGGTAATGATGTATTTTATTTTTTGGATTATGTGTAATGGAACTCTATAAATAGATCTCTCATTCGTGAATCAAATCACAATTGAGTAGAGAGAAAAATATTATAAAGTATGTAGTTTGGTAAATTTTGAGAGTTTGAGATTTTTACTTTTTACCATAAATTTTTACTTTTTTACAACAAATTTATCGAATATTAATTTATAAAGATTTTATTGTATACGTCTTTTTATATAAATTTTAATTGGTTTATGTCCACGGTGGCAAAATGAAATTAGCACGTGACTTTGTCACAAAAGTAGACTGAACCTAATTGTGCTCTGGTGGGCCAGGCGTTCATTTTGCTTTTCGATAAATTCGATTCAATAAATTCTATAATTGAAAAAAATGATAAATAATCCATTAAATCGGTTATTTCCGGTCCACCCAAAATTATACTCGCTCGTAATTAGTTCTAACTAATTAATACCTGTCATTTCGCTAGTTACTCATTTCTGTTTATACTTACTTAAATCATAAATCGAATATGAGATCTTCATAATTATATATATATATATATACATATATTTATATATATATATATATATATATATATATATATATATATAAATATATGATGAGATGTGAGCGGGCGCTCCTTAGCTCCTTCTCTGATTATTAAATATAAATGACTATTATTTCAGGTGATTTGCATGACTCTCCAACTTGTCTTTCTAATAAAATCCCTCGATCCCCAATCCCATCTCCATTAAAAGAAGAATCAACACTGAAAATTTGAAGAGAAAAATGAGTTGCTCCAAATTCTCCATCGCTGATGTTGTAGTTTTATTCTCGATATTCTTTGCATTAACCCTTTTTCTTCTATTTTCTATTATCAAACCCTCAGCCTACAGATCACTCCCAAACACAAATTTGGTACGTGATTTAACTGTCCCGTTGTTCTCGGATTCGTCTGTTTACAGAGAATTAATCTATATGTATACGTACTTTTCTTGAAACTTTTGCAGGAAATCTTGAAAGATGATCTGCAAATAGCCCTGGAAAATGCAGCAATGCCAAACAAGAATTTGATTATCGCCATTATCAACAAAGCTTACGTCGAGCCTCACGAGAACGAGTATCCGTCGATGTTCGATATTTTTCTGGAGAGTTTATGGGAGGGAGAAGGAACAAGAGAGCTGTTGGATCATTTACTTGTGGTGGCTGTGGACAAGACAGCGTATGAGAGGGGTGAGTCCGCGGCCTGACACTGTTACAGCTGCTGGTGACGGAGCGGCGATGATTTCTCCGCAGAGCAGCTCATGTCGAAGTCTTTCATAGAGCTGATGTGGGAGACTAGTTTCTACTAAAGTCCCAAGAAACGGCACAACTTCATCTTCACGGTATTCCTGCTCCTTCAATTTATTAGCATTTGCCATTCGAATTTTTTTCTCAAATTTAAGATTTAATTTGATTTTAAAATATACAATTGCTCATGCTCTTCTTATTTTCCTTCTTTTATTTAGGTTTAGATCTTATTTGTTAGTAGTTACTTCTATAATTTGCGGGGCTTATTAAATTTTGGTGGGACTATTCATATTTATTTTAATTAAAAATTATCTAAAAATGCGTAACCTTTTTGTTATCTTTCACTTTTTATGGTCTTTATATTGCTTATATTCTATGTATATTATTGTCGACTCTTAATTCGTTTAATTAATTATTGTACGTGGAAACGAACATCAAAGTTGGTTTTAGATTAAATAGCATACTAAATAGTGCGACTAATTAAAACTTTGGTACCTTCTATAAGAAAAAAAAATGCCACTAACTAAAAATGCTTGTAAATTTAAATTTCCTATATTTTTTTTTTCTCTCTTATTTCATTGTATTTACTTTAATTCGTCGTTCACCTTATATTTTCTGCACGCACATTACGACGACAAAAAATGGACAATAAATAATTTTTTCGCGTCCAAAATTTGTTAAGTAAATTGTAAAATATCCGAGTGTACATGATGCCTATCTAGCAAGATGATTATTTATTCTTGTTTGTATGGAAGGACACGGATGTGCTATGGCTAAGGAATCCACTCACAAGACTCAGCATGAACGAAAACCAGCTGGACTTGCAAATAAGCACAGATTCATACAATGGCAATTCATCCTCTGAACTCAACAACATCAACACAGGATTTTACTACGTACGATCGAACAACCGGACTATATCGTTATTCGAAATATGGTACGACATGAGGAAGAACTCAACCGGGATGAAAGAACAAGATGTTTTGGAGCAATTAGTGCTTCATGGCGTTCTCGATCAATTAGGTCTCATGCCAAGATTTCTTGATACATTATACTTCAGTGGATTCTGCAGTGATAGCAAAGATGTTACCGTGGTCATTACGGTTCATGCCAATTGTTGTCGCACGATCGGAGCGAAGATGGTCGATTTGAAGGCCGTTTTGAGAGACTGGAAAGGGTTCAAGAACAACGAGAACAGTAATAATAGTTCTAATTTTCGATGGACGAATCATTCCTCATGTGTAAATTCATGGAAGTGAGTGACCGAACATTACGTGGGATTTAGCATTAGGTAGTTTGTGAAATACATAATGTACATTCGAAATTTTTTGTTGCCATCTGACATACTTTTAGGTAGTTTGTGAAATACATAATCTACATTCGAAATTTTTTGTTGCCATCTGACATACTTTTTACAACTTAAAAAGTTGATTAATAACTGAAATTGTTGATTCCGTGCGAGTGTTAGTCATTGTTATACAAGCATATGAGATTGTATGTATATGCGGTATTGAAATACAGTAATTGAGCTAATTTTAGTATTGTCACACAAAAGTAGCATATTTTTAAGTTCCTATTGCATTCGGGGTGTGTTTGCAATCAGTAAGAACAAATTTCTATTGATGTTTGTTTTAGGAAGTGTTTGGAATCACTAAGAAAAAATTGATTTTCACTTTTGACTTAAATCAGTTTTTGGAATTTTTTTTTTTTTTTTAATCTTCGGGATGTGCTTATGTTTTTTGTTTTTGTTTTTGTTTGTTTTTTTTTTATCAATTTAATTAAAAATTTCAAAGTTAGTCTAATGTTAATTTCGATTTTTCAAAATGATTGATATTCTGATAAATAAATAATTTTTTTTCTAGATTAGAGCTACGTTATGTAAAGATTATTTTTATTATTTTATAAAAAAACTAATATGAAAATCACATATTTATTAATAACTCTACCTTAAAAAAACTCAGCATAAACTTTCATTTTCATACCCTTCTCACTTTTGATTTTTCACATTTTTGTATAATTAATAATGAGTAGGTATTTTGTGAGACGATCTTACGAATCTTTATTTATGAGACGGGTCAACCCTACCGATATTCACAATAAAAAGTAATACACTTAGCATAAAAAGTCATACTTTTTCATAGATGACCCAAATAAGATATATATCTCAGAAAATACAAACAGTAAGACCGTCTCACAAATTTTTTTGTCATTAATAAATTTAATTATTTTTTTTAAAATTATAATCTTTTGCATACACTCGTAGACTTTATGCTTAGACGTATTTCGAATATATTTTTATTCAATATCAGCAATTAAATTGTAGAGAAATATAATAAACTGCTCGTAGATTTTTATAATTATTTTATTTTTTACAAACCCTTCATTTGAATTCAATATTTTTTTAGCTTCACGCATTTAGGTGATTGTGATTTTGAATTCGCAGAAGTGCAGAAATGGCGACGCTAAGGAATCTGAAGATAAAGACCTCAACGTGCAAGAGAATAGTGAAGGAACTTCACTCTTACGAGAAAGAGGTGGAAAGAGAGGCCGCGAAAACTGCTGATATGAAGGCCAACGCCGCCGATCCTTTTGACATCAAGCAGCAGGTCAGTTCTGGCACGCTTCATGCTGTTTAATTGTTGGGATGTAAGTGTGAGATGGTGAATTCCAAATTTGTTTTGAGCTGTAATACTGATCCACGACCGGGGACCTGCAATGCGAGCATTCAACCACTCAAATTGACCCGAAAAAGAAATAATAAAGTCGGCTTTGAGTTGTCTTGCTAAATTGCTTGATTGTTCTGTTTTGTAATGTCGGATCAATTAGGATGCTATCATGTTATTCTAGTCTATGGGTTCCGCCTTCCTTCATTTACATTTGTACCTATGTGAGCATGTGAGGTCTGTTTTAAGGACTTGTTTCGTGGTTGGGTTCTCAATTCCAATAATTTCGATATCATTATGCATCTGGGATGGTTGTCATTTCCAGATTTAAAATTGCTATTTCCAGTTATTTCGTTTGATGTAGACAAGAAATGTGAAGGTCCATCGGTGCCTTGGGTTGTTGAGACTAAACAAGAAGGTAATTGGAGTTAGCTCACTAGCCAAGGGATTATAAATGCAATGTGCACAAAGTTTAGAGTAGGAAATCTAGTACTTACTCGAGCATGAAATTGCATTCTGCATTTCTCTGTGATTTTCTTTGTACATCGAATGATCATAGTGTCTATTTTGTGCTAGATGAAGGTAATTTTTGAAGATTAGAACTAATATGGGGTGTCTTCATAAAATACAATTTGAAGATATACATGTTCATGTGGGTTTGTCATCGATGAAGAAGTCCTAATTAGGATTATTGATTGTATTTTTGTGGCCTCTTGGATTGTTTCAAAATTATTTGATATTACTTTAAAGGATTGTGTATGTTTACTTGTGGAGGTAAACGATGGATAGGATTACAATGCAGCAGATTTAAATAGAAGTTTGCACTCACAATTCATATTTTACAAGTATGGCAGTTTATTGAAAATGTCATAGTTGAGGCAGTTAAGATTCTAAGAACTTTGATGTCTGTTGAGTTTAGTTTTGTATGATTTTTTAGGGTGAAGACGGGAAAGGTGGGTGTGGAGGAGAAAAAAGAAATTTATGAGTATAATTTTTGTTACTGTTCGTGTCGAATCTTGGGCGAATGGTATTTGACCCTTCTGACTAGCTAGTTGTAGCAATAAGTCATGGTGATTAAAATAAAAAGAAAGACTACATATAAATCCATGCCTTATGCAGGGTGCACGGGACTCAATCAAGTTAGTCAGGTGTCTGAATTATGAATTGTGGAGGTGTTCCTTGACAGAAATTGTGGTTCTTCTGGCTAGACAAGTCTTGAAGTGATCACATCTTTTCCTGTTTACTTATTTTTAAAAAATAATGATTGAAAACTTCCTTTTCTTGATGTATTTAATTCAGGAAAATGTTCTGGCTGAGTCCAGGATGATGATACCAGATTGCCACAAGCGCCTGGAGGCTGCTCTAACTGACCTGAAAGGATTTCTGGTGAGTTGTAATTTTTATTTTATTTTATTTTATTTAAAACATTTTTTTGTTCTTTTCTTGATACTCTTAATTGTTCCTCCTCCACCTTAGTCAACATCATGAGGAAGCAGTCTTGCATCTTAAAAGTCAATACATGTGCAAGTGATTGAAGTTAACTAGGAGTCTAGGAGTTTACTTGACAGTAGGCTCTTACTAAGTGACCAAGGATTTTTGTTGCCATCCTTGTACGATAGGTTTTCAAAATTTTAATCAAAGTCGATAGCTAGTTTGCATTTGTTTTACAGACCATCCTGTATCAAATGATTTTATTTTCCTGGTTTAAATTCTTTTGGTATTGTACAAAAACAAAGATAGGGTAAAAAGATAGCTTGGTGATATGTGTTTCTTTTTACCTCACCTCTCACTGTTCCCGGGGTGTCTCAGACTTTTAAAATTAATCATATCGTGTCTTTGTTTGAGTTTTTGTGATTAATGTTTGTTAAGATTGAGACTTAAATCTAATTCCACTTCAAAAGCTAGTCACATTGGCTGAATTAAGTTCTTGAGAGTTGTATATATAAATTTGAACAATTATCTTCCCTTGAGCTAGATTTGGGGTGAAGTTAGACTCAATTCTCAATCTTAACATGATATAAAAGTCCAGGTTCACTGCTATGTGTTGGATTACCCTTGAGCCACCTAGCTAATGTTTTGTAAAATTCACGTACCAGTTGTTCATTCCTGGACGTGAGTGCAGTGTGCTAGATGTCTCACATTGACTGAATTAATTTATATATCAATGCTTTAAATGGTGGGAGGATGTGGTGGGGCGGTCACTAGACGGTTGTTTTTAAGCAAATTTTTATGAGTAATTATATATAATCATGCAATGTAGTTACAAATACTCATAATTTTTTATGTAATATATGTAATTAAATAATGTTTATGCATAAAAAACTTCTTATAACATAATACAATATAGACAAAGTACAAATAAATATATAAATATAAACTAGCAAGATAATTAAGCTGGTGGCCGGTGACATCAGCAGTTGGAAACGATTTGAGGCAGGTTTTGGTTGATGGTGGAGTACACTTGAAACCAAAAATAAATACAAAAGAGATTGAGATGTATTTTTATTATATCTAAAGTTTTTGAATTGATTGATTTTGACCGATTTTAAAATTATTTGACTTTAACAGTTGACTAGGATTTTAAAATCATTGACCATCTCGGTCGTCCGATAGTCTCGGACCGCCTATATAGACCCCCTTAGACCTCGACCGCGATTTAGAATACTAATATATATGGGCGCTTAAGCGGCCGCTTCGACCATCATTTAAAACACTGGTATATATGGACGTGACCAATTCTCACTTTTGAGCTAGTTTTTAGGGTAAAGTTACGACAGATCCATATTCTTAACGATATTTATTAGTTGAACTTTGCTCCAGAATGTTCAAGTGATTGAAGTTAACTTGGGTTTATTGCTGTGAGAGCCCATTTCCCTCAAAGCCCAAATGAACCCCAAGCCCGGCCCAATTTGATTAAGTTAAAAAAAAAAAAAAGAAAAATGAAATGATAATCATCTTCTTCTCTCTCCATCGGCAGAAAGCTGCGTTCCCTTTCTCTTTTCATTTTCAAAATTTTGTTCGTCGATTGTGGCCGCTCCGTTTGTCTAAAAATTAAACTAAATACATATTCGGAATCCTCTCGACGATAGCTATCCATTGATACCAAAATTTCGCAGAAAACTCGCGACTCTCGGAAACCCGTCGGAAACCCGCCGCCTGTTTTTCGCCGGAAAAGTTGAAAGAAATCTCGGGTTATCCTAGGTGAAGCTTGAATCTGAAGTTTTGAGTAATATTCGAAATTTCAGAGGTATAATTATGATTTTAGGGTTTCGAATTTTGGGGATTTTAATTCAATTGAGTTCCAATAAATTAATATATATTGGATTATTGATTGTAGGTGCTATATCGGAGCCGATTGGAGGTATTAAGCTAATTTTCGAAATTTAATTAGATAATATTTCGAATTTAGCCTATTAATTTGGGAATTTGTGATTTTTGAAATGTTAAATCGTTATTGGGATGCGTTTATAGCATTAGAAATAGAAAATGAAAATTTTGGAAATTCCTAGAAAATATCGAAAATTTCAGATTCGGTACGATTGAATTTTCGAAATTTCAAGTTGTCCGGTATTGAGATATTTAAGTTAAATAAATCGCTATATTTGACTTTGCTATGAGTTTTAGGAATTTTAAAGCCTAAATTATGGATTTTTGGAATTTTAGGCTAAATTAGTGAATATTGGAATAATAAATTGAAGTTGATATGAAATGTATTATTTGCCACAGGATTGGATTATTCGAGAAATCCTTAAGAAATTCCGTGGTAAATTAAGGGTTCAGTTGAGGTACGCATGAACTGTTTTATTATGACGTCTATAGTGATGTGAAATGACGTTAAGTATTATGTATGAGTTGTGGCGTGCTTTATGTGCTTTGTGAATAACGTGATTGCATTCACGCATTTATTTGAGTTGATCTCATTAGTGCATAGCATTTCGAGCCTTGACTCCGTTGATTGCTATTGTTACTGATCTATCGAGTTGTAGCGTCATCGATGGAGTGGGTGGGTAGGATTAGCACTCCTGATGACTTGCATGAGGACTGAGCGGGTCGCACCCGTACCCTCGATGCTACGTGCATGGATGAGCGGCGGCATGTTATTACGTTGCTGCAGTCCTGGCACGGGTGGCCACTGTTACTGTTGCTGATGCGTTTCATTTGGACTCCGCTTTGGTATCCATTATTTTGTTGTTGCCTTTCACGCATTGCATTACATTGCATTGCATCACATTGTACTTGATTTTATTTCATGTCAGTTATATTTGTCGTAATATTACTGGTTCGTCGTACTGGGGCCCGACCCCTCGTTTCTTTTTATGCTGTGGTTGTTTTTGATGCCATAGCAGGTTATTCAGGAGGATTTGACGCGTCTGGTGGAGCGTCAGGTAGTGGTGCCCAGTCGTCGAGTCGTGGTTGAGAGTTCCCAGATATATATATATACTATATTCTGGAGTCATACATTTACCGGGGAGATGCCCCGTGTAGCTGTACTGTTATTTTTACGATGTTTTGAATTGATAGTTGTGTGATCGAGCCTTGCCGGCTCTGCATGTGTTTAGTCCTGGCCAGTGCGGCTATAGGTTTGTGAATTGATGTTATGACTTTATTTCGAGTATATAAATGTTGTTGTGATATTTTGATATTTTTGGGATGTCCTATTTACGAATAGGTCATGCCGAAATTTCTGTAGGCCCAAAATGAGAAAATTTTAATCGCTTTCGCTGTTTACATTAATAAATCCTGATTGTTTGGTCATTAAATATTAATCAGGAGCACGGGCCTCCACAGTTGGTATCAGAGCGTAACTGGGATATGCTCGAATTAGAGTCTAGGGCACTTGAGTCTAGACACAAATAACATGATTGTGCATGTGTTTGACTATTTGCTCTTATTTGAATTATTTGGTATGATTTGATTGAATTTACCTGCATTAGAATGACTAGCTGATTAGGCATGGTATGTAGTTTAAAAAAAAATTGCCTATAAATTTCTTTTACCTGTTATCTGCCTGTGGATTTAATCCTCGTGTCTGGTAGAATGGCACCTGGAGGAAGAGGTAGAAAAGGAAAAGAAATAGCACAAGAATCTGAGGCGCAAAATGTTCGAGGACTTGCAGATATCATTAGAGGTAGACGTGGTCGACCTCGAGGACAAGTCGCTCAAAATGTTGAAGAAGAAGTTAACCAAGAACCTCCTCGACCTGAAAGACCTGGAGCTAGACAGGTAGCGATTGAGCAAGAAGTGGAACAACTGACACAGAAAGTTGGAGGAATGCAGTTAATAATTTCTCAGTTCCAAGAACTACGTCCTTCAAAATTCTTTGGCAACGAGAGCGGAGAAAAAGCAGCAAGCTGGCTGAAAAGTATAAATCATCTATTTAATTTGTTGGAGTATTCCCAAGATATTAAATTGAAGCTTGCCATCTACCAACTTAAAGATCGAGCACAACTCTGGTGGGAAGCCACAGAAGAAGCAATGAAGGACTCTGGTGAAAGTATTACTTGGGATGCTTTTCGTGCTCACTTTACCCAGGAATATGCACCGCTATCATATTATGCTGCTAAAGAAGAAGAGTTCAATCAGTTGGTACAGGGCAACAAATCAGTGGTGGAATATGCTTCACAGTTTTCTGCTCTTTTGCCCTATGTTCCACATGTTGCCAGGAATGATCAGGCTAAACTATCACGTTTTCTGCATGGGTTGCAGCGGACTGTTCATACGTTGGTGATGACTGGATCGCCTAATACGTATATTCAAGCAGTGGAAAAGGCGAAGAAAATTGAAGCAAGTTTGCTTAGAGGAGATCCCCAGCCAGGTCCATCATCTGTTTCTCAGGGATCTGGGAGTAGTATGTCAATGCCAGTGGATTTACCTCCATATCAGCCTGTACAGTCATACCAACAACCCAAACAGCAGAGGTACAAGGCAAAAGGAAAGCAATTCAAGAAAAAGTCTCAATCCAGCTCCTCCAGTTCAGGCAGTGCACGAGGGGGAGGTTCTGTTGGGTCGTCTAGCACTGTGCATTGTGACCGATGTGGTGGTCGACATTTTAGTTCCCAATGTGTAGGAGTTCAGGGGTCTTGTTACGTTTGTGGTCAAGTTGGACATTTCGCCAGAGTATGTCCTAATGCACAAAGACAGCAATTTCAGCCACAACAGTCTGGACAAGTTCCCCGAGTACCAGCTTTCCAGCCACATGCTCCTGCACAGTCATTTCAGCAATCTGGTTATCCACCGCCTAGAGGTCCTCCTCAGCAACAATTTACAGTGCCACAACAGGCTAGAGTCCATGCATTGACTCAAGACCAGGCTCAGGATGCACCAGGAGGAGTGATTGCAGGTATTTGTTATGTTTTTGACTATCCTGCACGCATATTGATAGACACAGGAGCATCTCATTCATTTTTATCTGCCGCATTTGTTGATGAGCATGAGATTGCTACTATTCCTTTGTTGGATACTGTGTCAGTTGCTACTCCTGCCGGTGTATACTTGATGTCCCATGAGATAGTTTTGAACTGTGTGATTAGATTTGAGGATAATATTATGATAACTAATCTAATCAAATTAGCTATGTCTGATTTCGACTGTATCCTCGGTATGGATATATTGACGAATTATCGAGCTACTGTGGATTGTTTCCATGGAGTTGTCAGATTTAGACCGTATTATGGCAGCAAATGGAATTTTTATGGTTATGATTCACAGTCTCGAATTCCATTAGTATCTGCAATGGAAATGTTCAGGTTGTTGTCAATCGGCAATGAAGGATTTTTTATCTATGCTCTTGATGCAACACGGGAAGAACGATTGAAAGTTTCAGACATTCCCGTTGTCAAGGATTTTCCAGATGTATTTCCTGATGAGATTCCAGGTTTTCCACCTCAAAGGGAAATAGATCTTAGCATTGAATTGATGCCGGGGACAAATCCTATTTCTAGAGCACCATATCGTTTAGCTCCAACAGAATTGAAAGAACTCAAGGAACAGCTACAAGATTTACTGGAGAAAGGCTATATCAGGCCCAGTATGTCACCTTGGGGAGCTCCAGTATTGTTTGTAAAGAAGAAAGACGGAACGATGAGAATGTGCGTCGATTATCGGCAGTTGAACCGGGCTACTGTGAAGAATAAGTATCCTCTGCCGCGTATTGACGACTTGTTTGATCAGTTGCAGGGTACTTCTGTGTATTCCAAGATTGATCTTCGTTCCGGATACCATCAGCTCAGAGTCCGAGAGGAAGATGTTCCTAAAACAGCATTTCGGACACGTTATGGACACTATGAATTCCTAGTCGTGCCGTTTGGTTTGACTAATGCTCCAGCGGTTTTTATGGATTTAATGAATCGTGTATTTCGGGAATTCATAGATAAATTTGTTATCGTTTTCATTGATGACATCTTGATTTATTCTAAGTCAAAAACAGAGCACAAAGAACATTTGAAATTAGTTCTCCAAACACTCAGAGAAGCGCAATTGTACGCCAAATTTTCTAAGTGTGAGTTCTGGTTGGACAGAGTTTTATTTTTAGGCCATGTTATATCTGCACAAGGAGTATCTGTTGATCCTAATAAAGTTGAAGCTGTTATCAATTGGCCTAAACCAACCAATGTGTCTGAGATTCGAAGCTTTTTGGGATTAGCTGGGTACTATAGGCGTTTCATTGAAGGATTTTCTAGAATAGCTAGACCTATGACCCAGTTGACACAGAAAGATCGACGTTTTGTATGGACTGCAGAATGTGAGTCTAGTTTTCGGACTTTAAAAGAAAAGTTGACCACATCTCCAGTGCTAGCTTTGCCTTCAGGCTCAGGTGGATTTGTTGTCTGTACAGATGCTTCTTTAAATGGACTGGGTTGTGTTTTGATGCAAAATGGGCGAGTGATTGCGTATGCTTCTCGTCAATTGAAGTCACATGAGACTCGATATCCAGTTCATGATTTGGAGTTAGCTGCCATTGTGTTTGCATTGAAGATATGGCGTCATTATCTGTACGGAGAACAGTTTGTGATTTATTCTGATCACAAGAGTCTGAAGTATCTTTTTACACAGTCTGACTTGAACATGAGACAGCGTCGATGGTTGGAATTACTTAAAGACTTTGATTGTGAGATTCAGTACCAACCAGGGCGAATGAATCAAGTTGCAGATGCTCTGAGCAGAAAGGTTCAGCCTAAAATGTTGACATCTTTGACTATTTCAAAGATTCATGAGCATTTGGGAACTTCAGGATGGACTTATCAGTCTAAGGGCGACTACTTTATAGTTTCATCTATACAAGTTGAACCACAGATTGTTTCTAAAATCAAAGCAGCACAGAGAACTGATCCGCATGTTCATAGATTGAAAGAATTGACTCAGACAGGTCAATCAGAAAAGTTCAGTGTTGCTTCAGATGGATGTCTGCGCTATCAAGGTAGACTTGTGGTTCCGAATTTGATAGATTTGAAAGAATCTATACTTCGTGAAGCTCATTGTAGTCGACACAGTGTTCATCCTGGAATGAGAAAGATGTATCATATCTTGAAATCTCATTACTGGTGGGAAGGTATGAAGAAAGAGATTTCTGATTTTGTGGCTAGATGTTTGACGTGCCAACAGGTTAAAGCTGAGAGAATGAGACCTGGTGGTATGTTACATAGTCTTGAAGTACCACAGTGGAATTGGGAGCACATTGCTATGGATTTTGTGACACACCTACCTCGTTCTAATCGTGGTTGTGATGCGATTTGGGTGATTGTTGATAGATTGTCTAAATCAGCCCACTTTATTCCTTATGATCGTACTTGTACTTATAAGAAAATGGCGAAAATGTACATCGATCATGTGGTGAGATTGCATGGTGTGCCCGTAACCATAGTATCAGATCGTGATCCCAGGTTTGCTTCGAAGTTTTGGGGTAGTTTGCAATCAGCATTGGGTTCAAAGCTGGCGATGAGTACTGCATATCACCCACAGACAGATGGTCAGTCTGAAAGGACCATTCAGACACTCGAGGATATGTTGCGAGCAGTCGTGATGGATTTCAGGGGTGGTTGGCAGGAATCATTGTCACTTGTTGAGTTCTCTTACAATAACAGCTTCCAAGCAACCATCGGAATGGCACCATTTGAAGCTTTGTACGGTAGAAAGTGTAGATCTCCGATATGCTGGGAAGATGTAGGAGAAAGACAGATGTCAATGCCAGAATTTATTCAAGAAATGAAAGAGAAGGTTGAAATGATCAGGAAAAGAATGAAAGCAGCTCAGGATCGTCAAGCCAGTTATGCTAATAAAAGGCGTAGGCCTTTAGAAATTCAGGTTGGCGATCAGGTTTTCTTGAAAGTATCACCGTTTCGTGGTACTATGAGATTTGGGCGCAAAGGGAAACTAGCTCCGCGTTATATTGGTCCATATGCGATTGTTGAGAGGATTGGCACGTTGGCTTATCGTTTAGACTTGCCGCAGAGTTTGTCTGCGATACATGATGTGTTTCATGTATCTATGTTACGAAAGTACGAGCCGGATCCTTCTCATGTCTTGAGGACTGATGAGGTGGAGTTGGATAGTTCCCTTAGCTATGTTGAACATCCAGTGCAAATCCTTGATCGCAAAGAGAAGCAACTGAGGAATAAGACGATTCCACTGGTTATGGTGCAGTGGAGTAGACATGGGAGAGAAGAAGCTACATGGGAATTAGAGGCTAAGATGCGTCAGGAATGGCCTCATTTGTTTGAAAATGTAATAAATTATTCCATGTATTCTGATTTCCCTATGTACTATCAGTGGTAAATGTTTGTAAACCACTTTTGTATAACTATTGTGTATGCTAGATTTCGAGGACGAAATCTTTTATTAGTAGGGGAGAATGTGAGAGCCCATTTCCCTCAAAGCCCAAATGAACCCCAAGCCCGGCCCAATTTGATTAAGTTAAAAAAAAAAAAAAAAGAAAAATGAAATGATAATCATCTTCTTCTCTCTCCATCGGCAGAAAGCTGCGTTCCCTTTCTCTTTTCATTTTCAAAATTTTGTTCGTCGATTGTGGCCGCTCCGTTTGTCTAAAAATTAAACTAAATACATATTCGGAATCCTCTCGACGATAGCTATCCATTGATACCAAAATTTCGCAGAAAACTCGCGACTCTCGGAAACCCGTCGGAAACCCGCCGCCTGTTTTTCGCCGGAAAAGTTGAAAGAAATCTCGGGTTATCCTAGGTGAAGCTTGAATCTGAAGTTTTGAGTAATATTCGAAATTTCAGAGGTATAATTATGATTTTAGGGTTTCGAATTTTGGGGATTTTAATTCAATTGAGTTCCAATAAATTAATATATATTGGATTATTGATTGTAGGTGCTATATCGGAGCCGATTGGAGGTATTAAGCTAATTTTCGAAATTTAATTAGATAATATTTCGAATTTAGCCTATTAATTTGGGAATTTGTGATTTTTGAAATGTTAAATCGTTATTGGGATGCGTTTATAGCATTAGAAATAGAAAATGAAAATTTTGGAAATTCCTAGAAAATATCGAAAATTTCAGATTCGGTACGATTGAATTTTCGAAATTTCAAGTTGTCCGGTATTGAGATATTTAAGTTAAATAAATCGCTATATTTGACTTTGCTATGAGTTTTAGGAATTTTAAAGCCTAAATTATGGATTTTTGGAATTTTAGGCTAAATTAGTGAATATTGGAATAATAAATTGAAGTTGATATGAAATGTATTATTTGCCACAGGATTGGATTATTCGAGAAATCCTTAAGAAATTCCGTGGTAAATTAAGGGTTCAGTTGAGGTACGCATGAACTGTTTTATTATGACGTCTATAGTGATGTGAAATGACGTTAAGTATTATGTATGAGTTGTGGCGTGCTTTATGTGCTTTTGTGAATAACGTGATTGCATTCACGCATTTATTTGAGTTGATCTCATTAGTGCATAGCATTTCGAGCCTTGACTCCGTTGATTGCTATTGTTACTGATCTATCGAGTTGTAGCGTCATCGATGGAGTGGGTGGGTAGGATTAGCACTCCTGATGACTTGCATGAGGACTGAGCGGGTCGCACCCGTACCCTCGATGCTACGTGCATGGATGAGCGGCGGCATGTTATTACGTTGCTGCAGTCCTGGCACGGGTGGCCACTGTTACTGTTGCTGATGCGTTTCATTTGGACTCCGCTTTGGTATCCATTATTTTGTTGTTGCCTTTCACGCATTGCATTACATTGCATTGCATCACATTGTACTTGATTTTATTTCATGTCAGTTATATTTGTCGTAATATTACTGGTTCGTCGTACTGGGGCCCGACCCCTCGTTTCTTTTTATGCTGTGGTTGTTTTTGATGCCATAGCAGGTTATTCAGGAGGATTTGACGCGTCTGGTGGAGCGTCAGGTAGTGGTGCCCAGTCGTCGAGTCGTGGTTGAGAGTTCCCAGATATATATATATACTATATTCTGGAGTCATACATTTACCGGGGAGATGCCCCGTGTAGCTGTACTGTTATTTTTACGATGTTTTGAATTGATAGTTGTGTGATCGAGCCTTGCCGGCTCTGCATGTGTTTAGTCCTGGCCAGTGCGGCTATAGGTTTGTGAATTGATGTTATGACTTTATTTCGAGTATATAAATGTTGTTGTGATATTTTGATATTTTTGGGATGTCCTATTTACGAATAGGTCATGCCGAAATTTCTGTAGGCCCAAAATGAGAAAATTTTAATCGCTTTCGCTGTTTACATTAATAAATCCTGATTGTTTGGTCATTAAATATTAATCAGGAGCACGGGCCTCCACAGTTGCTACTAGGAAGTAATTGTGGTTTGATTCCCCAATTTATGTTATGCTTGGCGCAACGCCACCCCAAGTCTTCAACCTGTAGAATGCCAGATTTTCATTTCTTGAACTTGGTTCCAAACTTTAACACGAAACCTATTTCACAGGTTGAGCTCGAGGAGTCAGACCCAAAGGAAGCCCCCGAGATCCAAGATGCTCGAACTATCATTTCTGAGATCGAACACACATTCCAAACTCCAGAGGCTTAGATGGAAAGCTCGGTTTGCTTCTGTGTTATAGATTGATTTACATTGGGATTGAACCATAGCTTTCAACATTTGGATGAGCTCAATACTTCCTGCTTCATGTGTGTTTTTTTTAATAAAAAAACTCGTGTTGCATTCAAGCTTATCTGCAGTATTAATTATATTCCTAATCCAAGTGTGTTTTTGGCATCCGCTTTCTTGGATTGGGCGAATTTTCAGAAAGACTTCTAGTCTGTTGGGTTTTCTTTTCGTGGAATCATTTTCTAGTTCTGAAAATAAAACTTTTACATTTTCTTTATGTGGTATCTGAAAATAATAACTTTCACATAATAACTTTCAAAATATAACAATCTGGATTCCTCAATTTCACACATCAAATTTTTTGACAAAAACTTATGTGAGACGGTCTCACGGGTCGTATTTTTGAGACAGATCTATTATTTAGGTCATCCGTAAAAAATATTACTTTTTATGCTAAGAATATTATTTTTTATTGTAAATATTGGTAGGATTGATCCGTCTCAAAAATAAAAATTCGTAAGATCGTCTTACAAGATACCTATTATTTTTTTTAATATAAAAATGGGATATCCTATTTTTTTTAGTACAAAGAGAAGAAGATCCGAACTCTAGTACAAGGACACGAGACAACGAGTGAGAACAACTTATCCACGTCTCGTACCATCATTTTATTTGACCAAAATTTTAATTTTCATACGTCCGATTTATTAATATTATTATTATTACGAAAGTATAAAATACACGTGTGCGTGCAGTTTACGAAGTATAAAAGAGCCATGAGGCCGTCACCGTACGATACAGAGATTTCCAGCGCTAGGGTTTCACTCTCGTTGAACATACGCTTGCGAGGAGGCACAGGCATACTCAACAATCATACGAAAATTTTATCGAGATTATTAATCGTATCTTCAAGCGTTGGTCGCGATCCTTTTTTATTGTTTTGTAATTTATTCGTGTATATTTGAACGGTGAATTTGGAGAAATATGCCACCTAGAATGACCAAGAAGACTCCGCCTGGACCAGGCAACAAGCGGGCTACGCGGGCCGCTTTAACGACGTCGGTGAATGTACAAGCGCATCCAGAGGAATCCAACGTGAAAGCGGAGGAGGCTGATGAAGATTTGCCACCTGTTACTACCCAGCGAAAGGTAATGGAGCTTGGAGAAAATGTGAAGGCGGCGGAGAGTTGCTATATCTCTCCGAAGAGTAAGTAAAGATACTTAATTATGAATTCGATATCACTTATCTTTTTTGCTTTTGTATTTTGGTTGTAATGTTTATTCATTTAAAATTTCGGGACGTTAGATATTCTGCTGTATGATTAGCTTTCTTTCTGAGAGTGCGATATGCAAGGCTGCTGAACATATTTCCTCGGGCATTTCGTTTTGTGCCTGTTCGCCTGTAGATTTCTGGTGACAATTTTCTTTCTTTTGATGGGTATTGGAATATTGGGGTTGCAATTCATTCTTTGTCTGTCCAAAATCAAGAAGTATTATTATTTAACCACCCAACCGATTTATGATTCAGGATTTTTGGGTCCTCATGTTATAATGCTGTGGCTTTTCTAAAGATTTTTCTATAAATGATACAAGATTGAGGTGAGAAATTTATCGTGTTTTGAATCCCAAGTTGGGGTTTTTGTGTCGGATAAGTTGCGTGAGTTTTAAATTTTGCACTCAAAAGGTCCTATGTAGTTAAGCTGTGTGACGAGCATGCATCTATTATTTCCTCGCTGAGCGAAAAATCAGCTGACAGTATAGTTAAAAGTTTGGAGGATAATGGAAATACCGGTAGCAAAATGTAGTTTGATTAACATTTTCCGTCCCAGTAATCATATTCTCTAGGTCATTACTAATTTTCCCAGACAAAACTGTCTTTTTTCATTGTGCTGATGCCACGTGTAGAGGACACATCAATTCTTTCCCTTACAACGAAAATTAGTTAGAAATGTAGTTGTAAAAGGTTAGAGATAACGGCATTGCCGGTAATCATAATATAATTTACTTAACTTGTCCCAAGACATAAAATTGTATTATCTAGGTTTTGACTCGTTTCTACAGTAAAAGGTCTTTTTGGTTGTTCCGATGCCATGCGTCAAGCACGCGCCAATTCTTTCCCTTAAACTAAAAAATTATCCAGCGATGTAGTTGAAAGGCAAGAGGATAACGGATTTGGCTGTAGCGATAATATAGTTTTCTTAACTCCTTTTATACTATCTGACAGTCAGAGCCATTCATCTTCTAATTGTTCTCTTATCTGGATACGATAAGTTCCAGTTTAAAAGTGCTCAAGAATTCTGTCTTTTAGAAGATTTTTTTTTTTGATAAGAAACTATTATATTGATAATAATAAGAAAACGATTACATAATGTTGTGGACAAGCAATCCACTCAAAAGGCTAGGAATCTTATATGAGCCTAATCTTAATAAAGTCATTAAGCTTTTTTGATATTTATATAGATTTGATGTATCTTGTTCGATATGTTGAGATGCTTAGAAGAGATTTTCTTGGAACTACATTTATGTTATAATTTCTTGTTATGGTATGCAATTTCTTTTTAAACTAAGGTTGAGATTTCTTATCTGAACGATGAGAATTAGTAGCATACAAACAGAATTCCATAGGATAAAGCAATCAATTGTACTTGGATATAATCTCTCCTTTTGTGTTTCTCACAATTATTGACTGAATTCTCATACAACTTAATTACATATTCCATATAATGTAGTTAAACATTGAAAGGATCTAAATCATCGCAATTTAATGATCTACCCTTTCCTTCGTGGAGTTAAAGATTGAATGGTGTTTCACACGATCATATGATTTTCCAGCTGCCTTTTTTATTTCTCATATACTCTTTCTTCTGAAGGCAAATGGGTTTAAAGTTCGAGGTTTGTGGCCCTATCTTTTTCTGTTAGCGGAATAGCTAGAACGTGAAGGTTTTAGTTCTAAAGACGTGTTATCTGAGCTTTGGAGGATTTGACTTTCTTTTCTTTTACACGTGTATATTGGTTACATTTTAGAAGGAATTTACTGATTACCGCACAACAGAAGTGGGTTCAATCTCCTGAGTGTCCTCTGGATATCTATATCTCACTGTTTTTACATGGCAGAGGATGTTGATGCCAGAGAACTTGGTGGTGAGTGTGAAAAAGATGAAAGGATAGATTTTGAGGATAATGACCCTGGATATGAAGCTGAGGAGTATGTCAGTGTAGATTATGATGAAAAGGAGATTGATGAAGATCATACAGAAGGAGACAAAGTGGAGGAAGAATTGGATGAGGCAGATATTGGTGAAGATGAAGAAGAAGATGTTGAGGAGGAGGAATTGGAAGATGTAGCCGAAGAAATTGAACATGAAGAAGATGATGAGCGTGTTGGGGAGGAGCATACTGAAATGATTAGTGCTGCCGAGGAAGAAGAACACCATGAGCTTGTCAAAGAAAGACGCAAGAGGAAGGAGTTTGAAATTTTTGTTGGGGGACTGGACAAGGATGCTACAGAGAACGATCTAAGAAAAGTGTTCAGTGAAGTTGGTGAAGTCACTGAAGTTAGACTTCTGATGAATCCTCAGACTAAAAAAAACAAGGGTTTTGCATTCTTGCGTTTTGCAACTGTGGAACAAGCAAAACGAGCTTGTGTGAAGCTAAAAAATCCTGTGGTACTTTCTTGATAAGTAGTTGTCATGACTCATTATTTTACTATTTATTGGGTCACTTCTTAAATACCCAAATCTCCAGGTTAATGGCAAGCAGTGCGGTGTTAGCCCAAGTCAAGACAGTGATACTTTATTCTTAGGTAACGTGTGCAGGACATGGACAAAAGCAGCTGTAAGTAGATTGTTTATTGTTAATTGGCAATATGTTTTCGGCAAATCTCTCAATTGCTGCTCACTGCTACTTGGTGTGCTTCCAGTTGAAAGAGAAGTTGAAGCATTTTGGTGTAGAGAATGTTGAGGACTTAACATTGGTCGAAGACAGTAACAATGTGGGGATGAATCGTGGTTTTGCCTTCTTGGAGTTCTCCTCACGGGCTGATGCCATGGATGCTTTTAAGCTTCTACAGAAAAGGGATGTGGTGTTTGGTGTTGATAGGCCTGCCAAAGTTTCCTTTGCAGATTCATTCATCGACCCTGGTGATGAAATAATGGCTCAGGTACATAAGTGGATAAGCTTTCTACTTGGCTAAAGGGGTGGAGTTCCCTGCTTAGTTAAAACTTTATTTCCATCCATACTACCATTTGTAGCACGTGGGAATTATTGATCCGAGAAACATCTCTAGTGGTGTCTTGACAAGTGTCTTTTTGTTTTGAATTGGCCCTTGGACACTTTCCAGCGATTTACTTATTTTCCAATAGTTACGAGTTGATCTACTCCTGACTTGATTACAGCGTGTGCTGTGAAATAAAAAAATGAAGATGTTGATGAGAGGTTGAGCATCTAGTTTGACCAATACATGTATATATATAATGGGATTGATCCTGCATTTTTGTAAATACATGCACTCTCACCCACAGAATACAGAAAAAAAATTTGTTCAGGGTAAATTTTATGCAATTAAAGTTGTATTTCTCTGTTTATTAATTTCTTGGGATTATGGGTTGACTTATTTTGCATGTCATTTTAGATACCTTTCTTGAATATTTGATGCTTTACTGACTTTGCAACATAATTTCAGGTCAAGACTGTATTTATTGATGGTCTTTCTGCTACTTGGGATGAGGATCATGTTAAGGAACTTCTTAAATTATATGGGAAGATTGAAAAAGTAGAGCTTGCCCGTAATATGCCATCTGCAAGGCGAAAGGATTTTGGATTTGTAACATTTGACACCCATGATGCGGCTGTGACTTGTGCTAAAAGCATCAATAATGAGGATTTGGGTGAAGGCAAAAATAAGGTTGCTTCTCAAACTTTGCTGTGGGTTTTTTTTATCGGTACTCCTGTGTTTGAGCTGTGTTAAATTGCTGCATGTTTCAGGCAAAAGTTAGAGCTAGATTGTCCAGGCCCCTTCAGAGAGGCAAAGGAAAACATGTTGCTCGTGGAGATTCTCGACCTGTGCGCAGGTCAATTCGGGGTGTTAGGAGTTCATGGGGTCCTGTTCCTCGTAGCCTTCCTCTTCACAATTCTAGAGGAAATGGGCCTCGTTTGGCATCTGTGGTTCATCGAGGATTCACAAGGCCGGCAAGCATTCGAGAAAGAAAACCTGTTATGCCTGTTCCTTCAAGGAGCAGACCCATGCCACCCTTGCCGAGGTCTTATGATAGGAGACCACCTGGTATGCAGAAGTTTCGAATATGTTAGAAATGCTTTTTCATTTTATGCACTGTTTTCTGATATTTTCTCTATAGTCCCACCATATCCCAAAGGAGGTTTGAAGAGAGACTACGCTCATCGTGAGGAGATTCCACCTCCTAGAAGCAGAGCTCCTGTAGACTATAGTTCCAGGGTTTCTTTGGATAGACGTCAATTGTACAAGAATGATTATTCTCCACATGGATCAGGTTACCCTGATGTGCCTAGAGGTGGTACGTCTCACTCTGTGAGAAAAGCTTACGTTGATGATGGCTACGGTCAGAGGTACGAGAGGCCACCTCCGGTTTACCGTGAGGTTCGTGGACGTGAATATGATTCTATGTCTGGGTCCAAACGATCATATGCTGTTATGGTAATTGCCTTAGCCTCTTAGGCGTTCTCCAGAAATCTCATACAATTCTCGTACCATGATAATTCCGAGATAAGAAAATTAACACTGATATTATATTCAAGGACGAAGTACCATCACGCTATGGTGAGACAGGAGTGCGTCATTCTCGGGCTCGTTTGGATTATGATACAGCTGGAAGTGTTACTCATTATGGGGATGCATACAGTGATAGGTCTGTCAGTTATTACTTTTGTTTGGTTTGTTAAAAAAGCTGTTATCCTTCCTTTTAACGTTCCTTCTACATTCAGGCTTGGAAGATCAAATCTAGGATACGGTGGAAGTAGAAGTTCCCTGTCTGGTCATGATTCTCATGGGCTTTACACTGATCGCCCGAGTATGAGTTACAGTTGAACTTTGTCTCAGGATTTAGACTTAATTGAATGAATTTTTTTTAGTAGTTAATCTGACACATATTTTTACGCTAGTTTTTTTTAGTGCTATTTGTTGTGTATCTCAATGACGGTATTTGAGGAACAATTATTGATATTATTCTCCTTGCAGGCTCATATGGTGGCCGTGATGTTAGTGGAATGTACTCACCAAACTTTGGCGGGGGTTATATGTCTCGTGGGAATGATGTATGTTTGTAATCCTTTTTATCACCTAGGATTCTCGTATTCATTTCTTGAAATGGCCTTCTAACGCATGATTCTCTATGAAATTTGTAGGTTGGTGGTAGTTCTTACTCATCACTCTACTCTGGGCGCGGTTTAAGTGGCAATAGTTATACAGGAAGTGGAGGCTCTGGATCATATTATTGAGGTATGTCTTTTTCTTCATGCCATTACTTTTTCTCCTTTATTGGGTGAAGCAGATAAAATATTCTATTCTCTGGGCTGGTTTCGATTTTAATCATGGTGCGGAGTTATGGTTATGTACCCTCTTCGTAAGTGCTGCACTTGAAGGGTGAGGAGAATTATGATCATTCTTGACATTGTCCGTGGCAGAGTTTGGAATTGAGAAGAGGCTGCTTAGGATGTGGATTGTTTGAAGTTATGCACTTGGATGCTTGCATTTCAAGCGGAAGCATGAGTTTGATATTATGCAGCCTCTTAGTGGGTTGAGAAATATGTAGGCCTTGGATTGTGTACCAGACTATTTAAGATCTGTGTTTGAATATTTTAATCATCCTGTATATTTTCTGCTTTAAGGTATTCTGACTTTCTTGGAAATTAAGAAAGACTACATATCAGTTTGTGGACTTTTAAGGGTTCTTGTTTTTTGGTCGGTCCCTATTTGAACTGCAAGGGAAAGAAAGTGATTTATTTGTTTAATGGGTGACACTATGGAAATTGTTGAAAGGTGTGTGACATTTGGCTCCTCACGATCTTGAGGCATTATATGCTTGAACAAAATTAGACGTCATCTGGATATGATAAAAATGGATTTTGAGTTAATGTCTTTGAAGATGGGCTTTCTACATTATTAAACCACGCCAATTGTTCCTTCCGAATTTCTATGATTTATAGATGCAAAAGTTTGGGTGTAAGATAATGTACAAAACCCCGGTTCTTTATGTCGGCAATTTAGCCAAAATTGCTCAAGCAGTGAGCTTTGACTGGATAGGATTTGCTTATCAGTGGGTTGGGATTTTCTTTTTGTTCGGTGCACCATTAGTTTGTTGAAATGAACTTATTACTTGGACGATTGGTTTCCCATTGTTTTTAGTGATGTGTTATTTTACTTTCGCCTGCATCAGATATTGAATTTACTAGTGCTTAAACTGGATTAAAGCACCAATGTTTCATTGATGGCATTTGATGTTAACCGCTATGGCTATGTTATTATGCTTGAAACAGTTTCATTTCAATAGATCGTAGTGAGATTGACTGTAAAATGTGTCTGAATAACAACAAACTGATCGACACCGAAAGAAAGAAACCTTACGTGTCAGTGATACCTTTCCTTGGGATGGCCTTGTGTTCGATGAAGTCTGAGGAACTTATGAATGTGAGTTTAGTGCTAATAGTTTTTGAAAACCATTGGTTATGGCATTGGATGTTGATACTAAGTGGATGGGAAATTGGTGGTGTTGGAAACTTATTTTGCTCCCGAGTTGGTACTTATATTCTTTAGAAAGGGCCCCCTACCCAACTTCGACATGTGCTCACAGCAACCCTGCCAAAATCACATTGTGCATATTTTGGTTAGTCAAGGCTTGATTCTGCCCATGATTATATTTTGTTGAAAGTGATGGTATTCCATGCCTACTATAGCTTCCAGAGCATGACATATGCTCGGGATCAGCCAGAGAAAATATTCATTAACCTGATATTAATGGACTTGGAAATGGAACGAGAGATGTTACTGACGAGGTAAAATGGATGCTGGTAGTAATGCACTTTGTTTTTGTCCCTACCTTGTGAATTTATATGGTAAAACGAGTTTCTCTGTGTATACAACATAATAGGATCGTTCTTGGGTTGAGTGATTTCTTTAAAGATAGTTATTTGATTGGTGCCCTCTAAAAGAGAACTGAAAGAGGTTCTCTCGTAATGGGAATGATCCTATATTTATTTTGGATAAGTCTAAACCCATGTGGTTCCGAGAACCGGGAGCTCTACCCAAGAAATATATTACCAATAGATTAATGCATATGTTCTCAAATTTGCCCTGGCGAGTTTGATCAAAAAGATGGTAATGGTTACTTCTCACGATTGTTGTTAGCTCTAAATTTTACTAATGGCATGTAGGTGTGATCATTCTTTATTTATTTATTTATTATGTTATCGACTAATGTCGGAAGTAGACAGGGTTGGAAATTCCCCAGGTTAAAAGAGTTTGGAGAACAAGTTTTTCATGTATCGACTGACGAACATTCTTTTCATTCGTTAGGCGATGTTATCTGTTTATAGCTTTGTAAATTTATTCTCTATGTCTATATTTATAATAGAATACGTCGCTAGTGTGTTTTGGGACAAATTTGTGTGCGCTTGACTGCCTTTCTCTAAAATTTTTTATATGTTGTGGTTTTCAAAAAAATATTAGTTTCAGTCTTTTTTTTACCTTTTTCCCCCCCAAGAAATATTAGTTTTACACAACCGTAAAGAACTGGATCAATTTTTTTGCTGCTCGAGGTCTCTGATACAATTCGCAATCCAATAGTTTGAAGGCTCAGCTTTTGTTATTTGGTATTATTTTGAGATTTTGCAGCAGAAGATACTTGTTTCCACGGTATATTCACTGCTATGATGTATTTATCCAGTGGTGAATCTGCAATAATATTTATAATTCGAAGGAAGCTGTAATAGGACCCGGAGTAAACCTTAGTGGGATACAACATTAAAGGACTTGAACATACTTTTTATTTTCAATCCGGAGATTAAATCCTTCTTCCAAACATCACTATCTTCAATATAAAATCTCTCTCTAAGAAAAACCCATAAAACTATATCGCATTTTTCTTGTAGCTAGCGAAAGTCGTTTTTAACAGAATAAATCGGAATGTTATTCAATGGTAATTATGATGAATAAACTGAGGTCCCAAATCCATCCCCCATGGTGATGTATGGATTTTTTTCTGTGTTTTTAATAAATAAAACTGATTATATTCATCCAAGAAAGACAAGACGAGAGTAAAATCCTCTGACCGTAGGACGGAGCAAGCCACTGGAGAAGGATCTCTTCATACGACTTGAAACTCGTTTCCTGTATCTTGTTGCATTTCTCGTATCTTGTCTGCCGAAGCCAAAACTGCTTCGTTACATTTACATTATTCCAACTTCATCAGTGTCAAACTGGACTTGGGATCTCCTCTTAACTTCTCACAATCTCTTAGGAGTTGATCTAAGCAAGGAAAGGGATTGTCATGCTGATCGATGTTCAGTGCACCTAGTTCAAACCTTGAAGCATCAAGAGTTTTAGTCGACATAAGTCCCCCTCGTTGGACTCCAGTCGTCCCCTTGGCATGAGTTGATTTTCAGTTGTGAGAACTTCAAGACTCGGTAAACATCCAACAATTGACAAATCTTCCCAAGAAATCGAACATCCGGTCAGAGTCATCTCTTAGAGTGAAGGTGGGAAGTGGAACTTACTTCTCCCCAGAACCCACCTTATCGGTGTATCCAGATCGTAGTATACGTATATTTTCAATGTTCTGAGTTGTTGTAGATTGAAAATATTCTGAAACTTATAATGGGACCGTTCTGCTTGCTGAGCGTGATAGAACGAGAGTATCACGAGAAATTTTGAGCCTCTCGATAGATGGGATTCTTGCCAACACGTCCTTCGTGAATCTGAGAGTTTTTTATTCCTGATAGCGTGTGTAGGTTTTTGTGAACTAGAGGACTCCCTTCCACACCAAGTTGTGTACCAAATGGATAAATCAAAGAACCTTCCATGAATTCGACATGCCTTAATGTCTCATATTCCAGATTTCTACTGGTAGATTCGCGCTATGCTCTTGATGAATCATTAAGGACCATGCTATGCTCAATCTTCGTAGCTTCTTCCGTTGTGGAACCTCAGTTTGGAATTTGTCATGTATTGCACCTGCATGTGAACTTTCTTGGATAGGAACAGGTGATTTATTTTGCATATATAATCTTGGTTTTGCACTCATTTCCCTCTCTACGAAACAAAAATATTAAGTAAAAGTTTTGCCTCGATCGCTTAAAGTAGCACATCACACATTTACCAACAATCATAAATTTATGGCTTTCAAAATAAAATGTACAGTCTTCAATTGCAATAGAAACTGGAGTTAATAAAGGAGCCACCCATTGTATATGAACGATTATTTTGACTAATACATTTTGTCTCATAAAATTAATTCGAAAACAATGTAAATGCGTACAAACCATCGGAATTAATGGATATCAAAACAATTGAAAAAATGTTTGTTCTAATCGATTCAATTTAAAAAAATATGAAATAATTGACAATGAATCAAACAATTTACTTATTTTTTTTTTTTTTTGAAGAAAGAGAAGATACTATGATGGGATTTCAAATCCGAGAACGAGTTGTAAACAAGTCATTCAACAGTTCTTTTAAAAAAGAAGGGTTAGAGTGGACTCCATGTGTCCATATTATTCTCGAGCCATTATCATTATGTCATGTTTGAGTCAAATGCAATCGAAATTGTGCACAAAGGTAACTAAATTACTATATATTTCTGACGGTAAAAAATAATACTCTTAGCATAAAAAATAATATTTCCTGGATACGACTCGTGAGACTGTCTTATTGATTTTTTCATGTTATCATAAAATATGACCCGTAAGATCGTCTTTCATAAATTTTTGCTTTCAATACAAGAGAGATTGTAGATTTTTTATTGACTCGCTTTTTTTTATTACAGTTCATATCTTTGTCCGCACAAAGTGAAAAGGGAGGGGAGAAAGAAAGAAATCACCGAAAGGATTCACCCGAATATTCCAAAGTAATGGGCTGCTAGGGTTTTTGGGGCTGTATTCGAAGCCCCTGGTTCAAGTATAAATACAGCTGTCTCTTCGTATTGTTATCACAGCCTCAACCTCTGCTTCAAACCTAAAATTCACGTTACGATTAGATTAAATTTCTCTAAAAATGGAGCAGACTTTCATTATGATCAAGCCTGATGGGGTTCAAAGAGGCCTGGTTTGTCTCCTTTTTGTTCTAAATTGTACTATGTTGATCAATTTTTTTTCATGCTTTTTCTACGTTTGGTGTTATATATTCATGAAATTCTAAGTGGGTTATATATCTTCTGCGAGATCGAAACTGTATGGATTACTGAATAAGTTTTGTGGTTTGGATTTAAATTTCTGAGTTTTTTTTTCTTAGTTTCGGGGAAGTAAAGAAGGAAATTTAAGTAATAGGTTTTAGTTTAATCCTAATTTAATTTAATTGAAGAAATACATTAGATCTGGTATGTTTTTTAGAGCAACTTGTTACTGAGATTAAGGTTGTTTAATTTTTTATGTATCTTTCTTTGTTTTGATTCAGGTTGGTGAGATTATTGGCAGGTTTGAGCAGAAAGGTTTCACTTTGAAAGGTAGCGTTTTACCCTAATGTATTCGTTTAATCTACAACAGCAATAGTAATGGTAGTCAATGGATTCATGGTTACTTTTGGAACAATTCGTCGTAAACTAGCGTGTGGGCTTTTATTTTCCCTTGTCTGATGTTGATTTGTACGTTTCTGTTTTCTCGTATTATATCAAAAGTGAGGTATAACTGAAATCACTAATCACATTCTTTGATGACGATTGTTAGTCATAATTATGTACCTTTTTATTTTGATTTCATGGGTTTAGGGACGTGTTCTATTCGAAAACATTTTGTTAAAAGAATTTAAGTTGTATAAATTTCATTTTTATTTCGCTGCTTTGATATGGTGTAGAAAACTAAGAAAATTTTCTTGATCTGTGACTCACCTTGTTCCTGGCCCATGCTAATAACATGTGTATTATCCTAATGTAGTGGATTTCCCAACGGTACACATCAGTGAAAACTGTGTTTTTTATGAACTGTGTGACAAGTATACATGTTTTTTGGTCTGTGTTATTCACAAGATGTTGAGATCAGACATTTTATATTTGTTTTGAAGAATTAGACTCAGATTATGGCACCAGTACAACATAAGACCCATTGCATCGTGAAAATGATGGATGATCAAGTTCTGCCCTCTAATGTTCTACCCAACTTTTAAAAAGTCGATTTCTTAGCATTTCTATGTGCACTTTTTGATATCTTACATCTGTTTTGGGTACAGGGTTAAAGCTCATCACTGTTGATCGTCCTTTTGCTGAGAGCCACTATGCAGATTTATCAGCAAAGCCCTTCTTCAATGGGCTCGTAGAATATATTATCTCTGGCCCTGTTGTTGCCATGGTTTGGGAAGGCAAGGGTGTGGTAACTACTGGCAGGAAGATCATTGGAGCCACCAATCCTGCTGAGTCTGCCCCTGGGACCATCCGTGGTGATTATGCTATTGACATTGGCAGGTGAGTTTGGCTTTCTTGTTCATACCGCATCAAATCCTACATGAGATTGACAATTTCATAGTAACCTGGATATAAGGATTCGTTGCATGTTTTTTCCATCGATTAATGGGTCTCGACATTCAAAGATGTGTGGTCGATCTGTTTATTTGTTTGGTTTTGTATGCTGTTTTACTTGAGATTTGATGTTAAATTCTGGTATCTATTGGCACTGCTACATTAGGCTAGATATGCTTAATACCGTTATGCAGGAATTTGATACAAGAAGATAACATGCTGAAAGCAACACAGTTTCTCGTTTTATGTTTGCATTGTTTACTAAAATCGTTTAAACCCATGGTTTTTCTGTGCTGGCAATCTTATTTATGTGCTTGAAACTGTAGAAACGTCATTCATGGTAGCGACGCAGTTGAGAGTGCAAAGAAGGAGATTGCTCTCTGGTTCCCAGAAGGAATCGCTGAATGGAGGAGCAGCCTTCATTCTTGGATTTACGAGTGAATGTCTTTCTTGATCTGAATGCCCATAGACTATAATGTATGGCTCTGTTATTCCATCCAACTGGATTATGAGTTTTGTCTTCAAATTGAGTTTATGGTTACCTTCATGATGTATTGGAGCTATTTTTCCCTGCGGTTGATTAAAATATTCAATATTTGAGGTTGTTATTTTGGTGCTAAGTCGTTGACGGGGTAGTTAGTTATCCACGCGATTGTATGCAAATGGTTTCAGTTTTTAATCCACCCCAGTTCGGTCGGAAGGGCTCTTTACCTGATCCTTGTCATAACTCACGTTGGATAATGGAATAGGGGGTGTGATTAGATTTTGGGTAGTTTTGGTCTTGTGAAATTTCTATTTCAAAGCGAAATTAGAACTCCAATTATTCATAAACCGAATTAAATGTACGGGATTGTTTTGTGTATTCTTTAGTAAAATAAAAAAAATTCCAAATACATATGCAAATGTTATCTAGAGTCGGAATAACATAATTTAAGGAAAAAAATTAATGATTTGGTTTGTAAGTTTTCAGTTTAGATTTGGCTTTGGATTGGATTGGATTGGATTGGATTTTACAAAACTGTAGGTTAATACGATTCTTTATTATTTAAAAAAAAATTATTCATTGATCAAGATTTCATATTGAATTTGCGATTTCTAACCACTCACAAGAAATCTCAACTCTATCCATCTAAAACATAAAAATAATAACTAAGCACTCTTTTATCTTTTTTTTTCTTTTTATGGAACGACGTCCTACTAACTTTTTCGAGTAATCTGTATTGTTTTATCTTTTCATGCAATAAAATATCCATAAAAAAACACTCACATAAAACACTTTTTTTAAAAAAGGCATCTCAGCTCTGATTACTCTTCTGCTTTGGCAAATGAAGGCAACTCTGCCTTGTGTGTTTCTTTCTTGTTTCTTAAGAACAATCCATAACTCAGAAATCACAAAATCCAAACCCAAACAATCTACTACTAGAGAACCAGTGCAAAGGAAGATGAATCAAACAAAAAAGGCGCATCAACTATACGATGAATATGCTGTCTTTCAAATGCGATGGTTGGTTACCACACTATCGACTGAGAAGCTCGTATGAAGGTAAGTCTTCAAGGCGTGTTATGTCTTCTCGAAGGAGCTCCCGTTCCAGCTGTCGCCGAGTAGCTTTCATCACAGTCTAAGATGAAATGTAAGAATGAAGCAGTTATATTATTGGAAATGCAAAATTGGGAAAATTGCAGTTTCCTCCATGGGGAAATAGCAACTTCCTCTGTGATGATAAGGGACGAATTATAAAAACTATACGTCAAATTTTTAAACTTTATTCTCTTCTACAGGACAAACGTCAATACGGGATCCAACTTTATTGGCACTTCACTCTTATTCAATGTGTCTAACTCAAGAGGTTTACAAAAGTTTACATCTAATACTACCAACGTGAATATTTTACTGAGATATTTAGTTCAGTCTCTTTGCCAACAAAAAAAATATACATACGGAACGTTTATCAACGATTTTCCTGCTGAAAGTCTATAAAAAATCGTTCAGAATAGTGGCGATGTGCAAGAGCTGAAGAGAAGGCAACATGTTATTTTCTACTCTATTCGATTCGAATAAACTGGTTGACACTTACATTGAAATCCATGTAAGAAGCATGCATGTCAAGCCATTGATTGTCCATTAACTTGAATGCAATACAATATAGAAGGTCCAATGCAGATTCATTTTCTGTGGGGAGAAAAAATTGAAGAAGAATTCACCATAAATAAATAAGAACGTTTGTGGAGTATCATTACAGGAAGAGTAAACTACTAGCACATGCATTTTCTCAAACCAAGTCTGAATTCATGATCTCAAAGGTTGTTGAGGAGTTACAAAGACTTGCCTGTTAGAAACTTCAAAAAAATGACCCCCACTAGTGTACGAGGTTTCACTGCAAATAGGTGGCAAGAGATTAGGTCCAACCAAACAGAAACGGGTCTTGTGTTTGCTGACATACTATATATAACACTAATATCAATCCTTGAAACTCCAAAACAGAGTTGATACAAAATCCCACAGTGCATTACACGATAATTGGATGATTTTAGTTGTAAGTTTATTTCCACCAACAATGTTAAATGTTCATTTATTGACAACTTTGGCGCTAATTACAAAGATTAAAACCACCATCCTTACTTCGGACAAAATGTAGAATATTTAGATTGTTCTCATAATTGACAGGAAGAAGTTGGCTGATTTTCACTTGAAGCAGAACAAAAATCACATTAAAGAATAAATAAATTGTTGGGAGATTCTCATGAACACCTCGGATTTCAAAACATGCAACAATTCACCTGCTTCAAGATCAAGCATCTGAATAAGCATGAATGTGATGTTGACACCAGCCACAGCAAATGGGTATTCCCACAAAGCCCGATCGCCTTCTTGCTTCCAAAGAAGATCCTGAAACGATTTCTGTGAAGCATTTGGCAAACCTTAGAGAGGGTATTGAACAACTTAGATCTACATATAAATATCATGAAAATCCGATGAATGGGGCAATATGGGCATGTATGTCCTTGTGAGCTACACACGATCCTTCCACCTCTACTTCCTAATACTAGTCCTTTAGAAAACCACCCTTTATGCTGGTATATATTTCTCAGTCCTAAAGGATGTCGAAAAAAGAGGTTTAATGCTCTAGCATATTAAATATATGATGCTTTCAGCAATCAAGCTATTTCACCATGACATGGTACATAAAATAAATAAATATCATTTCACTTCTTTCCCTCAATTTTAACCAGAATTCACAATTTTGAACAAGGAAATCCTTTCTTTTTATTATGAGGCTTTTCTTTTTCTTTTTGAAAAAGCACAGAAAACACATGCTGTCATTCAAATCTTTTCCTATCACCCCAAATATTCATTGCATAAACACGGAATTGACACCTAAGAAAAATACCATGCATTATGGTCGAAACAAATTCAATTGAAGCTATATAGGTCACATGAGACTACAAATCATAGAAATGGATCCACGAGAGCAGAAATAAAGAAAAAACCTATAAATTGTAAGTTTCATGTAAACATGGATAATAAGTAGAACCAGAACTATGACACATTCACCAAAATTTATGGCCAATCTACCAAGGAGATAGAGAATTAGTTCTCGAACACACACAAAAAAAAAAGATAAATAAGAGCAACAAGTCATTTGCCTCGACACAAATGCATCACACGCAGAGAGTGGGGAGGAGAAAGAGAGAAGAGGACATACTGGATAGTTCCTTGCGAAGTATAACAAATTTTCCAATGATATGAAGCCGCCACCCCTGCAAGAACACGGCATGTGGCAAAGGTTCAAACGATGATGTTAGAAAAGGTGTGAGACCTTGAGATCCAAAAGAAGTTTCTTCTATCACCATTGTTTTAGTTATTGTTGAATACAATAATAACAATATTATGATTACTATTTTAAAATCCAGAGAAAGTCCACTGAGAACATTGATATACCGAAAATCTGTAGATGGATCTTTTCCTTGCCAACCCATCTCCTTCCACTGCTCAGAAATTAAACCGTGTAGTTTCTCCTCAGGAAAGGCAGCAGCCCACAGCGCCCTCAGAGCTTCCTTTAAAATGAAAGCAATGTAATACAATGAGAAATAGGAGAAGAGTTAAATTCGTATTGGATTTAACTAGAAGGGACCGATCTTTATCGAGAAGACATCAGCATCTTACTGGATATACCTGATGTTCAGGAAAGGAACTATCATACGCAATATCTATTCGGCTCTGTAGCCTGATTAGGCATTCCTCCTGAAACAGTAAATGAAACATCAAGATCCTGTGCTTCAGGTTAAACACAATGCAAAGTTAAAAACTAAACAAGCTCTGTGTAGCTTCGAAAGATTGAACATTAACATAGATATTATGAAAACAGCCAATGATGCAGAAACAGGAATCCACGACTTATTATTTTTAGATCTTTTCATTATAAAATCAAAATGTTTCATAGATAAATGGTTATCATTTTAAAACTTTCCTGCTAACAAAAACCCAGCTTTGCCCATAGGAAAGATATGCCCCCTCCCCTAGTCACCAGAAGGATATTACCTGCGCAGGTGTCAAATCAAATGATGGACGAGCATCACCGTCTCTTCCCTGAGCACAAACACATGAAAGGCCTCGACCAAGCCATGCCGTGGATCCTGCTACAACCTCGGCTGTAACAAGAAAATGATAGGAAAAGATGAGTATGAATAAGGCAACAAAATTTTTAATTCACGCAAGTATTTTTATTTGCTCAGAATCTGAAGTCACCAGCACTTCTGCTTTTTGTAAAATCAATAATAGCTACAATTTTTTAGCATCAAGACTCTCACTACTAAATTTCACACAACGAGAGACAATAGAATCAGACTACATTTATAACTATTACAGAGGTACACAAGTTTCTCTTTGGACAACAATCGCATGTTCAACAGAAATATAGGTGTTTAGTCTCGTTCCCCTTTCAATCACAGACATCATCGGATCAGTCAAATTTATCCACCAACTCATCACTATTAGAGAAGATATAGAGAAAAAAGAAGAGAGAAAATGTCATTACGTCACCCTCTACTTCAGATGGTTTCAATTAAATAGGACTCAAAAAAATGAAAGAAGAAGAAATCTTACGCTCAAAATCCAAAAATTGAAACAAACATGAGAGTTATTATATTAATTAATTTTACGCGCGGCTATATAAACTTGTTTTTTTTTTCCTCAGCTATCAGTCTCTCACATAAATGTTTTAGACTTATATTTCACAAAGCCATCTTATGCTAACCTATTTTTTATCACGATGAGGCATATTGAACAAAAAAATCTCCAACAGTAGAAAATGCAACTATACAGACAAATTTTCTTAAAATAATTCCACCAAAAACAGGAAAATATGCGCGGATTTAGGAAATTACAAATCGAACTAACCAAAAATCTCAATGCAAGTAGGCATCAATTAAAGCAAAATTTTTAATTTAGAGATCCAGAACCTTCACAAGATTAACTGCAAAAATATTCTACAGCTAATCACGCACACACTGCCGAAAGGAACACGAGCGCAAAAAGATAGATGAAGAGACGAAAGAGAGGATAAAGTTAGGTGGAAACTGAAAATGAAGAAAGAGAGAGAAAGAAATAAAAATAATAGAGAGATGGGAGTCGATTTTTTAAAAAAGAAATGAGAAAAGAACACAGAATATACAGCACTTACCAGAAGATGAGTGGCAAGCACTTCCTCGATCGAGCCCCGGCGAGATCCGCCTAACCGCCACAAACGATCCCCCTCCTCCAGCTCCTCTATCCTCCATTCCTCTAAGTATAACTCAATATCCAATTCCAATCGATCCACGAAAACTGAAAAAGAAACTTCACCTCAGCAGCTTTTTCCCAATCAAAACTCACAATACGCTATCCAAAACACGAATCATAGCCGGGACAAGCCAACGCGATTGAACCAAGGCGTTTCTTGAGCAGGTTTCTTTACAGCGAAACGTAATATTTCCTCCTCACTGCCGCAAGATCGGTCGTATACCAACAAAAAACCATGAAAAACAAAAGAAACCGAGTGTGTTCCTGCGTAGATACGCGAATTCAGAGGTAGATTACGTTACCATAAAAGGAAGAAGAGATTCCCGTGTGAATGTGAAACTGGGGTTGGAGTCCCTGCTGTGTGTTTGTGCGCGTAAATGGAGAATGTGTCATTCTGTTGCCTGATGTGTCCGTTTTAAGAGAGGATGCGATATTTCTCGCGAGGACTTGTAACGGTTTTTGCTTTAAATAAAGCCTCTCAGTTGTCAGTTTCTTCGACCTATCATCTTATATCTAATTTTACTGTTTTGCTTAATGCAACTACATTTTATGACTCTAAACGCACATGCTTCTACTTTTGTAATATAATCATGAGTAGTTGTCTTATGAGATGGTCTTACGTATCTTTATCTGTGAGACGGGTCAACCCTATCGATATTCACAATAAAAAATTGTATTATTAGCATATAAAGTAATACATTTTCATGGATGACTCAAATAAGATATTTATCTCACAAAATATGTCTCGTGAGATCGTCTCATACAAGTTTTTGCCTATAATTATACGATGAATTGTTATATCTTGATGATTTTGGCAAATATAACATTATTCTACTCGTTTTGATAAAATTTATTATTGGTGTATTAAAGTAAATTCTTTTTTCTTCTCTTATTTTCTCCTGATTTAATATAATTTTGTCGATAGCAATAAATTCATGCGGCATCACAATAACTCATTTCCTATATCCAAGTCTAAGTCAAAAAATTGCAGTTAATTGCGTAGTTGATGAGCCTATTCTTCTTTCCAAACAAGGCATAGTCAGTCATCCTTCCCCTAAAACATATAATATAAAAATTAATTTCAAATTTTTTTTTAATCTTCAATTTTTGTTTAACTTATCGAAACAAACGATAAATAAAAATATATAGCGAATTAGAAAAAAAAGAAGGTTTTAAAAGTGGTTAGGAAAAAGCTAAGCTTTAAAAGGAATTATTCCCACATTAGATGTTTGGAATAGTGGACCATCTCATAATGCAAGTGTTGTCTTAAAGTTGTGATTGCATGTCCAGATTACCATCTACCAGTTATGATAATGGCCAACACGCATGTGTTGGAGGAACGTGGACTCATTTTGAAAAATGGTTGCAACGATATTTTAGGTTGTATTTGGATCGATGAATTTGAAAATAAGAAATTCAAATCTGTCAATTTATTTGAGTAAACTCGTATGGTAATGATTTCAAATTTCTAACTAATTATTTTTTTAATCATTGTGACAGATTCATCCTAATATAGAGTTATTTTAAATTACTTCCTCAAATCCAAATCTCTTAATACTAACACGCTTATTCAGCTATTATATTACTAATAGCTGAATTTTAGATTTTATAATAAAAATACAATTAGCGAGTTACAAATTATACACGATGCATGATGCTCGTCTTGTCTCTTCATTCGAATATATTGTGAAACTCGAGCTCATGAGTTCCATGAGAGAAAGAAAAAGGAAGAAATATATATATTAATAGTAAAAGTATAAATATTCGATAACAAGAAAGTAATGAGAGTGCGTAAAGCTTTAGCTAAATCATCCCCCTTTTTTTTTGTGCTTTTCAATTGGTGGGGGCATGCAAACTTCTATTTTCAGGATTCTTTCTCATATATATATATATATATAGTTTTGATATGCTGCATATTTACCGTGCACACCTATGTGAACACCAATGAAGTATCACTCATCCATTGAATGCGCAATATATATATATATATGTATATCTTCATTCTATGAAATAAATAAACATAGACGTGGTTAGCATGCCGTGTGCCTAACCTGCAATTTCGAAATGACAACTATATGTTTATATATTTTAAGGGAGAATCGGAATCCATTAACCTATAATTTTTTGGGTACGATAAAAAAAAAATCTTTAATATATTCTCACAATGGAGTACTACATGTCAGTGAATCAATACAAGATTTTAAATTAATCTAGCGTACACTTTGATTTTCTTGGATATCCCTATTAAAAACATTAAAATTTTCTTATTCTATATATATATATATATATATATATATATATATATAATGTACCAATTAACACACTTTTATCTGTGTGTTTCAGATTTTTAGGGAAATGCGAACACCGACCAAGTACGTCCATGTGAAAATGATTTAGAAATTAACTATGGCCAAATTGTTTCCTTGTATAATATTAATGTTTCCGTCCTCAAGCCATTGTGTTTGGTGGATAGTCCGCTACGCCAATTTAATATACTATTTTCAAATTATTTTACAAATGTTTCGTTAATTCCTAGTTGAATTTTTCATATCGAGGGTACATATTTCGTTTTATTCTCGAAAATATTTCTTAATTATCTTTGAAAACAAAAGCAATTACGATCATCTAATTTACTTTTTACTATTATTCTAAAATCTCAGCCACAGCTCCAAAATATTTCTTCATTATATTCAGTAATATTTTCCTCGGTTCTCGCACGCATATGAAGATCTCGAGTCTGCAATATAGTATTAATATTTAATTAATAGAAGAATTAATTGAATATTAAAAAGAAACGAGTCTCTTTTCACGATGCGTGGGATGTTGAAGTTGAATGAACATTTTCAAACAACTTTGTCGATCCCACTTTCTCGTAATATTGTGGACGAAATTCCAAGTCAAGAGGAGGGGCGATAACATACATAATAATTTTCTAAATAATAATTCGAATACATACATACGCATTTGCTTGTCTCTTTGTACATTGTTTAAAAGTTTAGAAAACTATATAGTTGGAGTTAATTGGCAAAAACTTGTGTGAAACAGTCTCGTGGGTCGTATTTGTGAGACGGATCTCTTATTTTGGTCACCCATTAAAAAGTATTACTTTTTATGCTAAGAATATTACTTTTTATTGTGAATATGGGTAAGATTGACCCGTCTCACCGATTATGATCCGTGAGACGGTCTCACATGAGACTCACTCAATTACATTATAGCATGGCGCCAAAAGAAAGGGGTGCCACTTTTAGCCAAAACAGCAATATTTTCAGTTTCTTTTTCTTCAAAAAATTATGGGTTTTTCTTAGAAAGAGAAGAAATTTTTTTAAAAAAAGAAAGAGAGAGTGTTTTTGCCCACCTCTTTCTGTAAAGTTATGAAAAGTATCTTACAGATGGATCTTTGCAAGTTGAGATGGGAGGCAACCATTATTGCTGACCCCGACCCACAATCATTCAAGTGAGTTTCAATTAAAAGTTGAGCAGTTACAATAAGAGATACGATTGATTTCATTTCTCAACCCCTCCAAATTAAATTTCTTTCTCCAAATCAAATCATTTAATCTAAGTGTAACCCCAAGGGACGAACGGGGTCGAGAGAAACATTATAATATACTTCAGAAGAGAAAGTTGAAGATTTTTGTCCCTGATTTGAGGTTTTAGGGAGAAGCTTGAAGAGTTGAAACCAACAAATTTAGATATGACTATATAATTACACGAGTCTACTGTTTAAAACAACTCCCGACCAACTCAAGCGATGTACAGCTTTAGTTCCAAGGTCAATACAATTCTTACATAAAAGGATAGAGGAAAGTCGATAGACGAATAAAAACATTGGATCCCTTGAAATAACAATTCCATATAAATAACAGAAACCATCGAATTGTCGTTCAAAGAGGGCCATGATTAAATTACACGTTCTATTCTAAGTTTATCCATTATACAAGAACTTAAAGGGACACACACGCATGTTTTCTACATAGCTGCGGTACAATCCTTCACAGCCAACAGATACTAACCCATAGCATACTTCTGGGTCCAGCTCCTAGCAGTTTGCTCGTACTTGGTTCTCTCTGTTTTGTAAATATGTGCGATTTCTGGCACCAATGGATCATCAGGGTTTGGGTCCGTTAAAAGTGAACAGATTGAGAGGAGCACCTGAAATAGAGGAGAAGATTTCAAAAGGAACCTGCTTAGTGACTATCAGATGGTAAATAGAATTTCATACACAAACTCTGCTCGAGATAGAAACACCTACTCTAACCTAGCAAAGTCATTTTCAACATCTTACGAGATCATTTTTTATCTTATGAAATGTAAGTGTCTATTTTAAAACATTAATAAATTTTGCCAAATGTTTAAAGAATTATAAGATGATGAAGCTAGACACCTCCTAATAGTAGCACAATGAGTGCATTCATCAACACCAGAATGGCATCCATACTTGCAAAGAATAACCACTGACAATTGACAAATACAGCTTAGAACTGTATAAATGCAGGTGGTGGATGCACAAATTTTTGTTGGCTTATTTCAATAAAAATATAGACCATAGATTCCATTATAACATAGGTTTAAAACAGATTCCACAGATATATGACCGTCTTACCAGTGTATTAAAAAAACAATTAAACATGATCTTTCTACTTTAAGGACCTGTGACACAAGTTCCTTTGACTGCATGAAAACTAACACAAACTGCGCATACATGAACGCTTCAACTGCATCTAGATGCAACGAATCATTTGAAGAATGTAGTATGAGAAAACCGTAACTGACAACTAACCAAAATGTTTCATGTCTAAACAGATTGTTAAAAATAAGAGGGTGGCTATTTTAACTTGAGTAAAAGTCACCTTAGAAATAGTTAATGCAGGGCTCCACTGCTCCTTCAAGATATCAAGGCATATACTGCCATTGCTATTTATATTCGGGTGAAAAACTTTTGTCCTGAAAGCAACCTGCATCATCAGCCATAATAAAATAATTTTTTACTTGCAAGTTGCGAAATTAAGAAGAGAGTCACAAAGAAAAGGTAGTTATATGGATTGGAAACTTTCGATATGATGACACGCCCATGTTCATAAACTACACTGGAATTCAAGAAGTTGGTTGACCAAGCACCAAGTAAAAGAGTTAAGCAATTTACTAGAGATTATTTCATGACAAATATATAAGGATATAAACAAACTTCAGGAGGTGATTCTACCACTTGGGACTTGGAAGTTCAAAAGCAAATGAAAGAAATTTAAATCATGTTTACCCATCAAATTAATTACTTTCTTTCACAGGATTACTCCAGAACCAAACACAGTTGGGCTGATTGGATCAGATCATTCTTCATTCATAGCAACCAAATACTCGGTCTAAGCCTAATGACTATCGCTCATTTCCCAAGATTAGGGCTTTACATAGCAGCGCATCCAATTTCAACTTTTTCAGTAGCATTAGTTCAACAAGGAACAACATGGTCCATGAAACTAATCATAGTACCAGTGTAGCAGAGTAAAAGATCTGTGTGTCTGTCACACTTTGAAATAACACTCCATTATTATTTACTTTTAATTTTGAAAAAACCCTATACACCAATATTATATATCCCTAATATGGCACCAGTCACTCAACGTATCTAAAAAAATGTCTCCTCCGAAAAATAAAAGCAAAGATACATCATAAAATTCAATATATTTTTCAGAGAACACTTTCCAGAATACAAAAAAAAAAAAACACTAGAGGTAACCCAAAAGTTCCGACAGTAATTTACAGTTCACATACCTTCGGAGGTTTGAATGGGTAATCAGGGGGGAAATGAATAGTAACTAAAAAGACCCCCCCTGCATAAGGACTATCCTGGGGACCCATTATCGTTGCTTGCCAGTGGAACATATCTTCACCAACAGGTCCTGCCAATGGCACCAACAGAGAGAATCATGTTACGTTTCCATCCAGCAGCAATTCAAAACAGTAAACACATTTGTGCCACTGATATCATAGTAAATCAATAGCCATAAATCGAATCAAACAAGTGGCAACGCCAATTCATAGTATGAACCGTTCAAAAAGAGCATGGTGTGTCATCATTTGATCCTCTGTTTCAAATGCCCATAAACGCATCTTACTAACAAATACAAGGAAAAAGAAACAAGTTCTACGAATCACCTGATTTGGCCCCTTTTTCATGAAAACTTTGATATAATCAACCCCTTCTTGTACATGTCACTAACTTACTAAATAAAGAGAAAACCAGCTTACGGTTATAACTATGCTCAGGTATTGATGCATGTAAATGATATTTTTCTAAGCAAGACCTCTCCTAAAAGGACACTATTCACTAATATTTCCTTCACGCAGAAAATCTTTACTTAGAGTTAGTTATCTTAATAAATTTCAAAACCATTCTACTATCAACAAGGAAGATCAGGTGATGAAATTCATTGACCCTTAAATTTTACACCCGGGATGGTTTTTCTACGTGCAACAAATGGTCAAAGAAACAAAAACACGCATACCCACAAATAAAAACAATCAAATTCCCACAGATCACTTTCATAACGCCCTAAAAACCCAGAGTCGCAAAAATCAAACAAAGTACAGCAGGAAAACCAAGTAAAAAAGAAAAAACAACAATAAACATTAAATTACCGGCGCTGCAAGAAGTAGGAGGATCTTTCTGGAGATCCTTGAGCTCCTTCAAGATCCGTTTCGATGCCATCGAGAAAAGGAACGTACAGATCTGCAAATTATACCAGAAATTTCACTTGCACTTGAAACATTGAATATATGTGGAGAAAGATATTTAAAAAAAATGAAGTTTTATTAAACTTATTCCAAATATCCATCGAGAAACAGGGTTGTTAATTTTTTGGAAAAAATTCGTTGAGTGGCCTCACATATCGTATTTTGTCATATCACGGGTCATATTTTGTGAGACGGATATTTTAGTTGAGTTATTAATTAAAAAATATTATTTTTTATGTTAAGAGTATTACTTTTTATTTTGAATATTGGTAGGTTTGACCCGTATCAAAAACAAAGATTTGTGAAACCATCCACAAAAACTCATTATTTTTTTTTTGTAGTTAATATCATTGCATTTTTTTTATTTTTTGTCTTGATATATTATGTTTCATATTTAATTATTTTGGTTCATATAAATTGGTAAAAGATAAAAATGATGGGCTAAACTGAGAAAAGGTATTGTCAACTATATATAATCAGAGTTAATTTGTGAGAGTTTCGTCATTGATAATGAATTGTTAACATTTTTTTGGATAAGTTATTCGCAAATAGTTTGGTCCATGTAATTTATTTAACTAGTATGGTTTGTATATTATCGTATTAGTTCGGAATTTCTCATTACACATTAAAAATAAAGGCTGCAGGTTCCATTATCATTAAAAAAAATAGTTATTAAATACAACTCTTAATAGAAACATAATTTTATATATTAGCTATATTTTTTGAAGGAGCATATTTTTTTAAAAAAACTTACTACATCTAATTTGGTTATAATAATTAATAAAAAAAATTAAAAAGAGGAACAAATACTTAATTTTGAAAGAAAATAATTACAATTTTTGCCCCAAAATATTTACTGATACCATTTTTAGTTCCTAAAGATAAAAAAAATGTGACATATTTAGTCCCTGTTGTTATCTTTAACTAAAAAGCTAATGGCGAAGACTAAATTTGTCACTCTTTTAAATTTTATGGACCAGAAGTGCTATATTTAAATTTTAAAAGTTAAAAATTAAACTATTATTATAAGGATCGTGTTTATAATATAAACACATTTATTTTGTCTTGTTTTATTACTATATACTTAGAGATGTCAATGGAGCGGGTTTGGCTAAACCCAAGATACTCCTCTATGAAAAAAACTTTGACCCATTACCCGCCCCACCCCGGTTAAATATTCTTCGGACCCACCCCCACTTCGAATACGAAATGGGGCCGGATAGACCCGTGAGACCCGTATTTTTAAAATAAAAAAGTAATCTTTCTTCTCACATGACTGAATTATGAAACAGACAAGCCTCTAAATACAATATTATGAAAAATTAATTCATGTCTTCGACCACACTTAATAATAACAAACAAAGTATTTTCACGACATAAAGAATTACATAAAAAAAAGTTACTATCTCTCCAAAAAAATCTTGACATCCCCCAAAAAAGTCATAACATTATTTAAACACATCAATATAAAATCAGTGAGTAGACAATATTAAGTCTACTAAGATGAGGACCAACTATTCTTCCACTATTGCTAAAAGCAGATTCAAATGCAACAGTTGACATAAGAATAGCTAAGATCGTTATAGTTGAGGTGAACTGCTAAAAAAATGAAAATTAATAAAACTAAAACCCTAAAATATTTATATGCACATATATATGGGGCGGGTATTATAGGACCCATGACCCGCCTCATGACCCATTTAATATGCTCAAACCCACCCCATATACGCGGGTCCATTGCGGGTCTGGGTAAAACCCGGACCCATTGACATCCCTATATATACCTACAAACTTTATAATCATGAAATTTTAATATAGGAAAAAAAAATCATAGTAAATTTTTAAGTCAATCAATCGAGTTTATTTTTAAAAAATAATTTCTTAAATATTTTATAGATTTTACGGGAAATTTGGCTTCAGTCTCCAGCCGCCTTTTTTCTTTGTTTTCAGTCCCTAGGTACTTTTTTAGTACCACATTTCCACATGAAGTGTACCACATTTCCACATGAAGTGTACCACATTTTGTATGAAATAGTACCACAATTTTGTGGGTAGGGAGTGAATGCAAAGAAATATTATGATCGGGGATTTTTAAATAACTTCCCCTAGATTTTATATTAAAAAATGATTTTAATAGAATGGTATGGATATTCACGCATTTAATCATAAATAAATTTGAATAATTTCAAATCATTTGTGTAAATTTATTTTCAAAATGTGCAATTCTTTTTCATTAATATAGTTATAAAAATAACAAGATAAATAACTCAATAACGTAGAATTATTTTATAATCTCATTCTTGTCAAAATATTTTTAGTCTTTGAATATTTTAATGCAATACTTTAGTCATGTTTTTGAAGTTTAAGGATCAAATTGTTAAAGTTAAATGTTCCGGTATCGAAAATGTCTTGACATGAAAATATGGGGACTAAAATCTCACTTTCCTAACTTTGACTTTTGTTGAGATATCTTATTTGACCTCTCCTATGATTTTCTCTCTTTCTTTCTCATAATGAAAACCTTTTTCTTCGTTTTGTCTTTTCTCAACTGTTTTTTAAAGAACAGTCTCATATTTTAGCTTCTACAACACTTTTTTTTTAAAAAAAAAATAAGAATGATTTACATTTCATTCATAGCCATGTATCCCTTGCAACAAGGATTCAAACTAACCACACTCGCTCCCTTCACTGACTGTACAAGAAGACGTTATTTCAGTTTTTTTCTGAACACTGCACTCTAATCAGTACCGCTCACACAAACAGCGCAAGGACAAAAAAAAAGGTACCAAACTCGTCTTGTCAACTATACCTCGTCACGAACCAGGATTCAGGCGCCCCCACACAGGAAAAATAGTTACTGATGTCTAAACGGGACCGACAAAAAGTGATGGCAATTAAACTGCAAGTGATTTTGCATTACCAAAACAAAACTCAAAAACGATGTCTAGAATCAAAGATCAAGTGTTAATATGTCGACAATTTAAGAAACGAAAATAACACAGCAAAGTAGTTAAAGAAAATGCTACATGGAGATCGCATGAAAAGACGTAAATATACATAGTGCATAAACTTCAATAACATTTTTGATACAATAACTCCATTATTCCAAGTTCGAGCTGCATAGAAACGGTGGGGGAGCAGGACGAAGCTTATTTGCCACCTAAGGTAGGGAACTGTCCTTTATCTTCTATTGAAGGTGCTTGAAAGTTGCTCGAGTCACTGGCTCCACCGTAGCCTCCTCTAGGGCCGCGACCACGCCCTCGTCCGCGACCACCAGAACTGTAGTAACTTTGGCCCTCGGGAGGCTTCAAGAACTCGTTGATGCTGACAGACTGAATCATTGCAAATAGTATCAGAATTTGGTGGACCTTGTCATCAATATTCCAGCTATGATGACAGAACACAAAAATAACGAATGGACAGATGCCCGTGCATGAAAATGCATGCCATTGTCAACACCGCCCTACTCAATGCCCGAACATTTTCGTTCTCTTTTCTCATTCTTCTTTTTCAATTTTCTTCTCTGTTTTTTCTTCACCAATCTCAGATCTCTCATTCTTTCCCATCTCACCAAATCACATAAACTATTGAGTAAGCAATAGATACATTGTTTAGTAGAGGGTAAAGATATTGTATGTACAACTAAAAAAGTCGTCGTTGATGTTCTTAAATATTTTAGAAAATGTTGATCAACTATGTATATTAAAAATTTATTGTCAAGTGCCTTATTTCAATTCAATGGATGCTAAGGTCCAAGGCACAAATCAGCATTGAAAAATTAACAAGTTTGGCTCACATGCAGAATGCAGTCACAAGAACTACACGGTATACAAACCCTGGCTTCACATACAGAACAAATTAGAAAATTAGATACCTTCTTGGCCTTTTCTTCTTTCTCAGCTGACTCTTTTTTCTTATCTTTTTCAGAGCCCTGCAAAAATCACTCATCAAATTCAAAACAAGGCCCCAAAAGTGGTTTGCCACATCCATGAACTGTGACATTTCAAGCAAAAGCAAAAATATATTGAGAAACTGGAAAAAATGAACTCGGGAGAAGAGTAGGCCAATTCACCAATTTGACAAAAATGTCATCAGAAGTTTTCTTATTTGCAAGCTGCTTCATAGCTTGAAACTCTTTTGCATCAACCTTCCTTTCCTCGGATTTAAGAGCTTGAAGACCCTTCCTTTTCTCCTCCCGAACTTTCTCATACTCTTCAAGAGTCATTTCCTGCAGTTTGAAGGAAAGATTATTTAAAAATCATGGTACCAAATCTGCGGCCATGTCCACCACGAAATTAACTAAACATTTGAACAAAATTATAAGATTTCCAAAGTGTGTTAACTATTTATCTGACTAATGTTACAAAATCAATTAACCATGACTAGAAAGGACCTATAACTGATGTGTTTACTGTCATGCACAATCACGAGTTCACTAACTAAGGTTGTTGTGGATGTCAGGTAAGTCACAGGGCCAACTAATTAGAAACAAGTAGGCTAGCAAGACAAAACGTCACAAATAGAAATCAACTCTCATATGCGACAAGCCTAATTCATATCAACCAACAAGTATAGTAGTGATTAAATTACCAAAAATCAAATATCAAATCAAGGCAGGTTAATACAACAGCCCACACGCAATCAAACTGGTCCTTTCACAATGAAGTCTCAACTCTCAAGGTCAAAGACTAACAGATGATCTTCTATGAGAAAATACCAACGCAAAATGCTTTTAAAAAACGCACGTGCGAGAAAGAAGCTGTCGTGGATAACAGCATGTGCTAGGTTTGTATGATGGAGCCCAATCAGACAGCTAATATGCTGACACCACTTACTAGAGAAGAAACCGTTGCCATACGTGATTTCGACATTTCTCATTAAATAACAATAAACTCAGACAAATATCATAATACACAACATCACAATAATGTAAAAGAAATAAGTCGATTATTTATATACACTCTGGGACTGAAATTTTATAGTACATGATAGATAAGAAAAGTAAGGCGCAAGGGAAATCACGATCAGGCCCTGATATGCAGTCTCAATACAAGTAAATAATACGGTTTTTAATCCAGCAGCAAATGTAAGTTTTCAACCACTTAATCATGAACTAAATAGAGTTTCTTTTAATCTTTTTTCTAGTTATACGCCGAAGAGCAACCTGATATTTGTTGTTCTCATAATTCCATGTGTAAATTAGATAAGAATCAATTTAATAGGGGAAGTAAGAGACTAGGACAGCAATTTCATGGACCACAGAAGAATAAACAAACAACTGAAATCAGAATGATTGAAATCAGTATGTTATTGACAGACTTTTTACCTTGTCCTCAGGTTCCTTCTCCTCAACTTCATTTGAAGTAGCTTCCTTGTTTCCATCAGTTGCAGCATTCACCTCTCCTGGGGGCTTTTCAGCGTCCACAATTTTCTCTCCTTCATTAGGAGCCTCCACGACCACTCTAAAGTAACAGGAAAGAAAACAGCAGAGTTGTACAAAAGTGGATAAAAGATAAGCAAATAAGAAAGCAATGCAAAGTCATCTCATCAGTGGAGACAAAATACTCACGAAACTGGTTCATCAATCTGTGTACCCCAGTTCCCTCGGCCAGATCCCTCACGTTTCAATTCGCCTCTGGCAAAAAATAAGGTCATATCGGAAATTAAAGTAAAAGATCCACAAAGGAACAGCCCAGAAAAAATAAGCCAGAAGACAACAAAAATCAGCATACCCACGGCCAGTTCCACTATGGCGATCAAATGCTCGACGAGGACGGTCGCGTTCACCTTCATCTTCCCCTCCATTGCTGAAACCACCTCGGCGGCCACCTCGAAAAGGGGCACGAGGTCCACCATAGCCACCACGCCTTCCAGAAGAAGCCCTACTATCAGCCTCGTCAGTTGTACCCTGAGCACCCGATATTGCCTTGTTTCCAGGTGAGTTGCTGGTGTTGGTTGCGTCCCCATTGAACCCACTACCAGCACCACGACCTCGCACATATCCACGTCCATGGTTACTGCTGCCCCCTCCTCGGCCAGATTCAGTTTTCGCCTCTCTGACTGCTCGAGTAGGCAGAAAATAATGGAATAAAGAGAGAGAAACTTAAAAAATGAAGTTCAAACTACATCAAGAAGGCTCACCTATTGGAACTTGGAAAAACTTACAGGCACATAAACAACCTTTACAAAACTTTAAATAATCATAACCACAAAATATTTCAAACTTTATAATTGCAGAATCTCTATATCCTATCTAGTTTAATCCAATGCGCTAGCCTCTACAATCAATATCAATCAATATAGCCAGTAGATAACCAAAGAACTTATTCAGGATGTTTCGGATGTGATATGAGTTCTTTTCAAATCAATAAATATTACGAACTGTGCCTATAGCGTGGACCCAAGGTAGGTGCCATGTCAAAGTATGGACTGTTGAGCCATAAGATTCTAGGACACATCGGTGATTCTGTGCAAAGAAATTCACTCATACAACATATGGTATACAGTTTAAAATCCACTTACTAGCATCAAAAGTTAAAACATCCATTGGTGTACAAACTAATATGAATCGGCTAATTGAAATTCTTGCATTTCAAAGAGGGGCTAGAGCCTTTAGGCTGGGGAACACACACTTCACTCATGACGTGTCGGGACAGGATACGCCTCAACAAATACAATTAATTGCAAGTAAAACTTTCAGATTCACCGATAAGAAAATTAAAGATGCTGACATGATAACAAGACCCCAAATAATACGTCCACGTAACGACGCTAGGCTCCAAATGCTTTGCTTCTTTTTCTTCTTATTTATCGTATACAAACATCATTAGCTCAAGTAAAACTGAGAAAAAGAGACAGACGGAGAGAGCTAACCAGCTTCGGAAGGGGGGAGAGGCTTCGAGGGTAGCTTAGCTGGCGGAGGCACCGGCTTTTCAGGCTGCACCGAGGGTTTCTTCGGCTCGATCTTCTTCTGGTGGGCAGCAATCAACAAAGATGGGTCCTCCGTGTCATCGTCTTCCAGTAAATCAAATGGGTTCAGAGTCGCCATTGCTCCCCCACCCCAACGGAAACAGAAGCAAAACTGGGATTTCGGATCTGCTGAGAAGATAAGCCGTTAATCCGACTCTTTATTCATTGCTAGGACTGATAAAGGTAACGGATCCATCCATAAACTTGAACCCAGAAACGAAGGGAAGAGAGAAAGAGATGGAGGATTCAATGAAACCCTAGCCGCAATGGACAGCGTACGAAGAGGAGTGAGACTGGGGAAGATTTATGTAGCGCATACTTTAGGCTTTGTTTGGTATGCCCCTAAAACCCACGATTGGTCCAATTTTTTTACGACTCATTCTATCAACCGTACCAATGAGCAAGTGCTATTAAATGTGGTTAATTAAAATCACCTATATTAAGAATCCATATAAACACATTTTATTCCAAAAATGTCCTTTGTCATATCCAAAAAAAAAAATCCCAGCTCTTTTTTTATTTTATCTATATCTATCAATTTATTATTATTTATTGGCAAAAACTTGTGTGAAACAGTCTCACATGTTGTATTTTGTGAAACGAATATCTTATTTGGGTCATCCATGAAAAATATTACTTTTTTTATGATAAAATTATTACTTTTTATTGTGAATATCGATAGGGTTGATTCATCTTACAGATAAAGATTCGTGAGACCATCTCACAAGAAATATACTCTTATTTATTTACTGATTATTCAATAATCATGTCATACTACATATATACTTATATTGTAAGATATTATTATTATATTGTGATATTTTGTATTTAATATATCATGAAATTGTGACAAAATGAATTTTTGTATTGATTTTTATGATTTAAGATTTGATGTATAAATATTGATTTACATGTAGTATCACTCTAACTATAATTTATTATTACATTACAAGGAAAAACATATACGTTATCTTATCTCTACCTTTTTTCCTCCCAATAGAAATATTTCAGATGCCTTTTTTTACTAAATTACCCTTTAATTCCAAAATCACTGTACTACCTGGTGTTTAACTTAAATTAGAACATCTTTTATATGCGATATCTGAAAGTGATTGAAGAAGAATGCTTGAATTCTAATGTGATGGATCGGAGGAGTCATTGGACCCATAGGTCCAACTTATGTACATGCAATGGGATCCATTATCACACTTGAGTCCCATTAGAATGGGTGGTACCTGGTTATTAAATCAAAGGTGTTTGGTTTTGTAGCGAGGAGTATGTATTTTGTGAAAAGGTCTCACGAATCTTTATCTATAAGTCTATTAAGCGCGAATAAGCGAAGAAAAAAGATGAGAAATTTCCTTGTATTCCTTACTGATTGAATGAATGATGAGCGACAGTGTGTACATGTATATAAACTCACTAACTAACTAACTAACTAACTAACAACCACTTAACTTCTACATTAACTAATAATTAATTGTCTAAGCTACGGTCTAAGATGCATGTTAAGCTAATACGCCCCCTCAAGATGGACGATATATGTCTTTGATAGCCATCTTGGACATGGTAGCACACAATGAAGAAAAAGGGAGTGGTTTCGTGAACATATCAGCGAGCTGGAGATGCGATCGAAAGGAAAAAGTTTGATTACCCCATCACCTATCTTTTCTCGCACAAAATGACAATCGATTTCAATATGTTTGGTGCGTTCATGGAATATGGGATTATTAGCAATGTGGATGGCAACATGATTGTCACAAATATAGTTGCTGGAGAAGTTAAAGTAATATGGAAGTCCTTTAATAACTGCAATATCCAAACCAGTTCACTGGTGGTTCCTGCTAGAGCTCGGTATTCGGCTTCAGCTGAAGATCGAGAAGTGGTGGTCTGCTTTTTAGCCTTCCAAGATACAAGAGAATCAACAAGAAACATGCAAAAACCCGTGACAGAGCGTCGAGTATCAGGGCAAGATGCCCAATCAGCATCCGAAAAAGCCTTAATCTGAATTGATGAAGAGGAAGAGAAGAAGATTCCCTAGCCAGGGGATGACTTACGGTACCTGAGTAAGTGATGAGTTGCTGTTAAATGTGCGGAGCGAGGTTGAGCAACAAATGGACTCAACTTATGAATAGCATATGTGATATCAGGCCGGGAGATGGTGAGGTATAAAAGACGACCAATAAGACGTCTATAGATCGCACCATCAGCAAGTAACTCGCCTTGAACAACAGATAGATGCCTAGTTAGATCCATGGGAGTATTTGTAGGCCTGCCAGCAAGAAAACCAGTGTCTTCTAAGAGTTGCAATGTGTATTGTCGTTGACAAAGGGAGATTCCTTCCTTGGAACAAGCAATCTCCAAGCCTAAGAAGTACTTCAATGGGCCTAAGTCTTTCAATTTAAATTGAGTTTTGAGAAACAATTTGAGTGAATTTATAACATGCTGAGATGGGCCAACTATGATGATATCATCGACATATACTAGCAATGCAATGAAAGAGGAGTTTGCTCATTTGGTGAACAAAGTCTAATCTGATTTGGATTGAGTGAATCCAAAGTTAAGTAGAGAGTGGGAGAACTTGGAATACCACTGTCGAGAGGTTTGTTTGAAGCCATATAAAGACTTATTAAGCTTGCAAACCAAGGGATTGTTGGAGGGAGACTTGGATTGTGAAGCCTTTGCATAGCCGAGTGGTAAATCCATATACACTTCCTCAAATAAATCACCATTGAGAAAAGCATTATTAACATCAAGCTGTACCAAGTGCCAATCATTGACAGCAGCAAGAGCAAGAAGAATCTTGACAGTGGCAAGTTTTGCAACGGGTGAAAAGGTTTCAAAGAAATCAACACTCTCTTGTTGAGTGTATCCTTTTGCCACTAAACGAGCTTTGTAACGGTCAACTGATCCATTGGTTGCATACTTGGTTTTGAAAACCCAACGACATCCAGTGGTATGTTTTTCCTGAGGTAGGGGTACAACAGACCATGTTCAATTGTCTTCTAAGGTCGATAGTTCATCCTTCATAGCATTTCTCCATTGAGGGTATTGTACAACCTCATGATAGAATTTTGGTTCGAATTGTGCCGAGACATTGAGTGCAAAAGCTTTATGCTGCTGTGAGATAAGGTTGTATGATAGATGATTGCTTAAAGGGTATGCAACTGAGGACTCGGAATATGGAGTATGTGTCAGCAAATTACAGTGATAGTCTCGAAGGTATGACGGAGGCTGAGACATTCTGGAAGAAGTTCGAACCTGTAGATCAACTTGTGGGGATTGAGACTCAGATTGAGTGGAAAGATTCTCAGTTGTAGAGATCTGAGGATCCTCGGATATATTCATACTTGGAGCATTCTGAGGACTATCGAATGGGGGAACATCTTCAAGGACTGACTTGGGCAGCACCTAGGTCAGGGAATACATCTACCACAAATTCTGATATGGCACCCGAATGAAAAGGGAAGATGGTCTCATGAAACATCACATCTCTTGATACAAAAATCTCTGAAGTATGGACATCATACATCTTATAACCCTTCATTCCAGGGGGATAGCCCAGAAAGATACACGTTCTTGCTCGTGGTTGGAACTTGTGTCTAGATGCATGGAGCGTGGAAGCAAAGCATAGGCAACCAAAAACCTTGAGGATCGAGTGATCAAATGTGTTCTTGTATAGAAGCTCATAAGGAGTCTTGTGTTGTAACCATGGAGAAGGAGTTCGATTAATCAAAAACATTGCAGTGAGAACACATTCTTCCCAAAGTCGGATGGGAACTTTCGATTGAAAATACAAAGATGTTGCCACATTCAATAGGTGTTGATGTTTTCTTTCAACTACCGAGTTTTGTTCTGGTCTTTGCACACAAGAAAATTTGTGTATCATGCCTTTTGTGTGAACTAGATCTGGGAACGCCAACTCCTTAGCATTGTCAGTCCTAATGGCCTCAATCTTTCTGTCAAATTGAGTTTCCACCAGAGTATAAAACCGTGGAAAAATTATGGATGCATCAGATTTGGTTTGCATGAGGAACACCCAAGTAAAACGTGTGCAATCATCCACAAGTGTCAGAAAATATCGTTGATCATGTATGGTTGAGGCATTAAAATGTCTCCCAAAATCACAATGTATCAAATCAAAAGGAGAATAAGCCATGTGATGGTTTGAAACAAAAGATAACCTTCTTTGTTTAGCTAAAGGACAGATATAACATGGTTTAACATTGTCAAATATAACCTTTGGACAATTAAGTCGACTTTGTAAGCACTCCAAAATCTTGTTGGAAGGGTGTCCTAGCCGATTGTGCCAATCTTGAATTGAGATCGTGTTTGTGAGAAACTCAGAGACCTTGGCTGCTTCTAAAACATATAGATTCTCCACTCGTCTACCCTTGCCAATCATCTTCTTGAGGCTGAGATCCTGGATCACAAACTGGTCATGGAAGAAACTTATAATCACCTCATTATGTGCAATGAATGAGCCTACAGAAAACAAATTGAATTTGAATTCTGGAACAAATAACACATCTCGAATAATCAGAATATCATTTATCTTGACATCGCCACAAGACGCAACACTTAACTTGTGTATGATTTGGTAAAGTAACCACATAATTTTGTATAGGTCTCATAGAGATAAACGCTTTAGGATTTGAGCATATATGTCTTGAGGCTCCCGAATCCATTATCCAGCTGGATGATGACATCAGAGAATGTGGTACAGAAATGGAAAGACATGTTGGTTCTGCACTTGAGAATTTTGTTGGTTCGCCCTTGATTGCAAATGTCATTCCATCAGTCGAATATGTGGGTGTAACTTGTGAACCAATTTGACGTTGTCTCTCTTCTTGGATGATCATAGAGAAGACTTCGTTGATCGAAGGCAGGGGATCAATCAATAGAATCTGACTTCTCACTTGGGAAAAGGACTCATTGAGTCCCATAAAAAATGCTAGCACATAATCCATCTGATGATGTAATTCTAGTTTCCTAATCCCTTCACAGCAGCTCCCACAAACACATTGGGGTCTGAAATTGTTGAGTTCTTCCCAAATGGTTTTAATTTTTGTGAAGTATACACTTACAGACGTTTGGCCCTGACGATGATTGATCAACTCACGCCTTAGTTGAAAAATTCTCGGGCCATTGCTTTGCTGAAATCGATCCTTGAGGTCTTGCCAAATTTCCAAGGCTGATTCCGCAAAAATAATGCTTGCTGATATTTCCTTTGAAACAGAATTGAGTATCCACGAGATCACCATATTGTTACTTCTCTTCCATGAAGTCAATGAGTTTGGATCAGAATTATCAGGCTTGAGGACTGATCCATCCACAAATCCCAATTTATTCTTTACAGAAAGAGCTATAAACCATATCTCGATACCAGGAGGCAAACTTATCTCCGGTCAGTAATTGCGAGACGAGGACGAGTCCTGGACTATCGGAATGATGTATGTAGTATGGACTCAGTGAATCATCAGAATGAGTGATCGCTCGTGCCATTGCAGAAGAAACTCAAGCAAATTGAACGATTAGGTGGATCGAATTCTGACTTTGAATCGATGGACTCAACAATGCGAGCGGCGAGCACTCCGAGTAGATCAGAGATCTTCGATTAAGAACTGAGCGATTAGCTCTGATACCATATTAAGTGCGAATAAGCGAAGAAAAGAGATGAGAAATTTCCTTGTATTCCTTACTGATTGAATGAATGATGAACGACACTGTGTACATGTATATAAACTCACTAACTAACTAACTAACTAACAACCACTTAACTTCTATATTAACTAATAATTAATTGTCTAGGCTACTGTCTAAGCTGCATGTTAAGCTAATAAAGACGTGTCAATCCCATCGATATTCACAATAAAAAGTAATATTCTTAGCATAAAAAATAAATATTTTTTTATGGATGATCCAAATAAGAGATATGTCTCACAAAATACGACTCATAAGACCGTCGCACACAAGTTTTTGTCTCTAATTAAAATAAGCAACCTCCAATCCAATGTTAACATTGTTTTTTTCCTTAATTCCAAAGCTTTCTACAAAAGCAAGAGGGGAATATTAAATGGTCAACAAAACAAATTAACATATTGTTTCATGGTCAAAACAATAAAATACTTGGCCAATCATTTCAGTCGCTAAATTTCTTGTTAGCTGAGTGAGTGAAGATTCATATATTTTAGTAACATGAATTTTTTAAAATATGTATTCAAACGAAATTTTCAAGTAATAGCCCTACATAAATTACTTTTGTCTGCGATAAAACAAAATTTCAGAATCTTTTTTTTTTTTTTTAAAAAAAGAAGGAAATACAAAATCTTAAAATAGAGATAAAATCACATGTGTAATGGTCCCTACACCATAGCCCCATCTCCTTTCTGCTACTGCCACTCCGGCGCTACTTTTGACTTCCAACTACTATTATTGTCTTTTACTTTTTTTTCTTACGGTCAATTTAAGATTTGCCATCGCTTCATAATAAAATTTTATACATTATTATTTGACATTCAACTCAAATATTTTAATAATTATATCATACAAATTTTTATCATATGCAAAATAAACGGACCATTAATCTTTGGAAACAAGCCAGATAGTGCCCACTTACCCTTTGGTGTGGCCATAGCCAGTACTGTCTGTCCCCTTCTCCTTTTTCTCACAGTGAACACATGAATAAAGCCTCTTCGAACGAGGCAATAGAAATAATACGGAAAAAAGAAATTCTGAAAAAGCAAAAGCCATAGCAATAGCTGCAATCACTGATCTTCTGTACGAATCCCCATTTTTTTCTACTATTATTAATCTCTTTTCCCTGCGATATTTCAAAATTCCAAGAAACAGCTCGACCTGTCGTCTCCTTTTTTTTTTCCTTTTCGCATGCTGCGTTTTCTCGAGCTCATTCTTTAGCAATTATTGGACATTTGTTCCCATCTGTGTCAACGAGGAAGGTAAATACTTGCGTATAACTGCAGTTTGTTTGTTTAACGGGTTTTCTCAATTTCCACTTGTTAATGCTCTATTTGCTCGTGTTTTGCTTTTGGGCATTACTGCTGTTCTTTTTTAATATGGGTTTCTCTATTTTCCATAAAGAATGAAATTCCCAGATTTTGATGCTATTTTCTGATTTTTTTAGGTTGTTTATTTATTGGGTTATGTTTCGAAACCGTTATATTTACGTGGAATCTAAGTTATAGCTTTTCTTGCCTATGTGTAATTTTCTATTTTAAGGTATCGAAGCTTGATTTATGATATTATTAGAGTATGACAACGTAATGCGCAAGAAAGTTTAAAGTTCTGGTGATCGAGCTTGGGATCTTTTGTAATTTGTTTTGTCTTTTTAAGCTGGTGAGTTTCTCGAGGATTCTGTCTTTCGATTGCTTGTATATTTTTTTTTTCTACATAAAATTACTTACCTGTGGGTACTTCATTTAATTTGGGTTTTAGAAGTGATATTTTTGTAAGTTGATTTTCTCCCAATTACAAGTTAATATCTACACCTGTTTCTTGTTGCTAGGCTTGGCACTCATTGTGGATTTTCTGCCTTTCTTTTATATTCACAAGACCTTCAAAGTATTTGATAGTTGATTTTGTAGATTTTCAAGGAGTATTTTGTTGATTAAAAATATCATTGCTTGATTAAGCTCCGTTCTCCACAATGTTGTCAAGTATTTTATTTCTTAGTAGTTTAGTCAGTAGTAGTTATTTTGATGAATAAACAAACCAATAGTAGATTTGAAGGGAGTTTAATCCGTGAAGTGATTTCAGTGCTATCGTTTCTTGTTTTGGCAGAGTAAATTAATGTAGAGATTCTTCTGATGATATATGCTTATCTGATATGGAAAGGATACCCGAATCCCTACAACTTCCCAGGCAGCTGCCTTTTGCGGCGAAGGTGAAGAGTCACCCCAATTTGTCCAGAAGAGACGAGGTTCAAAAACCTTCCCTGATGGTGGAATTTTCTGAGTTGGATTCACCTACTCCTGCCAAAGCAATGAAAGGGAAAATCTATTTGCAGGAGGATCAAGAACACATCCCAGGCATTCTTTCGTTTAACATCAGTGGCGATGCATTTGATGATATAGGCTCTACTTCATTTCATGGGGTAAGTCATCCTCCTGAACCAGTCGACACTGATTTGATGAGGCCTGTCTATTTACCAATTGGTCAGAACAATGGGGATGGAAAATATGTACTTAAAAATATGTCTGTAAAGGGCCCTTCTATGGAAGATTTTTCAATCAAGGTGTCGGGTACTAAACCAATCCCGCCTTCACCCACAGAGGTTGTAAGCAAAGAAGCTATCTATTTAGCTGCTGTATCATACCCATTTTCAGTTCAACGTCCATCCCGAAATACCGAAGCAAACCCCCTCCGGTGTTCAGAGGATAAGGAATGTGTATGGGACACGTCATTACCTCCAAGTGGGAATGTTAGTCCACATAGTAGCATTGATAGTTTCGGTGTTGCTACGGCTTTGAGTATGGGAAATAGCTGCACTAGAACGTGCCAGAGCGATGGGATAATGAGTGATGGTATGCTTAGTGTGGACAGGAACTATGAGAGTACGAAAGAGAGTATTCTTGGGGATTCGCTCGAGAGTACTAAATCTAGCCTCAGTCGAGCAAGTGATAGCAGCGGACTAAGCGATGATAGTAACTGGAGTAACATTACGGGCAGCGCGAATAAGCCTCACAAGGGAAATGATCCTAGGTGGAAGGCTATCCTTGCTATTCGATCACGTGATGGTATTTTAGGCATGAGCCATTTCAAGTTAATGAAAAGACTCGGATGCGGGGATATTGGAAGTGTGTATCTTTCCGAGTTGAGTACAACTCAGTGTTTCTTTGCGATGAAGGTAATGGATAAGGCATCCCTTGCTAGCAGGAAGAAGTTGACAAGAGCCCAGACGGAACGGGAAATCTTGCAGTTACTTGATCATCCGTTCTTGCCAACATTGTACACACATTTTGAAACAGATAGATTTTCATGTTTGGTCATGGAATATTGTCCTGGAGGAGATCTTCATACCCTGAGGCAGAAACAACCTGGGAAACATTTTTCAGAATATGCTGCAAGGTAATCATTATGCGTTTAAGCTCATATAGTTTCTCTTGTGAAATTTCGTTGCGATATGAGACACTGTGCATTTTGTTTCCTTTTTCTGAAATCTGCTGAACCAATGGGAATTGCAGACATGCTATGATTAGTGGTGACCGGTGCGCTCAATAACCAGGACCGGGACCAAGATTTCTGTTGTACCCAAATGAAACTTGAAAAATTATGGGCTCAAAGTTTCATTGTCTGGAGAAGATTTTACTTCTCTTTTCATTTGAAGGGCGACTTGATAATTGCTCTTCTTTCGATATGGTCCATCCATGCAAACAAACTGATTTTTTTAGTTTTTATATTTTGCATGAAGCGATCGTATGAGATTAATTTATGATTCAAGTTTTGAGGTGTGCTAATTTTTTAATGTCAGCCCGTGTCAGCATAGAGATTCTTGGAACTGCTAGATATTACTTGTCTGGCTGTTCAAATCACCTTAAAGTTATTCGAAGGCCAACTAAACTAGTTTTAAACGTTTAAATTATTTAGATTTTACCAAGTCCTATTGCTGGAGTTTCTTTACATTTGAGAAACATGAAACCCTATCGATTATGGTAATGAATTATTCATTCTTGAATCTCTTGATACACTCTCACTATGTAGGAATATCTTAACCTCAATTTAATGGATGCAGGTTTTATGCCGCAGAAGTTCTACTGGCACTTGAGTATCTTCACATGCTTGGAGTTGTCTATAGGGATTTGAAACCAGAAAATGTTCTAGTCCGTGAAGATGGCCACATTATGCTTTCAGATTTTGATCTTTCCCTGCGATGTGCTGTTTCACCAACCCTGATAAGAGCTTCTGCATTTGATTCTGACCCCTCCAAACGAGGGGCTGCGTTCTGTGTACAGCCAGCATGTATTGAGCCCACCTCAGCATGCATTCAGCCTTCATGTTTCCTTCCTCGGATCTTTCCCTCAAAAAATAAGAAAAGGTTTGGAAGGCCCCCGGCCGAGCCTGGGAAAACTTCTGGTACGCTCCCCGAGCTAGTTGCAGAACCTACTGCTGCACGTTCCATGTCATTTGTTGGGACTCATGAGTACTTAGCACCCGAAATCATCAAGGGCGAGGGCCATGGCAGTGCAGTAGACTGGTGGACTTTCGGTGTGTTCTTACATGAACTACTCTATGGTAAAACACCATTCAAGGGTTCCGGAAATCGAGCCACTCTTTTCAATGTTGTAGGGCAGCAGCTCAAATTCACTGATTCACCAGCTACCAGTTATGCTAGCCGGGATCTTATAAGAGGATTGCTAGTTAAAGAACCGCAGCATAGGCTCGGTGTGAAAAGAGGAGCAACAGAAATAAAGCAGCACCCTTTCTTTGAAGGCATAAATTGGGCTTTGATACGTTGCAGCACGCCGCCAGAGGTGCCAAGACCAGTCGAGCCGGAGCTTCCGGTGATGTCTGGGCAATTCCAGCCTGTCGATGTGGGCACTGGCAGCAAAACGATTGTAGGTGCAACAGAAATGAAATCTGGAGGTAAATTTCTGGATTTTGAGTTCTTTTAATTTATAAGTATAGGATTCTTGTTCTTTGTTTTTCTCTGCCAACTTGAGTTGTAGATATTTGGTGATGTATCTCAACCAATTAGGTGTGAAATTCAACGTTATTATATTATTGATTTAGTAAACGATTGTGGAAATTGATTTTTGCATTTGGGAGACTGGCAACGGGGTGTTGCACATAGAAAAACCAATTTGTTAACGTGTGAATTTATCAAGAAAATAAGGAATAGAAACAAATTTGTGCTATAACTCTTTTACTAGCAAGCATTTTCATCTACCTTTTAAAAGTAGTGATTTAGTATATTTTGATACTATATAATATATGATATTTGATTCTCATTTTTTTTAATCAAATATAATTTCACTCCACTATAGTTAGACACAACTTCAGGCTTTGACTTGTGGATGTCATAAGAATGAGAAGTCAGTATATTCTAGTTTCTGATTAAAAAAAAAAAAAAAAAAGTCTGTATATTTTATAAGATAATGGTATATGACACAAATTTTGCCAAACATTGGACAAAACAAGAACGGGAAATTGGCCTTCAGTTATGAGCCGTCGATTTTTTTGTATTCAATCCCTGGGTATTTTTTTAGTACCACGTTTCCATATGAAGTGTACCACATTTTCACATGAAGTGAACCACATTTTGTATGATATAGTATCACAATTTTATGGGTAGGGAGTGAACCAAAAGAAATGTTTTGATTGAGAATTTTTCACCACCTTCCCAAACAAGAATGTCTAATAAATTAATGTTTTATTTTCTGCACCAAACGATGTCTTAAAGTTGTATTATTTTGTCCTTCCAAATTATTTAAAAAAAATACACATTCAAACCACTAATATTAAAACCGGGTTATTTGCATCTACTTCCCAATATTTTATGCCTTATTATCATGTGTAGCAATTATAACATGTCTAAAGAAATGAATATCAAATACATGAAATCTGGGGGAGTCGGATGCAAATTACCCATTAAAAATCGCATCAATTTGCACCCGGTTCACTATATGTAGTTATTAATTGCACCAATTTATCACTTACATTGTTGATTTTACCAATTATTCAATTACTCCAAAAAAACAAACTTAAAGAATCCAATATTTTAATATTGTTTGAAATTAATTATAAAACTAATACTTTATTTTACGAGTAAAATTCTAAAAACATATGTGTATCTCCAATTTATTGTTGAAAATATAAGTTGATCACAAAAAAAATCTAAAACTCAAATACTTCGTCATTTGATTATAAAAATGTGTTAAGTTTTTAGTCATATATTTTTTACAAACATAATTTAAAAGTATCAATGAATTAAAATTATTATGATGACACTTATAAAATATTTTTACGTAAAAGACGTTTTGCTTCGGCATCGATCTAATTCCGGACCGGTTTTCTCTCATTGAACTGGCCAACGACTTCGCTAATTTCTTGGATACGACTTCGGTGATAATACGAAGTAAAATGGTACTATATTACTTCACGTGAGTCTACTTCGACAAATATCTACCTATGACTTCATTGAATATACGAAGTAAATCAAGAAAATTATACTAGTGAACATTCAAAACCTATCACCTTGTTTAAATAAACGACGAAGTATCCGAGTTTATATTTTCTATTTCTATATTAAAATTTAGTTTATGTGTCAAGATTTACCAGTTTAAATTAAATAATATATGCATTTTTTGACATAATAATATATGCATTAGTGGTACACACTTGCATTGAGAATGGACGGATAAAGATGGGATTTTTTAAAATAAATAAATACATTTTTTTAAGATATTAACACTAATAATTATTTCTATTAAATTTATCGAAAATAATTTGTGGAGAAAAACTGAAATAATTTGTGGAGAAAAACTGAAAATTAAAAACATCTTTCAGATATTAATACTAATAATTATTTTTATTAAATTTATCAAAAAATAATTTAATAAAAAAATTTTTTTAGATATTAATTAATACTAATAATTATTTCTATTAAATTTATCGAAAGATAATTTAGTGGGGGGAAAATCCGAAATCCCTGGAGGGGACTTCGATTTAACTGTTGCTTTAATTGAGTTCAAGATTCTGTCTTTTGCCAAACAACCATATTGAACTTGTGAGGTTCGTTTCTGGGACACAAATTTTCTCTAATTCTCTTTTTATGTTTTTTTTTTTGTAATTTTCAAGTCTTGATCATTCTTTTACGATGTTCTTTTATTTCACAAGCTGTTTGTGAATATGCCCAAGAGATTATCTGTGCACTCTATTTAATTTTTTTCCTCGTTTCGAATTATTGGAAAGGAGCTGTAGGATTTTGCATTAAAATGGATTAAGCTCAACTTGCTTTATGTTTGGATGCTAATATTTTAGCACTGTTTTGATCTCTTTATCTTTTCCTAAGCTGATCGTTTTTAAGAATTATTTTTAAGTGCGTGTACGAAGATTGCATTTTGTTTGATCACTTGAAAATGCCTTGTTGGATTTTTAGAGTTATGGGCGTTCTTCACAAACTATGGGTAGTGGCCAAAATGGGATCTTGCTCAGGTGAACTTAGATAGAAAGTAAATAATTTTATATGTAATATTTTAAAAGGTTCAAGCTTACTCTCGACATGCTTCAAATTGCACCCATTGATTCTCTTCCTTGAGGTTGCTACATGTTTCCGAATGGACTTTATATTTTGAGACTGTTATTACAGACATTTTGCACTTCACGTAAGAATTTTCTTGCTGCAGGGGAAGTGGTAAAAACTTGAAGCAACAATTGGTATATTGTGTTTATTTTATGTTTTATTTATTTATTGCCCAGTAATAATTTCCAGTGTATCATGGATCGCTGGAGAAGAGTCTTGAAAGTTCAGTTGTATCCAAATAGCAGTACTTTCTACCGAATTGCAGCATCGCTCGGCCTCTCTTCTTCACCCAAAAACCTCGCTGTAAGTTCTTATAAGTTACAGGACAATGACTTTCGATAACTTGTCCATATGACCAAACATAGTATTTTGGAGAGCTCAAAGTGGGCCATAGAACGTGATTCTAATAAGTTGCAAACTAAAAATATTTAGACTTCTATATGGTGATATTGATTTTTTAACATGAGATAGGTACCTACTGGAAATGCCATATTCTTTAGTGGAGATCGAGTGGACTGGACTGGAAATCCAGTGATTGAGAGATTATCCGATCCTATGAAAATTGCTGAAATTTTGGTTTCAAAGTTTGGGGGGTCCATTAATGCTTATGTTGTCGAGGCATCCATTTTCAATGGCCCTTTTGCAGTTTTTAAGGATTTTATCCCGTCTGTTAATGAGAATGGAGAGCCAAAAACATATGATGCTACTGGATTCCCAGCTTCTACATCGCTGGTCCTGCTTTTGTCAAAGTTTCTTGGAGAGGTAGGGCTTGCAAGATTGCTTGAAATCTCATTTATCAAGAATTTCGTATATTTACCTTTTGAAGTTATTGCTTCCGTCCATAATGAATGATCGCAAGATTATGACTGTAAGCCAATGATTCTTTCATTGGAAAGGGTTGGTGAGTTTCTTGACTTTGTGTACGTAATCGTGGTTGGAAATTCCTTTTTTTTATTAACTACCTCTTTTTGGTCCCAAACTTCGAGGAAGTAGGAGAGTGAAACCTAATAAGCTATATTTTGCATACCTCGATCTGTTTCTTCAGCTACACTGATGGGGTATTGCCACATGCCAAATGGTCTAAAATGCTTATTGGGGGATTTTATTTGTGACGTATCACTTGTTAATAATCGGTTAGTGTCGTATATAATATACTCCAAGTGTTGTTAATTATATGGATAACATACAATACACCTACTATGCGACGAAACTACAAGAACTATGTATATCTTTATCTCACTTCGTCAGCAATCATATGATAAGATTCATGTTTCCCATCATCGCAGGCAACGAATGCAATCTTGGGGAAACAGAAAGAGCCTTACCAGTCAGAAGCTTCTTCGTCATCTTCACACAAACCTGAGACAGCAATTCTTGGATTCAGCAAAGGAGGCATCATACTGAACCAGCTTTTAACCGAGCTTAGTTTTTATGAGACCCAAAAAAATACCGTGAGTGGAGGAGTAACTTCCCAAGAAGACAGCTCTGTCATACCCACCTCAAAAGAAAGCCTCTTAAGCAGCATATCTGAGATTCATTACGTGGACGTCGGCTTAAACTCTAATGGAGCATATCTCACTGATAAAGATGTGATCGATAGAATTTCTGAATGTCTTTCTCGTAGAGCAACTGGAATCCGGTTTCTTTTTCATGGAACACCTAGACAATGGTCTGATGAGAGGAGGATTTGGATTCGAAAGGAGAAGGATGCGCTAGTTCGTCTACTCAAAAGGGCAGCTGCTGCAAGGAACGATATAGATAAGTTACTAATTCGCGAGAGATTATATTTCCCTAGTAAGCTTCCTAATCTGCAAATGCATTTTGAAATAATTGAAGTTATGGATGTTAGTTGACTATGATGATGCACGTGAAAACATTTATAATCGGCTTAACTACATGTTATATAATTGCTAGTTATATTTCAGATTGTACACTTCATTTTTTGAAAAATCAATAATCTGAAAATCATAAAATCGCACACGTCGTCATGAAAATCTTCGGACTCAAGAACCATGTCAAGCGTTTCTTGGTGATAACATTGAAAGAAGGAGAATTTAGCACATTGTGCAACCCTCCTTATCTTTCTCAAATCTGTAGTCAAAGCAAAGCCAAGAATCGAGCATTAGTAAGTACGTATATATAAATAGATTCTTTGTCCCCTCAATTTTCAACATCTCAAAATATAAATATATTTTTTATTAATTGATTCCTTGCTTGTGTCAACAACCTTAAACGTCACAAGACACTCCAAAAGTTTTTGCTTTCACTCGTCTTCCCAATATACATGTCTATTTCATAGCTCTTTTTTTAAATCCGTGGACATATTCACCATGGGATTGTTCTTGAGCTTCATGGGAAAAGGGTATCATTTGATTTCCTTAATTCTTTGTTAATCATTTATTTTCAGGGATGGAACAGATACGGGAGGATAAAAAAAACTCGATGAATTTTAAAAAATAAAACGTCATTTATCTGTATAATGTTATCCTAAATCAGACATTCAAGTTTATTCTTGATTGGTTTTTTACGGGAATACTACTATATGTACTTGATGAAGAGAAAATTAATTTAAGCTGCAATATAAAAAATGGCATGTATTACAATAAATTTTAAAATGTACATAATTCAAGTCTGGTTGGATGGTACGACCCAATAACCTTTACCTTTTTCTATTCAATGATTTTAGGTTTGCCAACAACGCATATGCTAAGTTTGGTGATGGGAACACTCCACAAACAATTCATACAGAAAGATAAAAAGACTTTTGAGGAGTTCCATCTAGGAAATTCTTGACATTTTCAAGTAATTTTTTTTATAAATAAACTTTTGTTTCAATGAATCAGCGGTAATATCAATTATCAAATATTAATGTTAAAGCCCTTTAAATTTTCGAATATATTTTGGAATTTGGTGGCAACATAAACGAAATATGTCCATCATTTCTTGAGTTGGCCTTGAATGCTTTTCAGCATCGTGAATGCAGCATTGCCAGGCAAACATTACGACGTTCCTTGACCAGACGAAGTTGAGGTCTATCTCTCCCCCCTGGTCTCTATGTTTCTGTGTACATACGCTCAGTCCAAGCTAGGCTTGAACTTGGATTTTACTGAAGTTGAGCCGAGCTCGAGTACCTTCTACTCAGACTCGAGCATTCATCAAACCACTTGAGCACGAGCCATATGGATTATCTATTTTTTAACGCTTAGTTTATTTACTATTCTCTTTAATTCTTTAAGAAATTGCATATCTAAATAACCAACATTTGTGTTGGTTACCCTTGTTCTAAACGGATAGCCAACTCCACCTGTTCAAACGCAGGCATGTTATGATGAATGGAAAGGAGCAGCAAACAAGCCAGAAAAAGGGATTTTCATCAAATTTATGAAGAATGTGAATATCGTAGCTGGACTTTTAACGCCTTCGCCAAGAAAGCAAGGGAGAGCCTCCCTCAGCTCAAACTGATCAAGTCAATACCTGATGTCATCTTTGTGCCCTCAGCCACGGTGCTGGCGCTTCTTTCCGTCAAGTTATCCAGGAAGATGTTTCTTGGTAAAATGGGTGACATGAAATAGATAGCTTTTCGCACTCTTCTCACGATCTGTGACAACACTTGCAGAAATTTGAGCTCCGATACTTGCAGAAACATAACTGATTTAAATGGAAATGCATTCCAAGTGAGGCGTGGCACATATTTACAGAATATGAATAAATTCTTGGAAACAAGGGTAGTACAGATTATAAATATCAACAATATTAAAAAATTATTGGGCACTTTACATTATAAAATTATGTTCAAGAAAATTATACACGATTATCATGCTTCTTAAAATGATGGTGACTAAAGTGTTCTATATAAACACAAGGATGCTGCATTTGTTCTCCATTTAACTTTAAATCTGATACCGTCCTCAAATTTCATCGCAAATTGTCATTTTTCATGCAAGTTGCGTAGCTTCCGATTTCTACTCCGTTTCCATCCTCGAAACTACTCGCGATTTCATATTCCCGCACATCGGATCATTACAGTAAAATAACTGAGAAACACAACAGCTCAATCACACACAACATCGGAATAAAACCCGATGGTCCTCCTCGTGCAATCTTGAATGCTCAATAACTCAACATCAAAAACTTCGAACTGTTTGGAGCTAAAGAAAGTGGAAGGCCCCACCTGTTAATGTTTTCCTCATCAGTAATATAAATGTCAATGTATGAAGAAAAAATGAATGATTTTAGCTTTTTGCTAACAAGAACTTGTTCCAAGTATGATATTAGTAGCTACTAGTGTTGGTACTCACTGGTGGTCCTAGTTCTGGAGGAACGATCAGTCTTCGTTTACCTCCAGGCTTCATGTCCTGTATTCCTTCCTCAAATCCTGTACAAAAATTTGGCAACACCTTGGTTACGTCATCATAATATGGAGCCAGAGACGCAGCATATTACTGTTATTGAGCTTCACACAGCTGGGGTAATTCCGAGAATACCAGGGAGGGGATGAGATGGGAGGGGTAGGCGCTCAACAGGATTTAGAGGGAGAAGATAAATTTTTAGAAAAACTACTACTTAAGATTTTCCCTGAGCAGAGAGAAAGTCATTCATGTACTATTGGCTCAGTTCCGCCCCTGATGAACAATATATTCAATGGCTCACACTGCTCATGTGTACATGAGTGCGGCATTAGATAAGCACTGATAAGTATGTTCTAAAACTTAATTATAACTTTCTCATGTTTGTTACCTGGAATTAAGGCCTTAGTACCCATTCGAACTTTTGCAGGCGAACCTTGTAAGTAGGTACTATCTATACGCCGGCCAGATTCATTGTAACCAATGTAATGAAAAGTCACCTTTCAAAAAAAAAAAACAAAAGAATGGAAATTATCCTCTTGTTAGAGGATATACTTCTGTACAATGGAGATTAAAAAAACAAGCTATTGCAGAGAAGTTGACAGTATTCAAGACAACACTTATTGGTGGTATCGAGTAAACACATCTTGGATAAGGTTATTTCCACAAATAGCTGGAGTAATACAACTTAATATAAATAAATGGATCTAATTCTAAGCAATTAACTGGACTCATGATTCTCATTTTTATATAATCAATATCGATTTCAGAAAAGCAACACAAGGCATTCCCAAGCGAAACGAAGGCAAACCTGTTGGCCAGCCTTTGGACAATCACCCTTACCAACTTCAACGTCCCGAAAAATGAGACCTGAATCTCGCTTAACATAATCATCTGATGTCACTACTCTCACCGTAAAGCCTGAATTTACGGTAGTGATAAGGTTGTATGAATAAACCTCAAAAGGGAAAAGAGGAGTCAACGAGACAAGCAAGAATAAACCTTCTCTAACAAAATTAGGGAACTCATCAGGTACACCGTTCTCTTTCTGTATCCGCTTGTTCTGCTCTAAAAGGCGCCTCTCATCATATGGGTTTTGTTTCTTTGTCTTTCCACAAGATGGCAGCGCAGGAAATATACCGGAACCGACCAAGAGAACAAGGAGAAGCCTCCGCTTAGTATTCTCCTCAAATTTGAACGAGCTTTTAGTCTGTTCTCTAGCCATGTAGAGTTGACATAAGCAAGCAACCAGGGCAAATGAAGCACATTAATAATAGAGAAATATGGTTGCACTTGCGTAATCTCAAAATTGTCATTACCCGTTTCCCAGTAGATTACGGCGAGAACAAGAAACCGACAAGAGTCTCTTCTGAATGGAAAATGATCCGAGTGCTGGATAGATGGAAAAAGTAATGCCTGAATATTTTACTAACGCTGGATTTGACAAATAAGGGGCATATAAATAAAGTTCACGGATAAATGGAAATGGATGGTCGCATTATTCTTTCATCAGTAGTCCAAGGAATTCCAGCAAGAGGATGAGAAAGTTGAATTTTCAGAAAAGTAACAAAAAAATTTCAACTATTTTCACATTCTAGCTCGTTGTGTCGACCACTCTCCAGAGGCAGTAACAGCTACAAAATTTCACGTATTTGCATAATTTTTGGTGTGAGATTTAGAGTTTTATATTATTCTAACATCACTGTTTCTCATATATTTCAAGTGCCGCCGTTATCAGGATATCAGCAACCAACAAATCTTCAAACTTGAACAATGAGAGAAATTCTGTGCATTCGGTTTCAGAGCTTTACTGTTTGCCAGCAAAAACCGCAGGAAAATAACTCAAATTCACTTCGATTCATAAGATATAAAGAGTGACATCCTTACACAAATTTGATACACGGTCGAATGACTATACAATAACTCTCAAACGGCAACCAAATTACTTGCATAAATCCCAAAATACCGACTTAAGCCATGGAAAACAAAGATAGACTTACACGAGAGATGGCTCCCAGAGGAAAGAATGGGAAACGAGAGGAAAAACATGATCTTTCTATTTTTTCCTCACAAAATTTCAATATTTTGCAAGTGCAGCTTGAGCTTTATCCTTTTCCACATAAATGGACTACCATTTATACCCTTATCTTTCTTCCAGTATTCGACGTCTTTTTTTTCCGAGAAAGTTTCAGAATGCAATTTTACTGCAAAATTTATTCGGGACTTTGGTGTAAAAAATAAGAAATTTTTACTACATATGTTTCATTTGCTGGTTTATTATGCTTTAATGTCTGAAAATAAATATTTATGTGTCGGTTCTCGGCAAAAATGAATTAAATGCATGTCGGAAAATTGAATGAATAATTCGTGACAGGAAGTCGCGTTGAGTTTTATTGAAAATAAAAACATGAACAAAAAGTTTTATAAATAAAGTTCCCACCCTCATTTTGAATTCATCCCTTTTTAGAGTTTAGTCTCATCATATAGTATTTGAGTGTTTAGTTCTATAATATTTATGAGGTGTTTGTTCTCTTGTATTAACAGAGTGTGTGTTTTCTTTGAAAACACAGTGAGTTGTTGTACACCGTAAAATATTATAGTGAAATTCTTTTCATCTTGTCCGTGGTTTTTACCCTAATAATTTTTAGGGTTTTCTACGTAAATTTCGATATCCAGTTTATTCTTTATTTTCATATTTATTATCTCAAATTATCGCACGTGAGACCAACACCACTTGAAACAATTTGATGAAATGTACTCTTTGATACAGTTTAGTTTGATGGATGAGATAGTCAAAGTAGATATCTTTTGGTATAGTTTTAATATGCAAGATTAATTTTAATAGATAGTCAAAGTAGATATCTTTTGGTATAATTTTAATATGCAAGATTAATTTTATATTTGTCAAGATAATGTCCAATTATTATTTAAAATTACCTTCTTTTTTTTTTTACTAGATTAAGTTTAGAAGATAGGCGTGGATGACCGTCATTGTTGTTCTTTTGCAAATTCATTCAGTTTCGTTTTTCCCCCTCAATCACCTTGAATAACATCTATTTTATGTTTGAAGTGAAATTTATTTTACCTCTGTCTTTAATTATTTCTGTTTTTCCCGATTAATTAATCTGTCGACAGAATACATACTTTAATTCTGGAAAATTACTAATTTGATACATGTTTTATATTTTTCACATAAATATTTATGTATCACATTTAAATGTGCTTTTTGAATAATATATAATAATTAATTAAAAATTCAGAAATAAGACCGGTAAAGTGACGAAGATTTAACAACACTCGGTTTAGCAAGTAAATTTGAAAAGGACATTATCCATACACCAAACCATTGGACACTTGCCAAATCCAGTTATGAATATTTACTAACTTGTAAAGGATTGAAACAGAAACTCGACCAAAAGGGACAAAATGGAGTAATTTAAAGGATTTTGTAAGGCCAAATTTGCATTTTAAAAGAAAATGCATATAAATTCATGCCCTTTTGCTCCCGTAGGAAGGTAGGGACACAAAAACTTTGCCTCAATAAACATGTACATCGATTCCCATACTACCTATCTGACTGCTCCCCACCGAGCTTCCCATTTTCTTTCTCGTTACCTTTTGCTCCGAGTGGGTGCGAAGCCACAGGCATGAAAGCCTTGCTATTGCTGCCTGACTAGCAAACTGTACTCTACAGGCGAGGTTCACCTCAGCCATCATGTTCTGTCCCCCTATCTTAGTGTCACGATTTTCTTCGTATCCATCAAGGTCCGATTCATCAACTACCACAATCGAACCATAGTCAAGATCTTCAAGGTCCACATTTAAAGGGAAAATTAAACTTCTACGTTGTGAATTATCCGTGCAGGTTTTGACTTCCCGCTTCTTGAGTCTCATATAATAATCTAGAACCGCCTGGATTTTGTCATAGTCAAATGACAGCCATTATCCAAAGAATAAGTTTTAAAAACCAACAAGACAGTAAAAATAAGTCACGGGAAATTAATCACACCTGCCACTGGGAAGAGGCCAACAGAACTCTCGGCCTGATTGACCTCACATACTGAAATGCAGCATCGGGGGTCATCTTCTTGTGTTTGACCTATATTGATGCCATAAAATTTGAACCAAGAATCTCAAATAAAAAGTCTCAAGTGTGCTTATTACACAGATAAAGTCTCAATTGTGCTTATTTACACACGTACCAGGTAACAGAGAACAATTGTAGTGCTACGGCCACGGCCAGCCTTGCAGTGAACATAAGTAATTTTGTGACAAAGTGTATTGCCTGAAAAAAAATTAAAAAAAAAATAACATGACACTATTAAGGTAATAAAGTCAAGTTATAAATACCATTTAAATAGATGTAAAAAACATATAATAATTTATCAGGTAAGAACGAATTTTACTGTGAATGAATTCTACAGCTTGGCAAATATCCCCATACACAGGAGCAAAAAGATAATCTCTTGTAGGTATGACTAAGTGCTCAATGTTATAATCCTACAAAGAAGGCAAATATTGATCAGGTAAAATTAATAAACAAACAAGTATCTCAAGTTTTCTTGTACATGGAGTTGGTTAACAAATATGACCCAATGTGTAAAAATTGAGGGGCATTCGCAAACCATGAAATGTAAAGTATGTAGGAATTAAATAATATATCAATGTTTAGTGATTAAGAAAGCTGTGAGGTGTCCAATGAAAGTGTAACAAAAGTTTCAAATAATAAGCTTGAAGACATACATGATACAGGGAAGTTGGAACTAAAGTTTCATATGGTTCGTTCAAGGTAACCACACCACCTACACCAAGAGCTTTCAGGCGCGGAACATCATTGGGAAATGGTACAGCACCTAGCAAAATAAACTAGCGAAACGAAAGCAGCTTTAGAAATTTGATAATAATAAGAACAAAGGGAGGCGTCAAGAAACAATTATTAGAGGTAATCATGTCCATGTGAGTACTGCAAAATGCCAGTCAGTGACCATTCAAAAAAATTTCCAACGAGAGAATTGAAAGACGTAGAAGGATCAGCAAGAAACATCCCCAAGTTATACATTCAAGACATAGAAATCGCAACCAACGAGAAAGATCTCACCAGGGGTGGTCCTAGAAAATCAAGTTCACGGGGGATCTAATGCATATGGAAGGGGTAACACATGAGAAATTGCAAATATCATAATTTCATACAAAAAAAATTTCATGTACCCAGTACAATGCATGTGCTCATCCATGCTAAGGAAATTTGGTATGCATCCACCGGAAAAATACTAAAACTTTACTAAATTTGACCCCCAATTAAATGTATTCCTTTTTCTCATCCTTTTGATTAAGTTGGCTATCGCCAAAAATAAACTATACTAAGATTTTGACTTAAAAAGGGTATCGGAAACAGTCAAACCTACACTAGAAAGCAAACTATATCATTAGACCATATGCACCTTCAAGAACAACAGTCCACCAATAAAATTACAATCTGTGTTGCCAATATCAACTATCAAAGTCAAATCTAAGGCATGAACTAGAATTATAATCGGCAATAAAAAATGTGCAAATTTTATACTATAAATTGTAACTCATGTAGCCAAATTAAGCAAGAAACATTGAAACAATGTGTCGTAAATTTTATGTCTACCTCGTCGACCATATCCCACCACCGAAACTCGGACTGAATCTTATTTCTAACAACATTGTACAGCAACGTGGGATAGAAAAGAGCACGAGCCCCAGCTCCAACCAACGCTCGTTTCGCATCCCAAACAACAATAGCCCCTTCAGCAACACCACTGTAGACTTTCTGCTCCCCATTCTCACAACCTTCCTCACTCAGTTCCTCAATATACATTTCTCAAATCCAATAAACAGATCACCGACTGAAAATTGAACTAAATTTTGAAAAGCCCTATCTAGACACGTCAAATTAATTATAAGAAGCGAAAGACCGATTCAAAATCAACACAACCCTCCCTGATTACCAAACCAAGATTTGATCTTTCCACCAAATGATAAATTTCAAAAGCTGCCCACAGACAAAACTTTATAAAAAAAACCCTCAAAATGAAAAATAAATAAATCAAGAACACCGAAAATAAAATAAAGTCCCACCTTTTCACATCAAACAACAACAAACTCTCCTATTTCTCATTATTGTACAGAAAACCCGTAAATTCCAAGAAAAGAGAAGGAAATTAACATCAAGAATTAACAAGTTCTTGATCATGATTGAAGTTTCAACTCAATTCCCACCAAAAGGGATGTGAAAAATGATACGCTTAAAAATCAAGGAAAGGAACCTATTCGGAAGAATCTGAAACGCCAAGGGAACCTTTGAGGAGTTGTTGGGTGTAGTTTTCTTGCACAAAATCAAGAAATCTTGGAGAGAGCTCTCTCTGCCTTTCTTTTCTCACAAATACATGGCTCGAAACGGAATTAACGTTTTAGCCTATCTCGATAATGAAATAAACAGTGCGTATTCCTTTTTTCGGTAATTATAGTGCATATTTATTTATGGGAAACGTTAGTTATTCTGTAAAATCTCCATTAATTTCGGATCTGTAATATAATAAGAGTGGGTCTCATGTAAGACCGTCTCACGGATCTTATCTTGTGAGACGGGTCAACCCTACCCATTTTCACAATAAAAACTAATACTTTTAGCATAAAAAATAATATTTTTTCATGGATGACCCAAATAAGAGATCCGTCTCATAAATACGACCCGTGAGACCGTCTCACACAAGTTTTTGCCAAAGTTTTAACACGTATAAAAAATTTCCTAACGAGATGTAAAATCAATTCAAAATTATATTAAATTATTTATTTGGTATATTATTTCAAAATACATAAATTATAACTACTGGTCAAATGTCAGAAAAATTTTCTAATTGAAGTTCTAAAATTTGTTATAACTACTGGTCAAATTTAATTTTGCTTTAGATATTAAAATAATAGGTCTCTAGTGAGATTGTCTCACGAATCTTTATCTTTGACACGGGTCAACCATACCGATATTCACAATAAAAAATAATATTATTAGCATAAAAAGTAATATATTTTTTGGGTGACCCAAATAAGATATCTGTCTTAGAAAATATAACATGTGAGACTGTCTCACACAAGTTTTTGTCATATCAAAATTTTCAAGTTCGTTAAAATGAGGAACTCCTTGTTAAAATAAAGTAATCAAGTATATTTTTTTCTAAAAATAAATTAATCATTATAATTTAGATTTTTTAGAAACAAAATGAACGTATGAATTTTCAAACATAAATTAAGGAGACTAACAGAAAAGGCAGTGGCATTTTAGAGAACAGTGGATAATTTTGATTTAAAAAAAATGGAATAATTTTAATTCGTGTCGATGGGAAATCTTAAATTATATCCACAATGTTAGGTTTTACTTTATGTTGGGGATGGTTTAGGCTGTATAAATAAATATAATTAAACATCATTCAAACATATTTATTTAAATTATCGGTACGACAATTGAGTTGGTTGGTCTACTTAATATTATTCTTTATTTCCACCTTTTGGAATCAACTCTAATTTAGTTTAGTCCTTTTTACAATAATTTAGGGTTTGCAGTCTTCCATATTTTGGGATCAACTCTAATTTGGTTTGAAGAAAGTCACGAACCAGACAAGAGAGAAGAAATCTTCAAGCAAGCTCAATTACATGTTAGATTCGATCAAGAATCGAATATAAAATACAAGAAACAAATGAAGTCGTTCGTGAAATAAATTTTATAATATTTTCATAACATAATCTACAATATTAGGCACAATATGTCGAGTATCAAAATAAATAGATAATAAGTTGAATAAGTTTATCTTTGAATTGACGAACATCACACTCTAAATAGAGTTTGTATGTCAAAACTGCACCAAAATATAGGCAAACAAAATATCAACAAACAAATTTGTTGTAATGTAAAATAAAATAGTATTTCTATTGGCAAGATAAATATAAATTGGAAAAATAAATTTGTTATGAAATAATGAAATAAACAAACGGTTGAACCAGTAGCAAATTAAGCACAAATTCACTACTTCGGCGAACTCAAATCGTACATTCACTTTATCACCAAAACTTAACGGATGACAAATGAAAAGCTAAGTAATACAGTGAGGGCTTGAATATGTTTTTAAAATATATATAGATTTAGTAAATTTACACATTATTAATAAGCTATAAAATGCACACCAAAAGTCATGTAAGATTTAACTCAATTAATCTCGCAATTAACTCAAGAATATTAAAAGCCAAAAGTCTCCAAATAACTCAAAAATATGAAAAATCAAAAGACTCTCACAATCATGAATCACGATTAACTCAAGAATGTGGAGAACAAAAGACATTCTTACATTCATGAGTCATAATTTTCATTCAAACATTAAATTTAATTCAAATTCCAACATTTGTTCAATAAAATTCTTCATATAATATAATTTTATTCCAATTTATATATATTTAATATAAAACACATTTGAAAACTGATAGGAACGACCAGGGGGTAATCGTTGAGCTACAATAGCTCGGTTCTTGAAATATTGAACACCGATGAATTAAATCGAGTTTGGTTAAAAACCAAGCGGAATATACTCGAAATAATCCTTCGTAGAACCCGATTATTTATTTTGTAAACCATTTAAAAAATATGAAAGTTGAATGAGTAAAAATATATCAGTTGAAGCATTTTATCAAACATTTGTACACAATATTTTTGTATTTGACGAACACATAAAATGATTCAACAATGCATCCTTAAAACAATGAAAATGATAAGTAAATGCAATAAACAAATAGACACGAATTTGTTTATGGATGTTCGAAGATTTCAACACTCCTACGTCACCCCCTTCTTCCCCTCGGGAAGGATTCACTAGAAGACTTTGATTTATACAACAACTTGTACAAACACATTCGGCTAGGACTTAGCCACTGCCTAAACTGAACTCCTAGCACTGAAGATTGTAGGCAGCACCTCACAATCAGCATATTGTTTAATGTCTCATATGCAAAGACTACATACACAAGTTTTACGTCTTTGTGCAAGACTCACTCAACTAATCTTTGAACTTCAACTCTCTTGTATATGTGTGAGTGATCGTGTGTATGAGGAATTTATCCTTTACAGTGTACATCTCAAATGTATCCTCACACAAGGGCTTGTGTTCTCAACTAGCTGATTTATTCATGCTAACTGCCCATGATTTTAATCCACTTAAAAAGCTCTTGTTTGATCTTCAATATGTTGTATTTATTAGCCCCAACAATGATATATACGTTAGACACAAGAATATGACCGTTTGGAAAGTGTCTGTACTGTTTTTGAAATTGCAACGGTCAAATTCAGCTTGCTGGGCATTTTCCCGACTGGTCAACTGGTCAACTCAACTGGTCGTTCAGTTCAACTGATCAGCAGCTGGTTCAGTTCAGTTGGTTGGTCAGCTGGTCAGCAGCTGGTTCAGTTGGTTCAATTTCAGCTGGTGTGCTGAAATCAGTTGTGCAGAACCAGTAGCTTCATTGTCATTTATCAGCATCGTGAACTTCGATTCAGACTTTTACTTCTGAAGATGATTTGTAGATCTTTGTCTTATCTTTCCAACGCATACTGAATCGCTTCGTTTCGATAACCGAGGTGAGAGATATGACCAAAATACCGCAGCTGCTCAAACCCAACTGATTGCTGTTTTCGTGTGATCAGTTCGGTAATTGAGCGATCAGTTAGACCATGATAACATCCGATTTGTCCAACTGACGTTAGATACGACTTGTTCCAAATTGAGTTTTCAGATCAGTCCATTTGACGAAATGTCATTTGAATCATCCAATTAAGAGTATCATCAAAACACCGAAGCTTGCCAGAAATTCAGTTTGTGCATAATTCAGTTTCAGCTTGCTTCTTGTGTTTGCAACTTCACACTTGAGTAAATATGTTAGAAACACAATAACAAGTTTTGTTAACATCAAAATCAAGATTGCGAACATGAAATGTTCCAACAAAAATTTTCACTCACAAATTGTGTTCGTCGAGCATGAGGTTGGATAGGATGTTTTATCCTACTCAACCCTTCAATTGGCATTATTTATTCAAGACATGTAATTTTTTATCCACCAAATATATGATCACTCGCTGCATTTTATCAAACCTACTTTGTTTTTAAACGTGTAATAATCGTTATGATGTCGCGTCACAAAAATTTTAATGAACCAAAGTCAACTAAAATAATTTTCAATATCAAACATTGCATACACATATGCATATTAGGTTTCGACAAACTCTGAAATGGCCCGAATACTATTCTGAACTCGTTCAATTGCATGAATTGTGTATGTATGAGGGGGAAAGAATTGAAGATTATGTATGATAATTGACAAATATTATGTGCTATCTGCTCACCACCACCTATTTGACTGCTAGTTTCATTAGAAATAATCCACAACACCTTTTTGACAATCCATAGACAAACAACGAAAAGGTTAAGAAAAGAGTAACAAATCACAGGTTTATGCATCTCTAACCTCGTGATATTTTACCAATTTTTCTTCCATTTCTTGTTGTTGAGGGAGATGGATATAATTTCGAAATATTGATTAGGGGTGATATGATGTTATAATTGTAAATTACAATACAATTAATAATAGAATAAATTATATTTAATATCATATTTGAACCAATGCCTATCTCGATCTCGCTCAGATAAGGTTATATTACAAGTTCTTTAAATCATATTATTCTCCTATTTATGTGCTACGAAATTCATTTTGGACATTGAGTATTACCATCTATTGTGAACATTTTGACACATTTGAAACAAGATAATAACAGCGATACCTGTAACAATTTAACACAAAATTTTACACAAACAAACTAAACATTATCTGAAATTTATTAAGATTTGTAATAAATAGCAATGTAAGAAGTCGAGAGAAAAATAAAAAAAATTCTGAAAGTTTTTTATTTGAAATTGAGGAAGATGTGTTTATATTAAAAAATAAATTGACAATGTTAATTACCCTTTAAAAAATAAAACTTAATTAACAGTTCAGAAAATGTTATTTGAGATTTCAGTAAAGGAAAAATTATTAAATAAACTTTTCAGGAAATCAAAGCTTATTTGATTTTTCAGAATGTCAAAGATCATTTGAATTTTCAGAAAGTCGAAAGATCAATTGAAACTCACTTCATATATACATATCATTTAATTAAAACTGATATGCTCCAAAGTAAAGTACTCGAGCTAATTAATTTTTCATTCACTTTGTAAAATAAAAAAAATTTAAAAAGTTCAAAGCTTGTGGACTATCTCGGATCCGAAACTAATAAACCAACTGGTAGTACTCTGTACCGTCGCATAAACTAAATCGACACACTTTCAATTCATCTATTCTTTACAAAATGCCCATATCTACATGCACCCTCCTCGATCACGATTTGGGACGACTGGTCTCGACAGGTTGGCGGCTGGGGGCAGCGCGGGTTGCTGCAGCCACATGCTCGCACCGGGGGCACATTGTCAGCGTTGTTGGAGGGTAAAATTGCGGGGAGAGCTTCAGAGCCCGAAGGTCGTTCACTTCCTTTTGCAATCGCCTGTTTTCCTCCGTCAAATTCTCGCAACGGCGTCTCAAGTACTCGCAATCTACCTCTGTTTGCTTCAACTTTGTCCTGAACCATCCACACATTCAATACACAAATTGAGATCAAGGATACTATCTAGCATATCTTTGTGGGTACTTGATGGAAAGTTCCGTCGAGTTCTACTAAAATAAAGAAATTTTCAACAAATAAAACAAAATATAAAATTACATAAAATTTGGTTTCAAGCTGACTAATTGATTATCATAATCTGATCTTCTTCTTCCTTTTTTTTAATCTAAATCAAATACATATTTTATAAAATTTCGTATTTGGTCAATCTCATTATTTCGCAAAAGATCCGTACAGTTATTACCAACCTTGCCCTTCTGTTCTGAAACCACACCTCGACCTGCCGAGGCCTCAGATTTAGCTGTTTCGCTAGTCCCATTTTTTGCTTCTGAAATTTTTTTAAAAAAATGATAATAAAGAAAGCAATTTAATTTTGATAATTAGTGCTAAATAAATTGGAAATTTATTCGCCGAAACATCCATAACTCTCGGGATATTTTCGTAAAAGGCCACTACTCACTGGATTCAGAGTGCTGTGCTCCTTGAAAGTCACTTCCAGCACCGCCGCCTGTTCCTTGGACAGGCGGAGCTTCTTCCTCGACGCCGCGTCGCCTCCGTCTTCCTCTATCTCCATGGAGCTGCTCGCCGCTCTCTCTCCGTCGTTCGCTTCCCTATCACTTCTCTTACCGCTTATGCTTGAAACTGTGCTGTTTGGGGATGTAACAATCACTTCTTCATCGCATTCTACTACAGTTAATGTTCGATTTATATCGATCCCACCAAGAAATATTCTGGGCTCCGCCTGGAGAGCTGAAAGTTTCAAGATTGAAAAGATCTCCTTTTAGATTTTCAGGATAGATGAAAAGACTAACTTTAACTATGCTATGCATGCAATATTTCATTGTTAACTAGTAACAGAGGATAACAATTACCACTTAATTTTAAGGGTATGAGTTAAGTAATTTGGCTAAATAACAATCAAATTTCGGACATTGAAAGTTAAAATCTTATATAAATTCAGCTCAGATTTGAACGAAAATCAACATGCAAAGATATGGTAAAATAAAAAAATACCAATTTGATCTAAACCAATTCAGATACCTGCGACAGTTTGAAATGCATCAGTTCTTGAATTTTTTTGCAGCTGCATAAAAGGTGAAGGAGATCTAAACAGATTCAACGACAAGGGGGCCGCTGCCGCTAGGCGCGTGGCGGAAGGCGGAGGAAGAGGGTCAGGATTCAGATTCTCCGGGCATCTTAAGCTCAAACTCAACCCTAAACAATCATCTTTTTTTGCCATCTCCCCTTTTTTTTTTCCTCTCTCCCCCTTTTCTTCTCACAATTCAAAAGAAAAGATACCAAACCAACTTTTGTTTCTCTCTTTTGGAGATAATAATTTTATAGAGAGTTTGTTCGAATCCAAGAGAACAAGAGAGGCTTCCGAAATGGGCTAATTTATTTATTTATTTTTCAAGAAAAGGTTACAGCTTTTTCATAATTGATGATTCTGGCAAAAAATATTGATCACAATGAAAATTTTAAATGACATAGGTCAGAACCTACACACACGCGTATATATATATATATATATATATATATATATATATATATGGCATACATATATGTATGTGTATGTACATGAGGTGTATAGAGATACAAGAGAAATGTTCAATGATACCCGTGTCAGATATGTGTGTTGGGTCAATCATGATGACAGGATTTGGCTTTGATTTTTTGAGTTTCGTTTTTGCAGTTTTGCATGGGATTTGACTTGACTAGTGCCTACATCTATTCAATGTTCAATCTTGGGGTTTTAGTCCTTGTTTGGGACAAACGAATTGCGAATTTACTTCAAGAAAAGTGGTACAAGCGTTATCTAAAATGAAATATTTACCAAAATTTGGATCGGTGAATCTTTTGGTGGGGCATTCAACAAGAAAACTTATAATCAGATTTCTCCAAACATGTCCCAAAGACTTGTTCGAGTTACCAAAAGGCTAACCATGGTTAAGTCAAATCTTGCTTTTCTGCGAGACTCCCCATTTAAAAGGGCTTTTACCGGAGCGGTCTCACTTTATAAATTTCTTTTTCTTGACTTGAAAATAATATATTATTAAATTATAAGTCAAATTTGAATTTATTGGTGAAAGAACCCCGGTCAGATATAAAACACACAGTGAAAAAAAGAAAAAAGACAAAATCTTGTTATGATATAATAATTTTTTTCTAAACAATTTTTTTTTTACACGGCACCATTGGATGGAACCCACAAGCGTGTAAGAAACGTGAAGTGCGGTTTGGTTTTGTCTCTTTGAGGTTTAATGCTTAAATTTATTAAACAATTTATGAGACTAATTAAAACAATTAATTAATGATGTACAAATACTACGTTACGAGACAGTCCTCTAACTCGGAAACCGGTTTCTGTCGTGTTAATCGCTAGCAAGATGTGACAAAGTAATAAATTCAATCAAATTAAATATATTATTATTATTTAATTATTATTATTTCAAATCAAAGTCAAACATTTTAATAATCTTAAAAATTTTTTTGTCATAACGTAATCTCATCAATCCAAATAAACGGACTCAATGAAAATGATGTGATATTATTTTCGATTATTTATAGTTTATCTGACATTTTTCTCAAATTTGGTACAAAATTTCGAAATCTAATTATAACTATCTCATCTTCAATCTTAAAAATAATAATAATGTGATTAGATATAATTCAGGTAGTTCCATTTTCGGGGATATTTATATTTTAGTCCTCTTTTAAAAAATATCACCACTACGAATTTATCAATTTGAAAGCTCGCATTTCCTTTGTTTTTCGAAATTTCTAAGTAATAACCATGCATTTTCTTACACGCGCATTCTTTTTATAAATTTGCAATATTTAGGAAAAATCAAAATTTTTCGTTGTTTATATATTTTTATTTATTTATTATTTTAATCATTTAGAGTGTTAAATTTCAGTCTTAATCTATGTTCACTTTTGATAATTTTAGATATTTTTCTATTAAAACATTGATGTAATATTACGTGGAACATTATCATATTGATGTCACACTAGTGTTTCATCGTAACCACGTCAGAAAAAAATACTACAATTTGGGAACAAAACAAAGAAAATTGATTAATATAGAATTTGACAATATAAGCGATTAATTACAAAGAAACAAATATAAATAATCAAATTAGAATTTTCAAAAATATTAATACAAAAAATTTATTTGTGTACGATAAAATTATTCTTTTTTAGTATGAATAGATGTTTAGGGTTCATGTTATTGGTATATATATTCTTATCAATAATTTTAAGGCATGCTCAATGGTTAGAGGATGTTGGTGAGATGAAGTCGATAAATGTATCTCATTGTTCTTCCGCAAAGGTGATATTATATAAAAATATTAATTTTTTATTTGAATTTTTTACTTAATTTAAAAATGTAATCAAGAAAAAATAAAATTTGTACATAATTTTAAAAATTAAAGTTACACATAATAATATAAAATTCTACAAAAAAAGTCCACGAAATAATATATATATATATATATATAGACTGAAAAATAAGTACTAAAGCACTTCACGGTAGGGGTGTCAATCGTGTCGGGTGGGTTGGGTTTTGAGTCAACCCACGAATTTTCTTTATTTTTTTTCAACCCGAATCCGAAAACTCTCAACCTAAACACGAACCCGTCTAACTCGCCTAACCTGAATTTTATTTATTTATTTTATTATTTAAAAAAATTAATGAAAAAAATCGGGAAAAAATAATAATATTATTTAAACACATAATAATAAAATTTCTGATTTAAATATGAAAGTTTAATTATAGAACATTAAAAGTATATTTACTAAATCAAATAAACAATTATTAAAAAATAAAAAATATATACAAAATAAATATTAAATGATGAAAATTTATCATATAAATATAAAATAAATTTTGTTCAAACATACAATATATAAAAATATAAGTAATATTTTCAACAACAAAAAAATCGGATCAACCTATGACCCAATCCGAAATCCGTCTAATATGGCACTAACCCGAACACATCCTAATCTGAACCCAACCCGAATCCAAAAAACTCTAACCCGAACTTGATTTTTTCGTGTTAAGTCACGTACGGATCCTGTGCATTTGACACCCCTACTTCACGGCACGAAGGAAATCCGCATAGACCACCTAGACCATCATACGAGGATTGCTTCGTGGCACCTTGAAGGGGCGAGCATTTAATACATGGGTTGACAATTTCTGATGATTTGTTTTATGAAATTACCCAAAATTTGCAATGATCAATAAATGACAAAAAACTGGTGTTCTAAAAGAATGGGAGTGTAGTTCAAATCATAATTTTCCATTATGTTAAAGAAGAAAGAATAAATTCCCAGAAAAAAATATTAAAAAAAACATTAAATTTAAAATGCAAAGGTAGATTCACTAGCAATGACGTACCATCACCCCTGGTCTACAACCGAAGATTAAGGTTAGCATGAGCGTATTTATACCAGAATATTTGGTTAAAAGAAGAACTATTTATTAAATTACATATTTTATCGCGCACTTCCGTCACAATATCATACAATCCCATGCCTGAATTTTGACAAATTTTGTATCATTAATTTTTTGAACATATCAATTCTTTTGAAGATACTCATTCTCCACGAAGTCGTAATTTTTATAAATAACCAAAATAATTTATTCAGAATATAACGAAATTTTTTTATATCGATTTTGACTTATGTTTGCCCTTTAGTGATTCATTAAGTTTCTTTGAACTTTTATTAATAAAATCAACATCAATTGATTATCCCGGTTCTATATCACAAGATTATATTCAATATTTTAAACAATAATAATAATAATAATAAATGGAGGTAATTGTTTTTTAAAAAAGGTAGTGCAATGGAAAATATTTTTATTCATATAAAAGAAAAGCATATCAGGGGGGATTTGGATGCGGAGGAATATCGGTTTACTGGGAGAGTAGTTGTTGGTGAGGTTGAATCACGTGGGGGGAACAACATAGTTCACGTGCGATGGTCGACACGTGGCAACAGGTGGGACCACATGAAAAGTCTCGTGCATTGCACCATGCCTCTCTCAAGCCCGACACCCACTTTGCCTACAATCATTGGATACTCCCTCTTTATGTCATCGTCACCATTCCTCATCTATTCTTATCCACTCTCCTACGAAGACCCTTGTTCGCACGCGCCATTCTACCACTCGTGTGATAGCTATGTCACATTTTTTTAATTTATACGGCCAAAATTATATTAATGAACTGTTTTGTTATATTCAAGAAAAAACGGAATTTTAAAAATGTTGTGTTTTAACAATTAAATTTTTTTTTAATGTGAAATGATTTAAACTATGAATACGAAGTTTAGATTTTATTTACTTTTGTGTTTAAGAAAGCTAGACACCAAATCAATATGTGATCAGCGGAGTTGGTCCTCCTTGTAAATACATACGAACGATATATTGGAATTAACCACCTTCTTCAATCTCTTATATCAGGTCCACGAATAAAAACTGAATTTCTCGTATAGATTGCACTGAAGATCTAAACGAAGTTTGTTTCGCTAATAAATGGTCGGAATTTAAAATTCCGGAAGGCGGCGGCGACAATCGACAGTAACACTAGGGGTGTAAACGAACCGAACACGTTCACGAAATTTTCGAGCCGGTTCGAATAATATATGGTTCGAATTCGAAATTATCGAATTCGAGCCGAACTCGAACATGTTCGAATATTTTTTAAATCGAATTCGAGCTAAAATTGTATTGTTCGCGAAATAAATAAAATATTATTAAGTACATATATATAATATTATTAAGTATTATTAAGTGTGTGTGTGTGTGTATTATATTCATGTATTGAGGTCCACCATTTCTAGCAGTGATTCGAATTATTCGATTTAATATTTGAAAAGTTCGAATCAAATTCGATTCCTTTACAGCCCTAGGTAGCACAGAAGAGATGCAATGGAAGGTGTCGTCCAAATCCCTAGAAGGAGGCGGTCGATTTTTTGTGTGTGAGAGAGATATAGATTTTTTTGGAACAAAAACTTATCTGCAAAAATTATGTTATTTCAAATAAAACCCTTAAAGAAATATTTATAAATTTTAATTCATGATCTAATCAAAACTCTTCTTGAATCAAGATATTATATTTTCATTATTAAAAAACTCTCACGTAAGTATTCCTCAGTCTTGAAAATATCATGCATAATTAAATTATTATCAAAATTTGATAATAATACATATACACATACACATATATTTATTTATACTTTAAATTAAATAATTTTTATTTAATTACTCAATTAATTATTAATTAATTAATATATGCTAGACTATTCTAGAATGTTCAATGAAAATTTTGCAATTAGCAGTTACTCTTATTAATTTGCTATTTAATTAGCACATTTTAAATTTGTTAAATAAATAATTGTGAACTCATTATAACATCGATCGATAATCAAACAACACCAATGTATTGAGGATACAAATCTCGTTCACATAATGAAAATTAGAATTTTGGAGTGTGCCGATCCATTTTTTGTTTGTGCCAGTTTTGTGGACGCTTTAACTAACACATGAATTTCCATTATCCTCGCTTTACTATCAGTCAAGCTAAATTCAACAAATTTCATTACATGAAATCAATTTATAAACTATTTTATAAGAAATTTGTTTGATCTACAACAAATTAAATTCAAAATATTCAACTCCTTAAATTTGATTATCCCAACGGGGACACAAAAACCAATACTCGTGTGGCCTTCAATGGTTCATGAATACAACTTGCCGTGAGTTCACGTGATTTAGAAAAACATTTGTTCCTATTCGAGCTTATCCTGATTAGCCAAATTTTTTTCATCAACCCTTTGATCAAGAACGTCAGAACTCAAGTCTGATCACACCCATCAGATCATGGTAAGAGCGTCTAGAGCAACACCCCATGATCTCCTGAATATCTTTGATAGTTGAATGCAAGAACATTGAATTATAGTTAGCATACAGTACGATCTCTTCGATTCATACCCGACCGAATATGCATGATATATCGAGAGTTGCAAACGAATTTCATAACGATGTGATCTATCTTTGAGTAATAACAGTGATATGATATGTGCAACTGAGGAAACCCCTTTCCCAAATGCATATTCTTACTCTAGTTAGAGATTTTTTGCAATATTAACTCATCAGATAACAAGAAATATCTTCACTAACGTGAGAGCGGGTGAATCCCGACTACAATACATTGAGTCATACTTATTTCGAAACTACATCAAATCTCGCCACTTGATAACCCTCAATGAACTAGATAAATGGGTCAAGTGTAAGCTAATGCGTAGAGCCTCTGCGTTATCCAGAATCAAAAGATTAATGATATACAACTATATCAGATACGGTGGACAATATATATGCTCCACTAGTAATTTCGACATATATGCTCCACTAGTAATTTCGACATGCAATCTTCGTGTTTGGAATATATTGTTCTATTTTTGAAATACTTTTCCACTACCATTTTATTTGAAATTAAGTCTAGGGTTATTTTCGAAGTGTAATTAAGTGTAGGGTTATTTTTCAAATCTATAGTTGAACTTCGAATGCTCCATTTATAATTTTAAAATTGGGTTCCTTCTTTTAGCATATATTTGAAATTCTAAAACGAATTTCACGATGCGATTACTCTTATTAAATAGAGAAAATACATCCTAAATTTTTATGACTTAAATGAAATCTTGACATATATTTGGACATCCAAATAGGATGATGCTATATAGGGAGAGATACATAAGCCATAAATAAATTAATATTTTTAAATATGTATTAATCAAAAGTTTTTTTTTTAAAAAAAAAACTCAGATAATTTTTTTGCTTTTTTCATTTGTTTTTTTCGAGTAAAACAATTTTGTGGTGGTGGGGTGGACGGGGTGTAATCACGGGTTCACGTGGGGGTGGTGTGGTTCTATATAAAAAAAAAGTGGAGGGGAGAAAAAAAAAATGATGTAAAAAAAGAGTCCACGTGCAGTTCTGTGGCACCCTTGTTGCTTTAACAAGTCGCAGATTCTATTTATTCATGATTCTATATTTATTCTCTTCATTATTTAAATGAAATGAGATGAATTATTTTTTTTTTAAAAAATAAGTAATATTTTGATCCTAGCTCAGATATTATCAACGAATAAGTTCTTTGTGAGACGATTTCATAATTTTTTATCTGTGAGACGAATCAATAATATCGATATTCACAATAAAAAATAATATTTTTTTATGGATGACCCAAGTAAGAGATCCATCTCATAAAATACGACCCGTGAGATCATTTCACACAAATTTTTGTCATTATCTATACTGAGACAGTTACCATCTTTACTCAACGCGTATGCTTTGTTGATTGTTGAGAAATTTAATAAATTCTGATCTCCACTATAATTTTATATATAGTATTTACATATTTTATTTTTCTTGAAATTTTAATTTTGATGAATATTGACTGTCAGTTCTCTTGAACTTCACCACATATATCCGATATTAGTGTTCTGAAAAAAAAAATGTAAGTGGAAACCTACTGAAAAAACAAAGGAGAAACCAGTGGGTTATTTGGAAATGATGATAGATTGAGATATGTAATAATTGTTTATTTGTTAATTCCAAAAAAGGTACAAACTATATGCAATCATTGCACTTTGGATTGTGCATTATCTTTCTTTGTCGAAATATAATAATTCAGCATTTGAAAATTAAAGACACTTACTATTTTCTCCGATCATCGATTTGTTTTTTTGTGTGTTCAGTCTCTGAGTACTTTTTTAGTATCACATTTCTACATAAAGTATACCACATTTCCACATGAAGTGTACCACATTTTGTATGATATAGTACAATAATTTTGTGGATAGAGAGTGAACCCAAAAAAATGTTTTGATTGAAAATTTTTCACCAACTTCCCTTACTATTTTCTCTCCTAATTTTATTATAATTTGTTAATACCATATATTAATTCGATAGTTATTACATAATATAAATATTTTATTGTGAGGGCAAAACTGGAACAACGAATAAGTGAAACGGAAGTTTGAGCTCTAAACAGATTTGGTTTTTTTCATATTAGAACGCGTCAAAAAATACGTGGTACTACGATAATTGGATGAATAATACCAAATAATGAAGATGTTCGATAATCGTTTTGATTATTTGTTCGAAAACTACAATCTTTAATTCTAAAACTAAATTATTTTCTCGTATATGAGAATACTCCCACATGCATGTGTTTTATATAAAAATTTAGAGAAAAATATATTATAAATTTTGAAATCGAAATGATATGAAAAAATAGAATGTGAAGAAAAATATGATATAAAATAGTTGGATGGCCAGAAGTATTTTGAGAATAAAAGAACTTCACCACTATACTAATGATTTAACTTGAATAAATACTAAGATATATCATAGTGATATTTATTGTTATTATTATTATTATTATTATTATTATTATTATTATTATTATTAATATTTTGAAGGTAGAGTAGATGCTACCTGTGGAGGTAGTGTCCTCACAGAATCTCAGCCATTGATTTTACATGGTGATTAAATCTGGGCCTTTAATCACTTCATGGGGTGTATGTGTGTTTAAATCTGGGCCTTTGATCACTTCATGGGGGCAGTGCCTCACAAGATAGGGTGAAATAAACCTATTTTGAACGTGCAATTTTACGATATTCGAGATATCGGGTACCTAAAATCCGAATCAAAAGTGAACAAAAACATGCTCCTTAGATTGTGCACGTGGTTTAGTTTCTTCCCTAACGTGATATTGTAAAGCTTAAAAGATGAGCCATTTCCAAAACACACTGTCTAACAACAATGAGAAAAGTAGTACAGCGCAAGATTTCAATTTTATATAAAATAAAAATATTTGTTGTCATAATTTTTTTGAATTTTTTAAAATAAAAACACCCGTGCTTAAATGATAAAAAATCATAAGGGTCAGGACGTGGAAGACATTCTCCAATAAAAATATTGTATAATAAAAATACGGGGAGTGAGAAATAACTTTAAAAAAGATAAAATTAAAGTGTACGATGTAAAAAAACACATATTACTGCCGATGACTTAAATCAAAATATTTAATTAATTATTTTTTTTTTAAAAAATATTTACTAAAAAACTCATTCTATCGCATGTACATTTGACATTAAAGTATTTATAATGCTTACAAAGATGCAACTGACCTCCTCCCCTCAAAGCAACAGTTACCGGAAGGCTTCCATTCATCTGCGGTTAGCGAGAACACGGACAAAAGACTCGTTATAGGTTTTTTTCGGCCTATTTGCTCGCACGCTTTATTAAATAAAGAAGATTGAGGAAGGAATTAGAGTTTAAGGAAGACTCGCGAAGTCCTAACACGAAAATAGAGATTACGAAAGTAAATATTCGTCCTGTTATAAAATAACATCACAATTAAAGTGTATTTTTTTAATTGTTTAATAGACTTTTTTTTTCCTTATTTAGATTTCACTGGGGGTCGATATGAAATTGAACTTATTTTGATGGACGAATTTCTTTATTCACATTCAAGGCATGACTCACATAGTAAATCACAAAACTTTAAAATAATTTTCAATCACATTATTATACCCTTTAGACCGAAAAAAATTCCAATTTTTAATGAAAAGTTTTACATATTTTATAAGTGAAAACGTTACCAATTAAGGTTTTTTTAATAATTAAATAAAATAAAAGGTGTTATTTAACTCTAAAGTAAGTGAGGGGCCAAGTGGGCTTTACTGGGTGGGCTAGACTGCAGGATCCTGATTGGATTTAAGCAGAAAAGGGTATTTAAAATTTTAGATCCAAGCCCAATTTTAAACAATCTAATTTGATTGGACCATTGAAATTAAGTATTGTTTTTTGAGTGAGTCTCGACGGGTTAATCTGTGAGACGAGTCAACCCTATCCGATTCACAATAAAAAGTAATACTCTTAGCATAAAAAATAATACTTTTTCATGAATAACCCAAAGGAAGATCCGTCTCACACGAGTTTTTGCCTTGTTTTTTTCACCAATCAATATATATATATATATATATATATATATATAGATATATATATATATATTTATATATTTTAAATTTTGGAATTCTAACCACAAAGCATTTAAATAATTTTTTTTTAAAAAAAGAAAATTCGATAAATCATGGTTTAGTGGTTAAGGAGGAGGGCAATTCCGTACTTTCAGAATTCCCCCCTCCATCTAATTTGAAGGTTGAGAATGTGGGCTAATTAGTGGGCAGATAGTGGCCATAACCGCCTTAACCGTCAGTGTCCCCCAAATACACACACTGAAAAAACATAATATCTCACTTCACGAATCGAAGCCAAAAGTCCGCTGAAGAACTCTTGCCAAAGGTCACCATTTACGCATGGATATTTCTTCGTGAATTGCCTTTCCCCGTAAGGTTTGGTGTTGAATTGATCGAAATAGTTTCAAAACTGTTGCTGAATAGAATAATGGAAGGGAAGAGCAGAATGATTTACGACGAAATGGAAGAGATTCAGAAAGGGCCATGGAAGGAAGAAGAAGATCGAGTGTTGCTGAATCACGTGAAAAAGTATGGGCCGAGAGATTGGAGCTCCATTCGATCCAAAGGGCTGTTGCAGCGTACCGGAAAGTCGTGCCGCCTCCGATGGGTCAATAAACTCCGACCTGACTTGAAGAAGTACGCAATTTTTGTGCTTTAAGTTAAGGATTTTTGGTAGTGTACTTTTTGAGGTTACCCTCGTTTTTTTTGCGTGCATTTTAGTGCAATTTGCATTTGTGTAGGGAGGAAGTCTCTGCTAAAGGGCTTTAAAATTTGCATTCGTCAATTCTAATGTGCTAAAGTTTAGATATTGACAATTTGTGATATTTGGTTGATTATTTTTTGTTTTTAGTTTTTTTAATCACTCAATTGTATTTTCCTCTGTGTTATTTATCAGTATTTTTGTTTTCTACAGTGGGGTGAAGTTTACAGCAGAGGAGGAGAGAACTGTGATTGATCTGCAAGCACAATTCGGGAACAAATGGGCTCGCATTGCCACGTATTTGGCCGGACGAACGGACAATGATGTCAAGAATTTCTGGAGCAGCAGGCAGAAGAGGCTCGCAAGAATCCTGCAGACATCTGCACCATCATCCAGCAGATCACATAAGAGTAGTATCAAGGATTTCCAGGCCCCTCTCTTCCATGATGATCCCTCCGTAGAAGTAAGTACCAAATTCATTTTTTCCTCCACAATACGGCACAAATAGGTGGAATTCTGATACTTATGATCTTGTACCATAATTCCAGGCTCGTAAGTTCAGTTCATCAAGAGAGGAAGAATCAGTGACCAAATCCCAGTCCTCATCATCGAGGATTCATGACACCGAGAAGACAATCAAGATGGAGCCACTGCCGGATATAACCTACCCAAGTTCACTCTATTATGATTCGAGCCTTTTTCAGCTTTACTATGATCTTGAAAAGAAACCATTTCTCGAGCCACCCTTTTATCAGATTCCACAATTTCAACCAGATTTATCTGTACCAGTAGAAAGCCAAGAATTTGTGTCTAGGTTTGGAGATCCTACTTTCTTGGATGTGTTCGGACATGCTAGCGGGTCCATGTTGGGCACTGCCAAGCTTCCTATCGTGCCTTCATGTTTTGGACCTACGAGTGGCTCTCAAGTTTCTGGTAGTGCCAAGATTATGCCCGATACTTTTGTTGAAGACTTCCCTCCAATGGACATGTTTGATCAGATTGAACCACTTCCAAGCCCTTCAGAATGGTCATGAAGGGTTTCTTTAGCCGTTCAGTAGTTAGGCTCTCATTGGCTTTTGTTGTTGTTTCTTGTAGCAGATGCTTATTTTTCCTTTTGTACTTCGCACATTTAAGTAATTCATATAGCAGCATGATTGAGTTCACGAGTGTACTTGCAGTCGGCCCCCTTAAACTTGAAATGAGACATTAACTTTAAATCACGATCTAACATAACAATGTATCCTATAAATCAAGTTAGCAGGTTCAACGTGTTATTAAAACTAGAGGCGATGCTTCAATATATGGCTAAAACTGGCCATTACCAAAAAAGCAAAATAGAATGAAATGCTGATTTAGTTGGAGTTCTGCTTGGGATTGCTTGATTGTTTGTTAAACAAAAGATATGTTATGCCAACTTGACCTTCGGGTGAACCAACTAAGTCTCCAGCTGTAAAAGAACTGTATTCACCAAAAAAGATAGGTCTGCGCAAGTGTGAATAAGCACAATACTCAACTTCACAGATCATATCTATGTCTTTCATTAATCTGTAAACAGAAGATGCCACTCCTTCCCCTGACACCAATGTCATTGTAATCGATATTTGCATCAAATCAAGACTTGAAAATAAGTTAAGAAACTGGGAATGGAAAAGCCTACCATGTGTCACAACCAACAAGTTCTCAGAAGGATATTTATCGGCAAGAGCCTTGATCACATCAAGATACCGAGACCAACTACCTTCTGCTGTTTCTTGCCATTTTGGTAGCTACATTTTATAAGCGAAGCCACTTTGATCACAAGATGAACTAGTACATGACATTTAAAAATTTTATGTAGTAGTTTTATGAAAAAATACCTCTTTATAAATTTGTTCGACACTACTATCCACCGAGCCAGCAGGCAATTCTGCTTCACACTTTGAGATGTCGAAACTAAAAATTTCGTCTTTGGGAGCCACATTAGGTTTGATGCAGCACAAAAGATCAAGTGGTTTCTTACACAAAAAAAGGTTAAGTCCCATTAAAGGATTTTGAATCGTCTTACACACCTACGCAAAATAATTAACGTATTCGACGACAAATGGCAGATATAATGCTAACGAAATCGGTTTATCCATGAAACAATTTAGACAAAAGTCAGTGTAAATTGGAAATAATCTCTGTCAGCAGTCAATTTAATTTTATTTTGGGAATAAAGCTCACACATACCCAACCACGCAACTTCTTCCATCTCCATACTTTGAGAAGCAAAACGCAGACACTCATATTCGCCAAGTATTCCTTATGCTACGATTTACAGACAACTTGAAGATACAAAAAACAGTAAATTCATAAAACAACCCTTGATTTTCGAGGGATCAATAACAACACCGTTGAAGTCAAAACCATCGAGCTCGTCGAACTTATCTTCCGCGGAGGAGAGGGCCATCACCGCTCCACATGCCATCTGCAGGCACCGGAGAAATAAAGAGACAAAACCCGATGAATCGGAATCCCGATTTGCTTCCTGATCTTCCAGCCCGTGCGGAAATCCCGGGCCTTCCCAGCATCAACCAGCGGCGGGTCCCAGGGCCTCATAGCAGACGCGGTCCAGAGCGGGTCGAAGTAGTCTACCCTGTCGCCGTGCCGCATAATGACGACGTTTAAGGATAGATTTCGGAGGAGCCCATGATTGGAAATGGCTTTTTGGAGTTGTTGAGGAGGAGAGGCCTCGAGTTCTGGGATAAACAGCAGTTGAATACGGCCATTAATGTGGCAGGAGGACAAGTGGCAGCCTCGGCTAGCTGAATACTCTGAAATCTGAAACTTTGTTTTTGTCCCGGATATCCTGAACGTAGCACACGCGAGGACCTGTGATTCATTCTTTATCCTCGATACAAAAACTCACGTGGGTATGTCACTTTGTGACATGGATTTTAGATGATGAGAAAATTTTTGTTTTTATATTTTAAGTATTAAAAGTTCGGTAAGAGTATTCATGTTTTATGGTAAGAGTATTCAAGTTTTAGTGGATCTTTTCTGAGACGGTCTCATGAATCTTTATCTGTGAGTTCGACCAACTCCCTACCGATATTTGCAATAAAAAGTAATACTCTTAGCATAAAAAGTAATAATTTTTCATGGATGACCAAAATAAGTGATTCTTCTCACAAAATACGATCCGTGAGACCGTTTCAGACAAGTTTTTACCTTCATGTTTTAGTGTAGTTAATTTGAAATCATCTATATTTTTGAGGGGTGAGTCTAATTTGAGATTATCATATAAAAATATGAGGTTTAAAAATTTAAAATATCTTATAATGTTGGCTTTTTCGGAAAATTAATCGGTGCCAACCATGCAATTTTTTACTAGATTTCCTAAATTGCAAACATTATAAGAAAATTTAATGTATAGTATCATATGGTGCAACACATTGATTTTGAACATACCTTTTGAAGTTGACAAAAACTTGTGTGAGACGGTGTCACGGGTCGTATTCGTGAGACGGATCTCTTATTTGGGTTATTAATGAAAAAGTATTATTTTTTATGCTAAGAGTATCGCTTTTTATTATAAATATGTGTAGGGTTGACCCGTCTCACGGATTAAAATCCGTGAGACGGTCTCACATGAGACCCACTCTTTGAAGTTTAGACATTTCAAAATCTTAAAATAAAACTTGAATTGCCACGTTGAACCGCGATAATAATTTTTTGTAATATTATAAAAAAAAAAAAAATTTGTGTACTCGATCATATTATAGCACTAAGATTAATTATGATGTTTAACAATGGGGATAAATTGAAAAATCTTATATAATGATATCGCTGAAATCGGTGATGCTAGCTGGGAGGTCAGATCCCTGCTTGGAGAGCTCGGACCACACGTTTGAACGCTGTCTGGGAGGTCGGATCTTCACCTTGGGAGCTCGGATCAGATACCTCGAAATCCAGAAACACAAACAAGAGTGTTAGAAGGGGGCCGGAAGGTTGTTCCGGCGTAGCCCCTCCGACGCTCAAGTCAGAAAACTGAGAGAGAAAACTGTGTGTGCAAAGAGAATGTGAAAAAGTATGAATGAATAAAATAATGAAAGGAACCTGATATTTATAGGGAAACAATAGAGTCCTAGTTTTGGTAGGATTGGATCCTCAGAATCTTCGGAAGATTTGATAAGATATCGTGATAGATTTGCTTAGATCTCCGATGGGCTTTGCCTTTCTGGGCTTTGATCTGGGTGGGCTACGCGCTTATTGTTTGAATAAGAACTCTTGTGGATATGAGTCCGCCTGATGCTGGGACCTCCTGGGAGCTCGGCTCGGGAGCTCGGCCGGAGAGTCTCCAATTGTCCTTCAATCACCTTCTGGGAGGTCGGCTTGGTTGGAGGTCGGCTCGGTATAGGAGGTCGGCTCGGTATAGGAGGTCAGCTCGGCTTCATGCGAGGAGGTCGGCAAGGGAGGTCGGCACGGGACCTCAGCCGCCCTCTCTGATCGACGGTCCTGCTGTTTTGGGAGGTCGGCTGGGATGACCTCCCGGATGACCTCCCGCTGATGACTTCAAGTGCTCCTTTGAGTGCTGGGCCTCCCTCGAGATGGGCTATCGGGAGCGGGCCGAGCCCATCCTCCATCCGGGGGTATCACGAGTCCCCCCCTCGAGTCGAGCTGACGTTGAAAACCAGAAGCTCGTAGTGGAGCGAGCTCCCGGTTGCCCATGATTATTTCGAAGTCAAGGTTATTGAATCGTGCTGAGCTTAAGATGGCTGAGCGGCCGGGTGAGCTGACGTTACAAACCCGAGGCTCACCGTTGCCTGATCTTGGTGGTCTTCGGCTGGACTGAGCTTAGAAGCTGTTTTGGCTATGCTGGCCTTTCGTGACATCATGTCGGTATGTCCTGATGTGATAGGCAAACCCTCTAGTCGAGCTGAGTCTTGGGCTTCTTCGACTGCCCTGGGCTATCAGATGAATTCCCTTAATTACACCGTCATGCCATAAAAGGCTGTTCGCTGTGCTGATCTGAAATATTCTTATGAGGGCGGAGCTGAGACCAGCGGTCCCGAGCTACACTGAATTACCCATTTATGACATCTGCTGAGCTTGTGAAAAGCTGAGGCGCTCCACTTTCAATTTTGTAGGTTCCCGACCTGAATATGAACCGCCACTGCCACCTGTCAAGCCAAAGACTAGTTGCACGATCTTCGAGAACATCCTAGCCGCCCACGTCACCCGAAATCAACGGTCCGATCTCCTCAAGGTCCCTCTATAAATACCCTCTCAAACCCCACTCTGTAGTGACCCGTTCCAGGATCACCTACTAATCAGAACTTAAGCATGCAAAATTAACATTAAAAACTGAATCAGGTAAACAGCGGAATAAGTAATACAACCCAATCGAAACTGTAAGTACAAAAATACTTAAACAACCAGATCGAACTAAATCCAAGAATAAATACCAACAACTACGAATCAACCTCTGCCAGCTCCCTGTCCACTCCCTCCTGGACCGTCTAACCTGAGACCTGCCCCATCGAATAGGGTGTCCAAAACAGAGATAAACCGAGGACGTGAGCATAAAACGCTCAGCACCGAAAGCATGAGTATACAAGACTATGACATGCATGTATGCAAAATGTACTGGATACCAGGATCTGGGTATATCGAAATACTGCTCAGACAAATGACGTCAAGGTATGTAGCACTCTGCGCCGTCGCACCAGGAGGTGGCTCCCATACCAAATGAACCTGTGGATATACCGGTGACCTGACCACCGTCGGCCAACGGGGTCCAACCATCCACAACAAATGAGGGCTGAGCACCCTCTCAACAGGCTATCTCAAAGATAATCAGGCTCAACATGATTATGCAAATGCCGCATAATGAACCATGCATCATATGACAGATAATAATGCAACATATAAACATGCAACACATAGTAAAGCATACTCAATCCTGCTATCTCGGATAGTACTTTCGTACCTCAAACCAGTAGATCCTAGCAATCAGCCCTAGAATCAAGCCTACAATCCAAGTGATACCATATCACTAAACCACATCTAAAAGCCTTAACTAGACTAATAGATACTCCCAAATCTCAAAGGGAACCCAGAACTATACCTGCGTCCGTAGTCAGCCCACTGATGCCGCTAGCCCCCAACTAGAGCACAGCTCCGCTACAAAACCAGTAGCTCCCCGCTAGTGCCCGAACCTCGGGAAAAGACTAGAAACCCATCAGAAACGACTAAAACGCTCTGGAACTCTCGGAATTGGCGAGTGAAAAGTGAAGCCTCGCGCTTCTATTTATAGACAACGATCGGACGATCCGTTCCACTTCGGACGATCCGAACCACTTCGGACGATCCGATCCGGTACTCTTCGGACGATCCGAACACTGATCGGACGATCCGAATCCCTGCATGTCTTCCACGTGTCCAGCCACCTGCATGTCTTCCACGTGTCCAGCCACCTGTCTCGGACGGTCCGAACTCTGATCGGACGATCCGAACCCTGACCGGTCCTTCCGATCCCTGATCGGACGATCCGATCTCTGATCGGACGATCCGAACCATGATCGGTCCTTCCGATCCCACCGAAATAGAATTTATCCAATAATTAACTCAAATTAGGTATCGGGATACTACATTCTTCCCCCCTAAAAAGGATTTCGTCCGCGAAATCAAGTCTGAAGAATGACAATTCTGAACATCAATACATTCAACTTAAGAATGAATTACAATTGAAAGTACAACTGAAATTACAATCATAACTGAAGTACTACAACTAGAACAACTCTGGATGCTCTGACCGCATGCGACTCTCTAGCTCCCAAGTAGCTTCTTCAGTACCTCGGCGCTGCCACTGCACTAAGACAAGAGGAATAGTCTTATTCCGCAGTACCTTATCCTTCCGGTCTAAGATCGAAACCGGTCTTTCCACAAAAGACAAATCCGGATTCAGCTGAACTTCTGTTGGATGCAAAACATGAGACTCATCCGCTACGTATCGTCTCAACAAGGACACATGAAACACATTGTGAACACTAGACAGATACGGTGGCAAAGCTAATCTGTAGGCCAAATCTCCCACGCATTCTAAGATCTCAAAAGGGCCAATGAATCTCGGAGATAGCTTACCCTTGAGTCCAAACCTCAGAATCCTCCGAAAAGGTGATACCTTGAGAAACACTTTCTCGCCTGCATCAAAATGAAGAGGTCTGCGCTTGGAGTTCGCATAACTTGCTTGTCGATCCTGAGCAGTCTTAATCCGCTGTTTGATCACAAGAACTTTGTCCATGGCCTGCTGAATCAATTCCGGACCCTCGACCTGTCGTTCTCCGACTTCCTCCCAGAACAAAGGAGTACGACAACGTCGACCATACAATGCTTCAAACGGAGACATACCAATACTCCTATGAAAACTGTTGTTGTATGCAAACTCTATCAGTGGCAGATGATCCTGCCAAGCTGGCCCGAAATCCATCACACAAGATCTCAACATATCCTCAAGAGTACGAATAGTCCTCTCTGACTGACCGTCAGTCTCTGGGTGATATGCAGTACTCAGACTCAAGGTAGTGCCCAAAGCTTGCTGAAAGCTGCCCCAAAATCTAGACGTAAATCGAGGATCTCTGTCACTAACGATACTCACGGGCACACCATGAAACCGTACAATCTCCTGAATGTACAACCGTGCCATCCGATCGAAAGTGAAATCTCTGTTATACGGAAGAAAATGGGCAGACTTAGTAAGCCGATCCACTACCACCCAGATAGCATCTCTATTCCCCACAGACATAGGCAAGTGAGTCACGAAGTCCATCGTGATATGCTCCCACTTCCACTCTGGAATAGGAAGATTCTGCAATAACCATCCAGGTCGTCGATACTCAGCCTTCACCTGCTGACAGACTAGGCACTTGAAGACATACTGATAAACATTACGTTTCATACCTTTCCACCAAAATCGAGTCCTCAAATCCTTATACATCTTGTTGCTCCCTGGATGAACACTCAACTTGCTACGATGAGCCTGGGACAAAATCTCCTCCCTCAAAGTGTCATCTTCCGGTACAACAACACGACCAGATAAGCACAAAAGACCCTCGGACTGATAGTGGAATCCAGAAGTATTATCTCCATCAGCCAACCGAGCTAATTTCTGAACCTTAGAATCAGACATCTGAGCATCTCTAATCCGAGAATACAAAACTGGCTCGGACAAAATAGTAGCTATACGGATACTCTCTGTTCCCTTCCGATGCTTACAATTGAATCCCATCGAACAGAAATCCTGAATAATCCCAGATACAGCACAAGTCTGAAGAGCAGATAACCTCACCTTGCGGCTAAGAGCATCGGCCGTGAGATTCGCAGATCCTGGATGATACTTGATCTCACAATTGTAATCTTTGAGTAGATCCATCCAACGACGCTGACGCATGTTCAACTCAGCCTGAGTGAACAGATACTTCAAACTCTTATGATCAGTGAAGATCTCAAATCGCTCACCATACAGATAATGGCGCCAGATTTTCAAAGCAAAAACGATCGCTGCTAATTCCAGATCATGAACAGGATAGTTTTCCTCATGAGGCTTTAACTGTCTCGACGCATAAGCAATCACATGCTCATTCTGCATCAGAACACACCCTAGTCCCTGCAAAGAGGCATCGGTGTAAACACTGAAACCACCAAATCCAGACGGTAAAGCCAAAACAGGCGCAGATGTCAAACGTCTGCGAAGTTCCAGAAAACTCTCTTCGCACTCTGATGTCCACTCAAATGAAACATCTTTCCGAGTGAGCTGAGTGAGTGGCTTAGCAATCTGAGAGAAGTTGACAATGAAACGGCGACAATACCCAGCCAATCCCAGAAAACTGCGGATCTCGGCTACTGTCGTTGAACGCGACCAGTTCAATACCGCTTCCACCTTGCTCGGGTCAACTGAAACTCCCTTGCTAGAAATGACATGACCAAGGAATACAACTCTGTCAGTCCAAAACTCACATTTACTCAACTTCGCATAAAGCTGATTCTCGCGAAGTGTCTGCAAAATAATCCTTAAGTGTTGTACGTGTTCTTGCTGATTATGCGAATAGATTAAGATATCATCTATAAACACCACAACAAACTTATCCAAGAAATCCCGAAATACCCGATTCATCAGATCCATAAAAACTGCTGGTGCATTCGTCACCCCAAAAGGCATAACCAGAAACTCATAATGCCCGTACCGGGTCCTGAATGCAGTCTTCGATATGTCTCCCTGATGAACTCGAAGCTGATGATAACCAGACCTTAAATCAATCTTGGAATACACAGAGGTACCTTGCAGTTGATCAAATAAATCATCAATCCGTGGTAACGGATACTTATTCTTTATCGTCGCACGATTCAACTGCCGATAATCTATGCAGAGCCGCATAGAACCATCCTTCTTTTTGACAAAAGAACTGGTGCTCCCCACGGGGACACACTGGGTCGAATATACCCCTTGTCAAGAAGATCCTGCAACTGCTGTTTCAATTCTTGCATCTCCGATGGAGCTAAACGATAAGGAGCCCTAGAGATTGGTGCCGTGCCTGGCACTAAATCAATCCCGAAATCCACTTCCCGAACGGGAGGAAAACCAGGAATCTCCTCGGGAAAAACATCCGGAAAATCGCAAACCACTGGAATGTCACTGATACCGACACTAACTGCGGACGAATCAATAGCATAGATAAGGTAGCCTTCCCCGCCCGACTCTAAAGCACGACAGGCTTTCAGAGCAGAAACCACAGGCATCGGGGGTCGCGCTCCCTCTCCATAGAAAAACCAACTGTCGCCCTCAACTGGACGAAACTGCACAAACTTCTGATAACAGTCCACAGTAGCTCTAAACACAGTCAGCACATCTATTCCCAGAATGCAATCAAAATCCTCCATCGCAAGAATCATCAAATTAGCAGTTAAAATATTTCCCTCAAACTCTAGAGGACAACCCAAAACTAGACGTTTAGCTAACACCGAATGACCCATCGGTGTGGAAACAGATACCACAACGTCCAAAGAAGTGAAGGGTAATGCATGACGCTTAGCAAACCTCGCAGATATGAATGAATGCGATGCACCAGTGTCAATGAGAACGTAAGCAGGTAATCCACATAATAAAAAGATACCTGCGATAACTCTCTCGTTCTCTTCAGCAGCCTGATCCTGGTTAAGAGCAAAGACCTGCCCTTGAGTACGCGGTCGGAGGTTAGAACCCTGAGTAGACTGTCCCTGCTGTGGCCTCTGATGAACTGAAGCCTGAGAACCAGATCTTGATCCTCCGCCCGTCTGTGGACAATCTCTCTTCATGTGCCCCATCTCACCGCACCTGTAACAAGCACCCGCAACCTTGCGACAACGCTCCGTCGGATGATCCTTCCCGCAATTATGACACGGGCCTTTCTTCCTCCCAAAATGGTGAACTCCTCCAGATCCAGAGGAAGAAGAAGTAGATCCAGCCTTCTTAAATGTTTGGGCGCGGGGACCCAAAGAACTAGTAGGACGAGCAGACTGCATGGCTCGACCTCTCAACAAACTGCCCTCAGCCTGGCGACAACGATTTACAAGGCCCTCATACGATGTCGGATCATCGCAGACAACAACCCGATCATAAATCTCCTGATTGAGGCCCTGAAGAAAATGGTTATACTTGGCACTAGCATTGTCACTGACATGCGGAACATATGGAAGCAACTCAAAGAACTTCTGCTGATACTCATCAACAGACAAACTTCCCTGCTTCAGATTGATCAACTCAATCGCCTTGGTCTGCAGAAGAGCTGGCGGAAAGTAAAGCAACATGAAAGCGGCTCGGAAATCGGCCCAAAGAACTCGACCCTGTCGCTGAACTATCGGTGCAGAGGTAGACCTCCACCACTTGCGCGCACCACCCTCCAGCAAGAAATCAAGGGTATCAATCTGCTGCTCCGCCGAGCACTGAAAAGTCTTGAAGCAGCTCTCCATCCTCTCAAGCCAGTTCTCCGCAACATCCGGAGTCTCACCGCCCGAAAGAGGTTTCGGCCCCATCTGCAAGAACCGATGCATACTAAAACTCCGAGGCTCATCACGACGGTGTTGACGACGTTCTCGATGCTCTCGACGACGTTCCCGATCGTCGCGGTCTCCCCAGCGTCCAACGCTTCCATGACTACTAGCATCGTCGTCAAAACTAGACATCTCTTAGCTACAAAAGTTACCAGAGATTAAACCCAAAAGAACAGTTCTAAATCCCAAAATCTTAATGCATGCTCTGATACCATAAATGTAGTGACCCGTTCCAGGATCACCTACTAATCAGAACTTAAGCATGCAAAATTAACATTAAAAACTGAATCAGGTAAACAGCGGAATAAGTAATACAACCCAATCGAAACTGTAAGTACAAAAATACTTAAACAACCAGATCGAACTAAATCCAAGAATAAATACCAACAACTACGAATCAACCTCTGCCAGCTCCCTGTCCACTCCCTCCTGGACCGTCTAACCTGAGACCTGCCCCATCGAATAGGGTGTCCAAAACAGAGATAAACCGAGGACGTGAGCATAAAACGCTCAGCACCGAAAGCATGAGTATACAAGACTATGACATGCATGTATGCAAAATGTACTGGATACCAGGATCTGGGTATATCGAAATACTGCTCAGACAAATGACGTCAAGGTATGTAGCACTCTGCGCCGTCGCACCAGGAGGTGGCTCCCATACCAAATGAACATGTGGATATACCGGTGACCTGACCACCGTCGGCCAACGGGGTCCAACCATCCACAACAAATGAGGGCTGAGCACCCTCTCAACAGGCTATCTCAAAGATAATCAGGCTCAACATGATTATGCAAATGCCGCATAATGAACCATGCATCATATGACAGATAATAATGCAACATATAAACATGCAACACATAGTAAAGCATACTCAATCCTGCTATCTCGGATAGTACTTTCGTACCTCAAACCAGTAGATCCTAGCAATCAGCCCTAGAATCAAGCCTACAATCCAAGTGATACCATATCACTAAACCACATCTAAAAGCCTTAACTAGACTAATAGATACTCCCAAATCTCAAAGGGAACCCAGAACTATACCTGCGTCCGTAGTCAGCCCACTGATGCCGCTAGCCCCCAACTAGAGCACAGCTCCGCTACAAAACCAGTAGCTCCCCGCTAGTGCCCGAACCTCGGAAAAAGACTAGAAACCCATCAGAAACGACTAAAACGCTCTGGAACTCTCGGAATTGGCGAGTGAAAAGTGAAGCCTCGCGCTTCTATTTATAGACAACGATCGGACGATCCGTTCCACTTCGGACGATCCGAACCACTTCGGACGATCCGATGCGGTACTCTTCGGGCGATCCGAACACTGATCGGACGATCCGAATCCCTGCATGTCTTCCACGTGTCCAGCCACCTGCATGTCTTCCACGTGTCCAGCCACCTGTCTCGGACGGTCCGAACTCTGATCGGACGATCCGAACCCTGACCGGTCCTTCCGATCCCTGATCGGACGATCCGATCTCTGATCGGACGATCCGAACCATGATCGGTCCTTCCGATCCCACCGAAATAGAATTTATCCAATAATTAACTCAAATTAGGTATCGGGATACTACACACTCAGTCTCTTACGCTTTGATTCCTTCACCTCGGCTCCGACCCTCCACGCGTTTTCTCATTTTCCAACTCTCTGCCTTATTCCCCGACCTTCCGTAGGTACTGCTTTCATGGTTTCCCCCCGCCCCTCTTCCTTGTCGACCTCCGAGGGGATATTCCGTGAGGTGGATCAGTACGACCCCCTCATGGAAGTCGTTTCGGGGTCAGGTGAGTGTCCTGAGACTGAGGGGGTGAGCTCCCGCCTCGTTCCTGATGATGATGGGGCAGCCCTGAATCAGCTCAGTCTCAGTTACCCCGAGGAGCCAATCAGGACGTCCGACCCCTGGTTCGAGCTCCACCCTTCGTGGCTGGATACCTCGGATGAGCTCCGCATCCGAGCTATCTCGTGCGCCCCTGCCGATTACGATTTCATATTTCCTCACTCTGAGGAGCGAGCCAACAATCCCCCTCCTGGCTACTATACCTTCTATCAGGACCAACTAGAGGCTGGCCTCCGATTTCCACTTCCTTCTTTCTTTCAGGAGCTCAGCCAGTTTTACCAAATTCACCTCGGCCAATTCACTCCCAATGCTTTCCGTACCTTGTGCAATTATGTAGTTCTTTTCAAAGCCTTAGGCTATGAAGTCGACCCTATTTCCTTCTCCCATTTCTACCTCCCTAAAAGGTCAGAGGAGGGTCCCTTCTACTTCTCAGCTCGGCCTAACTGTCAGTTTTTTGAGGGGGCCCCGAGCTCTAACAAACACTGGAAAAACCATTTTTTCTTTGTTCATCCCTCTGATCAGTGGGACATCTGTTCTCAGTGGAGGGTTTCTCTTCCTGAGCTCCCGTGCCCCCTCTCGGGCTTTCGCAAGAGCAGCACCTTTCTGGGACCATTCGGGGCGATCAGGGGTCGGCGTTTCCATACACCCACTCTCTTAGCCGAGGACCTCTTGAGTTATTATGGGCTCAGCTCGGCCAAGGTCACATCCCAAGGCAACGAGGGTATGGAATTTTAGCCGGACCCCTGCTGATCCCCTCACACACACACAGTTTTTTTTTTTTTTTTTTTTTAACCTGAGCCACTGCTTTTGTCTCAGCTGCCAGAGTCATGAATGCCCTTATCAAAAAGGCTGAAGCCCGGAGGCAACAGAAGGCCAGCTCGGCCGGTGCAGACAAAGGCAAAGCCGTGGTTGCTGAGGTCATCGCGGAGGAGGTTACTGTTGCTTCCATTGCTGAGACTCGAGTGGTTCCCCCGAGCTCCTCCCGGAAACGCCGAGCTCCCGAGACCCCCTGTTCTCATGGGCAGTCTGGAAGCAGCGGGGAGCTCGGTCCTGTTCAAACTGAAGTCCTGCCCCTTCGGCAGATGAGGTCAGATACTTCCTCACAAGTTCTCCGCTGCCGTTCCAATCTGTACGATATGTATCGGGAGGACCTGCGCATCGTGGGGGCAGGGCCATCCCCTCTTGCTGGGGCCCTTCTCCGGGACATCGCCTCGAAGGCCGATGCGGAATTCTTGGATGGGCTGAACTGGGACGAGCTCATCAGGAGGTCCACCAGCGCAAGTGCTGAGGTAACGGACCTCAGCTTGTTTCTTTACGCCACTTAAGCTTGGCTAACACTTTTCTAATGCAGGCCGCTCTGCTGAATGCCGAGGTGGCATTCAGGGCCAATAATATCCGGAAGCAATCTTCCAAGGAGGCGAGGTCCTTCCAAACTACCTCGGCCGATTTGGAAAGCAAACTTGCTGCCCTCACGGAGGCCTTGGACAAGGAACGGGCCAACTTGGCGAGGAGGGAGGCCGACATGCGGGAGGGCTTTGTTGCCGAGACTAGGAAGCTGAAGAACGAGCTGCGCTTGGCTGAGGTTCGTCTGGATGCTGCTCAGGAAGAAACAAAGTCCGTTAAGGAGGAGCTTAACGTAGCTCAGCAGGAGATTGTTTCAGCCCGGGCTGACCTCGCGAACGGGACTGAGGTCTTCAAAGAGTCTTTTTTGAAGTCGGAGGAGTTTTTGGACATCGTCGCTGAAAAGGCCCTCAACTTCATCTATGTGGGTTTTGATGGTGCGGTGGCCCAATTCAATGACGCTGGCTATCCTCCAGAGGGGACCTCAGCTGACTTCCTGGATGCCAAAAAGGTTGTAGAGAACCTCCCCCCTGATGCCTGATCCCCCGAGTCTTCTTTTAGTTTGAGTTGTACTCTATTTACATTTTATTGTATTATTCTCGAAGCTCAGCCAAGCACTGCCAGAATAATGAATTAATGAGACCGAGCTGTGAGAGGTCGGCTGGGCTCATGGAGCTCGGCCAAACACGATAACCATAAGAGAGGTCGGCTGGGCCCTTAGAGCTCGGCCGAACACTTAACAGTAATAACTTGGTAATAATTAAACAGCGATGAGCTCAGCTCGGTCTTGGGAGCTCGGCCAGCCTCTTAACCTTAATAACTCGGTAATAATTAAACAGCGATGAGATCAGCTCGGTCTTGGGAGCTCGGCCAGCCTCTTAACCTTAATAACTCGGTAATAATTAAACAGCGATGAGATCAGCTCGGTCTTGGGAGCTCGGCCAGCCTCTTAACCTCAATAACTCGGTAATAATTAAACAGCGATGAGCTCGGCTCGGCCATGGGAGCTCGGCCAACAACTTAACCATGGTAAAAATAAAGCATCGCTGAGATCGGCTCGGCCATGGGAGCTCGGCAGCAACTTAACCATAATAACTTGGTAAAAGTAAAACATCGCTGAGATCGGCTCGGCCATAGGAGCTCGGCCAGCCTCTTAACCTTAATAACTCGGTAATAATTAAACAGCGATGAGCTCGGCTCGGCCATGGGAGCTCGGCCAGCCTCTTAACCTTAATAACTCGGTAATAATTAAACAGCGATGAGCTCGGCTCGGCCATGGGAGCTCGGCCAGCAACTTAACCATACTAACTTGGTAAAAATAAAACATCGCTGAGATCGGCTCGGCCATGGGAGCTCGGCAAGCAACTTAACCCTACTAACTTGGTAAAAATAAAACATCGCTGAGATCGGCTCGGCCATGGGAGCTCGGCAGCAACTTAACCATAATAACTTGGTAAAAGTAAAACATCGCTGAGATCGGCTCGGCCATGGGAGCTCGGCCAGCAACTTAACCATACTTTTGGACCGTAAAATTTATGCCGAGCTGAGGTGAGCTATGAGGCTCCTGAACTGACTGAGAGTGAAAACCCTTCTCATACTTGGCGTGACCAAGATGAGGTGAGCTCTGGGCTCCTGATCTGACTGAGGGTGAAAACCCTTCTCATACTTGGCGTGACCAAGATGAGGTGAGCTCTGGGCTCCTGAACTGACTGAGGGTGAAAACCCTTCTCATACTTGGCGTGACCAAGATGAGGTGAGCTCTGGGCTCCTGAACTGACTGAGGGTGAAAACCCTTATCATACTTGGCGTGACCAAGATGAGGTGAGCTCTGGGCTCCTGATCTGACTGAGGGTGAAAACCCTTCTCATACTTGGCGTGACCAAGATGAGGTGAGCTCTGGGCTCCTGATCTGACTGAGGGTGAAAACCCTTCTCATACTTGGCGTGACCAAGATGAGGTGAGCTCTGGGCTCCTGATCTGACTGAGGGTGAAAACCCTTCTCATACTTGGCGTGACCAAGATGAGGTGAGCTCTGGGCTCCTGATCTGACTGAGGGTGAAAACCCTTCTCATACTTGGCGTGACCAAGATGAGGTGAGCTCTGGGCTCCTGATCTGACAGAGGGTGAAAACCCTTCTCATACTTGACGTGACCAAGATGAGGTGAGCTCTGGGCTCCTGAACTGACTGAGGGTGAAAACCCTTATCATACTTGGCGTGACCAAGATGAGGTGAGCTCTGGGCTCCTGATCTGACTGAGGGTGAAAACCCTTCTCATACTTGGCGTGACCAAGATGAGGTGAGCTCTGGGCTCCTGATCTGACTGAGGGTGAAAACCCTTCTCATACTTGGCGTGACCAAGATGAGGTGAGCTCTGGGCTCCTGATCTGACTGAGGGTGAAAACCCTTCTCATACTTGGCGTGACCAAGATGAGGTGAGCTCTGGGCTCCTGATCTGACTGAGGGTGAAAACCCTTCTCATACTTGGCGTGACCAAGATGAGGTGAGCTCTGGGCTCCTGAACTGACTGAGGGTGAAAACCCTTCTCATACTTGGCGTGACCAAGATGAGGTGAGCTCTGGGCTCCTGAACTGACTGAGGGTGAAAACCCTTATCATACTTGGCGTGACCAAGATGAGGTGAGCTCTGGGCTCCTGATCTGACTGAGGGTGAAAACCCTTCTCATACTTGGCGTGACCAAGATGAGGTGAGCTCTGGGCTCCTGATCTGACTGAGGGTGAAAACCCTTCTCATACTTGGCGTGACCAAGATGAGGTGAGCTCTGGGCTCCTGATCTGACTGAGGGTGAAAACCCTTCTCATACTTGGCGTGACCAAGATGAGGTGAGCTCTGGGCTCCTGATCTGACTGAGGGTGAAAACCCTTCTCATACTTGGCGTGACCAAGATGAGGTGAGCTCTGGGCTCCTGAACTGACTGAGGGTGAAAACCCTTATCATACTTGGCGTGACCAAGATGAGGTGAGCTCTGGGCTCCTGAACTGACTGAGGGTGAAAACCCGTATCATACTTGGCGTGACCAAGATGAGGTGAGCTCTGGGCTCCTGATCTGACTGAGGGTGAAAACCCTTCTCATACTTGGCGTGACCAAGATGAGGTGAGCTCTGGGCTCCTGAACTGACTGAGGGTGAAAACCCTTATCTGCAATAATAATAATTTCTAACAAAAATGCATAATTTTATTAATGTATCTGAATAAAGCATCAAAACCTGACGTCCTTGCATTGAAAGTAAATGACATAAAAAAAAACTAAAGCTTCTAGCAATATCTAAGCATAATATTTGCGAAGGTGATAAGCATTCCACGGCCTCTTCAATTTCTTCCCTGTCCAGTCTTCTAAGTAGTAGGCACCCGAGCTAAGCTTTTCCACCACTTTAAAAGGCCCTTCCCATTTTGGATCGAGCTTTCCGACCTTCTCTTCCTGAACCTTCTTAAAGACTAAGTCCCCCACCTGGAAGCTCCTCTGAATGACCTTTTTGTTGTAGGACTGGGCTATGCGTCTCTTGTAAGCTTCCATTCTTATGGCCGCGGCTTCTCTTTTTTCTTCCACGAAATCCAAGTCTGCTGCTCGTCTCTCATTGTTTTGCTCATCATAGAATGTGACGCGAGGTGACTCTTCACCGATCTCCGCCGGAAGTACGGCTTCATTTCCATAGACTAGGCTGAAAGGCGTCTCCCCCGTGCCTATTTTTGGGGTGGTCCTGTATGACCAAAGCACGCTGGGGAGTTCCTCCACCCAATTACCTTTCGCGCTCCCGAGTCTGGTCTTCAGGCTCTGCACTAAGGATCTATTGGTGACCTCCACTTGGCCATTGCATTGAGGGTAGGCCACGGAGGTGAAGTGCTGCTGGATCTTCATCTCTTTACACCAGGCTTGGATCCGGCTTCCTTGAAATTGCCTTCCGTTGTCGGATATCAACTTCCTCGGGACCCCAAACCTGCAGACGATGTTCTTCCAGAGAAATTTGAGTACCTCATTTTCAGTTATCTTAGCCAAAGCCTCAGCCTCTACCCATTTTGAGAAATAATCTATGGCTACGAGCAAAAATTTTTTCTGAGCTGGGGCCGGGGGAAAAGGTCCCACAATGTCGATCCCCCATTGGTCAAACGGGCAAGCCGCCACAATACTCTTCATTAATGCAGCTGGTTGATGTTGGAGCCTACCATGACGTTGGCAGCTGTCGCATGAGATGACGATGGCTAGAGCGTCTTTTAACATAGTGGGCCAGAAATATCCGGCCAAGAGTGCCTTCCGTGCAAGAAAGTAAGGCCCCAAGTGATTTCCACAACAGCCTCCATGTATCTCCCTCAGTACATAGTCAGATTGCTTGGGACCCAAACATTTGAGGAGAGGCCGAGAGGTTGACCTCTTGTAAAGAGTTCCGTTAACCATTACAAATCGAAGGCTTCTTCGTTTCATCCTGTAAGCCTTCTTCGGATCTTCGGGGAGCACCCCATCTTTCATGTAATCCAACAACTCGGCGCGCCAGTCATTGTCTTCGTGTTCAGGAGATGGGTAGTGCACAGAAGGGCTTAGCTCTACTTGGACCACCACCTCTCTTGATTTCCAGCTGTGGAGCGAGCTGGCCATTTTAGCAAGGGCGTCGGCTCCCTCATTTTCCTCCCGGGGGATCTGCTTAAAAACCAGTTCTGTAAAGAGTTCTTTAGCTGCTTCCACTGCTTTTACGTATTCTATCAATCTCTCATTCTTGATGTCGTAGGATCCATTCATCTGGTGGGCCACCAGCTGAGAATCAGAGAAGATGTGGACCCGAGCAGCTCCGACCTGCCGTGCTGCTCTTAGACCCGCTAAGACCGCTTCGTATTCTGCCTCATTGTTGGATGCCCTAAAGTCTAGTCTCACGGCTAACTTTAGTTCGTCCCCTTTTGGAGAGATTAATAACACACCAACTCCGCTGCCTTCATTGGTGGATGAACCATCCACATAGACCTTCCAAAGGTCTTCCATCTCCACATGCAAAGTCTCGGCCAAGAAATCGGCCAAGGCCTGCGCTTTGATTGCGGTTCGAGGTCCATATTGAATGTCATATTCTCCCAATTCCGTGGTCCACTTTACCAACCTTCCTGAGATATCAGCATGAGTCATTATCTTTCCGAGAGGGCTGTTAGTGAGGACCATAATAGGATGAGACAAAAAGTAAGGTCTCAGTCTCCGAGCAGTGGTGATCAAGGCCAAAGCAAGTTTTTCCACTGTCGTATATCTGAGCTCAGCTCCTTTGAGTGCATGGGATATATAATATACGGGATTCTGCTCGGTGCCCTTTTGTCTGACCAGGACTGAGCTCACAGCTGCTTCGGTGGCTGATAGATAAACATACAACTGCTCCCCTGCTGATGGCTTTGCTAGTATCGGGAGCTCAGCCAGATATGTCTTCAGGTCTTCGAATGCCTTCGTGCACTCTGCATCCCATTCAAATTTTTTGGCCTTTCTGAGGACTCGGAAGAAAGGCAGACTTCGGTGTGCCGCCCTCGAAATGAACCGTGATAAAGCCGCGATTCTTCCGGCAAGCTTCTGGACCTCTTGGAGATTCCCAGGAGGTGACATGGATTGGATGGCCTTTACCTTCTCGGGGTTGGCTTCAATCCCCCTCTCTGTTACCATATATCCCAGGAACTTTCCGCTTTTGACCCCAAAAGTGCACTTCTGTGGGTTTAGCTTTAACCCATAAGACCTCAGAGTGGCAAAGGTCTCACGGAGGTCGGCTATAAGGTCCGCCGGATTCTTGGACTTTACCAAAATATCGTCCACGTAGACCTCCACATTCCTTCCTATCTGAATTGAGAAGACCTTATCCATGAGCCTCTGATAAGTGGCTCCCGTATTTTTTAATCCGAAAGGCATCACCACATAGCAAAACGTCCCTTCGGAGGTGATGAAACTCACTTTGTCCTGGTCTTCTTCTGCTAGGGGGATCTGATGGTATCCCTGATAAGCATCCATCAAACATAAGTACTGATGACCTGCGGTGGAGTCTACCAGTTGGTCAATCCTCGGCAAGGGGTAACAATCCTTTGGACAAGCCTTATTAAGATTCCTGAAGTCGACGCACATTCTCCACTTTCCCGAGCTCTTGGGGACCAGGACAACATTTGATAGCCATGTAGGGAAAAAGACCTCCCTAATATGTCCTGCCTTAAGGAGTTCGTCTACCTGTTCTTTTATTACCTTGTCCTTCTCGGGACCAAAATGCCTTTTCTTCTGTTTGACTGGCCGAGCTTCAGGAAGAGTGTTGAGGTGGTGCTCCATTATCCCGGGGCTGATCCCACGAAGCTCTTGTGAGGACCAAGCAAATACATCAACATTAGCTTTCAGACAAGCCAGCAGATCATGCTTAATTTCGGGATCAAGATCAGCCGCCACCCTGACACTCCGTTGGACCCCTATTTCCACCGTTTCTGGCTCCTCTTCCGAGGTGAGCTGAACCTCTCTTCTGGAGGTCATATTTGGTTGGGCCACAATCATCCCTACCTCTGTCCGAGATCTTTTGACTTCTTGCCTTACCTCATCCACATAGCATCGTCGAGAGGATTTCTGATCCCCCCTGATGACTCCTACTTCATTCCCTACAGGATATTTCAGCTTTTGATGATAGGTAGAGCTTACAGCTCGGAAGTCGGCCAGGGCAGGTCGGCCAAGTATTCCGTTGTAGGAAGAGGGGGCATCCACCACAGTAAAACATGTCATTTTTGTGATGCGGTGAGGTCCCGTCCCTAGGGATAAGGGGAGCATGATTTGCCCTACAGTTTGGACCGCATGTCCTGTGAAGCCAAATAAAGGCGTAGAGATATGATCAAACTCGAAACCTTCCACTTTCATTTGGTCCAGGGTTCTTTTGAAAAGAACGTTAACTGAGCTTCCGGTGTCAACAAAGATTCTTGCGACGTCATAGTTGGCGATAGTAAGAGTGACCAGTAAGGCGTCGTTATGAGGTGCCATAACACCTTTCATATCATCTGGCCCGAAGCCAATGATGGGGTCATCTTTGGGGGCAAGGTCTAACCCCATATTTTCCAATCTCCGACCATGAGCTTTACGAGCTCTGCCTGAATCTCCGTCAGTGGCGCCGCCCGTTATCATATGAATTGTACCTCTGGTCGGATCATTAGCAATTTGCTGAACCTGAGGGCCTTGATGTTGCGGGGGGTCATCTCGACCCCCTCGGTTGGGTCGGTTCTCCCGGGTTTGTGGCCTCTGATTCACCCCAGGAGGTCCTCGATCTCGTCTATCATCTCGGTACCTTCCCTCTGGTCGGGCTAAGAGGTTCTTCATGTGAGGGTCTCTCTGCATGATCCTTTGGACCTCCTCACCTAATTTCTGGCAATCATTCGTAACATGGCCATACTCTTGATGGAACTCACAGAACTTATCTGAGGGAGGTAAACGTGGCCCCTTTTCAGCTTGTTTTGGGCGCTCTAACTTTCTTCTTTCTTCGCAAATTGCCATGGCTCTTTCCAAACTCATGGCCAACGGGGCATAAGGGAAAGGTCCAGGACCTCGGCTCCGTTCCTCTGTTCTTTCTGCAGGCCTTTTCCTACTTGGTTCCACTTTCTCTTTCCCCTTATTTTTATCATCGGGTCGGATATCCACTCGCCTTTGCCTTTGTGCATCCTCAAGATTCACGTATTTCTCAGCTCGGCTCAGGAGCTCATCATAACTTTGAGGGGGTTTCTTGACCAAGGAATTGAAAAATTGTCCCCCTCGGAGCCCTTGCGTGAAAGCATTTACCAAGGTTTCTGTTGCTGCAGCTGGGACCTCCAAGGCCGCACTGTTGAATCGTCTAATGAAGTCCCTCAGCGAATCTGTATCTCCTTGTTTCAAATTGAATAGGCCCAATGAGGTTTTCAAGTATTTCTTACTTGTAGCATACTGGTTTATGAATAGGGTGCTGAATTCTCGAAAGCTGGTAATGGAATGTGGCGGGAGCAAATCGAACCACCTCTGGGCGGGTCCTACTAGGGTGGTAAGGAAGACCCGGCATTTGACCCCATCTGAGTATCGATGAAGCAAAGCAGAATTATTGAACCTTCCAAGGTGTTCTTCGGGGTCAGTACTTCCATCATAATCCTTGACGGTTGGTTGGCGGAAATTAACGGGGAGGTCTTCATTCAGTATCTCGAGGGAGAGTGGGCTTTCTCTGTCCAATACGGGAGGTCGGCCCCCCATTCGCCTGCCAAGCCTCCTGACTTCCTCCCAAATGGATTCCATATGCTCGGGAAGAGGGGGAGGAGGAGGAGGAGGAGGAGGAGGTTGTTGTGGCGGTGGTGATGGAGTACGATTTCGACGGAGGGCCTCATTTACAGACCTATTAATTAACTGGGCCAATTGGTCTAGACTAAGATCAGCCACACCTCGGCCTTGGCCACCTCCGGGAGCCCGGTCACCATCTGCATGGCCCTGGTTGCCACCTCCGCGACCTCGGTTACCACGCGCAGGGCCTGTTCTTATACCTGTTCGTCCCCACATGTCTACGTCTTCTCAGTATTCCCACAGACGGCGCCAATTGATATCGCTGAAATCGGTGATGCTAGCTGGGAGGTCAGATCCCTGCTTGGAGAGCTCGGACCACACGTTTGAACGCTGTCTGGGAGGTCGGATCTTCACCTTGGGAGCTCAGATCAGACACCTCGAAATCCAGAAACACAAACAAGAGTGTTAGAAGGGGGCCGGAAGGTTGTTCCGGCGTAGCCCCTCCGACGCTCAAGTCAGAAAACTGAGAGAGAAAACTGTGTGTGCAAAGAGAATGTGAAAAAGTATGAATGAATAAAATAATGAAAGGAACCTGATATTTATAGGGAAACAATAGAGTCCTAGTTTTGGTAGGATTGGATCCTCAGAATCTTCGGAAGATTTGATAAGATATCGTGATAGATTTGCTTAGATCTCCGATGGGCTTTGCCTTTCTGGGCTTTGATCTGGGTGGGCTACGCGCTTATTGTTTGAATAAGAACTCGTGGATATGAGTCCGCCTGATGCTGGGACCTCCTGGGAGCTCGGCTCGGGAGCTCGGCCGGAGAGTCTCCAATTGTCCTTCAATCACCTTCTGGGAGGTCGGCTCGGTATAGGAGGTCGGCTCGGTATAGGAGGTCAGCTCGGCTTCATGCGGGGAGGTCGGCAAGGGAGGTCGGCACGGGACCTCAGCCGCCCTCTCTGATCGACGGTCCTGCTGTTTTGGGAGGTCGGCTGGGATGACCTCCCGGATGACCTCCCGCTGATGACTTCAAGTGCTCCTTTGAGTGCTGGGCCTCCCTCGAGATGGGCTATCGGGAGCGGGCCGAGCCCATCCTCCATCCGGGGGTATCATATAATTACCGCGATTATTATTTAAACATGACAAATATGTTGCATGAATTAAATATAATGGATTATATTTGTATTTCGGTAAATATAATGGAAAGAGTGAGTCTCATGTGAGACCATCTCACGGATTATGATCCGTGAGATGAGTCAACCCTACTCATATTCACAATAAAAATTAATACTCTTAGCATGAAAAGTAATACTTTTTTCATGGGTGACCCAAATAAGAGATCCGTATCAGAAATACGATCCATGAGAATGTCTCACACAAATTTTTGCCTAATGAAAAACTTTTCTACATGAGCAACAGCAAATCACCCACAAAGAAAACATGAAATCTAATCAATTGGCAAACAACCATGATTTTTCTTATTATCGATTAATACAATGAATTAATTTAATATTTATATATCTATAATTAAGGAATTCCTAATTTCTATGCCTGGAGACATATTTCTTTAGCCACATAGGCTTGCCCCGGATGAACATCTTCACAACACTCCGATTCCCTAAGATCTTAGCGGCCAAATCGGCGGACACAAACATGATTCGTCCGAACTCCGGAACTTTACCCTTCTCTCTGTGTATGTACACGAACTCGATGCAGTTTCCGTACGCCCTTCATGCACAAAAAAAATATAAAGAAAATTAAGATGTATATATGCATTTTACATATGATAAAAACACGAAAAAGAGAGATTAAAATTAAACACCTGAAATTAAATTCGAACAAAAAAAAAAGAAGAAGTAGAAAGAAATGTAATTTTATGGACTCAACTGCGTGAAGTGCTCGTAGATTTCTCCGGAAGAGATGGGAAAACCAGTAGAAAATGTCACGAACAAAGACTTCTGAATCCTTGTTCCTCGTTGAAGAGACAACGGTATATATGGTTGGGCAAATACATTAAGTCGAGACACATTCGAGCATCCGACCTCGTTCGACGACCTAGCATTAGTCGACATGTTTATGTCGTGGTCGGAGAACGTTTTCTGGGACGAGTTTGTGTTAATTTGTTGTGGAGTACTCGATCTGCTCGAGGAAATGATGAAAATATATGTGAAGTTTGGGTGTTTATATAATGGGTCGTGGAATACATGTTTGCAAGTATTTATGGTATTTAATTTGAGATTTAAAAAATTTAGATAATGGGTGTGAATAATTTAATTAGGATGCCTGAAATCTGTAATTTTCTTTCTTGATTTAATTAACAGAATTTGCTGGTGGCATTGTGTGGTGCGGCACATTAATACTGTTCTTATGTTTATTATGGCTATATTCATAAATCTATTTTCAGAAATTTGCACGATGTAACGAGTGAGAGATGGAATGTTATAATAAGATTTTGAATGAGAAATGAAATTAAATATACAAATGCAAAAATTTGTGTGAGACGGTCGCACGAGTCGTATTTGTGAGACGGATCTCTTATTTGGGTCACCCATAAAAAAATATTACTTTTCATGCTAAGAACATTACTTTTTATTGTGAATATGAGTAGGGTTGACCCGTCTCACGGATCTTATAATCCGTGAGACGATCTCACATTAAACTCACTCAAATACAAAATAAGCTATCGTGAATATGTTACGTAAAGATGAATATTTATGATATCTGCATCAATACAAAGTTATAATTGTGAGAGATTTAATAATATAAATCTATAAATCATTTGATTAAATCCATATATCACAACACGCCAAGATTTTACGTCGAATTATCAGAAAATATGAATAACAATAAACATGTATCAAAATCCATTGATTGATCTAGCATCAGAGTTATGGATCTTCAAAGGCAACAGGGAATCGACCACCTTATTCTTGCCTTTGACGAGAGAAGGAGAGAGATCTAGAATATGTGCGCCGTATATATTCTATGTTTTTTTTCTGTACCTTGAGAACCATAACCTTATATAACTTTTGTAGTCTTCAACACATCATAGCTAGAAGACCTAATTGGGCTAGATTTCTGCATATAAGGTGGACCATACCAATTTGTTTAATACTTTTGAAACTTATAATTAATTAGATCACTTTATTGAGTCCTTTATTAGATAACTTGTTCATGTACAATTAACTAAATTATGGGAGTCCACAAAATAATTCCAACAATAACGACTAATAATTAACTTTAACGAAAATTTTAATGTTGTATCCATACGTAAAAATATTTGATATGACAACATTAATGTAATGGACGATATCGATATTGATGGAAACTCTCATTCAGATAAATTTAACTCTCATTCTTTTACATAAAAAAGAAAGAAAGAAAAAAACTCTCATTCTTTTACGTGCTTATTATCATAAAGGCCTCGTTGAAAAGCGGGCCTAATTGAGAGCCTCAATTGTATCACACCGGTAGGCCCAAAAACTATAATTGATATAATAAATTAATTAATACAAAAATATAAAATATGAAAATTAAGTACGTGAATATTAACTTTTCTAAAATATGAAACAAAAGTATTTAATATTCAATACATTCAAAAGCATGAGATGAAGTTGTGTTTTTCAATTCTTCTTCGAATCAAACTCATTAATATTATATATCCTTTTCAATTTTTTCCAGCCAACTCCCGTTCAATTAAGATTATTATTGAATATGCTAAAAACTCATCTTCTATTTCTCCCGATATAATAATCTTCAAAGTAATAATATTATTACAGAAACAGAAAAACATATGACCACATTTATGATAGAAACAAATCATAAATATGTTAGAAACAGAGCAATGATATGCGCTATAGCCGAATTCAGAATATAGCTTATGGAACAGAAAAATACCATGTGGATCGACGTACTAAAATATTTATATCTCCCGTGGTTAACTGATATCAGTCTCATTTATCTAACCATATTAGATATAGATCAGAACAACGATTTACCCATCATACTGGGGTCTGAAACAATCAAAACAATTGTTTATTTATCCGCCGGATCAGGGTTCGAAACATTCAGAACTACTTGATGTTTCCTACAACATCAGGACAAACTGGCGACTATATACAACTTCACCACATCAGGATCGAATATTAGAAACAAAGATCAAGAACATTAACATCGAAAACTTCGAATTTTCTTTTTGCGTTATAATCATCTTCCAAGCTAAAATATTTCAGAGTTGGAGATAAGTAGCCCGAGGAGGCTTGGACCTGTGAGCCTGATTAGAAATTTATAGATGCTGGTACTTGCAATGTTCTTTTTTTTTTTTAACTTGCAATGTTCTTTTGGCCTGATGGAGTGTTGGGTAGTTGTTTATTCATACAATATAATATAATATAATATAATATAATATAATATAATATAGCATAGCAACATGTATAATTATTGATGTCTTGTAGTTAGACTAAATATGGTAATCAAGGAGCTAAGGCCACGTATACATACACCTACTATATTCAAGGAAATGGAGGAAAGAATATATTCACACAAAACATTGATGTACGTATATCTTGGGAAAATTGTAATTTCGTCTTTTATTTTTTTATTTTGTCAAAATAGGGTCTTAGTTCTTTGTATTTCAATTTTTGATAATTTTAATAAGTTTTTTTTAAATCGAAAATACTGACATTTATCGAAACTGCTGATGTTATAGTACATATTTGAAAGTCAAATCGACGTCAACTCATCATCACATCAGCACAATGTGGAAAACAAATCAAAATCGCCAAAAAAAATAATAATACAAAGATAATATACTAAACTTGAAATTCGACAACATATATAGCATACCCAAATTTAAAATATATAAATATATATGAACAAATTTGCAATTTTATCATATTTTTAAATGATCAAAATAATCATCTATGTTGACCTATTTTATGTTTTCATAATCTAAGTAGACAAAATTAGATCTTCATCTTGTATTTTGTTTTTTGTGTTTTTGGTCATATTTCTCTGGAGATCATTTCAGGGCCGACAATGTTATATCAACATTTTTTGATATTACTTAAATTTTTTGAACGTCATATCAACACTACAATCAAAATGGATTGAAAATCAAAAATCGCTAAATCACACGCAAGAAACACCACCAAAATAGATAAGCTTGGAAGACGAATTGTATTATTTTTCTTTCTAAAGGTGCAAATTTTACTCCCGGAAAATATATTTAGTCGCTATTTATTTAAAGGAAATCCATAACTGAATTATCCCGTAATTTATGGGAAGACGGTCCAACTTTTCAAATGTTTTAAAAATTGAGTAAGTCTCTCATGAGACGGTCTCTCGAATCTTTATCTGTGAAACAAGTCAACCATATCGATATTGACAATAAAAAGTATACTCTTAGCATAAAAATAATAATTTTTTCTGGATTATCCAAATGAAAGATCCATCTTTATAAAATACGATTTATGAAATCGTCTCACATGAATTTTTATCTTATTATACGCTTTGTTAGTTGATGAGAAAAAATATAGATTATTTCGTACTGACAAAATTTACAAGTTTTTTTTTTTTATTTTTTTAATTTAAAAGCAGTGGTAACTCTTTGTTTAAATTTGTCAGAGACATCAATAAATATCAATCAATAAACAAGGGGCCTTTACGTTGACATTCTCCAACATCAAAAGTGTTCCACTGTTACTATGGAAGTGCGTACGACAAGTGTTTCCTTGTTGATATATATTATCATATATAACGACTTTGGAAGAAATTGGAATAATCGTTGATCTCAAACGAGCAAGTTGTGAAATTAATTAATTTTTATTTTCTAGCTCAAAAATAAATCGAATTTTCCGTACGTTTTGATATTATTTAAGCATTTTGAAGTATTAGTTTTCGAGCAAAATTTATTGTAATATTATATTAAACTGCCCGTTGGTCGGGCATAAATTCCTTGTTTTCAACGAGAAAATCATGCATACAACGAATATAGACGGACACACATAACTTTGTAGTCGAGTTTATGAATTTACATTAACAAACAAAAATGTACATGCAATGAATGTAGCTTAAAAGTCTTCAAGTATTTGAGATCAGAGATTAGTACGAGGTTAAGCGTTAAAAAACACTTTTAGTTTTATTATAATTTTAATATTTTAAATCAAATAATAAATAAAATGACATGATTACAATATTAATATTTAATCAAATGAATGAATTTTAAAGTTCTAAATAACAAAAAAGTATTAATTAAATCAATTATTCGAATGAATGAAATCTTGTATTCTAAAAAACGGTACTTAATCGAGTATAAACACATTAAAATTTAATCTAGCGTTTGAGAACAATAAGTTTTGTGTCTTTGAAGCTAGCCAGATGAAAAGGACATGTGTGTTCGTTAGAAATAAGGCGGACACATCCCTCAATTGTTTGTTGTAGGGAAAAGAAATGGTTAAATTCACATGACCCCCTAAAATTATTATAATAATAATAAGGCAAAAACTTGTGTGAGACGGTCTCATGGTCGTATTTGTGAGACGGATATCTTATTTGGGTCACCCATGAAAAAGTATTACTTTTTATGCTAAGAGTATTACTTTTTATTGTGAATATGGGTAGGGTTGACCCGTCTCACAAATTATGACCCGTGAGACGGTCTCACATAAGACTCACTCTAATAATAAATTGTCCCACATCTTTCCCGTTTGATACAAGAGATTGGTTTTGACCGTGGTTGGTTTAACCAATGTTTGATTATTAAATTTACTTAATAATTCTATTCAATCAAAACCGTGGTTGGTTTAACCAATGTTTGATTATTAAATTTACTTAATAATTCTATTCAATCCGTTCTGCAAAAGACTAAGTCATATCAATTGAAGAAAAATAAACCATCTCACCCCTTTGAACTAACTATCATTTTTTTTTAATCATATCTTTTTGTTTCCAATTCTACCCTTCCCTTATACCCGAGTACGATAAAAGTTTTATTTTTTAAAAATTTACGAGGAAAGTTCCTGAAGAAAATCGAGCCTTTTATTTATTTTTAAAAGAAAGAAAATAATTGTTTTTTCTTACTTTATGGGTTAATTTTTAGTAACTTTTAAGTCTAAACTAGTAGTATTATAAGACTTTGATGATTACAACAACTTGTCATAACTCACGTCAACAGAGGTTATCACTTATCTGCTGAAACTCCTAGTTATATCACAACTCTATCAATCTGATCAGTAAGACTCTAACTATCAGTTTTAAGTATTCCAGAACAAAATACACGACTTAACACAGATGATCATCAATGATCGAATATGAATAATTAAGCGTGTGCTGGATTAAACACTTGATCAGTTGAGTTCTAAAAACTTTGATTGTATAATAAACAAGATAGATAATGCTCAATTGTAGATAACAGATTGTAATATCTGAATGTTCACTTGACTGATCTACTTATATGCTTCCATCTAACGATCTACCTTTTGAATCTGATAGTAATTTCAAATATAGTAATCGTTGTGTCACGGTCATCTTCCTTTCTGACAAATCTTTTATTCTGATAGTGTACATAAAAACTGACATTCTAACGGTTCAAAAAGGCTGTTAAGGTACGGAAGATTTTATTTGACATGTTAGCTGGGCTCTGATTCTCAAAAAAAGTTCTAAAAGTAATCTACAGAGAATGTTTGCTGAAAATGCCCGAGTGATACAGTTAGATAGAATAATTAATAAGCCTTGAATCAGTGACCTTAGATAATCAGTTAGTTTTCGATAATCAGTTATGTTCAAGTTTAGTTGCTTTAAGCTTGAGAAGATTTTTACACATGAATATTCATTTTTCCCACTATGAATTTAGTCTGTCTTGGCTCTTATAAATGTTCACACTCAATAAGTAATCTTTTGTTAAATCAACGAAATTTAATTGATTAACAGTTAGCAAAGACTTAACTTTTTTTTTTCTTATAGTCAGCGTATAGTACACATACCTGGGGTGCTAATGTGACGGTTTGTTAGGCCTATGATCAAACGCTTACCACTAGTGGTAAGAACTTGATCCTAACATTAACGGTTATTACCGATGACTGAAAGGAAATTTTGAGAGGTTTTACAAATGAAATTTTAATGATTTTTTAAAAAAAATGCTTATGTGAGGATATACTTTATATGTTAAAGCATTTGAGGAAAAAGTTGATGCATGTCTCTTTTTTATTATATGGTATCATGTTATTTTTAGAACTTGTTGAACCTCTAAATTTACTAATATTCAATAATGCAGTTGAGGAAGACTGAAGTGATGCTGACTGGCAAGGGTAAGAGGTCTGCGTCAATAGAACTTATCCTAACTTTTTTATCTTCCAGCAAAATAGAAAGAGTAGGTCTTTTGTGAGACGGTCTCACGAATTTTTATCTGTGAGACGGGTCAACCTTACCGATATTCACAATAAAAAGTAATAATCTTAGCATAAAAAGTAGTACTTTTTCATGGATGACCCAAATAAGAAATTTGTTTCACATAAGTTTTTGCCGAACATAAATTTATTTAGTTATTGGTGGAGAGGATTATTTCTTGCCGAAGTTTTATTTGTTCGTTGTTGTCAAATTTTGAAGATGAATTGAGATTTATTTTTGTAATGTTGATAGAGGGAATCAAATTTATGATCATTGACCAAGCGTTCACTTATGTATTTCATCAACTCATACACTCTGAGGCTTGATTGAATTTACTATGCTATGACATGCAATCCTTCCAATTTTCATTTGAAATTTTCTAATAAAGTATTAAAGTTTGAAGGATTTATGAGTATAACATAGTGCCGTTAACAAGTGGCTAAAAAACATGTGGTTTTTTTTTCCTAATCTTGATTTCGAAGAATATAATATACAACACCTTTTCGGGGGTTTCCCTATCAATTCATAGTCAATTTCAAATGATCGAAACACATAGTGGAAAAATTATAAATATAGTAAAATATAAATTTTTCATGAGGTGGAATCTCAACCACTCATATGGGGTGTGGGCACTGCCCACACACCCATAATCGAACTAACCCTGCCACACTATTTGGATTATATTTTAATTGGAGATCATGGTATATTCTCAGGATGTGTTATTACGGTGATTCAAACAAAAAAAAAAAATTAATTCGAGAATATTAAAAATTTATATGTAAAAAAAAAGATCGGAAAAATGACCCACCTAATTCAAATTTATGAATGCAATAAATGAACAAAACCTAATGGTAAGAAATGGTTTCACAGTTAACCAAAGTTACGTACGTTCCATTCCATATATGCCGCATGTTAAATGATCCTTCAGAAATCAGTGAAGCGAATCGTTTATTACCCTACCTAGGCGGCTAGGCCCCTACTCACTCTTTCATGTTACGTACATTTATCGTATGTCTGGACCATTTGTTACTAACTTATTATGAAAATAACCACACGATTTTATGAGAACGCATCAAATAAGTACTGCAAACAGAAGAAAATTTGCCATTTCTGTTTTCTGTATTCATTTTTTTTTTAAATCTGGATTGCTGATGGTAAAAATATTAGTTATATAAACCTGATTATATTATGCTTTAATGAAGTTGAGGTATCTCAATTCTCAAAGCATATACGCACAATGCATAAATTATTAAAATACCCCAAAGGGTATATATATATATATATATATATATATATATATATATATATATATATATATATATATATATATATATATAGGTGGACTGTTGTCGTAGACTCGCAAGTTTATTTGTATCTATTTTCCTATTGCTTTGTAGGAACAAATTAAGTCTTAAGACATAAAACCCCATCTTTTTGTACTCTTCTTTAGTTTTCTTTACAGGTTGGAGACACATTTCTATGATGGAATCAAAGATTATGCTCGAAAGTATAAATCAAGCAGGCAAATTTTGTTCGGGTGGTCCGAATAATTCTACGCCATCCTCAAGCCTAAAAAAAGCTCAAAAAAACGAGACTAAATCACAAGATGCGCCGCCGCTGACAAATGACGACCACAGCCATCCGACGTACCGTGGTGTGCGTATGCGCAACTGGGGCAAATGGGTGTGTGAAATTCGAGTTCCCAGGAAGAAATCAAGAATATGGCTGGGATCGTATCCCACGGCTGAAATGGCAGCTCGAGCACATGATGTAGCGGCTCTGGCCATCAAGGGCCCCTCGGCACACCTCAATTTCCCTCACATAGCACACGAGCTTCCCCTCCCCGCCTCTACTTCGTCTAAGGACATCCAAGCCGCGGCTGCCAAAGCCGCAGCAGCAACGTCTCTCAACGAAATAAGCCATTTCAAGCCGTCTTCTTCGCCATATTCCTCAGGTTTAGAACTGGACAACTTGCAAGAATCATCAAATTCTGATTCGACGGTTCTCGATGGCGACGATACATTTTTCGACTTGCCGGATTTATCCCCGGATAACACATATCATTCTTCATCGCAGATGGCTGGCGCGGATATCGGATTGATATTCCGGCTCGAGGATGCATTTTCTTGGGAGTGGTAGCCAGAAAGCCCCGCAAACTAAGTGATACTTTTGGTACAAAAGTGTGTGATCGAATATTGATCACATATGATGATCAGATATTATTATACAAGTACTTTTATGGACATTGAGGCTGCGATTAGTATCAATAAATTTGGCATTCCATGTTTATGTTTGTCTGAAATGGTTCACTGCCATGTTTCCCCTTCTTGTGTATCTTGTTACCATGTTTTTAATAAATTGGTACGGGGTTGATCTATCTAATTCCCTTTTTGTTTTTTCACTTCACCAAGTTTCGATCTTTGGTATTTATATAAAACAGAAGTTAAACAAGAAAGTTTGCAAGGGCAATGTCAAGTACTCAATTAGCTAGGGCGAGCCTTACATGCATGTATGGAGTACGTAGAGTACTGGTCTTAATTAATATACTTGTACAACAAGTATTGTATTACACAATGATCTTGTATTTAATTTGTTGTCTTAAGAAAAAAATATAGCCAAGTAAGTAGCATTTGTTTAGTTGTCCATTTGATCGCGAATTGACAGAACCTGTCAATGTCATGGCCATTTAATGACAAGCAAAAATGGAATTGACGCAACATTTTGAGTGGTCGGTTAAAAATAAAAAATAAAAAATAATGTCAAACTCTTATGTCAAATTCGTGGCTTAATGGGTAATCTGAAAATATGCTCTTAAGTTAGAGACAAATGTCTCATGCTCGAGAATCAATTGTGACAAACGTCCCCAAAACAAAAAAAAAAAATTTTAATTTAATTTCGAAATTACCCTTTTACTTGATTGAAAGTGAAAAGTACTCTACAGTCTCTCCTCTCTTCGTGGTTCTCCCTACGACCCTACCTCACTGGTTATTTCGTCGAATAATTACAAACCTCACCAATCAAATATCGCACCTATGTTTTGAAGTATCACATATTTCCTTTTCAACTTTATGTATTTGGCATGATATCTTCGTCATCTCGTCCCTTTTCTTAATATATAAATGTATAGTGGATTCGTTCCAGCGAATACAAAATACGACCCGTGAAATCTGTTAGAGTAGATGTCCTATAAGTCAACTGTTGACTAGGGATTTTATTGACTCAAGTGTAATAAACAATCTTTATTTTAATATAATTCATTATTTCATGGTTTATTTCTTTATCTGTATACCCATGTTATCAAACATAGATAAAGACCTTGATTATACTTTAATACAAATGAATCGTAATTCGATGTTGAAACTCGTTTGTAAATACCGTGTGATCTAAATTCGTTCCTAGTCGATTCAGCCGCCTAAAACATGGATAAAGGTCGCTTGAGCTCGAGACTAGCATATGTGATGTTGTGTACTGCGTTTCTTATTAAGGGCATAGAGATGTCCAAACATGCAGATGTGTAGTCATATGATGATTATACCGAACAACCCTCCCTCGGACTTTCCAGTGGTTATCATTCATCGAGAGGATAAGTCCGTGGTTATGATTGTACACCATTAGTCCTTACGACCCGGGACAACACTGAGGCTCTATATGCTAGGGCTGTGCTTTGACTCATTTACCGGCTCCAGAAGAGTCATCAGGTGGCGAGGTTGGGTACAGTTGCGACACATATAGGAGCCAGTGCATTGTAGTCAGGGATTCACCGCTCACCTATGGGTGTGGATATCCTATGTGATCTAATGAAATAATAGTGCATGGAATCTCTGGCCAGAGTACGAGATGTACGTTGGAGAAAGAGTTCTCCAAATAGTATACGCGATGCCACTATTATAGTTATCACATAGTTATCGAATTAATATGCAACCCTCGATGAACCAATGGTTGCAGATTCGATCGGGATATATGAGATGAAGGGACCGTACTGTACGTTAATCATAATCGACTGGTTCTTGCAGGCACTATCAGTGATACCTAGGAGATCATGGGGTGATGCTACTAGATGCTCTTACCATGATCCGATGGGTGCTATAAAAAATGAGTTCTGACATTCTTGATCAAGGTGTTGATGAAAAGAATGAGGCTAACTAGGGTAAGCCCGAATAAAGGATTATGTCCTGAATCACAAAGAGTTGTGGATCCACGGCTAGCTGTATCCCTGAACCATTGAGGGTCACACAAGTACTGGATTGTTTGTTCCCGTTGAGAGAATAAATTCAAAAGTTGAATTTATATTATATAGTAAATTCAAGGAGTTGAATTTATGATAATTAAAATTTTGAGAAAATAAATTCAAGGAGTTGAATTTATAAAATTTGAGAATTTAATTTATTAAACTCAATTGTTGGGTTTATTAAATATAAAATGTTGGAGGTGATAAAAATTCAAGGAGTTGAATTTATAATTTAAATAATAAATTCAAATGTTGAATTTGTAATGTATTTAATTTATTAAGCTCAAAAGTTGAGTTGATTAATTAATAAATTAAATATGGTGGGTATTATGTTTAATGGGCTTGTAGGAGTACAAGTCCAACTTAATAAATAATTAAAGTTTTAATGGGCTTTGATTAAATTAATTAAACTAGTTGGACTAGCCCAATTAATTAAATCAAGCCCATTAATGTTAATTATGTAATTAGGGTTTAATTTATTATAAATAACACATGCAAACAAAACTAAACCCTAGCCACCAATCAACTTACGTGAGCCTTGACCAATGTGTTAGGTGTATGTTAGGATATTTTACTGTTTTTATTCAATTTTATAATATTTGATATTATTAAAGTGGGCCTGGTTTATGGTCCGTTCCCACCCCCATGAGATGTATCCCTTATGTGCCATGGCTATTCAAATGTAATAATTAGAAATAGTGGGAGATCAAGACTGGAAGATGGTGGGCCCGATGATCAAGATGAAGATATGTAAAATATTGGAAGCTTTTGTAATAAGTTGCATTTGCATCCCTGCATTCACCTAGGTTTGGACCTGGATCCATGTTTGGCTCACATGGATCTAATAGTGTTGGCGATCGATCATCCTTATTTATTGTTGAATGTCATATTATGATATATGTGATATATAGTAGTATGCATGTATGTATATTATTATATAATATAGTTGCATGAATCCGGCAAACATACAAACTCGTGGCACGCGTTTTTTAAATTAAATGATGAGACCATTTTAAAATTAAAATCCCTCATTTTGAATAAGATTCAAAATTTATATCAAACCGAAAAAGTAGAAATTAAAGGAGTTTAATTTTTCCTTGCCTTCCATCAACCGTGGTTGCAGGTTGATCGCTACCCGCGGACAGTGTCTGGCTCATATTATTGGGGAGGCCTGTACGCTGGAAAGCTGTGACTTCCACCGGACATATGATGTGAATTGAGTGGAACTCCCATGACTTCGGCTCATATTATTGGGGGAACTCATGGCGACCGTTCAATATTGATGGGTTGGTTTGACACGTAAAAATAAACGACGTCATATTATTGGGTCCTTATTAAACGTGAGGCAAAACACGTGGAGGTTGCATAGGGATGCAATTGGACTCTACCTTTTAGAAATTATAATTGGCTGATATTATTCGGGGTTATAATTGGCTAATTGGACTCTACGTGCCTACTAAGGAAATACGATTTCCCTTTTTCATCAGAGGGTGGTGAAAATGTCAAAATAGTGGGAGGGTAATTTATAAAATGAAATCTACATTTTATATCTTAGAATTATTTAAAATTATCAGTAACCTTTATCTGTTTTCATTTTCAGTATATTTACGATGTCTACTCGTAACCCGCTTTCAATCATTCTCGATCAAAACAAATTGACTGGCCCTAACTATCATGACTGGCTTCGAAACTTAAAGATTGTTCTGAACTCTGAAAAGATTGCGTATGTGCTTGATAAGAAGCCACCTAAGGAGGCGGCTCCTAATATCAGTAGGACTGAATTAGCTAAGCTTGAGATACATTGGGATCATGATCTCCAAGCTAAGAGCTACATGTTGGCTTCTATGTCGAATGAACTTCAGAGGAGGTTCGAGGAGGCGGTGAATGCTGCTGACATTCACCTTCATCTGAAAGAATTGTATGCTGTACAAACTCGTTCAGAAAGACATGCGACTGTTAAAGAACTCATGACTACACGCTTGCGAGAGGGGACTTCGGTCCATGAGCATGGTGTTAGGATAATTGGGCTCATTGAGAAGTTGGTGGAACTCGACTTGGTTATTCCTAGTGAGCTCTTGACTGATATTCTCTTGTTGTCTTTGCCTGCCTCGTTCGATGGATTTGTGGTTAATTTTAATATGAATAAGCTTGAGGCCACCCTTGAAGAGTTGGTCATTATGCTTACTAATTATGAGGCCACAATTAAAAAGGAAAAAGCATGTTCTTCTAGTGGGTTCTTCGTATGGTACAAAAAAAGGAGCCCCAAATAAAGGCAAGAAGTGTTCTGCCCCTCCAAAGAAGAACAAGCTCAACAAAAAGCCATATAAGAAAGCAAATCCGGGGCCCTCAAAGCCTGACAAGTCAGAACAAGTCTGTTTCCACTGCAACAAGCCTGGACACTGGAGGCGTAATTGTGCGGAGTATTTTGCCCAGAAGCGTTCTGGCCATGGTATGTTTTATATTGAAGTTAATGTTTCTATTAATTCCTCTTCTTGGGTATTGGATACCGGATGTGGTTCTCATCTATGCAATGATTTGCAGGTGATGGGAAGAAGCAGGAGACTTAGAGATGGTGAGACCTTTCCAAGACTAGGAAATGGAGCAAGAGTTGCTGCCACTGCCATTGGAGACGTTACTTTAATTTTGGACAATAATTTTAAGTTGTTTTTGAGAGACGTTTATTTGTTCCTGAATTGGTTAAAAACATTATTTCTATTTCTATGCTTGATAGGGATGGTTATTCTTGTGTTTTTGCTAAAGGTGTTTGCAATTTATACAAGAATGAATGTTTGATTGGAACTGGAGAATTGACAAACGATCTCTATAACTTAAAATTGAAAGATATTCCGTTAAACAATGTCCAAACGCATACAAAAACAACAACAAACAAAAGAAAAATAGAAGATCCAAATCCCGCATAAATATGGCACGTTAGACTAGGTCATATTTCTCAAAGAAGGATGCACAAGCTAGTGGGAGAAGGCATGTTTGATTTGTCAGACATAAATTCTTTACCAACTTGTGAGTCCTGTCTAAAAGGAAAAATGACTAAAACTCCATTCAATGGAAATGTGGAACGTGCGCATGGTCTACTGGATTTGATCCACACGGACGTTTGTGGCCCGCTAAGTGTTAGCACAAAATTTGGGCATTCCTACTTCATTACCTTTACTGATGACCATTCGAGGTATGAGTACGTTTATTTGATGAAACACAAATCTGAAGCATTTGAAAAGTTCAAAGAATTCAGATCTGAAGTAGAAAATCAGCTAGAAAGAAGTATTAAGGCACTTCGATCTGATCGAGGTGGAGAATACTTAAGTGCTGAATTTTTGGGTTATCTAAAAGAGAATGAGATTCTCTCACAGTGGACTCCACCAGCAACACCACAATTGAATGGTGTTTCTGAACGTCGAAATCGAACCTTGATGGACATGGTTCGATCTATGATGGGATTCACTGAATTGCCTATATCGTTTTGGGGCTTTACGCTCGAAACTGCGGCAATGTTGTTGAATAATGTCCATACAAAAGCAGTGGATAAAACACCATATGAGATATGGATGGGAAAAACTCCCAAATATTCTTACATGAGAATATGGGGATGTCCTGCTTATGTGAAGCAGACAGTTGGAGACAAATTGGATAGTAGATCCACTTTGTGCTACTTTGTAGGATATCCAAAGAATTCTATTGGATATTATTTCTATCATCCAAATGAAGCAAAAATGTTTGTTTCAAGAAATGCCACCTTTTTGGAAAAATAATTTCTATTAGATAGAAAAGGCAAGATGATAGAACTTGAAAAAATTCAAGATACTCCATCAACTATAGAAGTTGAACCCATTTCCCAAGAACCAGTAGTTGAAGTACAAGCTTCTAGAAGGTCTGATAGGGTTATTAGACCACCTACAAGATATACGCTTCTTCATGAACAAGGCCATGATGAGTCTTGTGTTGGATGTGATCCAATGAATTTCAAAGAAGCATTATCTGATACTGATTCAACCAAATGGCTTGAAGCCATGCAGTCAGAAATGGACTCTATGTATTCAAACCAAGTCTGGACATTAGTGGATCCACCTGAGGGAATCGTTCCTATAGGATGCAAATGGATCTACAAAAGAAAGCTTGGGGCGGATGGGAAGGTAGTGACCTTCAAAGCAAGACTGGTTGCGAAAGGTTATACTCAAAGGCAAGTAGTTGACTATGAGGAAACTTTTTCACCAGTTGCTATGTTTAAGTCCATTAGAATACTACTAGCCATAGCAGCATGGTATGACTATGAGATATGACAAATGGATGTAAAGACTGCTTTCCTCAATGGAGACATCAAAAAAGAAATTTATATGTCTCAACCCGAGGGATACACATCAGTAGGAAGTGAGCATAAGGTATGCAAAATTCAGAGATCAATATATGGTCTCAAGCAGGCATCAAGGAGTTGGAACCTCTGATTTGATAGCACTATCAAAGAGTTTGGTTTTGCTAAGAATCCTGAGGAACCGTGTGTGTACAAGAAAGTTAGTGGGAGTGCAATGACATTCCTAGTACTTTATGTTGATGATATCCTGCTCATTGGGAATGATGTAGGATTACTGCAATCAACTAAAGTATGGTTAGCCAGAAAATTCTCCATGAAGGACATGGGTGAAGCATCCTATGTATTGGGAATACAGATCTATAGAGATAGATAAAAAAGGATGTTGGGGCTCACCCAAGCCACGTATATCGATACCATTATAAAACGATTCTCTATGGAAGAGTCCAAGAGAGGATACTTACCAATGTGTCATGGTATTACTCTATCTAAAGCTATGTGTCCCAAAACTGATGAAGAGATAGAGATGATGACACGAATTCCATATGCGTCAGCCATTGGTAGTATCATGTATGGTATGATATCGACACGTCCTGACATTGCTTATGCTTTGAGTGTTACAAGCAGATATCAGGCGAACCCTGGTCCAATGCATTGGAAGGCCGTGAAAGACATTCTTAAGTACTTGAGAAGGACTAAGAACTTGTTCATGGTCTATGGGGGTGGAGAATTAAAATTGGAAGGCTACACTAATTCTAGCTTCCAATGTGACGTAGATGATTCGAAATCGACCTCTGTTTTTGTATTCATGCTATATGGTGCGGCTGTCTTTTGTAAAGGTTCCAAGCAAGACACCATTACGGATTCCACCACTGAAGCTGAATACATTGCTGCATCTGCTGCAGCGAAAGAGGCAGTTTGGATGAGGAATTTTGTCCAAGATTTGGGCGTTATTCCTAATGGAGTTGATCCAGTCCCGGTGTACTGCGACAACGCTGGTGCCGTTGCGCAAGCAAAGGAACCAAGGTCTCATCAGCGATCCAAACATGTACTGAGGAAATTCCACATCATCCGAGAGATTGTGGGAAGGGGAGACATATCAGTCGAAAGAGTCCCCTCTGCAGATAACGTTGCCGATCCACTTACGAAGCCCTTGCCAGGACCATTGTTTGAGAAGCATCGCGAAGCAATGAGATTAAAGTTTATGGGTAGTTGGCTCTAAGGCAAGTGGGAGATTGTTAGAGTAGATGCCCTACAAGTCAACTGTTGACTAGGGATTTTATTGACTCAAGTGTAATAAACAATCTTTATTTTAATATAATTCATTATTTCATGGTTTGTTATTTCTTTATCTGTATACCCATGTTATCAAACATAGATAAAGACCTTGATTATACTTTAATACAAATGAATCGTAATTCGATGTTGAAACTCGTTTGTAAATACTGTATGATCTAAATTCGTTCCTAGTCGATTCAGCCGCCTAAAACATGGATAAAGGTCGCTTGAGCTCGAGACTAGCATCTGTGATGTTGTGTACTGCGTTTCTTAGTAAGGGTGATAAGTGCAAGATTTGCACTTAATTTATATTAGAATCCATTTTGAATTATGCTTGTTTCGAACAGAATTATGCGTTTTTGGTTGTTTTTGTTGTCATTTCAGGAATGGAGAAGATAGTGGATACGCAACCAAGTGAATCGAGAAAACAGAACCGAATCGAGAGCTCAACTATTGCCAAGACCAGAAGTATGCGCGCTGCTGCGCGAGTTCTTGCACTACCGCGCGCGCAAAGATATGCCATGGGACAGAAGTGCACGCGCCATCGCGCCACTTCACGCGCAGTCGCGCGCACGTTCACTCAAACCCTCGGACAGAGCCTCGCGCGCGCCAGTGCGAGATCACGCGCACCCGCGCGCAATGATGTGCAGATGATCGACAGTGGCATGCGCGCCAACGCGCCAACTCATGTGCACCCGCGCACACAGATCCGAGAGCAACGCGCGCAAGCGCGATTTCACGCGCAACCGCGCACGAGTAAACGCACCACACGGCAGAACGGTCCGCGCCACCGCGCGCGCGCCGCGTTCCAGAAAATTATAAAAGCGCGATTCTTAGGTCAGAAAGGAAGAGCCGCCGTGAGGAGAAAAGACACCATCTTGGGAAGAAAAAGAAGGCAAGAGGAAAGTACTGAGAGGCGAAGATCGATTACAACTACGAAGAACGACGGATCTGGGAACAGAGACGACGCTTTGGATTTGTTATCTTTTCTTTTGTCTCTTTATTTTATTGCGTGTCGATGCCTAGAACTACAAATATGTATTGGTTTCTTTTGGATTTCGTGATGAACTAAATTCTCATTCTAGAAAATGACGTAACTCTGTTGATACGATGATTTGACACCGTTGTTTATGTGATTGAATTCCGCTTTCGTTTAATTGTGTTTTCTGCGTTTACTGCACTGCAATTTACTGGCCATAAATTGTTTGTTGTTTGATTAATCTTATAACTCGGGAGAGGAACTAGGATTATAGATCATTAGAGACACATCGTTAAATGTTTATAGCGTTCAGAAGGCGTATAACTTTAGCGAGGCTTAGTAAGAACATTGTTAGCATTTATCTATGAAACTTAGATTCTAATTAGGAATAATTGAATCGAAGTTGATAGATACACTTTATTCGTCACTTGGGAAAGGGTGAATAAAACAATCTAAGTGTTCTTGGCCATTAATTGATTGAAATTCAGGAATATAAATTAAACTGTGAATAAATTATCGTGGAAACTTTGTGAAATCATTTATCTAGATATTTTCTCTCATTGATATTTCTCAATTCGGTGATCTAATTAATTCATTGTTTTCAATTAATTCGTTTAAACAAACAAATCTGATTACTGATTTTTCTAGATAAAGTCTTGGCTATTTTAATTACAAGAATTGATATACATTTTTATACACACTCCTCGTAGGATCGATACTTGTACTCAAAAGTACATTTTACTATAACTTGACATCGTGCGCTTGCGAGCAGTTAAGAAAACGCGCAACAAAGGGCATAGAGATGTCCAAACATGCAGATGTGTAGTCATATGATGATTATACCGAACAACCCTCCCTCGGACTTTCCAGTGGTTATCATTCATCGAGAGGATAAGTCCGTGGTTATGATTGTACACCATTAGTCCTTACGACACGGGACAACACACTACAAAAAAACGGAAGGATTAGCGACGCTTTTATAAAAACCGTCGCTCATTTTAAATAAACCGTCGCCTTTTAAATTATAGCCACGGTTTTATATTACCGTCGCTACAATAGCCACGGTTTTATAAAACCCGTCTTAAATTTCAACATTATGACGTAGCAATTCCAATAATAAATGCATTCACATTGTTTTCAGAGGAATTATAAATTTTAAATATTAATGAGATACTTAATTTCGGGTCCATAATGCACACAAATTGAGCTCGGCACTTAAAGTTTTGAAATTCCCATATGTTTTTTGCTAAAGAAAAAAAAAACTTACCATAATGCTGCAAATCCCATAATTAATTCTCTAAAACAGAACAATTAAGCGGAATAAAATTATTTTTGCCAATAATCTGAGTTATCTCAATTTAAAATCCAGCTGAGATGTTGCTAAATGAAACAAATGAAATAAATAATTCCATGAATTATTTGGATTTACAATGATAATGTCTTAAAATATTTCAAAAACTAGCATAAACAAAATAGTTGTGTCCTTTTTTTGTTTTAACTTTTTAGCATATGTATATTATACTGAGGCTGTGTTTGAATTGATGAATTTTAAATTCATGAATTTCAAATGTATTCAGATATATTTTTGTATTTCTCAGAAAACAAGACCGAAAATTTCAAATTCACCCCTTGGATATATATAGTATTAATGTGAATGATGATATATTTTAAGTTCATCCAATAATTGAAACATATGAAATCAGTTCTATTTTTGTGTAATTAATGTATAAATAAGTAAGATATGAATTTAATATTTCATTTATTGTTGAGTGGGTCTCATGTGAGACCGTCTCACGGATCCTAATATGTGAGATATGTCAACCCTACTCATGTTCACAATAAAAAGTAGTACTCTTAGCATAAAAAATAATACTTTTTCATGGATGACCCAAATAAGAGACATGTGATACCGTCTCACACAAGTATTTGCATTTATTGTTTATTGTTAACATTAAACTATTATCGAAATCTAGATCTCATGTCTATCTATAACCTTTTATTTTTTTTTAATGGTTGTAGTACATAGCTATCATAATTTTTGGTCCATATTTTGGAGTAATTTTGGTCCATGGTTTTTTCGTGTCCATAAACATGGACATGAAATTGTCGTACTAAATTATCTACAATCATTAATCATTAATAAATTATCCCAACAACATGACAGGACAGCTCACCAAATAGGTTCCCAAATCGTAAAAACAAATTGTATTCTTCATTAATATAAATTTTGAAAAGGTAAAAACTTATGTGAGACGGTCTCACGGGTCGTAGTTGTGAGACGGATCTCTTATTTGGGTCACCCATGAAAAAGTATTACTTTTTATGCTAAGAGTATTACTTTTTATTGTGAATATGGGTAGGGCTGACCCGTCTCACGGATTATGACCCGTGAGACGGTCTCACATGAGACTCACTCTTTTGAAAATTAGTTCCCTATTTTAATTTGCTTTTCGGTAGTAAAATTTTCCTTTTCTAGCCTAACTTATCTTGCGTCAAAGAGAGACGGAATTCTATGCAATATTTGGTGCTCCAAACTTGCTACATTTTGCTCAAACAAATTCTATTTACACAAATTATTAAAAAAAAATACAATTAATCATTGATAAAATATTTTATTCATCTATGTTTTTAATTAAAAAAATCATCAATATTTTCTTTTAATCATTTATCGTGCTTAGAATATCAATTTCATTTTTAAAAATAGATTAATCGAATTTTTTAATTAATGATTAATTGTATTTTGTTCATATATCCATGATGTTTAGTGAATTTAATTTTTAATAATTTATACAAGTGAAACGTATTTGAGCAAAATGTACAACTGTTTGGGGCATCAAATATAGCAGACGACTTCGTCCTGATCGACTTCAAGGATAAAACCCACTGATATAAGGTATTAATTAAACAGAAACTTTGATATATCTTTTTATATTGTTAATCGATGTATCATACAAAAATTATATTTTTAAATTATTGATGTATCTTGTAAAACTTTTTATAGTACAGAAATCTACGATTTATCGTTTTCTTTTTCTAAGCATATATTATAGAAGAAATTCGAAAGGTGAATTTCATCTTGGGGAATAGAAAACCTGAAATTTGGAGTTTAGAGAAAAAATTTAATAACGGTTACGGGCAAAAATGTTGAATTAAACGAAATTCTTGAGGAATTTTTTTTAGATATTTTAGTGAAAATTATAAAAGTAACATCACATGCGGAAAAATGCCGATAAAATAAATATCTTGCAAAATAAGATAATATAATTATCTAATGATTCTGATAATAGTAAAAAAATTACTTAAAGTTATAATTATGGGGATGATACGATATGATATGATAGAGGGAAAATATACTTGAAGGAAAATGAATATGAATGATAGTGTTGGTTCTTATTTGTTTTTTTTTTTTTAAACATTTTGAGGAAGTGTTGGTTCTTATTTTAGAGGATGGAAAATGTTTTCAGAAAACATGAACGCATAAAGGCTTTTATTTTGTTTTTACATATATATGTAACTGAAATTTTCCAATTCTTTCTAGAGTAGGTATCATATTAGACCGTCTCACGGATCATAATCTGTGAGACGGGTCAACCCTACCCATATTCACAATAAAAAGTAATATTTTTAGCATAAAAAGTAATACTTTTACATGGGTGACCCAAATAAGAGATCCGTCTCACAGATACGACCCATGAGACCGTCTCACACAAGTTTTTGCCTTCTTTCTATCTAATACACTAGAGTAGGTATCTTGCGAGACGGTCTCACGAGTCTTTATCTGTAAGATAAGTCAATCCTACCGATATTCACAATAAAAAGTAATACTCTTAACATAAAAATAATACTTTTTCATGGATGACCCAAATAAGAGATTTGTCTCACAAAATACGACACGTGAGAGCGTCTCACACAAGCTTTTGCCAATACTATAAGGATAAGTTGAACTCAATCGACATCGTTTACGATTTTGAACCCATTAATCGAATATTATAAACATATACTTTATTTTATTCATCATATCTAAAATATCCCAGTCGATTTAGACACATTCATCAGAACTTCAGACCACTCGAATATATTAGAAACATGCAAGTTAGAATATGTAGGGAACCAACGCCTTGACATCCTTGGGGAAATCTTCAAATTTCGACTCATACCATTTCTTCGTGGCGTAACTCCTCCCCATCAAGTAAAAGCTCAATCCCAAGGTCCATGAACACGAATAAAGGGTTTGTGAAATGCAAGATATTCCAAGAAACCCGACGATCTCGAAAAGATAGTGAGGGCATATCACTTTGTCGAAGAGGCCTCCTCTAGGGATTTTGTATTGCTTTTGATCACCCTCACTTCTTAGTTTGGATAGAAGGTAATGGTGGTAAAGATTACCACAAATCCCCAGTAGAAACATTAAAATTCCAACGTATTTTAGGTCAAATTCTGGTTCAGGGAGCCCTTGTGTCAAATGTTGTGCGTAAATCAATGTTGTTGAAGATAGGAAGTAACTTAGGGAAATGGTGATGGCGGCTTCAATATCCATCCATCCACTAAACTTGTGAATCAAGAGTACCTGCAGCATATAACCGATTAAACTCTAGTTTCATATATGTAAACTATTCGGTCGATTCTAGTTTTCATTCTCGTGACCCACGAGTCTGATCAAACTAAGTCGGCGAAGGCTGATTATAATGCAAGATCACAAAACCACGTCCAAGGGAAAAAATGGAATCCAATTCCTTTTCTAATGTATAATGATTAACTGACAAACATAGCACATATATAACTAATGTTTTTTGTGGGAAATTATAAGAATCTTCTATTGGAAAAAAGCAATCAAACCCTCCATGACAAGAGACAGGCCAGCTGCACTATGATAATGGATTTGCAATAGCCCCCACTTTGCATTTATTCATCGTAAATGCATGTACTCAGATCAAAAGATAAATTCAATAACAATTGTGTATGGTCCAGTTTCACCTCAAATTTTAGTTAGTTGAAGACAATACACCCACGTCAACCAATTATATTTTTATTAATATTGATAATCTGGAGACAAAGTTATAGCTTGGGGGTCTATAAGGGTAAAAGCTATGTGTAAGGATGTTGTTTATACGCGTAACATCCAACAGACATTATGAATGTAGTCCACACAAAATGGTCCAGATCCACTGGTGAAATCATACTCGAAGTCACTGTGGGCCGCTGGTTTCTATGAACAGAAGGCACGTGGTCCTAAAGCATTTTAAAACTTTTGCTGCATCGCCACAAATTAACGACACCACATGTTATTGCTCACACCGAAACAGAAATAGAGATTCATCCAGTTATTCGTATTTACACGTAAACAGTAAAAATTAACTTAAATAATATGATTCGCGAACAAATCCGGACCTCACAAGTTTAATAGAACGTTAATGTTTCTTACCTCAAGAACCCTCTTGAAGAAATGAGTGGTGACGCAGAATCGAAGCAGAGTGAACCTGAAATTCTCATCTGAGAAAAGAAACAGAGAAGCAAGACTGGCAAGAAACGCCGGGGCGTAGGTTATAAACATTCCCTTTTTACTTGGGATTTTAGGCTGCTCCTCCGGCTGTGACCATAGCTTTGAATACTTCATGTGCTTCCCTTTAGTCTCCATGTATCCTGCGTTGCTCAACGACAGAAAACTTATCGCTGTCATGACCGTGACCACCGTGCTCGGCGGCGGCGGGTATATGAATTTCATTAGAACAGACAAAACCATTATGTACGTAGTGGCAGCGGGCGGCGAGTGTTTATGTGGAGACCGGACAAGTATGATATGAATACCTTTACTATTTGAAATTTTTTATATTAATATTTATACTTATCTAAAATATAATATAATAATAATAAAATAAAAATAACTAATTAAAAATTATGTAACAGGTCAAGGTTCTATAATCTTCCCTTCTGTACCCAAAAATATATATTCTAAAATCATAATAATTTGTTAATTTTTACTTTTCAATGAGTTCTATGAGATGATAAGGCACCGTTTCAAGTTCATATATATGTAACCTATTGATAATTTATTTATCTTATCTTATATTTATTTGATATTATTATTTATCAATTTATTAATTATTTATGTTATATCAATCAAATTATTGAATTTAAATTATAATATTACCATTAATAAATAATATTATTAATATTTTATTAATTATTAAAAAAACAAAATAATAATTTATCATCATATCTCAAATTTAATCAATCAAATCAAATACACTATTATTTATTAATCAAATCAAATATTATATTAACTATCATTATTTCTTTACTTATATTATATTATATTATTTAGCTACATATTATTGTCGTACCTAAAATGAATATTTATACTTAATTAATAAAACATAATTAAAAATTTAAATCTAAATTATAGAGGAATAGAGGTAGCTAGCTAGTTCATCTAATGTGAGAATAGCATTAATTAGGGGGAGGGATGTAAGAGAATTAAGCATTTGAAAGAAACAATTAATAAATAAAATAGCCGGTAGAGATTTAATTGAAGCACAAAAACGTAAGTATCTAATATATTAGGAAATTCTAAATAATGTTAATCAGTAGTATTGAGCTTGGTGTGGCACAGCGCTGCAAACCCTTAAAAAATGCCGATAAGCAATGTGTGGATGGGGGCAACGCATTTAATTTATAGTAAAGCCATAGATGTACTCTTTAGTGTATACTTTAGTTTATATTTTTTCTTATGAATTACAAAATTATCATTGATAAATAAAATATATTTTTTTCCATCGATAGATTTGTATTTGGTAAAGAAAAATGTAATTTAATGTCAATCAAGGTGTAAACTAAGAATACATCTAGCACTTTTCTTTAATTAATTATTTGTATTTTTGTACAAATCTTAGGTATTTAAAACGATCATGATGCCTACTAATCGTGTCAATCTTTATCTCTAACAATGTGGTGGCATTCACATATTGGATATACAATTTTGATATACTTCAGCGTATACAGTATGTGAGTGTTATCTCTCATTGGTGGATACAAAAGTGGACACGGTTTGTAGACATCACAGCAAAACTATGATATATAATTTTAATATGTTGCACACCTGCCGTGCACACATAAGTGAATGACATCCCGTTGATGCTCACATAAGCGTGCACAATATATATATATATATATATATATATATATATATATATATATATATATATATATATATATATATATATATATATATAATCTCAACCACGCAACAATGTACATCAATTAAACACAACAGAATCAAAGGAAAGAACACAAGGATTTATATATAGTGGTTCCGCGCTCGTTAGCCTACATCCACTCGAGGGACTCGAGCGAGTCCGTAAATTCAGTGAACAAGTTTGAGAGAGTTTTTGCAATGCATAATGATCAAATATCACACACACTGGCATAATATGTTGGCACACTTTCTATAGCTATTGTGACTGCGTGCAGCCTATTTCTTGATACCAATTACCTCCGTTGCGAGTAGTATATTTCCAGGCTTCGAGTTTCAATCTCTCCACCCTTTTACGTAAAGTGATGAATATGTGATGTCAAGGTTGGCTAGTCTTTGACAAATCTCCTCCCAACCTAACATCATCACTCCTTGCTCTCAGTCCTTGTTCGGTTCTACTCCTTATCAGGGAGGTCTGCCCACCCTTAGTAGTGCCAAGCAATGTAAGAAATTGACAGTAGAAACTACCTTAGTAAACACGTCCGCGGGATGGTCGTCCGTGGAAATTTTACCAATCTTGACTTTTCATTGTGACATCACATCTCTTATGAAATGGAGTCTTACATCAATGTGTTTTGTCCTTTCATGATTCACCGGATTCTGGATCCATTGCACTACTCTTTTGGTTATCACACCATACAATCACCTTGATCTTAATTCCTTGCAGTTCTTCGACTAATCCTTTGATCCATATTGTAGAAGTGAGATTTCGGCAAGGAAAATTCTCTAATTTTTTTTATTGATTTTGAAGACCTATTTATACAACCAACAAGATAGACAAAAGTAATATACCAAAAAACTAGAGGGCTGTTTGAATTTTTTAGTTAACCAAAGATCTTTCAAATTACTTAAACCTGCATGAATCCGCTTTTTAGACACGCTTCGCTGGTCTAAACCCGTGCTGCCGGGACGAGTTTAATATGAAGTCGTGTATCTGCTTTTAAACCCCCTAGGTTGGTCTAAACCCGTGCCGCCGGGATGAGTTTAATATGAAGTCGTGTTTAGACCCAAGCCATTGTCATCCCTAGTAAAATTTTGGCTAGCGGGGACGAGTTTAATATGAAGTCGTGTTGTCACCCTAATGAAATTTTGGCAAGGAAAATTTATTGATTTTGAATCCAACATCACGAGCTCTCTCGAGGTACCTTAACACGCATTTAACAGCTTGCCAATGTTCTAATCTGGGTTGTGCCATAAATATGCTTACTAGGCTCGAAGCATATGCTATATCTGGCCTGAGTACACACATACCCATACATGATGCTGCCGGTTACACTCGAATAAGGAAATCTTTCCATCTTTCTTTCTTCACTTTCTGATTTAGGACATTGTTCTGAAGATAGCTTAAAGTGTGCTCCAATCGGTGTGGTCACTGGTTTTGCTTGACACATATATTTGGTGAGCACTTTATTCAAGTATACATGCTGCGTCACATGTATACGGCCTTTCTGCCTATCACAATGTATATCCATTCCTAAAATCCGTGATGCTTGGCCCACTTCTTTCATCTCAAATTCAGAAACCGATTAGATTGAGATGAAATATTTTTTAGTATAAATAATATATATATATATGAATATATATATATACTTTAATCGGGTATTCTGGTCGGATATGAATATGATTCTTTAAAAATCGTCTTCATCCAATACCTGAAAATTTTCATATCTGATTTATCATTTATTTAACCGGGGAAAATGTATAACTGATATCATCCTCCATTCTGGTCGATATTGGATTCTATGATAGTTCGAAGGAAATTGTCAACCGTAATAAATATTGTTCAGCTTAATTTTAGTGTATAAGCAGTTAAAAAATATGTAATGTCTTTTAGCAGAAATACATATAGTGGATAAAAAAATATTGAAATATAGAAATGAATAATAAATCATAAAGGTATCAAGCATAAATAATTTGCTTCATGAACTTGGGATTTTGAATTTTTATCGTGTTTAATGAAAAACATTGAGGGACGTGCATGAATATTTATATATATAGCAAATAAAACCCACCGTTCAGTTCTGTCCCCGACACATGCAAAATAATTACATGAAAACTAATTTAAAACATGCAATAAATGAGTTCGGCATTTCAAACTTGAAATTATACATTTATTTACATAATATAAATTCCAAAAATTTAAACTACGTTTTCAACTCACTCGTTAACAATTGGCCTCCACGCTTTTAACTTTAGATTTTTTATTTTTTTTTAAAGAAACTTTAGATTTTGATATATTAATTTGAAAATGGAAACAGAAGAACAACGTGTCAATAGTGAATTATGTGAGAGTGGGGTATAATTATTCATCATGGAATCCAAATTCATCCTTCTCATATTATTTCGGGAAAATAATAACCATAATAATAATAATAGAAATACTGTTCTTTGTGGGGCTTAAAACATTTGTTTGTTTTATATTTATTTGTTCATGCATAATTATTTATTCTTATGCTGGTACTTGTGTATATATATTTTCGTATAATGTGTTAGAAAACCTGCAGCATTTCTCTTAACTTTATTTTTCTTTATAGTATTTCATCAAATATATATAAATATATTTTTATATAGACAATATTATGGAATCAAATATTATCGTTAATAGTCTCCCTGAAGGCGCAATTTCCGCTGGTTCGACTTTGAACGAGGATAGATCCTCTCCCTTCGATACTTCTTCACAATTTTCGCCCAATGTAGACGACATAAAGAGATCTGTACAGGTCCTGGAAACTCAAAAAAGCATTGCAAATGTTCATATTGAAAAAAAAAGTGGTACAGAGGATAAACATCCAAGATACCACGGAGTGCGTAAGCGTCAATGGGGGAAATGGGTGAGTGAAATTCGGGAGCCGAGGAAAAAATCAAGAATATGGCTGGGGTCTTATTGCACCCCTGAAATGGCAGCTCGAGCGCATGATGTGGCGGCTTTAGCCATCAAAGGAGCCTCGGCTCACCTCAACTTCCCTCACTTAGCTTGTAAGCTCCCCCAGGCGGCATCGGCTTCTGCTAAGGACATTCAAGCCGCAGCTGCCAAAGCTGCTGCAGCCACGTTTCTTGACGAGCCGAGCCAAGACAAGCTGTTTGTCGCTCCTTACTCCTCAAATTTAAGGGTGGATAGAAGGGAAGAATCATTAAATTCTGGTAGAAGTATCAGTGAAGACGACATTTATCTCGACTTGCCGGATTTACTCCTGGATAGCTCATCTCACAGTGATGCATATAGTTACTATGAATCCGAATGGGAGCTGGCTGGAGCAGATATTACATTGGCGCTTGAAGATAAGTTTGAACGGGGTCGTACTAGTTATCAAACCCTACTTTTAAATGTATGAAATGTGCTCTACTTATAAATGGTTAATAGGAAACTTAGTCGTGTTTATAATATATATATATATATATTGGTGCTATAATTTGTTTATGTATGTATAATATGTTTGGAATATTTTTTTTCCTGATTAATTTGTAGATAAAATTGTTGAAATGATATTATATTTTGAGGTTTAGGTCTTCTAACTTCAATAATACAATTTCTGCACCTACCATTTTATTTACAACTATTCACAAAATTTATAAAAATACACACATTTCAATTTTAAATATTTATAATTTATATGCAAAAAAAAAAAAGAAAAAAAAAACGTCTGCATTGGAGATGCTCTAAGGGCAACTCCAACCATCCAAGGGATTTGCTTTCCAACAAATCCCCCTTGATTAGCCACCAAATTTCTTTCGCCAAAATTTGGTGCAAAAGCTTTTTTTTAAGTGTTTTTTTATATTATTGATAGGCTTGTAATAGTTAATATTTTATTTTCATATTTCCCGTTATTTTAACCTCCGATATGTTTAATTGACACATTTTTGTGTAATTTTATTGTAGGAGGAACTTTTACGGTCTTGGAACAAATTTGAGCTAAAAAGGTGATGTTTATCACATTTGAAGTTTCCAAGATAGAGTTCAAAGTGAATGACCAAACCAGAAGAAGTCCTGGAATAAGGCGTGGCCACGCCTTATGATGATACTTCAGCTGCCAAAAAATTGCAAGAAGGGAAAATATAGATAAAATATTATCTATTATATTATATTTTAAGAATTAGGTTAATTAAGTATTATTGGGCTTGTTAGCTTAAAAAAACCCAAATCCACTACTCAATTGAAAAGGAGAGACACAGCCGCACACAAGATTGGAGAAAAATCAAAATTGAAAGTTTTCCACAATCTTCCAACCAATCTCACGTAACACAAGAACAAGGAGGCTCAAGATTTCTCTCCAACTCTTTCCACAACTTTAGGCTAAGTTTTAGTTTTTGATTCAAGGGATATTTTTTACTAATTCGATTTATCACTGTGAGACTTTTGTGCTTTAATTTAATATTTGTGCTTTGTTCAAGTATTTGTTGATTTATGATTTATTTATATGAAAGTTGTATGTTGATTAATCTGACAATTTAATTCGATATATAATTTTCTACTGCTATCCATAAATTCAGTGATCCGTAATTGTCATGAATGATTGGAACATGAGTAGCGATAGATTAGCTGTGTTGTGCTATCATAGCATATTTAATCTAAATAAATCAACGAAACTCGATCTATCAATTGCAGCTATCTCAGTTGTTAGATTTAGGATTAACTGTTTTCACAAAACGAAAATGATATTTTTGATTAATATGGAACGCTATTGTGCCCAGTTAATTATTAATAAGTTTTGACTGGATGCTGGGTTTGGTCAATTATTTTAGGGAAACACAAGAATTTTAGCGGCTATCCCTATAATTCTAAAGTTAATTGCTTGTAATTGCATGAATAAATATATGTTAGCCGATGAACAGTGATACAATTGAATAGTAGAAATCCCTTGAATCGAGCTTAGTAAAATTAGTTTACATTTAATTAGTTTTTCATCTTGATTTGTTATTTCTTCTTGCATGTTAAATGAGTTCTAGTATTTTATTTAATTCATATCCAAAATCCCCCCTTTATTTGCATTTTGCTCGAAAGAAATAAATTTCTCGTTCCCTGTGGATTCGACCCTGCTCATCATTATACTAATTTTATCTAGAGAGTAGGAATTTAATTTTGGTGGGTCAACGACAGCACACCAAATTTTAACGATGCTTGTCCTCAAGCATACAATAGATCAACTCTTTATCTCAATTTTCGTCCTCCTTTCGCTTCCTCTACTTATCCAAAACATTTTTCATGCAACAAGACATTTTAATTTCAGAGCATCCCACAAAATAACATCATGAACAATCACTGCAATCAGAATGTGTAGAAATTAAAATGCATGGGATTTAACAACTCCTCATCAGATTCGCTCATTCCGCTCATTAGTGTTTAGGATACATATATCAACAAACTCTCGTGTCAAATGCACTGAAAATTTTTAACATAGGCTTGCAAATATATCACATTCTTCCACTAAATGAATGAATTAAAATACACAAACAAAAAGGGCTATAAATGGATTGTAACGTGGCTAGGGGTAAGGTAGGGTAAAAGGGAACAATGAACTATGAAATTAGAGAAATCATATGCACTTTTCACAAAAACAATTGCATCCAAATAATAACATCTTCAACCTCATTATAACATCAAGAGCCCTTTTTTTTTTTCTATTTGTTTGCTCTTCTTTTCTTTTTCACTTCGTCTACTTCTCTTCTTTCTCTTTCTTTTTTTTTTGTTTTTGTTTTTGTTTTTTTTTTGTAGACGGTTACTATAAGGATTCGAGATTGAATAAATCCCAACAATTCACATTATTTTGGATTGAATGATGCTATTTATGAAAATTTTATATGATTTTCCAATTCAAGGTTCAAAAAGGGGGATAACCAACAAAAAGGATTTGACACGGCTTGTAATGTGGCTATTTTCATTCAAAGAAAAAGGCTGAGGCTCAAACTTGGTTAACTAGAGGTCTAGGAATCAGGGTAGGCTCAACGAACGGCTCAAATGATGCGAATGAAAATGGTTTGAACCTATTGCCCTTATCGTTTTGTTTATGCACCTAATCCACCACAAAGTGTTGACAAAGACATGTATAACAATGCAAGTTCTAGAAAAATTAACAATGCAATAACAACACACAATCAAAGAAAATGGAGCATGATATCATGATTGCTCATAGGCTCAAAGCTCACCAAAGAAAAAATATAGCAATTGTGTTAAATTCCACACACTTGTCATCTCTAACTATCATCAAGAGCAACTTATTCATAATGCAAACGTGAGAATGCAAAAACATTTGCACACAAAGAAAACATCATTTTTTTTTCGCATCGGAAGCAATCAGGATTCAGAAGAAAGAGATAACAAATGAACTAGATGCTAGGAACTAACAATGTCACTATTTATTTTTTTTTACTTTTATGCAAAAAATGAGAAGAAAAAAGAAATTAAAACGAGAAATAAGGCAATATACCCTGTGGCAATGTCCTCAATGATACAAAATTAGATGCACAACATAGACAGTAAAAGCAAGCAAGGGAAGTTAGAGAACTCCCCTGAAAATTGTTGGGCATCATAGAGCAAGGTGTCCTATTGCTGTGGTGGAATAATAAATTAAAGTGCAAAACCTCACACTGATAAAATTAAACAGTAAACTATCCCTTGAATCAGTCTAAGAAAATTAGCCTAACATGGTTTGATCTAAAATCTCCATGAAAATTAAATAATAATAGAAAAGAAAGAGTGCAAACTAATTGTTGGGGGGAAAAAAAAGAATCTTGCGCCTTGCTTCCTTCCTTCAGGTGTGAATGATGGAAAAATTGGTGAAATCTCCTTCAAAGCTGCGCACCTTTTTCACGTGAGAGAGTGAGTGAGAGAAATTTATGCCGCCTCTTCTTTTCTTACGTGAGAATAGTCAATTGGGTCTAAATTACTTTTACTAAAAAGCCCACTAACCTCTCAATTAACCCTAATCATATAATATAAAATAATAAATAATATTTTATTTAGATTTTCCCTTCTTGCAATTTTTTTGGGCAGCTGAAGTATCGTCATAAGGCGTGGCCACGCCTTATTCCAAGACTTCTTCTGGTTTGGTCATTCACTTTCAACTCTATCTTGGAAGCTTCAAATGTGATAATCATCACCTTTTTAACTCCAATTTGCCGCAAGACCGTAAAAATTCCTCCTACAATAAAATTACACAAAAATGTGTCAATTAAACATATCGGAGATTAAAATAACGGGAAATATGAAAATAAAATATTAACTATTATTTGCCTATCAAAATCTCCCACACTTAAACGATGCTTGTCCTCAAGCATAAAATAGATCAACTCATTATCTCAATTTTTCGTCCTCCTTACGCTTCCTCTACTTATCCAAAACATTTTTCATGCAAGAAGACATTTTAATTTCAGAGCACCTCACAAAATAACATCATGAACAATCACTGCAATCAGAATGTGTAGAAATTAAAATGCATGGGATTTAACAACTCTTCACAAGATTCGCTCATTCCGCTCATTAGTGTCTAGGATATATATCAACAAACTCTCATGTCAAATGCATTGAAATTTTTTTACCATAGGCTTGCAAATATATCACATCCTTCCACTAAATGAATGAATTAAAATACACAAACAAAAAGGGCTATAAATGGGTTGTAATGTGGCTAGGGGTAAGGTAGGATAAAAAGAGAACAATGAGCTCTGGAATTGGAGAAATCATACGCACTTTTCACAAAAACAATTGCATCCAAATAATAACATCTTCAACCTCGTTATAACATCAAGAGCAATTTTTATTTTTTTTCGTCTCTTTTTTCTTTCTCACTTCGTCTACTTCTCTTCTTTTTCCCATCTTTTGTTTTTTTTTTTTGTTTTTTGTTTTTTTTTTGTAGACGGCACTATAAGGATTTGAGATTGGCTAAATCCAAACAATTCACACTATTTTGGATTGAGTGATGCTAGTTGTGAAAAGTTTACATGATTCTCCAATTCAAGGTTCAAAAAAGGGGGATAACTAAAAAAAAAAAGGATTTATCACGGCTTGTAATGTGGTTATTTCCATTCAAAGAAAAAGGCTGAGGCTCAAACTTGGTTAACTAGGGGTCTATGAATCAGGGTAGGCTCAACGAACGGCCCAGATGATGCGAAAGAAAATGGTTTTAACCTAATGCCCTTATCATTTTGTCTATGCACCTAATCCACCACAAAGTGTTGATAAAGACATGTATAACAATGCAAATTCTAGAAAAATTAACAATGCAATGACAACACACATCAAAGAAAATGGAGCATGATATCATGATTGCTCATAGGCTCAAAGCTCACCAAGAAAAAAAAATAGCAATTGTGTTAAATCCCACACACTTGTCCTCTCTAACTATCATCAAGAGCAATTTATTCATAATGCAAAAGTGAGAATGCAAAAACAATTTGCACGCAAAGAAAACATCATTTTTTTTATTCGCACCGTATCCAAAATCTTGTGCTTGTGATCCCTCAAATTTTGTGGATTGAAATAGAATTATAAAATAAATTAGAAATATAATTTTTTGAGTCTTAGTCAGTTTATTTGATGCAAATGATTTTTTTAATAATTATAATCATTTTATCGTGTGGCAAAGAAGTGACTTTGATATGACGCCGGTGTGTCCAAGATCATGTTGGAAAACCATGATGGCAAACCAAAGGAAAATGGATAGAAATTGTAAAAAAAATAAATGGTATAAGTCTAAAATTTAATTTTGACGACATAACGGATTAAAATCACAAAGGTAAAAATGGAGGAAAAAATAAAAATAAAATTATCAATATGTATTATATGATTAAATATGACGTGCTCACTCTAACTCGAACAGAGGAGCAACCAATACTAGGTTGCAATGCACTTGCGCATTTTTTTTTAAAAAAATTATATACTTAATCCCTATAATTTATGGACATTTAATTCGATCTTTTCTGGATCAGAATAAAAAAATTAGTGAGATAATTATAATATTAAAATTGAAAGTTATTTACATTGAGAAATGAAAATATTGTCTAATGAAATTATAATCAAATCGACACTTTCCCAACATATAATTTAGGAGTGTTTTCAACTTCTAAAAAAATGTGTTCTGGATTTTTTCTTTAAAAGTTTGTGAAGAAAAAATCCATAATAATATTTTTTTTACATATTACAAACATTCCTTTAGGTTTTGTTTGTATTGTTAGGTTTGAAATCAATTATAATATTTATTGTTTATAATGAAAATAGATAAAATTTTAAATCCAAACCTTATTTATTTACACATTAGTATTATGAAATAGAATAAATTTTAAATGAACTCAAGACTTAGTGAAATTGAAATCAGCCCTAACTAACATGAAATATTATATATAACTTGTAAGAGATGGATTTGAATTGAAGCTCATAATCTTATTTTTTTTAAATAACAAAAATACATTTGAATATATATCAAATCCATAGATCTGAAATCCATGAATCCAAACACAACTTACATATACGTAGAACTGAAGATTACAATGGAAAAGTTGCGTTGCTATAATTAATTCAAAGTTCTATATATTCGTATAAATATATGAAAGTTTTGTAAGAAGAAATGTGCGTGTGTCGGTGGCTTTAAAGTACGCCAACACATGTAACATAATTGCAAAATATTTTATTTTTATTTTTATTAATTGGAATTGTGAGTTTTTATTTAATGTCTATTCGAATCCACGCCGCCCTTGAATTCGATTAGGTTTATACCATGTATGAAAAGGATATTGGCCACACTGCGAGGGATTTGAGTTTGCCTGCTTGGGGCCGATGCATGTTTTGTTATTATGCTCAACATTTTAACGATAAGACAACCGATCGTTTGTCATTTTTTATCAAAAAAATATTGTTAGTAGGTAATAGTACAATTCAAATATTTTAATCATACAACAGCTCAATTAAGCACAACGTTTCGATTGCCATGTAGATTACATTTATCCGGTTATCAAATAACAAAATGCAAATTATTTTCCAAATTAATATGATGATTGAAGATGCACGGAAAAACCAAATAAATATTCACCTTTCGGAACAAAGTAATATTCTACTTTATTGATGTTCCAAAAATCGTATAATTTGTCTATATTTAATTATTTCAAGAAATTAATGAATATAATATCGGGCCAGACAAATTGATCGCTGTTGATCGATACGTATCGAAATTATATGTCCCCATTATTATTCTGTTTTTTTCTGTTCTTTTCCTTGGAAAATGTCAGGTGAAAAACTAGGAAAAGGACCTCGAAGAAATATATACTTGATCGATCGATCGATCATCAAAGGGCCAAAATTTCAAAAAAATATCTAGTCGGTTGTCACTTGTTATCTTAACTTGGTCGATTTTAATTCTACATCGCACAGTTACCTAATCAGGATTTCAGATAGACAAAAACACTAATTAAATAACATTTTCTATTAGAAAAAAATATCCTACTTTTAATATTATTTTAAAATCTTTCTGTTACGAAGTTCTCATTTACTTGTACACGCTACTACAAAGAAGGAGGGCTCTATAATACGAGCGGACAAGAAAATTAAGGTTTTTATAATCCAAATTATCATTAAATTACACTCCAAAAAAAAGGATTCAACTATCCACACCATGCTTTGAACAAACACAACGAACAAAAGGAACTTGACAAGGCCTCTAAATATTTTCTCCCCTCTCCCTTTTAGGTTTCAGTTTCTTTTGAATAGATTATTAATCTTCTTCCTATCGTTCCAAGGTACGCGGATCTGTATCGGTTTACCCGTATATATATAATTTGAAATTTTTATAGTTTAATTTAGTTTTTCCTTCTTTTTTTTTTTTTAATATATATTCTTATGAATACAATCGTTATGATTCATGCATGTGTGTGTATATATTTTGTTGATAGTTCAATTGGTGATGACCAGAGATGGCGGAGGGATCATATGTAAAACTGACCAAAGATCAGGCTTCTTTGCAAAATATTACTCCTGGTGAACTTAACCAGCCTATTGACATTGAAAAGGTCTCGATTTACAATTATACAAATATTATACTCTACGTTTCTCTCAAATTGATAAATATAAGCTAGACATAATTTTAAAATTTATTAGAAGAAGGTTTGTGGTTTATGCATTTATAGTTTTGAATTTGTTTGTTTCTTTGCGATTTTGATCATTTATGTCATCAAATTTCAATCTTAGTTATGAACCTTTCAATTTTCAACAATTTTAATCACTTTTCATCAGGTCTATCAATGTGGTATTCAGCATCATGTCAGAAAATGATTACAACTGCAAAAAAAAAATTAGCAGAATAAGACTTAAATGTAACAACATAGAGATGGAGTCAAATATACAAAATGACAATTTATATATAAAAAATTGCAAATCATTGATCAAATGTGACAATTTATTATTTACGACTTATACATGTTATTGTGGATAAAATTGGTGACAATTATTGGTCACAGCTAACTGCTCGTAAATGCGAACAATGTGGACAACCTTTACCTCAAAGCTACACACCACCGGCAGATGAAGATTGGACTACTGGCGTTTTCGGCTGTGCTGAAGATAACGAGAGTTGTAAGCTTCATTTTATTGCATCAATTTAAGTGTATAAAATGTTTAAGATTCGGTCACGCCAGTGAAATTTGTGGCATTTTTACGTGATGAACATGAATCAATTCCCAACATATGTATAAATCATCCCCCGATGTTATATCATAGGTATGACGGGTCTGTTCTGCCCTTGCGTGTTGTTCGGGAGAAACGTTGCTACCATGAACGACGAATTCACTCAGCAAGGTGCTTGTATCGGGCACATGATATGTGTCGAAGGGGGCATCACCCTTGCTGCAATCACCGCGGCATGTAGTGGCATCGACCCGGACACTGTGTGCCTTCTGACTGAGGGTTTGTTGTTTGCTTGGTGGGTGTGTGGTATCTACACAGGAATGGGTCGGCAACTGTTGCAACGGAAGTATCACTTGAAGGTATGCTAGTGATTTTATATATATATATATATATATATATATATATATATATATAAGAGAAAGATATGGCAATGTAGATTAAATATTTATAGTGAGTTTGTAGGATTCGCCCTGTGATCCATGCCTAGTGCACTGCTGCCTACACTGGTGTGCTATATGCCAGGAGTACAGGGAGATGAGGAACCATTTATCGGAAGGCAATCCGTCGTCGGAAACTACGGTCGTAAATCCTCCCGAGCTTCAGGAAATGAATGTAGCCCAGAAACGAGGATCTGCAGCATCTTCTTCTCACGAAGATAGTGGACATAACAACTTGCAGTTGCAGCCTCTGTGAAATATGCATCGATTAAAAAAATTTCTAGAGTACCCTGAAAACTTTGTATCTAGATTGCATTTGAAGCACAAAATGTAAATTTTGTTGTTTATCCTTGGGCCCAGATAGATATATACAAGCCCAAGGCCCAAGGCCCAAGGATGATTTTGAACCCAAATATTACGTGTGTGTGTGTTTCATTATCCCGCATATTCGCAATGGAAAATATCATATCATTAAATTAAGAGTGGTTTTGAGACCGTCTCACGGATCTTAATTTGTGAGACGGGTCAACTCTATTCATATTCACAATAAAAAATAATACTCTTAACATGGAAAAAAGCTTTTTAAAAAAATAAAATTCCATTTAGTCAGTTTTATATATTCTTACACCTTGAAAGATAAATTAAGCCGGACAAAAATACTGAATATATTATTAAATGCATATTCTATTTTATTTGTCTATTTATTATTAAGAATATCAACTTCCATTCTCATTCAGATAAAAAAAATCATAAAAACTATTTACAATATCTGAAAGGTTATTAGATATACGAATTCGGTTATTATGTAATTTAATTATATTGTAATACAAGCTCAATGAATACTTTATTCATCTGATTTCAAATAATACAATTATACACAGAGATGAATATACAATAATAAGTAATATTTTTTTATAAAATTAATATTATTTTTACGAGTAATTCAAATTAAATCGTGATATCATATGATATAAATTAATATTTTTTTTATGAATTCCAAATTTGACAGTAATCTAGTATGTGTTAACGTAACTTTCACAATCGGATGGTATAGTCGCAGGGTTTCCTAGAACCCTGGGAAAAATGGCACGCTCCGCCCGATCCTCTGCGACGCGCCTACTCTACACCCTCTGCACATCTTCTTCCGAGTTCGGACTCACGCCGAGCACCCCTGCCGGTGCTCTGCTCACGGGGAATTTTCAGCTCCGCCAATTCTCTGCCGGGAGTGCTGCTGCCGCGCGGCAAAGGGAGGAGACGAATGCTTGGTGGAAAGAGTCCCTGCAGAAGCTCCGTAACATTGGGATATCGGCGCATATTGATTCGGGCAAAACGACGCTCACAGAGCGTGTATTGTATTACACGGGTCGAATCCACGAGATCCATGAGGTCAGAGGGAAGGATGGGGTTGGTGCGAAGATGGATTCCATGGACTTGGAGAGAGAGAAAGGGATTACTATACAGTCTGCTGCCACTTATTGTAGCTGGAAAGATTATCAGGTTTTTTTCTTTGGAATTAATTATACTTTATTGCCTTAGACCGAAAGTAAAACTGAGATGTATTGCCTCAGACCCAAAGAGTTGATGAGTTAAAAAAAAGAAGCTAAACTATGATGTATTGCCTCAGACCCAAAGACTTTCCGGTTTACTTTTTTTTTCTAAAAATGTGATCTTGTCCCCTAAATTATATTATACTGTCCAGATTAGTATCCATGAGAAATTTTTATCGAAGTGGATGAAATTTCAGTGGACAGATAGTGTTTTTTTTTTAAATGTTAACATCACGCCTTTGATGTTGCGAACGAGTTGAGACTCCTCAATGGGTTGGGATTTTTCAAAATCTTGTTTAAAATTTTCTGCAAAAGATGTTGAAATATTCTTTGAAAATTAGCCTCTTGACCACATCCAAGCAAAGGAGCGTGAAATGGAAATTTGGTGTTTCCAATTCATGGTAACACATTATTTGATGGGGAATGATAATGCATAATCTGTTTTTTTTATTGGTTGTATGAGCTGAATTCACTCAGGATGTAGATAACTTTTCGACCTTGTATGCTAAACTAATTTGATTCTACCATTTTTTTGGTTTTCAATGTATGAAATAATAGAAAGTATTCATGCTTATTTGTTTCCTCTTTATTGTTGCAGGTTAACATAATTGACACCCCAGGTCACGTTGATTTTACTATCGAAGTTGAAAGAGCTTTGCGTGTGCTAGATGGCGCCATTCTTGTTCTATGCAGTGTTGGAGGTGTACAGAGTCAGTCAATTACTGTTGATAGGCAGATGAGAAGATATGAAGTTCCGCGACTTGCATTTATAAACAAGCTGGATCGAATGGGGGCTGATCCATGGAAAGTTCTTAATCAGGTTATTTTGGGTATTTTTATTACTGCTTGCACTTAAGTAATTGAATTCTAACGAAAGCAACAGAAGCCTGTAGTGTTAAGATTTTTAGAATATTGAAATTTCTTGAATGTGGTTGCCATTGTTCGAAATTGGTATGACTATTGTTTGAATATAGATTAATGGCTATCTCATAACACTTCTCGAAAAGCATTAAGACTGAATGGTCGTATCCTTAACTTGTCGTACTCGACACTATTGCCGCAGGATGATTATGCCCATAGTAGTTTATTTTAATGTACTTGAAATTTTAATGTTCTGCTGCATTTCAGTCGTACTTGAAATTTTAATGTTCTGCTGCATTTCAGTCGCTTATTTTCCTGGATTTTGGGAAAGAGAGATTCTTTAAGGAGAACTAGATACAAAGGCAGTTGGTTTATGGAAAGTATGGTCATCTCCTGTTTGTTGTTTTTCCTATCATTTTCTGTTACCTTGTTTTTCCCCTTCAGTTATAACTGTCCTTACATTTTCTTTTATCTTATGTGAATTGTGATTAAGTATCCGGTAGTATCCCTCTTGTTTTGTAGGTCATGCTTCAAGTTTTCCTCACTGGATTTAGTTGAGTTTCACCAGTTGAAAACCCCAGCTGAAACAAATACAGTTTATTATGTATGGGACTTATTAGCTGAATCATCTTCTCTTTCTCCCCATAGGCGAGATCCAAACTTCGGCACCACAGTGCTGCTATGCAACTCCCAATTGGTTTAGAGGATGATTTCAAGGGCCTTGTCGACCTTGTCACTTTGAAAGCTTATTATTTTCATGGTTCCAACGGGTCTGTCTAATAACTTATGGTGTAGCATTGGTTGGTAATACATATGTACCCCTTTGTTTTTTAATTATTTTTGCCTATTGCAGTGAAAATGTTGTGACTGAAGAAATCCCTGCTAATGTTAAAGAATTGGCTCTGGAAAAACGGCATGAGCTGGTTGAGGTCGTCTCTGAAGTTGACGATAAGCTTGCTGAACAATTTCTCAGTGATGAGCCTATAACAGCTACTGATCTTGAGGTAATGCAATGTGGAACCTGTGGGATTCCCAATAAAGGACATATGATTTACGTTAAGTTTGTAGCCTTTTTAGCATTGAGTGACTTCTTTAAGTATCTTAGACCATTATCGTTGTATATCTCTTTAAGTTTTAGGACATGTTGAGAAGTACAGTGTTTAGAATGTTGATACCATAAACCAAGAAAAATGAAAAATCTGAGAAGTTTGGTTCAGTTGCAAATTGATGCTGCAAAATTTGGTCAGTACGCTGTTTGAAATTCTGATCTGTTGAGTGAATTGAAGCCGAACCATATACCTTTGTTTAGTAGTTCGATTGAACTGTGCTAGATGTTCTGTTAAAATTATCTCATTTTTAATTTGATGTTTTGTAGTTAAGGACTTGGTATGGATATCTTAAATTGGATCTTTTTAAGTTATTTTTTACAAATACTATATTATATTTACAGGCTTCAGGCTTTATATTCTTGAATTTCTTGTACTTTATTATACGACATATTGTTTGTTATCCCATCAGATTTAAGAAAATGTGGTAACCTTATATTGAGTTTGAAAATTCACATAAACTGAAGTACAAATGTCAAAACTATAAATCTGGAATGAAGGAAAACTATGCAATTTAAACTGGAAAAAGGGGCAAAAAGATAAATCATGCTTTTGGTACTTATGAAACCTAAGCCACCTATCTCAGGTTTAAAACATCAGGTGCAGAAGAAAAATAATAATTGTCCAAGTCAAGGGAAAACATAGGGTCTTATTACAGTAGGGTTCTTTAGCATGGTTTTCTATCTGGTTTTCACTTTGAACCTGCCTCCATTTTAAAAATCTGATTAAGTTCTTGACTTCCATATTCGTTCAAAAGGGAAGTTTTGTATCTGACATATTCGTCAGTGTGTGTTTTTCGTTGATCTGAAAAGATCCCAAATATACTTTTATAATTCTTTTCTTCTCATTTTTTGTCAAATATTCTGTCTTTTTTTGGGCATTGATCCTCTTTTCTATTCATTTATGATTATTTGTGCTGGTAGTGAATTTCAAGATATAGTTTTGTAACTTCAACCCGGAAATATATATTGGTTCACTTAGGTTACTGAAGCCATTTTGTTTTATGATGCCTGACAAATCTGATCAAATCAGATTTTGCCGTACTTGGAAACTGAAAGGCAAAATGAAATATAAGGGTGGAGAAGTGTACGATACGTGAGAAAGCTTAGGCATTTTCTTGTGCTCTTGTTTGTTGGTGTTTCTTAACTACATACTACTGATCTTTCAGAAGTATTGAGCTCTGAATCTTCTCTTCCCTGTTTTAACTGAGGGTCTTTTGTTGCGTTGCTTTCCTATAAGGCTGCTATTGACCGGAACCTTCTACTTTTTCACAGGAAGCAATTAGAAGAGCCACTACAGCACGGAAATTTGTGCCCGTGTTTATGGGTAGTGCGTTCAAGAACAAGGTGGGGTTTCACATTTTTTTATTATATAAACAATATATAGGGTTATTAATATTATATCAAAAGTTCAATTCCAAAATTCTACCCAGATTGCATATTTTCTCGTTGCTTCTGAATGGTTCATATACTGCATTTATTACGTCATGCAATTTCCTTGTCAAAGTACAACTTGGATGTACAGTACAACTTGGATGTACAAGGTTTTTTAGCATTTCCAACTTTGTTGGGTCTATATTCTTGTTTTGTAAGACGACTTAGAATTATATTGTTGTAAATTTCTCGATTTTAATGTATCTTTCTCTACTGTCATGCAACAGTTGTTAACTTTGCCTACTTGGTGGTTGCAGGGTGTTCAGCCATTGCTAGATGGTGTCCTCAGTTATTTGCCTAATCCAACCGAAGTTAGCAGTTATGCTCTTGATCAGAACAAGAATGAGGAGAAGGTTTGTTGGACTATTTGTTAAACCGTTTACCTTAGCCTGTAATTGATTTGTGAACTTCTATTATTGCAGGTCAAATTGTCTGGAAGTCCAGCTGGTCCTCTTGTTGCCTTAGCTTTTAAATTGGAAGAAGGGCGATTTGGTCAGTTAACATATCTGAGGTAGTAAGGATTTGGTAATTGGTTCAACTATATTGTAGTCCGTGTGCCATTGTATTACTGTACAACTTAATCACCTGCAGCGACCATTAATTTGGTTCTTGACCTCTTTTCTTGTTGTAGAATATATGAAGGCATCATCAAGAAGGGTGATTTTATAATGAATGTTAACACTGGCAAGAAGGTTAAGGTGAGCTTGAGGACATAACAATATGATAGAATCAATCTGAATTTTTTATCTACCACGTCGCTGGAATTGTCTGATATAACCTCAAATTTTGAAATAATTGTTTATTTCATTTTCTGACTGTGTAAGGATTGCAACCAGATGTGTCGATTTAGTCTTTGATTTCATTGAGGAGAAAAGGAAAGAGCCACAAGTCACTAATTGTTGAATCAAGCAGCTTGTTGCCTTTTTGTTGTTTCTCTGCTTCTCTTGCTAATATACTGGATGAAGCATGCATTCATTGGGTTCTTTACTTATTTCTTAAATATGGTCCAGGTTATAGATACATTACGAAGTCGAAATTTATGTGAAAATCAAAGCTTTTAGCTTCTTTGAATTGCTTGCTCATATCTAATTCTATTTGAACGGCATTATAGGTTCCTCGATTGGTTCGGATGCATTCGAATGAAATGGAGGTTAGTCATCTGCAAAACTGCTGGTGTGTTTTTGTTGTGATTGTTGTTACTCAAAATCTATGTGGATATGATTCATGATTATTTTTGAAATCGCACTAGCTGAACTATTTCTATTTGCCACACCCATTTTGTTTCAAGCATAAGTGCACCAATCAACATGTAGAAATATTTGAGTGACAGTTCATGCTTTTCTTGATATTATTTTCTTCCTACTCTCATGACATATTAATTCCTTAAGGTTACTTCCATTGTTTGAAAAATATTTTTCCTTTGTTTTTGTGGTGGTTTTGCCTCTGATTTGATTGATTTCAAGCTTCTTGTTTAACAGGACATTCAGCAGGCACATGCTGGGCAGATTGTTGCTGTATTTGGTGTAGATTGTGCTTCAGGTACCACATGCTATCATAGGTGGCTGTATTTGGTGTAGATTGTGCTTCTGGGAAATGCACCCTAACAAAAGGGTAAATATTTGTTGATGTGTGTGTAACTAGGTGATACATTTACTGATGGATCAGTTAGATATACCATGACGTCAATGAGCATACCTGAGCCGGTGATGTCATTAGCCATTTCAGCTGTTTCTAAAGACTCGGGGGGGAATGTGAGTGCTCCAATGATGTTTCTTCTGTGTATGAATTAGTGCTATAATCATGAATTTTGGTGTTAGTTTTCTGAATAAATCCGATCTGTGTCCTTGATTGACAGTTTTCCAAAGCTCTGAACCGTTTCCAGAAGGAGGATCCTACTTTCCGCGTTGGCCTAGACCCTGAAAGTGGACAAGTGTGACTTTCTTTTACGTATTTGCTATTTTCATGTGCCAAAACTGCAGCTTGATAACCGTGTTAGTTTGAAGTATACAACTTTCACATGGTTTTTCCAATGGTTTCTGAACAGACAATTATATCTGGAATGGGGGAGCTCCACTTGGCCATATATGTTGAGCGCATGCGAAGGGAGTACAAGGTGTTGCTTTCTTCCTTTGATTATTACAAGGTTTCGTCTTTTATTGAAAACATGATACTATTTTCATTTTCATTTGCTTTTTGTTAGGTTGATGCAAGTGTTGGAAAGCCACGTGTCAACTTTAGAGAGACGATAACACAGCGTACTGAATTTGATTATCTGCATAAGAAGCAGAGTGGAGGACAGGGTCAATATGGAAGGGTCATTGGGTAAGTGTACGTTGGCTTACTGATGGCAAGCCCATCAGATTCTCTCTCTCCATTGTGCTTTTACTGGTAGGGCCCATTCTTTTTCTCGGAACAACATTTCTTTCTTGTCATGAGCATTTTCAGTTTCTTTGTTTTGGAGCAACTGCCATAAATTTGTGCCATGACCTACAACTGTTTTGGCATTGTTCCTAGCCGCAGTTGTCTAATGCCGTACTTGGCTTAATAACGTATTATTTATGTTTATTACCAGTTGAGTTATCTTCTATGATTGTTTGATGTGCCTTCTTGTTTGAGACAACTGTGCTGTAATTTGACTGTACAATAAAGAACTATTATGACATTCTCAACAGTAGCTCTGTTTTGTAGTTCAGTAAAGCTAACTGGCCTGAAATGCAAAAGTGCTTAACTAATGTTGTACAAGTGTTGCTCACCAATGCTATTTTTTATCGAACATGTTCTCACAATATTGTTAGTCAAGCATCAAAAACCATGTAAACCCACAATGCGATTTTTCACATGTTCTAACAATGTTCCAGGAAAGCATCTTTATGGGTTGAATGCTACATGTTCATCGTTAATGTTTTATCCTCTGCATTTTGTTATCATTGAATTGTCATCTTACTATCTCTATCTGACAGGTACATGGAACCACTTCCTCTGGGATCACCTACGAAGTTCGAATTTGAAAACATGCTTGTAGGACAAGCAATACCATCCAATTTCGTACCGGCTATTGAGAAGGGTTTTAAAGAAGCTGCTAACTCGTACGCATTGAATATTCTTTTCTTGTTTCAGAATTGACTAAATGCAAATGACTGTCAAAAATTGTTGTTTGGGTACTTCGGAAATTTTATTGTTCACCCCTAAGAGGACTATCTAGAGATAAGTTGTATTGTTGCCCTCAGGCTAGTCAATGAACTTCTTTGAGAGAATGAGTTGGAGTCTGAAAAATTGTGGCCCTTATCTTGTTGCCCTTAGGCTAGTCAATGAACTTCTTTGAGAGATACCAACTTCATCAAAGCATTGTAGAGAAATGGAAGGCCATTTGTTCATAACTTCTGGGGAATTGTAGTTATGATTTAGATAAATGTTGCCTGCATTAATGTTTGAGTTGAGCTGTCAATTTATATCTTCGTTGCGGGTCTAAAACTTGTTTCTTCCTTGAGTTAGTCCAATGGATGTGTGCATGTATGATAATGCTATGAATGCTCTGTCAATTGAATATGGACATACTTTCCATGCAGGGGGTCACTTATTGGCCATCCAGTTGAAAATATTCGCATCGTTTTGACTGATGGTGCAGCCCATACTGTGGATTCAAGTGAGCTTGCTTTCAAGTTGGCCGCTATTTATGCCTTCAGACAGGTTCTTTTTCCATGCTTTAGAACTTTTAATATTCAGTCGTCTTTACTTTTCTTAGGCATTTGATTTCTTCACTGGAATCCCATAGAGGGTTTTCTAGTGTTCTTCAATAATTTAACACAATTCATCTTCATTTGGTTTTTTATATTGTTATTATTTTACTAAACAGTGTTACACAACTGCAAAACCTGTTATATTGGAGCCTGTGATGTTGGTGGAGTTACGAGTCCCCACAGAATTTCAGGGAACTGTAACTGGTGATATCAACAAGTCGGTATCTTCCTTTTTCATTTTTTAGAACATTATAAAAATTCATTGTCGGCTAAATCTTCTCACGATCTTTCAAAATGCAATATAAGTTAAATACATATTTACTGATTTTCTGAATCTTGTGAATACTTAAAAAGGCGGAAAGGCATGATCGTTGGGAACGACCAGGAAGGAGATGATTCTGTAATCACTGCTCATGTATGTATCATATCGTGTAAATCAATGTTGTTCCTCCATGTTCGACTGACGGCCCTCATTAAACAACATTGTTTATATCATATAATTTACATCAGCAAGCTCTTCTGTTTTACGTTTTGAGTTAGATTCATTCATTGCTCTCTTTTCAGGTGCCTCTCAACAATATGTTCGAGTACTCAACATCCCTTCGTTCAATGACACAGGTGAAACATCTGAGTACTGTCCACAGCGTTCCAACAACAATAAAATACAGCTCAATATGTGTATTTGATATGTGTCTTTCTTCTTTCTAGGGGAAAGGAGAGTTCACAATGGAGTATTTAGAGCACTCTCAAGTTTCTCAAGACGTGCAGATGCAGCTTGTGAATGCATACAAGGCAACAAAGACTTCGGACTAGCAGGCTATGTTTTTGGAGCACGATACACTACTCAATTGTATTGTTCATTGTTATTGATTTTTTTTACTCTAGGGTGAGAGATCTTTTTTTTTCCTGAGAACTGGTCGTTCAGTCTTGAAAACTTAAAATAAAAAAAATATATATATAATGTACCTTTTAATTTGTTACGATTGGAGTCTTGGACTAATAAAGCCTTTGTATTTATTATATGGTGAAAAAATATATGGTTAGGACGTTTTTTCATGTCTCATTCTGTAACAAATTAATCGGCATTAAAATAAGTCATGACAATTACATACTGCAAATGCCTTGCTTTGAATGTTCGAAACTTGTACTTTTGTTTTGTTTTGCTAAGAGACATTGAATCAGGCCGCTCGTACATTAGCTAAAAGCGTCGTTTCTGTGCCCGATCTGGAAGGTTTTGTTGTTCTTTCGTTTCTTTGATTTTTGATGTAATCTGTCCGACCTGGTTTAATATAATAACATGATTGTTTCAAAAAGAAAAATTAAAAATCAGGAAAACGCCATTGGTTGAGGCAAAGTTGCCTGAGAGAAGATATATGTTGATGCCCCGTATACCCAAAAGTTTTAATATATTTCTTTAAATGCAAAAAAAAATGACACACTGATACACATATGCTTGGTATTGATTACCTCCACGTAAATCGAAGGGTAAGGGTTGGGGGGGGAGGGGTCCTCGCTTATTTTTCCCAATACTGAAATCAATGTAATTGTACGATGACATTGTTTTTCATGATTAAGGTAATTAGATGTGACTGTACGAAGCATGTAGTTGTTGCTTTGCTCTAACTATTTTATTGCTGAAAAGGAAACTCAGAATCGAGCAATCAATGAATCTCCCCACCACAACATATTCACCCCCTTCTCACCCAATATCTGCCAGGAGTTTAATGTTTCTTTTTATTTTCATATTATTTTAAAAATATGATACATCAAATGCAAAACACTCAATTCATATTACATACATTTTACAAAAATATTATGATAATAAGGAAATAATGTTTCTTGAATTGTTATAGGATATACAAAAGATGATTTTATATGTAATGCATGCATGATCTAATAGGCCGGCATCTTTATAATTAGTTATATATCTATACTTCTACATTGTATTATTAAGTGTGAGATCCTTAGAGTAACTATCTTTTGGTGTCATTGTATATTTTAATAATTATATATATTAATAAAGTGTTAAAATTATAATGCAGATAGAGCTTTTGTTTTTTAAACTTCGAAGTTATAGGTTCAATTCCTACTTCGCACTTTTTTTTTCTTTTTTTTTTTAATTTATTTTTTAATTCATATATCAAATTTATAGTGTAGGCTCTCGTTATTTCTTGTAATTACATTTTGATATTCACTTAAATAAAAACCAGATGAATTATAAACAATATTGTACAAGCACGTAAATCGTGCATCGGTGTACTTATATGATTATGATGTCGTGTTTTTATAAGACAATTGAAAATATTTACTGATGTGATTCCAAATACATGAAAAAATTTATACACCTTTGTATATACCTATCGATCTGTATACATCCACATTTCAATTTAAAGGTTTTTTTAAATCGATTTTGGTCAAATCTACCGGGCTCTATTTAATTTTGACTTATTTGTCTAACTCAATTTAAATATGCAATTAATATATATTGAACAACATTTAATTTGTGCATACGTACAAAGTCAATGCATGTGTGTGTATGTGTATGTATGATTTTAAATTTCTTGTGGCAGTTGTTCAATTCTTTTATATTTTTTGTTATTGAAAAATCAAAATATTACTTTTTTAAACATTATAAGCGTTATTATTATTTTTCATCGAGCTAATTTTTTAATGACGAATAGTTTCAGGTGTGTTTATTTCACGTGAATTTTAATTATATGAGATCCAATATATGTATAAAATGTGTAATAAAATAATATCATATTCTAGAATAAATGCACTCATTGACTTGTAGTATAAATTTAGTTTGCTTTTGTAACAAATAGTGTAAGTAAATTAACTACGAGCAACATATAATAATATATTATAGAGAATATAACATTTTTGTCTCTATAATTACAATTCAATACATATATAATATCTACTCTGTTGAAATAATATATTTTAATATGAAAAAAGTAATAGTTGAATATTTGAATGTTGAAAATAAGAGTTGTAAAGTTAGAAATTTGTGTGTGATGATGTAGGTAATGATGTATTTTATTTTTGGATTATGTGTAATGAAACTCTATAAATAGATCTCTCATTTGTGAAGAAAATCACAATTGAGTAGAGAGAAAAATATTATAAAGTGTGTAGTTTGGTAAATTTTGAGAGTTTGAGATTTTTACTTTTTACCATAAATTTTTACTTTTTCACAACACGTTATCAGCACGAAGCTCTAAAAGTCCTACATACTTTTCCAAGCTCCAAACAGAAGAAAAAGGTAACAAAAGTAATAATATTTATTTTACTGTTATTTATTTATTGTGTATTTATTTAATATACAATATAATGTTATTATTAGAAATAATAAAAATAAATTTTTCATAAACTTGTTATAAATCCTGGGAGGATGTTAAGACGACATCCCACACTCCCGGTAAGGGATACGACAAGTATAAAAGCCTATAAGGTTTTTAAACAAAATAAATTATGACACTCATTATAATATTATGATATGATATACATAATTATTTAAACATGTCTAATATTATATACATCATATTATTACCATAAAATTATACAAATACAAACATTTATTTTTTTGTACACCAACGGTCATAAACGGTAACAAACGGCTAGTTTTTTCCCTATAAATATCATCTCACAAACACATTCAATCACTCCAACTTTCTCTTCTTCTCTAAAAATTATTCATCATCAAATTTTTCGAAGAAAAAAGAAGATGGCTTTCTCAAGGATATTTTTAATTATTTTGGTTATCATACTCACGAGTCTTGTATTTATCGGAGAATATCCTCCTCGTGCGTTTTCTTTATTTTTACAAATACTTGTACTTGTTGTTTATCCGTTACTTTGTATTGCAATATTTATTAACTAATAAAATGCATCGTAATTTTTTTTAGTACCACCATGTCAAATTTAACAAAGCTCGAATTTATTGCGCTCGACATCACGGGAAAGAATTATATGCCATGAACTCTAGATGTAGAAATGCATCTTGAGTCATTGGGTCTAAGCGAGACCATTAAAGAAAATGGTATATGCACGTCACAAGAAAAGGCAAGAGCCATGATATTTTTGCGTCGACATCTCGACGATGGATTGAAATGTGAATATCTGACTGAAAAAAATCCCATGGCTTTGTGGAAGGGATTAAAAGAAAGATTTGAACATATAAGGGAAGTTATACTTCCGACCGCCCGGAATGAATGGAACACACTGAGATTCCAAGATTTTAAAAAAGTCAGTGATTACAATTCGACGATGTATAGAATAATCTCGCAATTAAAATTTTGTGGACATGAGGTCACAGAATCTGAGATGCTTGAAAAAACATTTTCCACATTTCATGCATCAAATATTACTCTACAGCAACAATATAGAGTACGTGGATTTGCGAGATATTCTGAGCTCATCGCCTGTCTTCTTGTGGCGGAAAAGAACAACGAGCTATTAATGAGAAATCATCAGTCCCGACCCACTGGATCAACAGCATTTCCAGAAGTAAATGTTGTAAGTAAAAATGAATTTATACCTGGAAACCAAAATCAATTTCAAAGACAAGGTTTTGGTCGAGGTCGAGGTCGAGGTCGAGGTCGTGGACGTGGACGTGGACGTTGACGTGGAATTGATCGTGGTGGTGGACGCGGCCGTGGTTTTGAAAATAATAGAGATAGTTATAACTCATCTCAAAAGAGCGTCCCAAACCATCCACAGAAAAGACATCATGAGAATACAAGTGTTAATGAGAATCACTCAAAAAGATATGAAAGTTCTTGTTACAGATGTGGTACTCCAGGACATTGGTCCAAAGTTTGTCGAGCCTCTGAGCACCTTTGTAAACTTTATAAAGAATCATTAAAGGGGAAAGAAAAGGTGTAATAGCCGAGCCCGGTGTACGGTATGATTTAAGTTTCGTTTGTTATTTTAGGATATTTGATTAGATGTTCAGAGTTGTATTTTTGGGCTATAGTATTGTTAGTTTTATTGTCTTGAGGTGTTAGTTGATGTTGGTTGTTCGTTTCAGAGTGTCGGTTCGATTTTAGTTGCTTGGGAATAGTGCTTGGCCGTGACTTGAGTGCACCCGCGGTGTACTGTGCTGTTTTGGAGTTGGAATGCCGTGAGCACACCGCACCCGCGGTGATGTAGAGACCGCCCCTGCGGTAGAGACCGCACCCGCGCTGCTTGCGTCGCCGCACCCACGCTGTTTGTGTTCCAGAATTTTTGAGAATGCCGTAACTTAGGCGCACCCGCGGTCCTTGTGTTGGCGCACCCGCGGTGAAGGTATGGGCGAGATATTTAGTCGATTTTGGAGTGGTTGGCCATCACTTTTCCTTTTTCTTTCCTTCTCATTTTCGCATTTTCTCTCCATTTTAGGGTTTTTCATCATTTCTTTCACTCCCTATCTTCGATTCAAGCGTTTGTTTGGAATTTCGACTTGAGTTCGACGTTCTCTTTGGTGCTAGGAAGCTTGGGTAAGCTTTTGGTGCGATTCTGTTAAGGTTGTAAATTAAGAGTTGTTTAGGTTGGTTGTTTATGTGGATTTATGGATTATTTAGCTTGTAATCTTGGATATTTAGTTGATATTGGTGTTATTTGTGGATTATTTGTTGTAGGTGGTGATCAAGAGCTAAGTTGAGGTGTTTGTTGTGGTTTGTAAGTGGAATTTCATTCCTTTTTGCTCACATGATTATATATGTATGTGTTTCAAAGAGTTTATTGTGTTATTCCCTTTCATTTGATCCATAGTATGTATTGTTATATGTATTGGAGGCATTGTATGTCTCATTATTGATTAAAGGGAATACAAAGAGATATATAGAGTTCAAAGTGATTGTTAAAACCAGAGAAGAGTTTAAATGTTTTCGGATTGATAAATACATAGTCAGAGATTGCATGCAATATTAGATGATCATCGCCTATAGGCTTATATCCCTCAGAGTTATCGGTTTATATCGATTTGGGATACGAGCACCCCAGAGCAGAGATACTATTGATATCAATCCCCAGAGCAAAAGAGAAATACCATCATATTTTTATGCTATTGCTATGTTATTGATATTCAGAGTTTACAGTTCAGAGTTGATGGTATTTATGATTTCAAAGATATGTTTTACAGAGTTATTGTTCATTGTTATATAAGAGTTCCACTTGCTGAGATTTATTCTCATTCCAGTTATTTCATGTGATGCAGATCAGAGTGGTGCTCCGGGACGTTGACTGTAGATCGGGGGTCATATGCATACACCGTTGGAAGGATGATTTTGGCATGATCATAGGAATGATGTTTTGTTTTTGTTATGTCATTTAAATGATCATGTATTTATTTTGTAAAGATATTTAAAGAAATGTATTTTGAAACTCCTTCCGTATATTTTTAAAAGAGAAAATTTTATTTCCGCTGTGTATTTATTTTATTTAAAGAGGTCAGGGGTGTCACATTTAGTGGTATCAGAGCGAGATTTTCTTCGGACCAATGCATATGACTTCGTCTACTTTCAACTGTCCGGGTATGTTTTCTTTGCATCTATCTATTGTTATGTATTGATTGGTGTCTTGTGAGCATTGTAGAGTAGAGGATGCCTCCTAAACGTAAGGCGTCAGAGGGGGAGGATAGTTCGTCCTCGAGAGTTGTCGACGAGTTCGGCAAGTTACTGAAGGAGCAGGCTAAGGTTCACAGTGAGCAGATCCAGCAGTTGCTTAGACTGCAAGGAGCAGGCCAGGGCAGAGGCCAAGGTAGAGGGCAGGTTGCTCCAGCTGCAGTTGGTTCTGATGCTATCTTTTCTGCGTTTAAGAGGATGGATCCACCCGAGTTTCCAGGCAGCTCCGATCCTTTAGCTGCAGTAGAGTGGGTCAAGGCTTTGGAGGCGATTTTTGATCATCTCCACTATGAGGACAGAGATCGTATCAGTTGTGCTGTTTTTATGCTGGTTAAAGCTGCACGTTTGTGGTGGAATGCGACCAAGGTTGGCATTGATGTTTCTACTTTGAAGTGGTCTGAGTTTACTGAGCTTTTCTACGATAAGTACTTTCCTGATGCACTGCGAGCGAGGAAGGTTACAGAGTTCTTGGAGCTTCGTCAGGGGAGCTTGAATGTAGATGAGTATATTCTCAGGTTCGAGGAGGGTTGCCTATTTGCTCCGTACATTGCTACCAGTGATAAAGATAAAGGCGCTCACTTCATTCGAGGCCTTAGAGCGGAGATCAGGCGTGATATCAATATGTCCAAGGCTGTTACTTTCAAGGAGATTGTGTCCAAAGCGTTGCTAGCAGAGCAGGACGAGAAGGATATCGCCAGGGAGAGACAGGCGAGGCACCAGGCTAGTGTTCAGAGAGGCCAGAGTTCAGGTCAGCGTGGCAGAGATCGATTCAAGGGGAAGGACAAGGTGGATCAGAGTCCTAGGCCACCTTCAGCGCCAGTTGCTCCGTCTGATTCTGAGAGATCCTTGTGTCCCAAGTGTGGCAGACCTCATCGTGGAGAGTGTAGATTTGGCACTCGTTCTTGCTATCGTTGTGGCATGCCAGGCCACATTTCCAGAGATTGTCCTAAGGGAGCTAGCCAGGAGAAGGTGCAGGGTCGTATCTTTTCGATGACTAAGGAAGGTATTAATCGTAATTCTTCTGTAATCTCTAGTTCCATTTTAATTTCAGGCAGAGTAGCTACTACTTTGATTGATACTGGTGCTACTCATTCTTTTATGTCTGAATTGTTTTTGAGATCTTTGGGTATAGTTCCTTCTGTTATTCCCCTTCAGCTTAGTGTTGTTTTGCCTTCGGGAGATGTTTTGTGCCCGACCTCCATAGTGTATGCGTGCCCCGTTCGTTTTGTTGATCGAGAGGTCTTTGCTGATTTGATTGTGATCCCGATGGTTGTCTTTGATGTTATTCTTGGCATGGATTGGCTGTCGACCTATCGTGCTGTTATTGATTGCGTTGCTAAGACGGTGACTTTTGCAGATGATGGCCAGGGAGGAGTTCTCGCCAGCTCAGGTACTTCGCTGGTCCTTCCTTTTATTTCGTGTCTTGATGCTGAGAGGCTATTGTGTAGAGGTTGTGATGTTTTTCTGGCATCTGTTGTGGATGTTGATAGACTGATTAAGTTGAATATTGATGATATTGATGTGGTGAGGGAGTTTGCTGATGTGTTTGAGGATGATGTTCCGGGTTTGCCACCGGATAGAGATGTAGAGTTTGTTATTGATCTTGCTCCAGGTACGGTTCCTATTTCTAAGGCTCCGTATAGGATGGCTCCTACCGAGATGAAAGAGTTGAAGACGCAGTTGCAGGATCTTCTAGATAAGGGTTTTATTCGTCCGAGTTCTTCGCCTTGGGGAGCTCCGGTTCTATTTGTTAAGAAGAAGGATGGTTCTTTGCGTCTGTGTGTCGACTATAGGGAGCTTAACAAAGTGACGATCAAGAACAAGTATCCGTTGCCACGGATTGATGATTTGTTTGACCAACTCCAGGGTGCTACTGTTTTCTCGAAGATTGATCTTCGGTCTGGTTACTATCAGTTGAAGGTTAGGGAGTCTGATATCCCTAAGACGGCTTTCCGGACCAGGTATGGTCACTATGAGTTTCTCGTGATGTCTTTTGGTTTGACCAATGCCCCTTCTGTTTTCATGGACCTGATGAACCGTGTGTTCAAGCCGTATTTGGATAGCTTCGTCATTGTCTTTATCGACGATATCTTGATCTATTCCAAGACCAGAGAGCTTCATTCAGAGCATCTCAGAGTTGTTCTCCAGTTGTTGAGAGAGCGGAGGTTGTTTGCCAAGTTGAAGAAGTGTGAGTTTTGGTTGGATCAGATTTCTTTTCTAGGCCATGTAGTTTCGAGGGATGGCATTGCTGTTGATCCGATGAAGATAGAGGCGATTCAGAAGTGGCCTATTCCTACGACTGTTTCTGAGGTACGCAGTTTCCTTGGTTTGGCGGGTTATTATCGTCGTTTCATTTCAAACTTTTCCAAGATTTCCCTGCCATTGTCCAATCTGACGAGGAAGACTGTGAAGTTCGAGTGGTCTATAGATTGCCAGAGCGCATTTCAGGAGTTGAAGGATAGATTGACGTCAGCTCCTATTCTCGCATTGCCCAGTGGTTCAGAGGATTTTGTGGTCTTTACCGATGCGTCGAAGAAGGGTCTCGGGGCAGTGTTGATGCAGAGAGGTAAGGTCATTGCCTATGCTTCTCGCCAGTTGAAGGATTATGAGAAGAATTATCCGACGCATGATTTAGAGTTGGCAGCTGTGGTTTTCGCCTTGAAGATTTGGAGACATTACTTGTATGGCGAAAAGTGTGAGATTTTCACAGACCACAAGAGTTTGAAGTATCTGTTTTCTCAGAGAGAGCTCAATATGCGGCAGAGGAGGTGGTTAGAGCTGGTCAAAGATTACGATGTGACTATCAGTTATCACCCAGGGAAGGCGAATGTTGTGGCTGATGCTTTAAGCCGCAAGTCGAGTGCTTCATTGAATTCTTTGATTCAGAGACCGTTGCTGATGGATTTGCAGAGAGAGGAGATTGATCTGGTGATTCCAGGCACCATTGCTCGTCTTTCAGCGTTAGTTATTCGATCTTCATTGACGGACAGGATCCGTAGAGAGCAGTCGACTGATGTTCAGTTGACAGAGTTGAGAGATAGAGCAGAGATTAGAGGTAATTCAGAGTTTGCCTTGAATGGTGATGGTTTGGTGACTTTCAGAGGTCGTATTTGTGTTCCTGTTGGCGATGATATTCGTAGAGATATTCTGACAGAGGCTCATACCGCGCCGTATTCGATTCATCCAGGCAGTACGAAGATGTATCAGGATCTTCGTCGACTCTACTGGTGGCCAGGTATGAAGAAGGATGTTGCCGTGTTCATTTCTCAGTGCCTTACTTGTCAGCAGGTGAAGATTGAGCACCAGAGACCTGCTGGGACATTGTTGTCATTGCCGATTCCTCAGTGGAAGTGGGAGCATATTACGATGGATTTCGTGACTGGTCTTCCCAGAGTGCAGAGAGGTTTCAATTCTATTTGGGTTATCGTTGATCGATTGACTAAGTCAGCGCACTTTCTTTCAGTCAAGACGACGTATTCGATGAACCAGTATGCCGAGGACTACATAGCAGAGATTGTTAGACTTCATGGTGTCCCTGTGTCGATCGTGTCTGATCGTGACCCCAGATTTACTTCAGAGTTTTGGAAGAGTTTGCACAGAGCTATGGGTTCGCGTTTAGCGTTCAGTACAGCCTATCATCCTCAGAGCGATGGTCAGTCAGAGAGAGTCATTCAGATTCTTGAAGATATGCTCAGAGCTTGTACTATAGACTTTCCAGGTAGCTGGGATTCTTTGTTGCCTTTGGTTGAGTTCACTTATAATAATAGCTACCAGGCGACGATTGACATGGCACCGTATGAGGCACTTTATGGCAGGAAATGCAGATCTCCCTTGTATTGGGACGAGGTTGGTGAGAGGAAGATGTTGGGACCAGAGTTGGTCCAGCAGACTGCCGATGTTGTTGCTGTTATCAGAGAAAGGATGAAGACTGCCCAGTCCAGACAGAAGAGCTATGCAGATGTTCGTCGTAGGCCTTTACAGTTCGAGGTTGGCGATCACGTGTTTCTGAAGATAGCACCTCTCAAGGGTGTGATGCGATTTGGCAAGAAGGGCAAGTTGAGTCCGAGATTCATTGGTCCATTCGAGATATTGGACAGAGTTGGCGATCGAGCCTACAGATTAGCCCTACCTCCAGATCTTGACAGAGTTCATAATGTTTTTCACGTATCGATGCTCAGGAAGTATGTTGCAGATCCTTCCCATGTTCTTCGCCATGAGCCATTGGACTTGACGCCGAATTTAACGTATCAAGAGATTCCGATTCAGATTTTGGATCGCACAGTTAGAGTTCTGAGGAACAAAGAGATCGGCATTGTCAAAGTTCTTTGGAGGAACCATTTGATAGAGGAGGCTACGTGGGAACCAGAGGATGAGATGAGAGAGAAGTATCCTGAGTTTTTCGTGCCGTGACGTCAATTTCGCGGACGAAATTCCCTTAAGGGGGGGAGATTGTAATAGCCGAGCCCGGTGTACGGTATGATTTAAGTTTCGTTTGTTATTTTAGGATATTTGATTAGATGTTCAGAGTTGTATTTTTGGGCTATAGTATTGTTAGTTTTATTGTCTTGAGGTGTTAGTTGATGTTGGTTGTTCGTTTCAGAGTGTCGGTTCGATTTTAGTTGCTTGGGAATAGTGCTTGGCAGTGACTTGAGTGCACCCGCGCTCTTAACTGGAGTGCCCCCGCGGTGTACTGTGCTGTTTTGGAGTTGGAATGCCGTGAGCACACCGCACCCGCGGTGATGTAGAGACCGCCCCTGCGGTAGAGACCGCACCCGCGCTGCTTGCGTCGCCGCACCCGCGCTGTTTGTGTTCCAGAATTTTTGAGAATGCCGTAACTTAGGCGCACCCGCGGTCCTTGTGTTGGCGCACCCGCGGTGAAGGTATGGGCGAGATATTTAGTCGATTTTGGAGTGGTTGGCCATCACTTTTCCTTTTTCTTTCCTTCTCATTTTCGCATTTTCTCTCCATTTTAGGGTTTTTCATCATTTCTTTCACTCCCTATCTTCGATTCAAGCGTTTGTTTGGAATTTCGACTTGAGTTCGACGTTCTCTTTGGTGCTAGGAAGCTTGGGTAAGCTTTTGGTGCGATTCTGTTAAGGTTGTAAATTAAGAGTTGTTTAGGTTGGTTGTTTATGTGGATTTATGGATTATTTAGCTTGTAATCTTGGATATTTAGTTGATATTGGTGTTATTTGTGGATTATTTGTTGTAGGTGGTGATCAAGAGCTAAGTTGAGGTGTTTGTTGTGGTTTGTAAGTGGAATTTCATTCTTTTTGCTCACATGATTATATATGTATGTGTTTCAAAGAGTTTATTGTGTTATTCCCTTTCATTTGATCCATAGTATGTATTGTTATATGTATTGGAGGCATTGTATGTCTCATTATTGATTAAAGGGAATACAAAGAGATATATAGAGTTCAAAGTGATTGTTAAAACCAGAGAAGAGTTTAAATGTTTTCGGATTGATAAATACATAGTCAGAGATTGCATGCAATATTAGATGATCATCGCCTATAGGCTTATATCCCTCAGAGTTATCGGTTTATATCGATTTGGGATACGAGCACCCCAGAGCAGAGATACTATTGATATCAATCCCCAGAGCAAAAGAGAAATACCATCATATTTTTATGCTATTGCTATGTTATTGATATTCAGAGTTTACAGTTCAGAGTTGATGGTATTTATGATTTCAAAGATATGTTTTACAGAGTTATTGTTCATTGTTATATAAGAGTTCCACTTGCTGAGATTTATTCTCATTCCAGTTATTTCATGTGATGCAGATCAGAGTGGTGCTCCGGGACGTTGACTGTAGATCGGGGGTCATATGCATACACCGTTGGAAGGATGATTTTGGCATGATCATAGGAATGATGTTTTGTTTTTGTTATGTCATTTAAATGATCATGTATTTATTTTGTAAAGATATTTAAAGAAATGTATTTTGAAACTCCTTCCGTATATTTTTAAAAGAGAAAATTTTATTTCCGCTGTGTATTTATTTTATTTAAAGAGGTCAGGGGTGTCACAAAAGGAGACCAACTTCACTGAACGCAGTGACCGTTTGAGTGATTCAACTCATCTTGATGCTGGTGATTTTATGAATGATTTATCTGGAAATGATCAACATGTTGGTGGGATAGAAATGAACAATTTTGATGCTGCAGATTTTCTCAATGATTTTTCTGAAAATGAACAATATAGTGGTAGAATATAAATGTACAATAATTTGTTTTTCATGTATTCATATAATAATTTTTATTGTACAATTATGATATGTGTTATATTTATATATGTATTGTCAGTAATTTTATTTCATTGCATATTTTTTTGAAGTTCAAATATGGAAAATGCTATGAGCAAAGCTGAAGTTTGCATACCCGATAGTGGTACAACGCACACTATCCTCCGAGATAAAAGATATTTCTTTGAACTAAAACCAACAAAAACAACGGTGAATACAATATCAGGTCCTGTAGACTTGATTAAAGGATGTGGTAAAGCACAATTTTTGTTACCTAATGTTACAAAATTTTTTATCAATGATGCTTTATATTCACCACAATCGAAAAGAAATTTGTTGAGTTTTAATGATATATATTCCCATGGGTATGATACTCAAACAATAAATGAAGGGAATGAGAAATATATGTGTCTTATCACATATAAATCAGGAAAGAAATATGTTATTGAAAAACTACCAATGCTCCCTACTGGATTGCATTATACACATATAAGTCTCATTGAATCAAACATGGTAATTGATAATTCTTCGATATTAACCAATTGGCATGATCGATTGGGACATCCTGGTTCAACAATGATGCGAAGAATTATAGAAAATACACATGGTCATCCCACTGAAAGACCAGAAGATCTTTCAGAATAATAAGTTTCAATGTAAAGCATGTTCTCTTGGAAAACTTATTATAAGACCATCACCAGTCAAAATCCAAACTGAATCACCAATGTTTCTTGAACGTATTCAGGGTGATATTTGTGGACCAATCCATCCACTATGTGGACCATTCAGATACTTTATGGTATTGATTGATGCCTCCAGCAGATGGTCACATGTATGCTTATTGTCAACTCGAAATGTTGCATTTGCAAGATTACTTGCTCAAATAATAAAATTGAGGAATCTGTTTCCCGATTATACAATCAAGAAAATTAGACTTGATAATGCTGGTGAATTTACTTCCCAGAATTTCAATGATTATTGTATGTCTATGAGAATCATTGTGGAGCATCCTGTTGCTCATGTACATACACAGAATGGATTGGCTGAATCATTGATTAAACGTCTGCAAATGATTGCTAGACCAATGATTATGAAAACAAAGCTCCCTATTTCTATATGGGGACATGCAATTTTACATGCTGCTTCATTAATTCGCATCAGACCAAGTGCATATCATAAATACTCCCCATTGCAGCTTGCATTTGGTAAAGAACCAGACATTTCTCATCTGAGAATTTTTGGATGTATGGTGTATGTGCCTATTGTTCCACCACAACGAAAGAAAATGGGACCTCAAAGAAAGGTTGGAATTTATATCGGTTATGATAGTCCATCAATCATTCGATATCTTGAACCTCAGACAGGAGATGTGTTCACAGCACGTTTTGCTGATTGTCATTTTAATGAGAAAATCTTCCCAATGTTAGGGGGAGAACAAAAACAGACCGAAAAAGAAATTACATGGTATGTATCATCATTGTTACATCTGGATCCAAGAACAAAACAATGTGAAAAATATGTACAACAAATTGTACACTTGTAAAGAATAACAAATCAAATACCAGATGCATTTGCAGACACAAAAGGGGTAACTAAATCATATATACATGCTGCAAATGCCCCTGCTCGAATTCAAATTCCAAAGAAACAAATGGAAGATACTCATGATGTCATTAAACGCCTGAAGCGTGGAAGGCCAGTCGGTTCCACGGATAAAAATCCTCGAAAAAGAAAATTCACAGAGAAACATGATGATCACAAAATAGAGAATGTTGTTCCTGAAGAAACACATGATGATGAAAATGTTCTGTCAGAACCACAAACTGACGAGAATCATGAAATCTCTATCAATTACATTAATACTGGAAAAATATGGAACCGAAAAGATATAGATGAAATTGATTATATATTTTCTTATAATGTGGCAATCGACATCATAAATGATAATGAAGATCATGAACCAAAATCTTTTGGTGAATGTAAAAATCGGCAGGACTGGATAAAATGGAAAGAAGCCATCCAGGTTGAATTGGATTCGCTAAATAAACGTAATGTTTTTGGACCTATAGTCCTTACACCTGAAGGTGTATAACCTGTTGGATACAAATGGGTTTTTATTCGAAAGCGAAATGAGAAAAATGAAATAGTAAGATATAAAGCTCGACTTGTTGCACAGGGTTTTTCTCAAAGGCCTGGAATTGATTATGAAGAAACGTATTCTCCTGTGATGGATGCAATTACGTTTCGGTATTTGATTAGCTTGGCGGTATCTGAAAATTTAGAAATGCGTCTTATGGATGTTGTTACAGCTTACTTATATGGATCACTTGATAGTAATATATATATGAAAATCCCTGAAGGATTTAAGATGCCTGAAGCACAAAGTTCAAAACCCAGAGAATGTTATTCTGTGAAATTACAAAGATCATTATATGGGTTAAAGCAATTAGGTCGAATGTGGTATAATCGACTAAGTGATCACTTGATGAAAAAGAGATATGTAAATAATTCAATATGCCCTTGTGTTTTCATTAAGAAAACAACATCCGAATGCGTAATTATTGCTGTATATGTTGATGATTTAAACATCATTGGAACGAATAAGGAAATTCAAGAAGTTGTGTCATACTTGAAGGAAGAATTTGAAATGAAGGATCTTGGAAAAACCAAGTATTGTCTGGGTTTACAAATTGAACAAAAAGAATGTGGAATGTTTGTTCACCAGACAAATTATACAGAAAAGATCCTTAAACGTTTTAATATGGATAAAGCAAATCCTTTAAGTACTCCAATGGTTTTTAGATCATTAAACATAGAAAAGGATCCATTCCGTCCATGTGAAGATGATGAAGATATTCTTGGTCCAGAAGTACCATATCTAAGTGCCATCGGTGCCCTTATGTACCTTACAAATTGTACAAGGCCTGATATATCTTTTGCCGTGAATCTGTTGGCAAGATTTAGCTCATATCCAACAAAGAGACACTGGAACGGAATTAAACATATATTCCGTTATCTACGAGGAACGACAGACTTGGGACTTTTGTATTCAAAAGATGCTAATCCAAGTATAATTGGTTATGCCGATGCTGGATACTTATCTGATCCACATAAGGCACGTTCCCAAACTGGATATGTATTTACTCGTGGAGGCACTGCAATATCTTGGCGTTCACAGAAACAAACGCTCGTAACAACTTCATCAAATCATGCCGAGATTATTGCACTACATGAAGCAAGTCGTGAATGTGTGTGGTTAAAATCAATGACAAAACATATCCAAATTTCATGCGGATTATCATTCGATGAGAAGCCTGTGATACTATATGAAGATAATGTTGCATGTGTTGCTCAAATGAAAGAAGGATACATAAAAAGCGACAGAACTAAACATATTCCTCCTAAGTTCTTCGCATTCACCAAGGAGCTTGAGAAGAATAAATGTATTGATATTCGTCATATTCAATCAAGTGAAAACTCATCAGATCTCTTCACAAAGGCACTTCCTACGTCAATATTCAGAAAGCACATATATAATATTGGGATGCGCAATCTACAAAATTTGTGAAGAATTATTCATGTCAACATCAGGGGGAGTTTACGTGACTGCACTCTTTTTCCCTTACTATGGTTTTTATCCAATGGGTTTTTCCAAGTAAGGTTTTTAACGAGGCAGTACAAAACACGTAATGAAGACATCATCGTATCATGATCATCATCACAAGGGGGAGTGTTGAAATAATATATTTTAATATGGAAAAAGTAATAGTTGAATATTTGAATGTTGAAAATAAGAGTTGTAAAGTTAGAAATTTGTGTGTGATGATGTAGGTAATGATGTATTTTATTTTTGGATTATGTGTAATGTAACTCTATAAATAGATCTCTCATTTGTGAAGAAAATCACAATTGAGTAGAGAGAAAAATATTATAAAGTGTGTAGTTTGGTAAATTTTGAGAGTTTGAGATTTTTACTTTTTACCATAAATTTTTACTTTTTCACAACATACTCTTCTAGATTCCAAATAAACATTTTTATTTTAATTGTAGAAACAAAAAATATACATAAAACACGAAAAATATTATAAGATTCAAATATAATTTTCACCATTAAATTAGAATGAAGAGAAAATATTAATAATTCGATCAGTGAAGTAAATTTCTGATTTATGGACGAGACTTTGACGAAATTTAAAAAATAGGAATGAAGTGTGTAAAATTACTTACCACAAAACATTTGGTGACTTTTTTTCAGTCATTTCCCTTCACCAGCAGACAGCCCCCTCACCTTATTTTCAGAACGTGGTCACCTCGCCGCCTCTTATATTTTATTATTAAATTATGTCATTTTATTAAAATAATTAAATAATGTAGATGGCAGTTTTAAATCATGTGAATTATTATTATTATTATTATTATTTTTTATTGTAATGAATAAAAAAAGAGAATATTACTTTTTGGTGGAAGTTCCGTACAAAAAAGAGTCAACGTCGGTGTCAGGATATTTCCCACCAAATGCCTTTGCCACCACATTCTCTTTATTTCATATCTTTGTTTCCTCGTCCAATCTACATCATGTCTTCTTACCCAAACTTCAATGCATCCAACCCCCAACTTCTTTCAAAAATTACATTAATCATCGTATTTATAATTTTTTTTATACATATAATAATATTTATGAATTAATCAAAATATATTGAATCAGTATTTCCATCCAGTTAACTCGTGTTGGCTGTTGCTTCGATCTTATGTATACGTGCATTTTCCCTATCATATTTCCTATTATTCATATAAAAGAAGAATTTTTTCTTGAAGTAATTAAAGCTGAGTACATGTAAGAGAATTGAATTAGGAAAAAAAATCTTTTATATATGTCTATAGTTTTTGAGCCTCTAAACTTTGGTTTCCTTTTAAGTAAGTACAAGGGGGAGAATTAATTTTGATGGATAATGGTAAAGATACATCAAATATATCATACATTGATATCTACATCAATTATATCATTATATTTGTCGGCAAATGTCATTTAATGATGGGTTCGGTAAATTAGAAAAATTGGGCAGACAAGTATGAAATAATTGTGATGAAAAACTAGGCTTTGTAAATGGAAGGAAATTTCCTACACGCGGTTTTACACTTACAGGAAGGTCTATAAATAGAGTTTTCACACTCATTCTGAAATCATCTCTTCTTAGAGTTTTCTATCATCTTATAACATTTAAGTGCTTAATTATATAATATTTATGACGTGTTTTGTTCTCGTATATTAAGAAAGTGTGTGTTATTTTTGGAAACACAGTGAGCTGGTTGTACACCATAAAATATTATAGTGAAATTCTTTTCATCTTGTCCGTAGTTTTTACCCTAAAAAACTTTAAGGGTTTTCCACGTAAATCTCGGTGTCCAATTTATTCTCTATTTTCATATTTATTATCTTAAATTGCTGCACGTATGACCAATAATATTTTGCTATTATATCGTGAGATTTTTATTCAATATATCGTTAGATTCAATATATCATTAGATTTTGACAAATTGTATTTTTGTATTATTTTTTTATATGTAAGATTTGATGTACAAATATTAATGTACATGTAGCATACTCAATTTTGATTGATTATGAGATCTTGAACTTATTACCCAAGTGTTAAATATAAATTGTGGGTTAATACATGTTATTGACTTGTTATAGCATATGTAGCCTTAATTTTTTGAATTGATAACCATTGAAATAAGCAATGTCCAAACGGACAAATGGGCCGTGTCGACCCACAATCTATCACAATTCATCATTAAATCGGTCTGACATGTCTAACTCGGTTTGACAACTCTAGCTAAACATATGAAAACTCACTGAGATAATTTAAAATAGATATATATTTTAACTACCACTGCTCTTATTCATCAAGCAAGGAAAGACATATACCATCTATAATCATACGATGATCAATAGGCTAGCTATTTAGATGTAATAACATATATATGGTTGATTGTAACGAATTTGTTTCTATATTTGTTAAACACAAAACTTATTGTTAGAGAGTTTTATCGGTCAATTTTGTGATATGATTTCTATTTGAGTCATCCATGAAAAATATTATTTTTTATTATAAATCTGGACATAATTGAATCATCTCATAAATAAAAATACATAAGACTATCTCACGAGATACCTCTTTTGCTAAAAGTATCATATTATTATTATTATTATTATTATTATCATTATCATTTTTGAATTTGTCTCAAGTCGTTAATGCGCTTTCCTTCCTGTGATTGGTAGGTGTCGATCCCCATCTCAAGGGTACGACTAATCCCGCCAATAAACGACGTCGTACTCTAGCTGATACGATCGGGATTCCCTTTTGTTCTTTCCTGTTCTTCATTCGCTAGTTGGTACATGTGTACATTAAAATTTGTTACTCAAACATAACGTCAAATGTTGTCATTTTCGCAACTTTTGACTCGACGAGTCAATAATTTCATTAGTTTAACAGTTTTTCATTATTTAAATCAAAATATATGGATATAAGATGACCCGAGTTCCAACCTCTCCCCAGCCCGAGTTATCGGATGACCTATTTACCGGAGTACCAATTGATTATTGTAAAATTATAAAAAAATTTATATGTGAATCGGATTAGATCTTCAACAGATAATGTATGATAATGTACGCATGACTTTATAAAAAAAGTGGGTCTCATGTGAGACCGTCTCACGGATCATAATCCGTGAGACGGGTCAAGTCTACCCATATTCACAATCAAAAGTAATATTTTTAGCATAAAAAGTAATACTTTTTCATGGGTGACCCAAATAAGAGGTCCGTCTCACAAATACGACCCGTGAGACCGTCTCACACAAGTTTTTGTCTTATAAAAATTATGTTGAACGGAAGTAAACAACCAAATTGACTATTAGATTATGTTATTTTGATAAGTTGTAACTTCGAAAATATTAATTAGTTGAGTTTCATTGAACTAATTTTCTTTAAAAAAAATTTCCGAAGGAACAATATATTTTCTTTTGCACATGTTCATTTAATTGAAAAATAAGTTCTATTAATTTCTTCTCTCTTTTTTGTGTGGTTATTTCTCAGATCTATGATCGATAATGTTAGTGATGAAATATGAACACTCTCGTCAAGCATGTTATCATAGTAAGGGGACACATGAAAATAGCATCATATATATAAAAAAAAATTTAAAAAAATTACAATATGAACAAGTTCACATCGATTTTTTTAAAAATAAAAATAAAACATGAACAAGTTCAAGTTTATGTAAGTTTCTATCTTTTTCAAATAAATTTTCGACACAACTGCTTGAAAATTATCAACTTCATATTACGCTGGAATCCACGAACTAACTATTCATTGATAAGATCTTATGCACCCGAAAAAAATCTCATTTGCCTTTACTAATAAATAAAATTACGTTTTAATCAATCCGTAAACTTGGTAAATCAAGTCGATCTTGATTGAGGCACTCAAAATATTGAAATTCGAGCTTTGGTTGAGTAAGTGTTGAAATGTCTCATGTCGACTTAATTAAGTTCTTGAAAGTTATAAATATGGGCTTATACAACATTTAACATACCCTTTCACGCTCAAGAATGATTAACTTAAACGTGAATCTTACAAGACATTAGCGAGTGACTCATATAATAGTCCAACACATAACGATAAACTTGAGATTTGTTATCATTAAGATTAGGGCTTCGGCCTGACTTCACTCCCCCAAAAGTTAACTCAAGGGGATGATTTTTCAAGTCTATATATACAACTTACTGGAACTTAATCCCATCGATGAAGAAATCTAATACACTTTTCTCATGATTAGGAATGTACAAAAGAAGCGTGCATTTTGAAAAACATTAGTGTGTGGCTCATATGGAAGTCCAACTCTCAATCTTAACATGACATCAGAGCTCAGACTCACCGTTATGTGTTGGACTATCCTTGTGGGCCACCCGTTAATGTCTTGTAAACTTTGCGCTCTATTTGTTCATTCTTGTGCATGATGAGGTGTGTTAAATGTCTCACATCAGCTGGATTAAGTCCTTAAGAGTTGTATGTACAAACTTAGACAATCATCTCATCTCGAGCTAGCTTTTGAGAAAATGTTATGTCCAAGTCCATAATATTAACATGATATCAGATATCAGGCATACTGTTATGTGTTGAATTATCCTTATGGTTCACCTGCTAATTTGTATAAATTCACGCTCCAGTTATTCAATCCTGCATTAAAAGAGGTGCATTAGATATTCCACATCACTTGAATTAAGTTATTGTAAGTTGTATTTTGTTGACTTGAACAATCATCTCTATGTGAGATAGAGTTAAACCAGTTAACCAAGGATAATAATTTTTAACACTAAGGATTGAAATTAACGATATGACTCAAGCTTGTTTCGTCGAGTTTAAATTCTCAGTGATGTGCAACGATCATTAATGCCCCTTATTTTATAACTGTACTCATTTTTTCATGTTTGTGAATACAATTTTAAATTTTTTAATAACTCATTTGAATATGAAATAAAATACAAATAAATAATCTAAAGTATATTTAAATAAAAAAACAACCCTTGGATGTATAGTGAAAAATTCATAGTGTATTTTGTTGTTCAAGGGATTGAGATTTGATAGGAAAAACGAGAAGAAAACAAAGAAAATGATTTATAGAAGCAAGTGTTGAACAATTTCTCTTTAAGAAGAATTTATCTATCACAATGTGTTAAATGCTTGTGGCAATCTTCTCCCAAGATACAACTACAACTCTTGGATAATGAATACTTAAATATCCAAATTCTATAACAAGGAAATGAATGAAACTCTCTCTTGTTGAAAAGGAAGAAGAACAATATGCAAATGAAAATTATTTGTCATTGATTTTTGATAAATCAAGCATTTAATGTTTTTCATGTGAAAATACATGATCTTTCATTTATACGGGTGTCCCTTGACCATTGTAACTGACCACAGTCATCAAACATTGGGCGCTCTGTGCGAGCGAGTGCTGCCGAGAGCTCTCGGCAGGCACGCATACCCGCGCCTGCTACTGTTCACCGAATTTTTTTTAATTCGGTTTATGTTCCTTACATGTTCCGACGACTCGTTTGAAGTTCTTTCAACATTCGATGAACTCGTTTCGAGTTTAATTCAGAACCACCGAACTTAATATTCGCTCATTAAGCTTCGTTTTTAGTTTTAAATTTTTTCAATCAAACACATTGATTAATTTACTTAATTTTCATTCATTAAGCACCAAAATTATCCAACATATTTTAGATCCTTATTAAGTGGATTAAATGTTGTTCTTACCTAATATATTGTAAATTTTACAGAATCGATATAAGTTAGACGAGTAAAACCTCAGTTTTTTAGTTCGAAAGTGATGTAGGTTCTATTTTTAAAGGAGAAATTGGTGTATCTGAAATGATGGTAATTAATATAAAAATATGCTTACACAGTTCTCGCACCAAAGGACTCGATTGAAAAAGCGCATAACGCTATGTTTGGTTTCATTTTATAATTGTTTTTTTTTTTAAAAAATAAGAATTACACCGACTGTACTATTCTTTTACTTGTTTTTGTCTCTTTTTAATTTTTTTTTTCTCTTTTTCGAAAATAACTCACAGATGCAATGGCATGCTACATCGTAAAATCCTGAAAGAGTAAGGGGCAGTAAGATAATTTCACTGCTTGTAGTTGGGTAAAGCAGTAATAGTGCATTTAATTAAGTACAAAATGTGTAGGAAATCGACCCTATCGGCAGAGTCCTCATTTTTTAGAAACTCTCTCTCATCTCCCACTGTAACAAATATTGATTGCAAAAAAAAAAAAAAATTGCCCATTTTTTTTTTAAATTCTTTATTATATCTCAATACTCAAAGAAAATATTTTTAAATAAATTGCTCTGACTTAGATGTTAGAGTAGATATTATCATTTACTTCTTAATTAATGGATGAAAGAGACATGATTATTAGCATTAGTACACGTAAATAATTTAGGTCTACTACCGAATATTTCTTCCTTTCAGGAAAACCCTCAAAGCCCGACATGTTCCTCAAATTTCCATCAAAATTATCATTAAATTAAAAAAGAAACCCATTTTTACTTTAATGGGAAGCTCCAGGAGAAAGAGAAAGAGAGAGACAAAAACAAATTAAAGCTATGAGTTTTTTGCAGCCTTTCTTCTGTCCATATCTCCTCCTTTATAGCTGACAGATTTCTTTCTCACATCTCTCTCTCGTTTTCTATCATATAATATGTAATATAAAGTTGCTCTCTTGATTTCAGATATATATTGGGTGCAGTTTTCGACTTTTATTTTTATATTATATATTTTTTCAAGTGTAGTAGTTACTGTTGTTCTAGCTGACACTGTAGTTTTGAAATTGTGTCTCTCGAGGGAGATGTTGGAATATGAATGGGGGAATCCTTCAACGATAATGCTTTCGGGGGAAGAATCGATCCAAGATTCTGAACAGAACCGCCAACTTTTCGATCCTTACACCACCCACAACTTCTCTGAAACCACGGGTTTTGTTGACTCCGAGACACACTTTGGCGGCGTCGCCGCGGCAGCTCACCACCTGCAGTTTCATCATCCTCAGGTCCAAAACACGAACACCTATATCAATGATTTCTACGCTACTCGCGCATATGGCGATGCTCTTTCTTCGTCGTACCAGGCAGCACCGCCGCCTTCCATGCTCAGTCTTGAGCCCTTCGGTTCGACGGGATTCGCGGTGGTGCCGAAGAGTGAACCGATGGTGGGAGGACTGGAATTCAACCCTGAGCTTAACGTAACCGCGAGCAGAATTGGGCTTAATTTGGGCGGCAGGACTTACTTCGCCTCTTCGGAGGATGACTTTGTGAACCGGCTGTACCGCCGTTCGAGGACTCTTGAACCCGGCACCGCGAACTCCCCCAGGTGCCAAGCCGAGGGCTGCAACGCCGACCTTAGCCATTCTAAACACTACCACCGCCGCCACAAGGTGTGTGAGTTCCACTCCAAAGCCACCACAGTCGTGGCCGCCGGTTTGACTCAGCGGTTCTGCCAACAATGCAGCAGGTTTCGTTTGTTTCAAATCACTAAACTCCCTCATAGTAACATTTCGCAGTGCATCCCATTCAAGTTCTATATTTTACCCAGTTAAAACAAGGGTCACTAGAGCTACTACGTACTAATGTCGTACATTAGCATTAGAACTTTGCCATCTATCACAACGAGATACAGACCCAATTCTTGGTATTTTGGATTGAATTTTGAAGATCCTAAAGTAAAATTTTGTTTTATTATTATATTATTTTGACCACTCCATGGCTGGCGCATCGGTGAGCAATTCCCATGCATATCTCGTTCTTGCAATATTCTGCAGCAATTTTTAGACATTGATCAGGCGCAAAAGTTGCAATGATCGATAATGATGACAAAAAAGGGGTACTTTGAAATTAGCAGTCATGGTGATTTAATAGTTAATGAACTGACTAAACTGCCCTCTTGGTGTGTTAATTACGCCAATGATTGAGTTGGGCATTTCTCTTCCGTGCATGGAGAGATCCCGAGGCCATATTCGTCCTTCAATTAATATTACACCTCAAGTTTGATTCTCTTTAGTTTGGTGTATCGTTTTCTTTGTTATAGTAATGCGCAGCTTTTTTCGATTCTATTTTTCAATCTGTTCTCAGCTTTTTAGCATAATGAGTTAAGTGTGTGTGTCTGTGACATTATTTTGTTGACTGATAAATTTTCTCTCATTACATTATGTGTTTTACACATTACAAGTTTGTGATATAAAATCATGTATTTCATGCTTTTTTTGCTAGTATTTTCACTAGAATTTTAAATGTTAGGTTCCATTTACTGTCGGAATTCGACAACGGGAAGCGAAGCTGCAGGAAAAGGCTAGCCGATCACAACCGGAGGAGGCGAAAATGCCAGCAAACGAATCAAGAAACCGGCAGCGCCAACAAATCTCAGCTTGAAAATAGCGGCCTCAATTCTTCTTCGGAAAACTTAACCTCGAGTAAGCATAAGGAATCCATGTTCCTTTTCTTAAGATCAAATTCATTCACGCCAATCAGAAACGAACTAAAAAAATGTAGTTTGGCAAGTTAGCGTACAGCTCCTCCTCCCCTTGTTTGTATTGATTTTTATACAATATTAACTAAAATCTCAGGGTCACCGCCAGATTCCGAGCCTCATCCCTCCTCGGTCACGGTTGCTGTTTCGCCACCTAGAATTTCACTGGATTGCTTGGGACACAAATACTATAGAAGTGACTCAGGCAAAGGCGCTGCATCTTATTCAACTGCATCAACAAGTTCACTCTACTTTTCGAACCGGTCTTAATCTAGCAGGACAATCGCTTAAGTTTCACAATGACTAAGAAGTATTAATCCCATTCCTGCATCCTACTTGCTACTAATAAACATAGTACTGCAGAACTTCATCAATCTAAGATAAAGTAAAATATGTTTAATATATATATATATATATCCTCTTCGCTGGATTAATTCTAATGTTTTACCAATATATTATATATATGTACATGGATATCTGTGTTATGCATATAAATATGTAACTTATATGAATATTCATTCCCCGGATTAGAAAACCCAGTTTGTATCCCAAATATAGCTTTAAAAATCAGAAAAAAATGTTCAATATGGGAAGGGTTTATTTTTGCAGGCAACTATCATGCAGCTCTATTACAATTTAAGGCTCTTGCATTATTTTATTTCTGTCTTGCACTTGGATATTTTCTGGTGGGGGTAAAAGAAAGAAATAGGGTAAAGAAAAGAGAATATCTTTTTTACTGCGGTAAGATAGAATCAAGCCAAATGAAGATGCATGTGTCATGCTCATGCATGGAGGGAATTAATATATAGAGCAAATTAATTGATACTGAAAATTCCATCTGTGGAGATCTATTTTTTATACGGAAAACTTTGTTAATTTCTCGTCCTTTGGGGAAATAATTTTATTATATCGAATTTGAAAATATAATTTATGTTTTGTTTTATTTTTTGATAAATATATTTTTATTAATGTAATCAACTTGTAAAAAATAATTTGTGATTCCCATTTAATGGAATGCATAACAATGAATACGTCTGAAATAAATTTAAAATAATTTAGTAAATTTGTGTGGTTCATTAAAAAAATGATAATTATGCAAATAATAATTTATTATTATTCCTCGAGTTGGTTCTCGTTCCATTATTTTGTCTACAATTAGCTACACAGGCTCGATCGCTAGAAAACCTAAAATTTAATTTTTGAGAGGCGCTCACAAAAATATAAATTATACATTAGAAAAATTGTATAATATGTACAAATCTTAGTCAAAATGGTACATGTCAGAAAATATTTTTCTAAAGGATCTTTAAATTTTTTTTCCTATTTCGAAAATAGAAAATTACTACATTTTGGGGCACAGAAAATTTAGGTCGCATTTTTTTTTTCCTATTTCGAAAATAGACCATTGTAGATTAATATTTCAAGAATAAATACAAGCAATAATCAACCTTAAGCATTAAAAAAATCGTTCGCCACTTTTTGCATAACTTTTTTTCCTGAAGAATATATAATTTCTTGTCCAACAGTGTGTTAAATTTTTTTAATTGAATTTTAATGGAAATTTAATAAGGAAAAATAAACAAAATATTAAGTAGCCTGAAATTATAAATTAGGGCAATAATGTGTACCGTACAATCATTCCAAATCATTTAAACTCAAACATTCAATCTTCTTTCAGTTTTGTAGCTATATACATAAAAGATTCAGCGGTGCTTAATGCTATATCACTCTTTTAAACAAACAATGATATATATAATCATGATAATAATAATAATAATAATAATAATAATAATAATAATAATAATAATAATAATAATAATAATAATAATAATAATAATAATCTGTGATTGAGTTTGTAAATTTTCTTTGCTTATATTCGATCTAGAATCAGAGGTCGCGGCCCAAATTTGGTATCTTGGTGCTAGATGAACTACAAGCTACCGATTTTTTACAAACATTATAATTAGTAAAGCATATGTTCCAGTTAGACTAAGCGACCACTGGCCAAACATTATCGATTCATGTTAATTGTTAAGTATACTACACAACTTAATTTTACGTTAATTTCTTACATGAAAGCCTAACAACAAATATTGATCGTGCCAAAATCTTTTATTGTTGACTTCGGAAGGTATTTGAAATACCATTTGAGGAAATGGTTAAAAAAAATCATCTTGCATCTAAACTTCTATACTACATTATTAAGTGTGAGACTCTTAGAATAACTATCTTAGATGACATCAAAATATTTATTTTCATAATTACCTTTCTTATCCTATTAAAAACTTGCTCGAGTCACTCCATATTTTACATAAAAAAAATCTAAACAAAATTTTCTTTTAAATCAAACAACTATTCTAGATTGAAAATAATCTCATGCTAACTGTTTACTATTATCTGATCAATTAAAATTATAGTAATACATACAACGAGTGTGCATTTTTTGCTAAGATCCTACAATATCTCCCATCATGTATATATTGGACCTCAGCCCAAACCACGAGCGACCATTCATGACATGTGGTATGAGTTGGTCTTATATGAATTAAAAGGTCGATAATTTTTAGTTTATCTGACACAAAAATCTCAAATATAGAATGTGATTTCGAGTTCAAAATCTAATCATAAAAATCCTTCCACACGCTAAAAAACAATGACAATAAAGACGATAGGTATGTTCAGAATGGGAGACATTATTAATATCGTACCCGCCATGTGGTAAGCACGTGACCCCTTTTCAGGTTGGTGCCCACGAACGTTCCTGTCGTAAGATGTCTAATTTTATTTTACTTACACCCCTAAAGTTTGTATTAATCTTATATTTAACTCTTGAAAATGTAAGATAAATATTAGTGTAAAATAGCTATTTTCACAAATCTCAAGAGGATAAATGCAACATTTAATTATGCTTTTACTTTAAGTTACTAAAAATCTCAGAGGTGATTGATATAATTATCCTTAAATTTTAATATGAAACTTATTTAATTTTCATTTAAGGGATTTTTTTTAAGAAATTCGTAATCCTCGGACACGTAGCGGCCCAAAACCAGTGGGGCAGGCCTGTTACCAAAACATCTGGGCCAAAAATGGGACTGGCCCCATTGAGACTGGGTTGCATTAATGTTGTGAAGAAGACGATAAACGCTTGCAGCTTGCATAAGTAAAAGGTGGTGAAATTCAAATTGCAAGTAAATGAATTTAAAATTAACAATTATAGGCCCCCATGTGTATTGGAGTAAACGGGGGATACATCACATGTGATTGATTACGAGCATTAAATGGTTTTTCCTGTAATTTCAATAGTTTTTATTATTATACTTTGACTTTTATGGTATAATTTAAGTCGATCGTATTCACAAAATTTTATTAAAAATTCTTATAAAACTGTTTATGAATCAATTGTAAGTCATGTCTTCAATCCGACTGTATTATTTTTTATTGTAAGTATGAACCGTCTCACATAAATCTGCATGAAAAAATTTCACCCAAGGGCAACTTCTTTCCATGTATATGGTATACGATTCCATTCTAGAAGCAACAAATGTGCAAATTAAGGAACCCGAATCTTATTCCTATAATAGTTAATTTAACAATATCAAATTATCAATCAAATCAAGATGATTTCAATAAAAAATAATAGTAATAATTTTTCAAATGTATGGACGAAGCTGACGGCATTTTTAGAAGAGAAGAATAATCTTCTATTGAATGGGTTTTTTTATTATGACTATTTGATGGAATGATTTTTTTAGTTAAAAATTTATTTCATATGTTGTTTATATAAATTTTAGCGGAATTAATTCCTTTCGTATTTTACTCGTGATAATATTATATTTAAAATATTTAACATATGAGTTGAATGTTATCGCTATAAACTTTACTATGTACAAAAACTTAAAACAACATTATTTTTTATGACATAAGAATCTTTTAATATACACGAGCTAAATTTCTAACCCGATTGATAGTAAACAAAGTTAGTCAGATAAATCTTACTGAACAATTCATATATGACAATCATCCGAAAAAATATTGACAAAGAGAATCAAACTCTTTAATTTTAGTTAAACATTCACCTATTTTATCGATAGGAATTCATCGTAACAACATTATTGATAACACTCAACAGGTCCAAGCTTTATTTGTGCTAATTTATTCATCATTTTGCATGATTGGTTTGTCGTTTGAAATTTCGTCGACAAGAAAATAAAAGAGAGCATTAATTGCCGATATATGACACAAAATTTGGAAATTTTAATGAAAATATACAATATAACGTTATTCTATAATTATCTAAACAAACACGTACAATTATTTAAACGACTTTGTAACCGTTGATCCCACGCTAAGCATCCACGCAAAACAAAAGAGTGTAATTTAAGGATATGCCTACAGAATTTTGTTCTTCCCTCCTCAAATACGCATTCTCGCGTTTTTTCCCCTTAAATTACCGTCATTCGATCTTCGCATTTTTCACTCCCTCTTGCAAACACGACAATAAGGTGAGAACCAGATCTTGATTTCTGCAGGTTTCTCATTTCTTGATCTGGGAAATTCTTGATTTCACGATCTCTGTTTTAGCTTCTGTGACCACAACGTTCTGCGAGGATTTCCCGCTTCTGATTTATTGAATCTATCGGGTTTTCTATCTTTAGATGCGTCGCCTTGTGTGCATGATCTGATGATTATTTCGGTCAATAGTTGGATGACCGGGGACTGAAATTTTTTCTGGGTTTTTTCTTGTCATTTGCTTGGGATAGTTGTTAAGCTGGATTTTCGAATCAAATCTACTTGAGGAATTCGAATTTTCATTCCAAGATGGGTGTCTCGTTTGTGAAAATGGGATGGATTTCTGGGATCTGATGATTTTATCGAGATTAATGGTTCATTTGTTGGAATTTCAAGCTTCTCTTTATGTTAGATTTTGTGCTGTCTATGCTTTCAGTGCTGAAATAATTTCATAAGTTGGTTAAGTAGATCTGAACAATTTCTCAATTTTGTGAAGTCCCTTTTAAGATTCACTTGTAATGGCCGAATCGTGGTCATTTTTCAGATATGAAGCTTCTATCGGTGAATTCATCTTGAATGGATACAATGTGTCGTGGTCAATAGACCACACCAAAGTGAAAAGACATCTATTTTATGTGTTCATATATGCTTATACGCAGTATCGTAAGTCTTCGACTTTCAGTAGTTTAACGTTTATTGATTAGAGACGTTGCATGGTGAAGATTTCAGACTTGCAAGATAAGTATTTGAATGTGTTCCAACGTAGCATTCAGGCGCTATCTTTTATCTGCTCATTGATCTTTTCTCTGAGAGTGAAGATGAGTATTTGAATGTTTATTGTTACAATTTTCACTATATCTGAGGATTGATTGCTACTTGGATCCGAATTGATCTGATTAATCTTCTTAAGATTGGTACTTCTGGTCTCTTTGCCATGTGATTTTTTTATCATTTGTTTGTATTGTAGGATAATAGTTTATACGAATAAAATCCTAACTGCACGGCCTGTATCTTGTGCTTGCAGACAATTTGTTACAATCGCTTTGTAGACAATCATGGGTACTGTTCTTGATGCTGCAAAAGAGGTATTTACTTTTGCTTTGCATCGAGATTTTCTTTAAATATTGTTGCGAGTTGTGTCTATAATTTTACCCCAGTCAAGAATTAGAAATTAAAGGTGCAGTTCCTTGTAATTTTTCTTTTAATTTACTGTGTATAAGATAGCTTGTGAAGATTTTGTTGAGAAAGGCAATCCTGACTTCAACCATGGGGCATGATAACTTTCTATTTTTCCTGAGTGAAAATTCAGATAAAATTTTCTATCCTCTATCTTTGTGCATATTAGTTCTTCACACGCATATATATGCAAGTATATATACTTCTATTAGATTAGGCATTCACATATACGCAAAATTCTGACTTCAACCATGGGGCATGATAACTTACTTCTTGTTCATCTCCAGATAGAATAAAGTAAAAAGTGCAAAGTTCTGTGGACAGTCCTTATATATAAATAAAATTTGGTGCAGGAAGCAATTGGAAGTGGAACAAACAAGAGCGTAACAGTTATTTTTGTCCTCGGTGAGTGTTTTTGTTTTGATTATATACTCCTGTATTCTTACAGTTTTTATGCTCTTTAGGTTCTTTAAGATAATCAGTGGAAAATAATCTTTTGTTCTTCCTCTCTTTGGTAATTTTGCAACTCAACTAAAAACGAAAGCAAGAATAATCGAAACAAATTTCATGGTGAAGATTGTTTTTCTCAAATAATCTGCATCTTCTTTTGTGTAATTAATGACCTTTTTTTTTCTCTCGAGCTTCAAATTCTGATGCTTTTCTGACCTATGGGTTGTTTCTCTGTTCTAACTCGAGTAGGTGGCCCTGGCAGTGGGAAGGGAACCCAATGTGCAAATATCGTCGAAAATTTTGGATTTACCCATCTTAGTGCTGGTGATCTTCTCAGAGCTGAGATAAAATCTGGTTCTGAAAATGGGTATGTATTCATTGTAGCCCCGAAACTCTAGAATCAGTAGTGAATTTAGTCAAATAAATAGTTTAGTTGGATTTTTTGAATTTTCTTCTGAACAAATAAGGTTTTGAATTTACTTTCTAATGTGTCGTAATTTCATTCTTGACCCTAGGCCCTCTTTCTTTGTTTGGTACTAGAAAGGTTTTGTATTTAAGACAACCTTGTTTTACATTGCCAAGCACTGATTAGTTCTTATTTGCTAAAACTGGTTTACGGAATCTCTGAATTGCATGCCTAGTGAATGTGATAATAATATTGGGATCGATGAGGTTGCTTTATTTTAAAGATATAGGTCTGTGTCAAAGGAACTCTATCTACAAAGTAATGCTGTAATTTTTAAACTGCTCAGTCTGGATAGACTATAATTCCTTTATGTTGCTTTGAAAAAAATTGTTGCAGTCAGATACCATTTAAAATTGTTCACCAACTGTTTGTCTCATGATATGTAGCACTATGATTGATAACATGATCAAGGAGGGGAAAATTGTACCTTCAGTGGTGACGATTAAGCTTCTCCAAAGAGCAATACAGGAAAATGGAAATGACAAGTTTCTTATTGATGGCTTCCCTCGCAATGAGGAGAATCGTGCAGCATTTGAGTCTGTAGTAAGTCTTCTTTTATACCTCTTCAAATCCCTCAAGGCAATCTGTGAAAGTTTCTTTTATCATAAAATCACGTTTCAAATGCTCGAGTAGGTTCATTTCATTGAAGGTTCCGAAGACTAACGTTAGTTATCACTAATTTTTCCCTCACTTTCATCTGATCCTCTCCGGCTTTGTACTCCAGACAGGAATTGAACCAGAATTTGTGCTTTTCTTTGATTGCTCGGAAGAGGAGATGGAGAGGCGCCTGTTGAACAGGAACCAGGTTTGACATATCTTTCATTGATTTTGTTGGCAAATTTTTACACTTCTCTTGAATCTTCATCCAGTTGTTTGAAATTGCCTGTTGTTTTGTTCTTTCCTTGGTTGAAGGGTAGAGTAGATGATAACATTGAGACAATAAGGAAGAGGTTTAAGGTCTTTTTGGAATCTAGTCTACCTGTGATCGAGTATTACAATGCAAAGGGGAAAGTCAGAAAGGTAAAGTTTCCTTTCATACTACCCTCAATCATATGTGCACAGGAAAGTTCAGAACACAGTATTCTTTTCCACCCTGCTCTCTAACATATGGGAGTAGTGAGTACCAAGGAATGTAATTGCTGTGTGAAGCAGAAGGATTTATTGGTTTTTGGGAAGGGCAAAACTTGTATTTTATAAACTTATATACCTTTCGCCATTTGACGATGTTCTACTTCCCCTGCTCTTCCCACACTGAGTCTTCCAACCATTATCTCCTAAGGATGAAGATTTTGGTTGTTTTTAACTTATGCTTCTTTTAATATAGATTGATGCTACAAAACCAATTGAAGAAGTTTTTGAGGACGTGAAGTCAGTTTTCACCACATTAGGCGACAAGGTAAAGCAGCATCATGCTTTAAAGAACTGCCTTCAATTTAATTCATGGAGAAGGAAATTTGTAAATTGGTTACCAAAATGCTGTTGGATGAGATGTATGATAAAATGGCACATTTATCTTTAATGAAGCAAAGAGAAACGCTCTTAAGCTTTGATATTTGTATGTAATTGGAATGAATTGATAATCATCAATTATTTATGTACTAAATTTATTTATGCCATCTTCCTACGAACCTTGCAATCACAGTGTAAGACTGTTAGGTAAGAGATTACCAAAAAAAACACGGCCCATTCAGGTGGCAAATGCTTTGTATTAAGACTTGAACAAATGGAAAATGAAATGGTAAAAATGCCAACACTTTAATATGAAAGCGGATTTCGTTATCTCTTTACGAAGATTATCCAGGATGTTCCTGGGAATTTAACTATGTTTGCATCAGGTAGTTAGGCTACTCCGTATTTCGTCACTCAGTGTATTGAACAGAATATTTAGCTGTGATACGACATGCATCATTTGTGAGAGGAACACTTTATGCTGTTAATAGATTTCTTTCCTAAATTGTGACAGGTTGCTGCATAGAGTTGCAACTTCAGCCATGATATTTTCTGCAGATTCAGTCCGGGTATATCACCAAAAATTGCTTTGATGTTATTTCGTTTTATTTCCTGATTTCTTTTCTTCACATCCATAGAAGAATATTTAGTAGTTTGAATTTTTTCTTTGATATTCACCCGGTGGGCTGTATGTTTTGTGCAATGGAAGGAGTTGTTTTAACTAACTGGAGTTAGCTTGTGTTGCAATATGTTTAAGTGATACATCATTGGAAATTCTCACCTGCTTGGCTATTATGCCATCCTCGCATCGTTAGACATAAATTACCCATGAGCTATGGATTTTCTTCTGCAGGTGGTCGGGTTTTCGCAATACTCTCTGAAAGTTGATGTTCTCCGTTAGTTTGTTTATACAGGCTTACTTTTCGATTTTGTTTTGATATGACAATAATATCGATGATTATTTGAACCAAATAATTATAGTGTGATGAATTTTTACTGGTATTTGTCATTGTATCTGACATTCTATATGACTTCTTTGTTCTTCCAAAAATCTATCACATAATTTAGGACCTGAGAGGCTTGTCAATGTTGAGATGCGTATTATTGCATGGATTTTGACGTTATTCCATCTTCAATTTCATCCCATAATCGAAAAGAAATACAAACCATAAACATCTGTGGGAAATCAAAATAATCATCACACTCATGAAATCACGCCAGATACGTTTGCATCTAAAATATAGGACGACACACACAAAAAACCAACATACCCGCATAAATTGTTGCATTAAACACAAGCAATTATAAATAGCAGATGTTTCGACTTCATTCTCCTGGCTTCGATTAATAAGAAAGGGGACGAAACCCGTGCTCGAGACTGGCTTGCCAGATCTTCTCGGTATCGAACATCGTGTTTCCATATTCATTCACGTTCCATTCTTTCATGGCATGGAGGATTCCGGCTATTCGCCATGCACTCATCACTCTTCTTGGCAACCAGTTCTGACATTTAAACAAATGATCAAAAGATTTCAAGTGAAAATTGATTGATATTTTTTTCCTGGAAAATAACATTAGACCCATAGGACCGCAGAAGGGAGACTATACTTATACAATGAAGTTCATTAATCACTTTTTATTCATTTCTCTATGAAACGGATTAACCAAATTAAATTGCTAGAGAAATCTCATACGTAGTTTTATAAAACCATTTTGAACGATCCTTCGCGACAAATGACAGGAGTATTACGACTTTGTATGATCGAGTATGGTAAACTAGGTTTTATATGTCAAGAAACAAGATGAAACTGGGAGACTTTTCATCTCTAACCTCACAAGAGTCGAGGTTTTCAAGATTCTTGGGAGCCAACATTGCTGGTGTATAGGTGTAGAAGCAGTCCCTGCGCAGCTTCTTAGGAGGAAACTGCGAAAAGGGAATGAAAGTTGTTCCTTTCGGGGCCTTAAGCTGCTCCTCTTCGTTTAGTCCATCTCCGACAAGCCATATCTGCTCAAATAATCACCAATTCTTTACTCATTTAGATCTCCATAATACAGGAGGCAAAAATAAAATCAGAGAGAAGTAAATATAACCTTCGGACCATTGGTTTTGGAGAGAACTAAATTTTTTGCAGCTTCATTGCTCAGCCTTGCTTTTAGACTTTGATAATCATCTTCACGCAGTGTAAATACCTATTATGTTCCTAACAGATCAGGGATTTTTAATACCAAATGAAATGGGAACATCATAGTTCTATCATTTTTTCATGTCTGTAACAAAAAATTATGCATAGATTTTTATCTTTATTCAATAATTATGACATAATCAATGCCGAATCATTCAGCTTTTTCAAGGATATTTTTTCCATATATTTCATAGGATAAAAGAGCATTTCAATCTGATCACGTCATAGCTTTTCATACCCCAAAGGCTTTAAAATCCCTATATATTTGTTAACATACCTGGATACCATGTTGGCACAAATCAAGAGCAATAGCATAAGCAACCTTCGATAAGTCTCCCCTCAGGACCACCTGTGTTGTACCTTTTGGGATGCTGTTCAACACCACAGCGACAGCTAAACTACTCCCATCTACGAGCTTCACCTTCAAACCAGGGTGCTTTCTCACGAAAAGCTCACCACTTCCATTAAGCCCTTCTTCCTGCGCACGTACATGAAAGTTTGAAAGATACAAATATGTTACAAGGTCTTGTTTTTTTTCTTTTGGAGAATGTAAATGTTGTAGATTTGATTCTTGCCTGATTCAATAGGCCCAGGCTCAACACCTTGATGCCCTTCTCCTCAGCTTCAGTTATTGCATCCTGAATCATCTTATTGATCGACTCCCTTTGCCATTTCATGTAATACTACAAGCAGTCACGTAACCGACAATATATTAATCTCATTTAGAAGGTTGAATGAAATATTAAAAATTTGGTGGGACAAAACCCCAGAAAAATGTTATTAGTAAACCTTTTGTGCGTGCGTTCTACCATCCCATAGGCCATATATATCGGTTTGTGGAAAACTGAAGTTACGAAGTATTCATACTTAATGTTAAATTAGCCTCCTTACCTTGTGGGCTCAACGTAATATTATAAAGCAGAGTCTATCGTTCGCCATGGACATTCTAAACATATGTCTACCAGGGAAGAATGAATGCATATCTCCGGTGCAGAAGCTTGAAACAATTGTAAGATTGTGTAATGTACGTCTCTAAGTATTTCCACAATTCATTGCGCAAAGTTAATATGCATGTCCAAACGCATGTGAAGTAATTATACATACTAAGAATTATATTGTTAAGAGTCTAGCTAGCCAGTAGATCCCATAGTGTAGCCCCTGCAGCTACGGCATGAAAATGGCCAGTCTCTTTGCATTTTGATTAAAATGGTGTATAAGAACTTAAAATATGTAACATGTATAGAGATATGGAAGCAACGTTTACTTGAACAGTATATTTCGGAATCGCCCACGTCTGCAATTTTAGGTCATTGAAGATGTTCCTCTCAACAATAAACGAACGTCCATAAATCCTGGCGATCATCATAGACCAAAGCGTGACGGGCCACATCAACCTTAAGTACCACTTCGACTTATAAGGTTCAGAGGCCAAATATGCGAAACCGAGGCGAAGATAATATATGGACTCGGGTGTAGTTAGATGCGTCAAGTACACCACATCGGGGGTGTCTTCCTTTCGTTGAAGTGAAGTTTCATACAACGTGTCTGAAGATTTGTCCATCGTACCATAGATATAGTCGTATAATGGCATGAAAAGGCAGTAATTGGTTCGAAACTGTGTGTGATGAAGGGAATGATACCTGTGTCAAGAAATAAGTAAGTTCGTTTTAGTCCTATAATACACAAAGGTCATGTACATATTGAGCGTATTCTCGATATTAAAACAGTAAACTTCATCTCACTTTGGGTACAGTAAACTTGATAGCCAAAAAAACCCTTCATCTATGTAATAAAAAAAATAGCGAGCGTTTTATATATTTCCAAAGACGTGTAGGTGTCTCAAGGGCCTAAGGGTCGTAGCTAAGGTTATTTTGCATTAGCTAGGGAGGTTGAAGATGACCTCTTAATAAAAAAAAATTACTATTATATATATAATAGTTGATTTTAAAAAATAATAAAGGAAACTAATTACATAAAACAACAATTTTCATACAAACGAATTCAAATGTAGTAAAAAAATTTATGGTTCTTGTTCTTTAATCCTTATCTGAAAGTGTATATATATATATATTCATATTTAAATACAGACTTGTAAGTTAATTCACTTGATGTATTTTTGGATAATTAAAAAGAAGAAGCAATCTTATACACATTATTTATAAGTTCATAATTCAACTTAGTTGCATTTATATAAATCAATAACTTCAATTTCTCGAGACTTCAGTTGTAAAATGGCAAAATAAAGCTCCTGAGTGAATTTGATGCGACGCACATTTAATGGGAATTGATTTTCTTCAACCAATCCATCATACTCTGTATTGAACAAATATATATATCGCGAGATTATGTTCTCTGCCCTACAACGTTGTGACTAAAAAACATTGGCGTACGCTCGCAGCACATGAGGCCAAGAGTTCATTAAATGAGAATATAATGAATAAACTTTTGAAAGAATTGAATTTTTGCGAAAAAATTTAAAATAAAATCTTCTTTTAAGGAAAAGAAATATGCTAAAACGTGTATGCATGATACATGAATCTTACATTATAATATTAGTCACTCGTCTTAATTATTAGTTTGTGCACGTGTCGCGTGCTTGTATAGTTGTTTTTTTTTTTAAAAAAAAATGGAGCTTTATTAATTTTGATTGTAGTCACTTTGATTTTTATATTAAAACACTTAATTAATATAGCATAAAGATATTCAAAATCAAATATTAAAAAAAGTTCATAATAACATATGAGCTATAGGTGGAAGAGTTAAAAGAAAATACTTACGAAGGTGTGTAGATGAAATACTTGAGGATAGGAAACGTAGAGAAGAGGGACTTTGGAATGAGCTCGAAGTTGCAGTGTCCCATGTTGTTCATGAAATCAATGTAAGTAATATAACCAGCAAACGATAGGATGGAAGCAGTCCCAGAGAGCACAGTCACAAGAACCGGTATCGCAAATAGTGCAAAGTATGCCACATGCTCCGCGAATGGGTGAATCACAGCTGCAACCAAATATATTAGTATTCAGTAAAAGTTTTCACCCACATGCATGCAGACTGATGAAAACGAGTTTTGACATAGAATTCTTACATGTGATGGGCTCGGTGACGATGGAGGAGTGGTGGTGGGAATGGTAGCGAGTGTAGAGGAAGTGGTGGTGCAGCGCCCTGTGCAGCCAATAGTAAATGAACTCCACCGGGCCCGTGTGCAGCAAAATAGTGATGATCACACCATTTGTTCTCCACCACGGCAAATGTTGACCTTGTTCCACGTACATGGACCCAACATATACCAAAAGCCCATTGAATATGATTTGGTCATCCCTAAAAACACAGTTTTCAAACCTCTTAATCGATCATTACATCCAGCTATTAAAATATTCAAAAAAAAATAAAAAATGATAGATTCTATGGTTTTCCTCATTGGCCTCCCAAAAAATTGAGAGCCATATTGGAAATCTAAGGAGAATATATTATTTATATATAAAAAAGTAATTGCCACCACCCATGTGGTGCAGCGGCATATATATAATCTCCCTCATGATGTGGGAGGGTCGAGCCTCCAGGGCTTAAACCTTGACAAGAACACAACTCCTCCCAACCGCGCGTGTTGAATGAAAAAATTAGAAAAATTTGGTCCACCCTTGCCATACTTTTGGTCCACCATTGATCCAATCAACAGCAAATCCAACACTACCCCCGGCGGAAAGGTAGTTCAAAGTTTTGTAGAAAATTAGAGAGATTAATTACCAGTTTCTTTCTCTGTCAACTTGCTCGAATTCAATGGTCTTATCGACAATTCTGTTATTCCCTTTGGCAGTTCTGTAGCGAGAGAGTGTGATCCAAATTTGGTTGTGAAGCATTCTCAACAACAAGTATGGGAATATCAGAAAATGGGACAAATCCCTCTCGTTTTTGTCCTTCACCATGAATGAGTATGTTTCGTGTACTGCCCATGGAGCCAATACCAAGTACTGCAGCACCAAAAAAAAATCAATTATAATTAAAATCCTAAATCAAAAATTTATATATTATACTAAAAAAGAAAAGAAAAGAAAAGAAAAGAAAAAACAAAGGTTTACCTTGAAGTCTCCAAGCCAAGTCCATGGCCATTCTGTAAGGACGCCTGGTTTGGTAGCCATATTTTAATTTTCGTCGCTGTGCTGCTATTTCTTCGATCTAAGTCTCTTTATTTATAACTCAACACAAATAAATACAATTGCAAAAGCTATACTTTGGAGTGTCATGCCGCATTGAATTGTGACAACAAGTCATACTACATATAGAACAAGATTTGTATAACAATTCTTATAATACGAAAAATTAAATACAAAATTTTATTTATAAAAATTTCATGATAAATTCAATGCAAAATATCATGATTTAATATAATTGTTGTAAATATTCACGTACCATATATATGTTGTAACTTTAACATTATTCACTAGACAATATTATAATTTTAGTTATTTTCCTTAATAATATAACATTTTGATTTACCTTTAAAAAATATAGAAATGGTATTTACACTACAAAAAATGTTCATAATACTCCACCTTGCCTAATTGATATATAATTAGACAATATAACTCTTTGTTGAGTGAAACGTGTATAGGTTAGACTAGTACTGAGACCTAAGAAGTTCTCATGTGTCAAGATGTTGATGTTGTGCCGCTTGATCTCGTTGGCTAGGTGGTTTGAAAGAGTAACGTCATATCTTAACATGTAATAATATATATGTTAGGAACAAGTCGATAGTAATGAAATAGTGAGACTGATTTTTAAGGGATATGATAAATAATCAGCAGATATACACGCACCTCCTTGGAATTATGGATCTAACAGCCCGACCTATTAACACACAAGTAAGTGCACTCTGCACTGCCACTAGTATAAGAAAATAAAGTTATGCATTGGCTAACAACTATAACTTTTGGGTTAGTGGTAAGCGTTTTATCCTAACAATTACTATAAGAGATATGTTATGAGTTCAAGTCTCCCAAGAAACATTTTTATATACTTATTTGGGGGGATGGTGGACCTAGCGTGCATGAATGAGAATAGTAATGAGATGTGTGATCTTCTGGAAGTTCTCATTCGTCAAGCTATTGATGTAGTGCCACTTGATCTGGTTGGCTAGGTGGGACATAAAAATGTGACGCTATATATTAATGGGTAATACTTTCTCTACTAGGGACATGACCGACAATAGGAAAATGGTAAGATTGATCTCTAAAAGATATGAGGCAACATCAATAGATAGACATGCACCTTCTCGGAATCATGGCTTAACAAGCCGAATTATTAGCACCTAAGTAGGTACACTACATACTGCCATAAGTATAAAGAAGTAAAGTTGCGCTTCAGCTAACACATATAGTTTTTGACCTAGTGTTAAATACATGATGCTAACAACCTTATAATATATTTTTCCTTGCACGGTAAAATTTTAATTTACCTGAAAAATAGTTTCAAATACAATATGGCCGTATGTCAAACGGTTTTAATTATTCAAACAATAAAACTCAATATATTCAAAAAATAAGACAGATATTAGTATGCATATAAAAAATATTATTCAATTCTTTACAAACATATATAAGTTATTGGGATGAAAAAATTGTTTTTACTAAAATTTAATTAAGTTTGAGATAACATACAAAATATGTTGATACTTGATGGAGAAAAATAATAAAAACTAATGAATGATCTTACCTTTAATTTTTAAGTTTTAATTATATTTTATATCTTATTCCAAGATTTAATAAAATTTTGACTTATCAAAATAATTTACACCCCAATATTTTCATGTGTTTTCTATAAAATAAAATAAAATTAACCAAAATTTTTTATACCTCTATTGAAAGTCTAAAACCAGGGATAAAACATTTAATATCAAAATAAGATTTCCGTAATATTATATTTTTTGTTCATGACAAAAACATATGATACATTTTTAAATATTAAAGTTTTAGTTGTTGGCATCCACAAAAAGTAATGCATTTGAACTTTTACCGTAAATCCAAAATTTATAATATAAAGAAAGTAAAAATAAGGGTCATTTTGTCTGTTAATTATTTAAATAGAAAATGTGAAGTGTTGTTTAGGAGCGTGTGTGTACATAGTAGGTTTCTTGTGAGACGGTCTCACGGATCTTTATTTGTGAGACGGGTCAACCCTACCGATATTCACAATAAAAAGTAATACTCTTAGCATAAAAAGTAATATTTTTTCATGGATGACCTAAATAAGATATTCGTCTTATAAACAATGATCCGTGAGACAATCTCACACAAGTTTTTGTCACATATATATACTCTGGATTTTTTTAGGAAAAATACATCAACTTCATCAATTGATTGTTCAACCCGAAACCCGAAATAATCGATTCAACTTCAACAATTGATTGTTCAACCCAAACCCGAAATAATCGAGATGGGATAATTAGTATCCTCTAAAAGCATCTCTTGAGTAGATGCAAACTTAATTTTGAATTCAAAACATAATAATATATACAAATCCATGAAATCAACGGACCCCTACTAATTCTTTGGTTTTCAACAAGGGCTTAATTTGTGTACGAGCAGGTGCAATATAATATCAACTAAATTATTCATGTGCAGCTGATAAATTTTCATTTGTTGACAATACATAGTTAATGAATCAACTTGTTACTTTACGTACAACATAGGGTGGATGCAGCTTATAAACAAACAATATTGTGTCAAACGAAAACGATTGGCACGTGTCGTTGCTTTATATGCATTTAATCATTCATCACACGTTCGAATACATATTTACAAGGTTACTCTATCTAATTTTATACGTAATAGCACTCTTCTTACCTATGTTTTATTGTAAGATGTTCAATTGACGATCTGAATTCACGATATTAAAAAAAAAACATTAAAAAAAAGTGTTACAACGTATGTAATATAAACTTATAGACTCTAACTATATTGTCGGTAGATTCCTAGCTAGGGATGATGTTTGATTTGATGGATACATGTACCCGTGCATTTGGACTTACTCGGTTTCAATGCGTAAAGAGTACATACTCGTTTTTGTTTTTGTTTTTTTCCTTTTTGTTTTTTTGTTTTTTTTCCTGAAAAATGAAGATTGTTTAGTTCCTTTCTCGTGAATGGTTGCATTGCATTCATTGTGGGAAGTGATTTGTGAGTTGAATATGTATGCCAAAATTTTGGTACCACTACTGGATACATAATAACTAGTATAGTTAACGATTAACTACATTTTATATATATATATAAAAATCTATAAAAATGTTTTATAATAATACTAATTTAATGTAGGCAAAAACTCGTGTGAGACGGTCTCACATGTCGTATTTTGTGAGACGGATATCTTATTTGGGTCATCCACGAAAAGACATTACTTTTTATGCTAAAAATATTACTTTTTATTGTGAATATCAGTACGGTTGACTCGTTTCACAAGTAAATATTTGTGAGACCGTCTCACAAGACACCTGTTTTTTAAAATAAAATAAGAAGAAAAATCATAAAATTAATTTTTTTTATGTTCCCTTTTTTTAATTATTATTATTATTATTATTATGTACTAAAAGGGATAGATTTTTTGGGTTCGAAATAAATAGCATTAATTATGGGCCTTGTCCAGTGCGACATGAATAGCTTTGAATGTGAGTTGGTTCCTTGGCTGTCCTATGATTCTTCTAGGCCAAATAAAAAGTGACGTGTTGGAGAAGGCTACTGTATATTAAAAATCCGCCATTTATTGTTGTGGTTGAAAGCATTTGGGCTTAAATATTGTTTTCACGGCCCACTCTAACGGTACCGCTTAGGTCTGACAACCCATCAAACCACAAAATTACTATACTGTCCCTTCTCTCTCGCAAAAACTCCACTAATAAATCAGTAGATTTTATTTTTATTTTTTAAAAAAAATATATCTACGAACTATAAGAAATAGATTATTGATATCCACACTAGCAAAAATCCTGTCATTCCTTGTATTCTTGCTTCGGTCATCCAAGAGTTCCCTTTCTAGGCTTTCTTAAACAAAGTTCGTAGTACAAAAAAAACTCATGTGAGATTATTTCATGGGTCAATTTTGTGAGACATATATTTTATTTAAGTCATACTTGAAAATTATTGTTTTTTAATATCAAAAGTATAACTTATTATTGTAAATATGATCATGGTTGACTTATCTCACGAATAAAAATATGTTAGAACGACACCTACTCATTCCATAAAACTCGACTACGTGTCTACTGTGAAATTTTGATCAATAAAATTTACATTTTCCCAACAAAAAAAAAAATACAAAGAAACTAGTGTTCAAACATCAGAACCATAAAATATACAAGTCTGATCATATATTTACCAAACAAAGTCGATCCTCGGTTAATAACCATCCGTAAGCTTTCAGCCGTAATTCTTAACTTAGTTCTTCTTGAATCATTTTGTACCTAATTATTTATTAAAAAATAAATTATAAAACGATTTTTTATGTTTAATAAATTTTAATCTATTAGACATTTATATCTTATTGTGGATATGCAAGGATCGGAGCATGCGCGGGCTCCATTGCTATCATTCCAATGGATTAAAATGAAAACTCTATAATTATTTGTAAAAAAAGTGCTCTAAATGTAGGCTGAGGTTAAAATTAAACCCTAGTGATAATAGCTCTTAACCCGGAGACGAGTAGGTCTCTTGTGAGACGGTCTCACGAATCTTTATCTGTAAAACGGGTCAATCCTACCGATATTCACAATAAAAAATAATATTCTTAACATAAAAAATAATATTTTTTCATGGATGACCCAAATAAGATATCCGTCTCATAAAATACGACACGTGAGACCATCTCACATAAATTTTTACCTCAAAGACCCGACTAATCCATTGACAGGGTTACATTGAATAAGGTTTAGGTCTTGTCATTATTATCCACAAATAATAATAATTATAATTCAAGGTTTGGTTTACCAGTTCACCTACCTTTTTGACAAATTATGAAAAAGATGTAATATATACCAAATAATAATTATAATAATAATTATTATAATTTAAAGTTTGGTTTACCAGTTCACCTACCTTTTTGACAAATTATGAAAAGAGGTAATATATACTTTTCATCTAAAAATTACACGACCTCGTAGCTACTAGATCATCGGTGACTTTAAGTACTAAATTATATAAAATAAAATATTTTTTTATTGGATGTAAGTTCATATCATTATTCAATCTGGAAGCTACTCCCTATAAAATTAATATGACACTTGAATGCACAATAAATAATTGTAATTAAGGTAACAACGCAAAAAAAATAAAAAAAGTGCTGTCACTTCTGTTAAACGTTCAAATCAACTTATCAAAACTCAAAACCGATCAAATCTAGTAATTTATTCAATTGTTATATAATTATTGATGTAGGACAAAGATTGCTCGTGGCGTTTATACTGTCGTATGATTTAAAAATATTTGAGTTTTAACTTATCTTTGTCGTTTGTATTTTATCATATCGTGTTGAGTCACGTTCATGTATATTTTGTTTTAGATTGCGTTTATATTTAGTTGTTTTTTTTATTATATGTTATGCATAATATTTGGTTTTCATATGTTTGGGTTTAATTGTAGACAATGTGATCAAGAAATGTTGATTTCAGGGACCAAAGTCGAGGAGCACGCGCTAGGACCGGTGAAATTGTTCGCCCCAACGCACACAATAAGGAAAATAGAGTCGATTTGCGAGTTAGGCATGCTGGATGGACAGTTATGGCCGCTCTAGCGTGCGAGAACAAAAATAATAATAATACTGCGCAGAGGTCGGTCAGGGCGGGCAAGTCCATCCGCCCCAACACGATCACGAAAGAATAAAAATATTCATTGATTTCTTTCCAACTTCTTGATGGCCACCTACCTGGAAAGCCCTAGTACATTGTTTCAAAGATATTTGGATAGCTTGGGAGAGTTTTTTTTATCAACTAGAGAGAGCTGTCATGCTGAAGGAAAGAACCTGAGTCAAGGAACTTGAAGAATTCGAGATTTTCATTCAGCGTGTCTTTTGTTCTTCATCTACTCTAGTATTTTTTGTTTGAAAACTTTATTTTATTTATTGTTTAAATATTTTATTATGATTTTTAGTTGCTAAATCTTTTATTTGTTTGGATTTAAAGGGATCATATCACGAAACTTTTTCTTATATAATCAACTGTCGACTTTTGCATATGCTTGATTGTGTTATTATCTTTCACTTTGTTATTAAATTCCAGCTAACTTTGATAATATTTTATATTATGAATGAAGTCGAGAGAATAATTTGCAATATGAATGAGTAACACAATCCATGGATTTATAATTTGCATAGACATATGAAATTGAATAAACCTTGATAGTTATAATATAATAGGTGGAAAGCTAGGGGATTCTACGAATCTTGTTTGCAACTCACATTTGATAAATAGTTAAAAATATTTAATTATTTCATTATATCGAGTTAGTTTAGCATATCTTGAGAAAGAATGTTACTAATTTAGGGGATCCTGTCAAAAGCCGAAACAAAGATCAAAATCAGTTATATACATTAGCAAGGTATAAATGAGCGAAATTCCCAACAAATTTTACGTCTAATTGATTTAAAAACTTCATTTGAAATTGTCTATTATTACTTATTTTTGGATAACTCAAAATTCAAACTTTTGTCTACACTTTACTAAAGATTAATTAATTTTGAAAATAATAATCGTTTAATATAGTGTTTGTGAGACGATATCCGTACTTCATACGTTCTATTATAACTTGTTGCGCTTTATTCAAGCATAAAAGATTAAAATTTTATTTGGAAATTTACCGTGCAAAGAAAGCTCGATCAACAATGTTATCACAAGTTATTGATTTTTCGTAAAACGTTACAATCCCTCCTATTTGTCAGTAATTAATCGATTTTCGGTTCTGTAAAATATTGATTATATCGGTTCCAGATTTGGTGTTTTTACACAAAGAACAACGATTAAAAATTTCCCGTGACTTGATGTATCTCTATTTTCACGTGAAAAAATGTATGCTGTCTTTTAAAGGTAAAATACGAATTGTTTGTTACGAATTTTCCCCCCAAAAATAAATAATTAGCAGCGCCTAGAATCTCTATACGGATGGAAATTTGGCCACCCAACCAACAATAAACAGCAAATTTTAAAATTTCATCCTTATTATAACTCTAAGCAAAAATTTATGTCAGATTGTTTCACGGGTCATATTTTGTGAGACATATATCTTATTTGAGTTATCCATGAAAAAATATTACTATTTATGCTAAGAGTATTACTTTTTATTGTGAATATCGGTAGAGTTGACCCAGTCTAACAGATAAAGATTCGTGAGACCGTCTCACAAGAGACCTATTCATTACTATAAATCTGGAATAATTACATTGGAAATTATAGTAGAAATAGGATACTTTACCTACAGACCAGGTACATAAACGACGTACAATAAACTCAACCACGATAATTAATAAATAATATTCAACTTGATTATTAGACTTTCCTCAGTAATCAAAGTAAGTAGAAAATTACTGACAATTGACCTTAATTGTTATTATGTGCATCGGAAGCGAAATTAAACTATCCTAATTAACCTGGCTAATTAAAGAAATGTAAAATATCGAATTAATGTGGATTGAATTTCTTTTTATTTATTTTTTAAAATAAAAATTGACTTATTGGCTTAATTCTTTGGTTAGATTCAAGATTAAATATATCAATCATCTCGTACTCTTTTGACATTGTATACACCAATAAAGTATTCACAAGATAATGACACTCATTTATAAGTTGAGAAGTATTTAAAAGAGAAATTATAATTTATTCTTAAATTATGTTTGCAATATACTTAGAAATTTAAGGAATATATGCTTTTAAATATTAAAACAATATTACAAAGGTGTGAGATGTCCGTCTCCTTTGACCAACAAGAAAAAGGTCTACATGGTTCGAGATTATTCTGGGTTGTATCTCAAGTATTTGTTTTTTATGATATGGTGAAATGTTATTTTTTGGATCATCAACATATATGTCAATTTCATAAAAATGTGAGAAAATCACATTATTTAATAGTATTGAAATAGGAAAAGCACTCCATAAAACAATCTAAACAATAAAATGGTTGCACTAAATTATACCACGCTGGGATGGACCTAGACAAAGGAAATTGCCTCCTCCGAAACGTCCGATAACTCTTCAACTTCTGCCTCATGTTCCTCCTCTTCGCCATCTCGCAAAGTTTCTCTTCTTCGTGGAAAAAAGGAAGACCGCTTTCGGGGTGAACCAAAAGGAAAAATTGAAATAAAAAAATTAAGTAGACTGGAAATAGGATCCCAATCGCCTCCATTCACTGACCCACCGATCTTACTCTTCAATGTTTTTCTCTTTCCCTCGATCCTGCTCGCGTAGTAGCAAATAAACATCTTGATCCTCTGTTTCACACTTCTTTGATATACATACCGTCTATTTTAGATGTAACTTTAATCAACAATATATAAAAGGATGAAGGGACCTAACTTGGAAGAAATGATCCTTCATGAGTATTCTATATATAGTTATTCAATTATGACACTATATTTTATCTGTATACACATGCAAGATGCATAGATAAAGTATTTGAATATACAATATATACCATGAAGTATGTCTCTCAACCTAAGATCGTGAAACTCATTAGGAAGTGCATCATATATTTTAACCAGGTTCCTAGTCGAACCAGCAGCCTAAAATAAAGATAAAAGTCGCTTGAGCTCAAAACTAGCATATGTGATGTGAACGCCATATTTTTTGGCAAGAACATGGAGATGCCCATTCATACAGATGAATGATCATATGATGATTCAATGAAACCCTCCATCAGGCTGTCCAAGTGATTCTTACTTATCGAATAGAATAGTCTGCGGTTATGATTGTACATCATTAGTCTTTTGACTCGGGACAATGTAGAGGTTATACGTACTAGCATGCACTTTGATTCGTTTACCGACACCATTGAGGTAGGGTCGTAGGGATGGCAATGGGTAGGGTATGAGTCGGATTTCATACATCTATCACATACCTATTTATTAAATTCATCCCCATACACATCCCCATATCCATCGGGTAATTTCATCATCATTCTCATATCCATCGGATTATTAGATACTCATACCCTACCCAAATACCCTATTATTATATACAAATGAATTTTTTTAAATTTAAATTGTTTCAATGAAGTTATGAATATTTAAAAAATTATTTAAATGAACAATAAGAAAAATTATTAATGATAAAAATTTACAAAATAAACTTTATAGAAAAAATAACAAAATATTAAAAGTAGTTTATATTAGTTGAACAAAAGTATGCAATTCAACAAAAATATAGTAGAATTTACATCATATCCAAAAATTCATAATTCAATTGATTAATCATCTATGGGCTACCCCTAGTTTAATCGTATATAAAAATTATCAACCCAAAATCAAACTAGATCGGTTTATCTCCGAACTAATCGTACATGTCTTCATCACTTAACATTGTAGAAGGAATACAATGAACTAAGGAACACGTGTCTTCATCTCCGAACTAATCATACATGTCTCTGAACTAAGGAATACGATGAACCATAATCAAGAAATAAGGTAATTTTCAATTTTTGATATCAAACATGGAATAAACTTATCAGTGGAGAAGATGAGAAATTGAATAAATAATAAAAGAGTGGTAAAACCTTGAAACGTAAAAGTGAAAGTGAAAATGAGGGAAGAGAAAAGAAAAAATACTGATTTACTCGGATTTGAGAAGATGAATTTTTAATATAAATAAATATAATTATTATATATATACATATATACATACATATATATATATATTTATATATATTAATTTAAACGGGTAATCGGGTCGGGTGTGGGTCGGATTATATCAAACCCGCCTCCATACCCGAATCCGAAAATCCCTGATAAGTGCAAGATTTACACTTAATTTATATTAGAATCCATTTTGAATTATGCTTATTTCGAACAGAATTATGCGTTTTTGGTTTGTTTTTGTTGTCAATTCAGGAATGGTGAAAACAGCGGATACGAAGCCGAGCAGAGACAAGAAGACTAGCGCCATGAAGTCCTCGGACAGTAGCTAGCGCGCGGTAGCGCCACATCACGCGCAGCCGCACGCAATGATATGCAGGATGATCGACCAGTGGTGCGCGCGCCATCGCGCCAGATCTCGCGCTAGTCGCGCGCACAAGGATGCAGCAGAAGACCCGAGAGCAGCGCGCGGTCGCGCCAACTCTCGCGCTCCCGCGCGCACACATACACGGGCTGATGAGCAGCACGGCACGCGCAGCAGCGCCAGAACTCGCGCCACCGCGCGTACGCCGCGTCCAGAAACATATATAATGCGCGAATCGTCTAGGTCAAGGGGGACACGCAGCCGTCACTGGAGAAATACCTAGGAGAGCTGGAACAGTCAGGAGACGAAGATCCGGAACGCAAAGATCGATCGCAGATACGAAGAACGACGGATCTGGACACAGAGACGACACTTCGGATTTGTCTTTTATCTTTCGTTTCTTTTTATTTTCGTGTAACTCGATGCCTAGAATTACAAATATGTCTTGTTTTCTCTTGGATTTCGTGATGAACTAATCTCCTATTCTAGAGAATGATGTAACTTTGTGGACACGATAATTTGACGTGGTTATTTTATTTGATTGAATTCCATGTTATGTTTACTTGTGTTCTCTGTACTTAATGCACTGCAATTTACTGGCCATAAATTGTTTGTTATTTGATTAATTCTACAACTCGGGAGAGAAACTAGGATTATAGATCATTAGAACACATCGTTAAATGTTTATAGCGTTCGGAAGGCGTATAACTTTAGCGAGGCTTAGTAAGAACATTGTTTGCATTTATCTTTTAAACTTAGATTTTTATTAGGAATAATAAAAGTGAAGTTTAATCGGTACACTTTATTCGTCACTTGGGAAAGGGGAATAAAACAATTAAGTGTTCTTGGCCATTAAACGATTGGAATTCAGGAATAATAATTCAACTGTGAAGAATTGTCGTGGAAACTTTGCGAAATCATTTCTCTAGATATTTTCTCTCATTGGTAATTCTCAATTCGGTGATTTAATTAAGTCATTGTTTTCTAGCTATTCAATTAAACAAACCAATTTGATTATTGATTTTTCTAAATAAAGTCTTGGCTATTTTAATTACAAGCATTGATATACATTTTTATACACACTCCTCGTGGGAACGATATCTGTACTCTAACCAGTACTAAAACTTGGCACCGTATACTTGCGGTAGTGAAAACACGCAACAAGTTTTTGGCGCCGTTGTCGGGGAGTGTCAAATTTGAATTTATATCAGTATTGTTACCAATTAGTCTAGATTTCAATTTAGAGCTTTTATTTTTATTTCATATTGATTTAGTTTTTCATTTTTTCTGCTTGACAGTGTATGCTAAGATCGCAAAACCCTGACTTGCTTATTTTTGATCCGGAAATCGAAAGAACTGCAAGAAGATTGAGAAAAGCAAGAAGAGAAGAGATCCAAGCAATGGCTGAGAACAGAGAAAATGACAGACACGTCCCGCCAGAGGCTATTCCTATCAGAGATCACTTCCGACCAGTGATCAACAATCACTACTCTGGTATTGCAAGAGGGACGATCAACGCAAATAATTTTGAATTGAAGCCAGCCCTAATTAATATGGTTCAGCAAAACCAGTTTGCTGGGACTGCCACTTCTGATCCTCACGTTCACTTGAGGACATTCTTGGAGATAACTGATACGGTAAAGATTAATAATGTTCCTGATGATATTATTAGACTGCGTTTGTTTCCGTTTTCTCTCAGGGATCAAGCTAGGGGATGGCTCCAATCGCTTCCCTTGGGAAGTATCACAACATGGCAGGAGCTGGCGACGAAATTTCTAGCAAAGTACTTTCCCCCTGCAAAGTCTGCGCAGTTAAAGATTGAGATTAGCACGTTCAGGCAGACTGATTTTGAACAATTGTATGAGGCATGGGAAAGATACAAGGAGTTGTTGAGAAAGTGCCCAAACCATGGTTTCGAAGACTGGGTGCAGATTGAATTATTCTACAACGGTCTAAATGGGCAAACAAGAGGAACAGTGGATGCTGCAGCTGGTGGCACGATTTTTGCTAAATCTCCTGAGCAAGCTTATGACTTGCTCGAACAGATGACGATAAACAGCTACCAGTGGCCGTCGGAAAGGGCAGGAGTAAAAAGGACAGCTGGAGTTTATGCGGTGGATCCCATTACGTCACTCACTGCACAGGTATCTGCATTGACCACTCAAATAGCCGCGATGAACAAAGTGAGTACATCTGACATCGAAGGTCCATCGATGGTTGCTGAAGAGCTATCCACCCCTGAAGAAGCACAGTATATCAACAACAGAAATCAGGGTGGATATGGAGGATATAGAGGTAACCCTCCCCCTAACACTTATCATCCTGGATTAAGAAATCACGAAAACTTTTCTTACGCAAACAATAAAAATGTGTTGAATCCTCCACCGGGGTTCAATACATCAAAGGGGGAGGGAAAGCCTTCATTGGAAGATTTGGTAGGATCATTTGTTACTGAGTCTGGAAAAAGGATGGCGAGAACCGAGTCTCGTCTGGACAACATGGAGACTCATATGGGAAATATGGGGGCCACAATGAAATCTCTGGAGACACAAATCGGACAGTTGGCCAACGCCTTGAGAGATCAGAACAGGGGTCAATTTCCTAGTAACACGGAGGTTAACCCAAAAGAACAGTGCAAGGCAGTCACTTTGAGGAGTGGGAAGGAATTAGAGGTACAGAATCCCAAAGAGAGAGTGGACAGTGGGAAGACAGTTGAAGAAGGTGAAATGGAGAAATCCACGGCTGAAATCAAAGTTGAACCACCTCCAGTGTATAAGCCGACTCTACCCTACCCTCAGAGATTCAAGAAGAAGAGCTTGGATGATCAGTTTGCAAAGTTCTTGGAAATTTTCAAGAAGATACACATCAACATACCATTTGCTGATGCTTTGGAGCAAATGCCGAACTATGCCAAGTTTATTAAAGATGTGATGTCTAAAAAGAGGAAGTTGCAAGAGTTTGAGACAGTGAAGCTTACTGAGGAGTGTAGTGCCATCTTGCAAAAGAAATTACCACAAAAATTGAAAGATCCAGGGAGTTTTACTATTCCTTGTTTTATTGGTGGTTCTCATTGTAGTAAAGCTTTATGTGATTTAGGAGCAAGTATTAATTTGATGCCCTTTTCTATTTTCAGGAAATTGGAGCTTGGAGAAGTTAAACCAACTACTATCACCCTACAGCTTGCAGACAGAAGTCTCACATATCCACGTGGGGTCGTCGAGGATGTACTGGTAAAAGTAGATAAATTTATTTTTCCTGCTGACTTTGTGATTTTAGATATGGAAGAGGATCATGATGCTCCATTGATCTTTGGGAGACCATTCTTGGCGACTGGAAGGGCATTGATCGATGTTCATAAGGGTGAACTCACCTTGCGAGTTGGTGGCGAAGAAGTTATTTTTAACATCTATCACGCCATGAAGGGATCCAATGAGGTAAGCACTTGTAAAAGCATTAATGTTATAGACTCATGTATGTCTCTTGATTGTGCAGGAATGAGAGATCCCTTGGAGAGCTGTCTGATAGGTGCGGCAGGAACTGTCGATGAAGATAATTGGGAAGTGAAAGAGCAATTAGTGGCTCTTGATGCGCTGCCAAAAGAAAAGAGAAAAGATGCACCGCATGATGAGCTGAATGTGAATGAGAAACTAGAGGTAAAACCACCTTCCCCTGATTTGAAGGAGTTGCCAAGCCACCTGTGCTATGCATTTTTAGGTGAGAAGTCGACGTATCCGGTAATTATCTCTTCCTCCCTTTCATGTGATGAAAAAGATAAATTATTGAGAGTGCTGCGAAAGTATAAAACTGCTTTAGGATGGTCGATATCTGATATTAGGGGAATTAGCCCCACTATATGCATGCATAAAATTTTGATGGAGGAGACGTATGCTCCTTATGTGGATCACCAGAGGAGGTTGAACCCAGCAATGAAAGAGGTTGTGAAGAATGAGGTACTGAAATTGTTAAATGCTGGTGTAATTTATGCTATTTCTGACAGTAGCTTGGTATCTCCTGTGCAAGTTGTACCAAAAAAGGGTGAGATGACAGTGGTCAAAAATGAAAATGATGAGTTAATATCTACTCGTACTGTAACTGGTTGGCGAGTATGTATTGATTATAGAAAGTTGAACAATGCCACACGAAAAGATCATTTTCCATTGCCTTTTATTGATCAGATGCTTGATAGACTTGCAGGTTATTGTCACTACTGTTTCTTAGATGGATATTCAGGTTATAATCAAATTGCCATAGCACCAGAAGATCAGGAAAAGACAACATTCACATGCCCCTATGGCACGTTTGCCTTTAGAAGGATGCCTTTTGGACTATGTAATGCACCTGCTACTTTTCAGAGGTGTATGATGGCCATTTTTGCAGACATGGTGGAGGACATCATGGAAGTCTTCATGGATGACTTCTCGGTATTTGGCTCTTCTTTTGATCACTGTTTACATAACCTATCCCTTGTTTTGCAGAGATGCCAAGAAAAGAACCTAGTTCTTAACTGGGAGAAGTGTCACTTTATGGTCCAAGAGGGCATTGTTCTTGGACATAAAGTATCTTCCAAGGGATTAGAGGTTGACAGAGCCAAGGTGGTTGCAGTTGAAAAACTCCCTCCGCCAAAGAACATCAAGGGAATAAGGAGCTTCTTAGGGCATGCCGGGTTTTATCGTAGATTTATCAAGGATTTTTCTAAGATTACTAAACCTCTGTGTAATTTGCTTGAAAAAGAATCCACCTTTATTTTTGATGATGATTGTCTGCAGGCATTTGAGAAGATCAAGAAAGCATTGGTTACTGCACCAATTATGATAGTGCCGGACTGGGGGCAGCCCTTTGAGCTGATGTGCGATGCAAGTGACTATGCCGTGGGTGCTGTTTTAGGCCAACGACGGGAAAAGATGTTTAGATCAATCTACTATGCAAGTCGAACCATGGATGCTGCACAACAGAATTACACAACTACTGAAAAGGAGATGCTTGCTGTAGTATTCGCATTTGACAAGTTCAGACCCTACTTGGTTGGTACAAAGGTAATTGTTTTCACTGACCATGCAGCTATTCGATACCTTTTTGCCAAGAAGGATGCCAAACCACGCTTGATAAGGTGGATCTTGTTGCTCCAAGAGTTTGATTTTGAAGTGAAGGATAGAAAAGGATGTGAAAATCAAGTGGCTGACCACCTGTCAAGACTTGAGCGAGAGGAGAAGGAAGAAGAGGGAGCTATACAAGAAACTTTTCCAGATGAGCAGCTCTTTGAGGTAAACTCTGTACTTCCTTGGTTTGCTGATATTGCTAATTATTTGTCTTGTGGAACCCTTCCCCCAGATATGAGCTATCATCAGAAGAAGAAGTTTGTCCATGATATAAAGTTCTTCTATTGGGACGATCCGTTCGTGTATAAGAGGTGTGCTGACCAAGTGATTAGGAGGTGCGTGGAAGGTCTTGAAGCACAACAAATTTTGGAGAAGTGTCATTCTTCACCATATGGTGGACATTTCGGAGCATCGCGAACAGCAGCTAAGGTATTACAATCTGGTTTTTACTGGCCTAGTTTGTTTAAGGATAGTTATACCTTAGTGAAATCATGTGATAGATGCCAAAGGTTAGGAAACATCTCTAGGCGTCACGAATTACCACTGACAAATGTTTTGGAAGTGGAACTTTTTGACGTTTGGGGCATAGATTTCATGGGACCTTTTCCCCCTTCCTCTGGCTATTCTTACATTCTGTTAGCTGTTGATTATGTGTCGAAATGGGTGGAAGCAATCGCCACCAGTACTAATGACTCTCATGTTGTAGCGAAATTCGTACAGAAAAACATTTTCACCAGGTTTGGAACACCGAGGGCCATCATAAGTGATGAAGGTACACATTTTTGCAATAGAATTTTCAACTCACTATTGGCCAAATACAATGTGAAGCACAAGGTGGCACTAGCATATCATCCGCAGTCAAATGGACAAGCTGAGGTGTCCAACCGGGAAATTAAGCAGATACTGGAAAAGACTGTCAACACAAACAGGAGGGATTGGGCGTTGAAGTTGGATGATGCGCTATGGGCTTATAGAACTGCATTCAAGACGCCTATTGGGATGTCTCCCTATCGGCTAGTATTTGGAAAAGCATGCCACCTACCATTGGAGTTGGAGCATGTAGTGACCCGTTCCAGAATCACCTACTAATCAAGAACTAAGCATGCAATTAACCTAATTAACAATAATCAGAGATAACAGCGGAAATAGTCAACAACAATAGTGGTTATACAACCCAATCGAAGTCTAGAATAACTCAAAATGAAATATCCAGTACAACCATATCGAATCAAAACAATACCGATAAACTAAACCAACCAGCTACTCAACGTCCTCCTCCTGCTCCTCCTGAGCTGTCCAACCTGAGGCCTGCCCCGAGGGAATGGGGTGTCCAAGAATAAACAAAACCGAGGACGTGAGCGATAAGAACGCCCAGTACAAAAGTATGAGTATACAGACCTATATGAAATGCACATGCTATGATCATGATACCGGGGTAGTCAAGAAACAGGAGTCACAAAAGGATCTCAACAATGCTCAGTCTAGAGGCGCCAAGTGGATAGTGCCGCGCGGTACACCTCTGGGTCACTGCATCCACTACAAGACAGACGTGGACCTAAAATGTCCCGGACCACCGAAGCCCTCCCGACCCGTCGGCCACTGTGTACTCTCGGTGTCCATGCGTCCACAAGACAGGGCTGAGCGGCCCCAAGATATAGCTTATCTCGAAAGAGATACAGCTCAACAGTAAAGGCTATCTCGAAGGAGGTACGGCTCAACATGAAATGCAACGTGCAGTAATAAACGTGACATAATAGCATGCATCATATGACATATATCAATGCACCACATAATCATGCAACACATATAAGAATGTATACTCAACCAGGATATCTCGGATAGTACTTTCGTACCTCTATCACAGCAAGCCTAGCCTTACGCAACACCGCTAATCAGGTCTAGAACAAGCCTACGCATCAAAAGCATACCCAATCAATACTACCATGCTCGACTAGCAAAACCAGTACTCCCTAGTACTACCAAAGGTTTAGGGTTTACCTTCGTCCGTCGACAGCCCTTTGATGTCGATTGCCTCGTAACTCAGGCGCCGCTACGCTACTACTCCTGGCAGCTCTTGGCTATCGCTCGACCAACAACTAACCCTAGAAACCTTCCAAATCCTCTCAACTATGAGGCAAAACTCAAGAAATTGGCAAGTCAAAAATGAGAAATCCGAGCACTATTTATAGGCCATGTTCGGATCCTCCGAACAACACTTCGGAACGTCCGAACGCTACGTGTCCATTGGCTCTTGACAGCTCATGATCGGATCCTCCGATCATACACTTCGGACCGTCCGAACATGCACGTGTCCAGCTGCTCTTGACACCTCATGATCGGATCCACCGAACCCACTTCGGACCTTCCGAACTCTTCGGTGCTTCCGAACCATCTTCGGTCCGTCCGATCATGACTCGGTCAAAATTACACATTAAACCTTCTTAATCACCAATACTCCGTTAATTACCCAATTTGGAATTCAGGCTACTACATTCTCCCCCCCTTAAAACGATTTCGTCCTCGAAATCAAGTTTAGAGGATGAACAAAACGAAAAATAACAACATCGTTACCCTCAAAATCTAAAGGACAACCCATCACTAGACGCTTAGCTAACACCGAATGACCCATCGGAGTAGAAACAGAAAGAATGACGTCTATGATCGTCCTGGTCACCCCAACGACCTACACTCCCCTGACTACTCTCATCACCAAAGTGGTCAGCCATTGCTACAACATAGAATGGGGAAACTAGTAAAATGGTCCACGAAAAATCCCAAAACAAAATCTATATCCCAAAATCGTACGCATGCTCTGATACCATAAATGTAGTGACCCGTTCCAGAATCACCTACTAATCAAGAACTAAGCATGCAATTAACCTAATTAACAATAATCAGAGATAACAGCGGAAATAGTCAACAACAATAGTGGTTATACAACCCAATCGAAGTCTAGAATAACTCAAAATGAAATATCCAGTACAACCATATCGAATCAAAACAATACCGATAAACTAAACCAACCAGCTACTCAACGTCCTCCTCCTGCTCCTCCTGAGCTGTCCAACCTGAGGCCTGCCCCGAGGGAATGGGGTGTCCAAGAATAAACAAAACCGAGGACGTGAGCGATAAGAACGCCCAGTACAAAAGTATGAGTATACAGACCTATATGAAATGCACATGCTATGATCATGATACCGGGGTAGTCAAGAAACAGGAGTCACAAAAGGATCTCAACAATGCTCAGTCTAGAGGCGCCAAGTGGATAGTGCCGCGCGGTACACCTCTGGGTCACTGCATCCACTACAAGACAGACGTGGACCTAAAATGTCCCGGACCACCGAAGCCCTCCCGACCCGTCGGCCACTGTGTACTCTCGGTGTCCATGCGTCCACAAGACAGGGCTGAGCGGCCCCAAGATATAGCTTATCTCGAAAGAGATACAGCTCAACAGTAAAGGCTATCTCGAAGGAGGTACGGCTCAACATGAAATGCAACGTGCAGTAATAAACGTGACATAATAGCATGCATCATATGACATATATCAATGCACCACATAATCATGCAACACATATAAGAATGTATACTCAACCAGGATATCTCGGATAGTACTTTCGTACCTCTATCACAGCAAGCCTAGCCTTACGCAACACCGCTAATCAGGTCTAGAACAAGCCTACGCATCAAAAGCATACCCAATCAATACTACCATGCTCGACTAGCAAAACCAGTACTCCCTAGTACTACCAAAGGTTTAGGGTTTACCTTCGTCCGTCGACAGCCCTTTGATGTCGATTGCCTCGTAACTCAGGCGCCGCTACGCTACTACTCCTGGCAGCTCTTGGCTATCGCTCGACCAACAACTAACCCTAGAAACCTTCCAAATCCTCTCAACTATGAGGCAAAACTCGAGAAATTGGCAAGTCAAAAATGAGAAATCCGAGCACTATTTATAGGCCATGTTCGGATCCTCCGAACAACACTTCGGAACGTCCGAACGCTACGTGTCCATTGGCTCTTGACAGCTCATGATCGGATCCTCCGATCATACACTTCGGACCGTCCGAACATGCACGTGTCCAGCTGCTCTTGACACCTCATGATCGGATCCACCGAACCCACTTCGGACCTTCCGAACTCTTCGGTGCTTCCGAACCATCTTCGGTCCGTCCGATCATGACTCGGTCAAAATTACACATTAAACCTTCTTAATCACCAATACTCCGTTAATTACCCAATTTGGAATTCGGGCTACTACATTCTCCCCCCCTTAAAACGATTTCGTCCTCGAAATCAAGTTTAGAGGATGAACAAAACGAAAAATAACAACATCGTTACCCTCAAAATCTAAAGGACAACCCATCACTAGACGCTTAGCTAACACCGAATGACCCATCGGAGTAGAAACAGAAAGAATGACGTCTATGATCGTCCTGGTCACCCCAACGACCTACACTCCCCTGACTACTCTCATCACCAAAGTGGTCAGCCATTGCTACAACATAGAATGGGGAAACTAGTAAAATGGTCCACGAAAAATCCCAAAACAGAATCTATATCCCAAAATCGTACGCATGCTCTGATACCATAAATGTAGTGACCCGTTCCAGAATCACCTACTAATCAAGAACTAAGCATGCAATTAACCTAATTAACAATAATCAGAGATAACAGCGGAAATAGTCAACAACAATAGTGGTTATACAACCCAATCGAAGTCTAGAATAACTCAAAATGAAATATCCAGTACAACCATATCGAATCAAAACAATACCGATAAACTAAACCAACCAGCTACTCAACGTCCTCCTCCTGCTCCTCCTGAGCTGTCCAACCTGAGGCCTGCCCCGAGGGAATGGGGTGTCCAAGAATAAACAAAACCGAGGACGTGAGCGATAAGAACGCCCAGTACAAAAGTATGAGTATACAGACCTATATGAAATGCACATGCTATGATCATGATACCGGGGTAGTCAAGAAACAGGAGTCACAAAAGGATCTCAACAATGCTCAGTCTAGAGGCGCCAAGTGGATAGTGCCGCGCGGTACACCTCTGGGTCACTGCATCCACTACAAGACAGACGTGGACCTAAAATGTCCCGGACCACCGAAGCCCTCCCGACCCGTCGGCCACTGTGTACTCTCGGTGTCCATGCGTCCACAAGACAGGGCTGAGCGGCCCCAAGATATAGCTTATCTCGAAAGAGATACAGCTCAACAGTAAAGGCTATCTCGAAGGAGGTACGGCTCAACATGAAATGCAACGTGCAGTAATAAACGTGACATAATAGCATGCATCATATGACATATATCAATGCACCACATAATCATGCAACACATATAAGAATGTATACTCAACCAGGATATCTCGGATAGTACTTTCGTACCTCTATCACAGCAAGCCTAGCCTTACGCAACACCGCTAATCAGGTCTAGAACAAGCCTACGCATCAAAAGCATACCCAATCAATACTACCATGCTCGACTAGCAAAACCAGTACTCCCTAGTACTACCAAAGGTTTAGGGTTTACCTTCGTCCGTCGACAGCCCTTTGATGTCGATTGCCTCGTAACTCAGGCGCCGCTACGCTACTACTCCTGGCAGCTCTTGGCTATCGCTCGACCAACAACTAACCCTAGAAACCTTCCAAATCCTCTCAACTATGAGGCAAAACTCAAGAAATTGGCAAGTCAAAAATGAGAAATCCGAGCACTATTTATAGGCCATGTTCGGATCCTCCGAACAACACTTCGGAACGTCCGAACGCTACGTGTCCATTGGCTCTTGACAGCTCATGATCGGATCCTCCGATCATACACTTCGGACCGTCCGAACATGCACGTGTCCAGCTGCTCTTGACACCTCATGATCGGATCCACCGAACCCACTTCGGACCTTCCGAACTCTTCGGTGCTTCCGAACCATCTTCGGTCCGTCCGATCATGACTCGGTCAAAATTACACATTAAACCTTCTTAATCACCAATACTCCGTTAATTACCCAATTTGGAATTCGGGCTACTACATTCTCCCCCCCTTAAAACGATTTCGTCCTCGAAATCAAGTTTAGAGGATGAACAAAACGAAAAATAACAACATCGTTACCCTCAAAATCTAAAGGACAACCCATCACTAGACGCTTAGCTAACACCGAATGACCCATCGGAGTAGAAACAGAAAGAATGACGTCTATGATCGTCCTGGTCACCCCAACGACCTACACTCCCCTGACTACTCTCATCACCAAAGTGGTCAGCCATTGCTACAACATAGAATGGGGAAACTAGTAAAATGGTCCACGAAAAATCCCAAAACAGAATCTATATCCCAAAATCGTACGCATGCTCTGATACCATAAATGTAGTGACCCGTTCCAGAATCACCTACTAATCAAGAACTAAGCATGCAATTAACCTAATTAACAATAATCAGAGATAACAGCGGAAATAGTCAACAACAATAGTGGTTATACAACCCAATCGAAGTCTAGAATAACTCAAAATGAAATATCCAGTACAACCATATCGAATCAAAACAATACCGATAAACTAAACCAACCAGCTACTCAACGTCCTCCTCCTGCTCCTCCTGAGCTGTCCAACCTGAGGCCTGCCCCGAGGGAATGGGGTGTCCAAGAATAAACAAAACCGAGGACGTGAGCGATAAGAACGCCCAGTACAAAAGTATGAGTATACAGACCTATATGAAATGCACATGCTATGATCATGATACCGGGGTAGTCAAGAAACAGGAGTCACAAAAGGATCTCAACAATGCTCAGTCTAGAGGCGCCAAGTGGATAGTGCCGCGCGGTACACCTCTGGGTCACTGCATCCACTACAAGACAGACGTGGACCTAAAATGTCCCGGACCACCGAAGCCCTCCCGACCCGTCGGCCACTGTGTACTCTCGGTGTCCATGCGTCCACAAGACAGGGCTGAGCGGCCCCAAGATATAGCTTATCTCGAAAGAGATACAGCTCAACAGTAAAGGCTATCTCGAAGGAGGTACGGCTCAACATGAAATGCAACGTGCAGTAATAAACGTGACATAATAGCATGCATCATATGACATATATCAATGCACCACATAATCATGCAACACATATAAGAATGTATACTCAACCAGGATATCTCGGATAGTACTTTCGTACCTCTATCACAGCAAGCCTAGCCTTACGCAACACCGCTAATCAGGTCTAGAACAAGCCTACGCATCAAAAGCATACCCAATCAATACTACCATGCTCGACTAGCAAAACCAGTACTCCCTAGTACTACCAAAGGTTTAGGGTTTACCTTCGTCCGTCGACAGCCCTTTGATGTCGATTGCCTCGTAACTCAGGCGCCGCTACGCTACTACTCCTGGCAGCTCTTGGCTATCGCTCGACCAACAACTAACCCTAGAAACCTTCCAAATCCTCTCAACTATGAGGCAAAACTCAAGAAATTGGCAAGTCAAAAATGAGAAATCCGAGCACTATTTATAGGCCATGTTCGGATCCTCCGAACAACACTTCGGAACGTCCGAACGCTACGTGTCCATTGGCTCTTGACAGCTCATGATCGGATCCTCCGATCATACACTTTGGACCGTCCGAACATGCACGTGTCCAGCTGCTCTTGACACCTCATGATCGGATCCACCGAACCCACTTCGGACCTTCCGAACTCTTCGGTGCTTCCGAACCATCTTCGGTCCGTCCGATCATGACTCGGTCAAAATTACACATTAAACCTTCTTAATCACCAATACTCCGTTAATTACCCAATTTGGAATTCGGGCTACTACAGAGCATAGGGCATTTTGGGCCGTGAAGAAGTTGAATTTTGATCTGAAAGCGTCTGGCGAGGTTAGAAAATTGCAATTGAGCGAGATGGACGAATTCCGAAATGACGCCTATGAGAATGCCAAGATCTACAAAGAACAGACTAAGAAGTGGCATGACAAACTCATAATTCGAAGGGAGCTAAAACCAGGACAACAGGTACTGCTGTACAACTCTCGTCTGAAGTTGTTCCCTGGTAAGCTAAAGTCACGATGGTCAGGGCCATTTGTCTTGGAAACGGTGTCCCCCTATGGAGCCGTCGAGCTAAAGTGCAATGACGGACGAACTTTTAAAGTAAATGGACAGCGGGTTAAGCCTTATTATGGGACTGAAGCAAGAAATATCGACAGTTACAAGTTGATCTGATCAGAGAGAGTACAGTCGGGCTGACGACGTTAAACCAAGCGCTGTGTGGGAGGCAACCCGCATTTAATTATTTTCGCATTCGTTCTGCTTCATTATTCTATTTAACTTTGTTAGTTAATTTTTTTAATTTTCGTTAATTAAAGTACTAATTTGAATCGTTTTATTTTGCAGGTTATTCAAAAAAAAAAAAAAAAAAAAAAGACAGAAGCTCGCGCGCCCCAGCGCCATGTTACGCGCGATCGCGCGCACAGCAAACTTCGATGAAGACAGTAGGTCACGCGTTATAGCGCGACTTCTCGCGCTCCCGCGCGTACTCTTTTATCACCGAATTACAGAAGCTCGCGCGCCCCAGCGCCATAACTCGCGCGATCGCGCGCCTCAATGATTGTTCCGAGACAGTGGCTGCCGCACGGTAGCGCGACTTCTCGCGCGACCGCGCGCATCGCACAGAATTTTTTTTTTATAAAAACCCTACCTATCCCGAATTTTTTCCCCTAAAATTCTCCTCCACTCAGCAAAAACAGCCGCCTCCCTCCATCATTCTTCTCTCCAAAATCCTCTCCTCCACAAATCCAACACCCAACCTTGCAAAAATTTCTCCCAAACTACTACAATACACCACCTCCTTCTCTCACAAACAAACAACCCATCTCTCCCACACCCAACAACAGCCGCCGCCGCCCCATCTCAGGCACGCCGCCGCCGTCGCCGCCTCCTGCCGCCAAGCGCCGGTGTTCCTTCCAGTCGTTTGCTTCAAGTAAGGGTAACGTTCCTTCCACAATATTATTGTTTGGGGATAAGTTTCAGAATTCTAGCTGTGTTGGTGGAATTTGTGTTCTCGATTTGTTGAGTATTATTGTTGATACCAAGTGATAATTATGGCTCCTCGTAAAAAATCAAAGGATGGGGCTTCCTCCTCTCGTTCCTACGATGCGAACAAATTTTGGAACGAGGAAGCCTCTAGGGTATATGAAAACACCGTGTCTCGATCTCTCATCCCTGAACGAGGGCTTGATATGACCCACCTGGATTGTGCTATAATTACGGAAGTTGTGCGACGTGGATGGGTCGATATAGCACAATCTCCGTCAGACGCCATTATACCCGTAGTCCGTGAATTTTATGCAAATTTGAGAATCAGACATGAGGAGTACGGAGTATTGGTGCGCGGGCAACTCGTCTACTTTGATTCGGCCACCATTAATGCCATCTACAATCTGCCGGATTTTGATAATGACGGGTACACAGAGTTGATCACTGGAGATGTGGACTACGAGCGGATTATAACGACTTTATGCATTGAGGGTGCAGAGTGGAGACTGAATCAGGGCTCCCCGGTTACACTGAAGAGATCTGATCTACGTAGTGACCCACGCCACTGGGCATCATTTATTCTCTCACGGATTACGCCCTCCTCCCATCAGACTGAAATTACAAATGACAAAGTGGCGTTGATTTACGCCATCATGACTGGGCGAACCGTTGATCTAGGGAAGCTCATTCACAGCTACATCATGCGTGCCGGCACGGGACTCGTGACGGTCAGCCTCCCTTGTGCACACACTATCACCGCCTTATGTCTTTATGCCGGTGTGAGATGGGGAGACGATGAACAGATCTTGAAAGCCAAGAGCCCAATCATAGTATTTGAGGTCAATCGTTCACGCTTTGAATCCGATATAGAACGACAAGCGGAAAGAGCACAATACAACCAGAGGGCCAGAGCACGCAATCCGCCACCACCATCACGTCCTCGATCAAGTTTGGGAGATCGCATGTTCCGATTGGAACAGGATATGCGCGTCGAACGCCGTGAGCAGGCTGCACATCGACACAGAACTGATGTTTTTATGACACATATGATGGATTTCACGTCGGTTTTCGCCCAGCGCTTTCCGCCGACTGGACCCGAGGATGCACCTTGGCCACCACCTCCAGCTTGGCCACCACAGTACGCTCCACAAGATGATGATGAGGGATCTAGAAATGATAATTCGAGCCCCGAGTTCTGACACTCGGGTGCGAGGTATGTGTTGTCATGTTCTTTAATTCCATACATTGAGGACAATGCATATTTTAAGTTTGGGGGGGTGCAATTGCTTTTTTAGTTTAATTGCTTTGTTAGTTAATTTTTTATTTTTGCATAGTAGTTAGTTTGATTTTTATTATTGCATTCTATATTTGTTAGGAAAAGTAATGGATAAGTAAAACTTGTAGCCGATGATGAAAACTGAATTGCAATCCTGATATTTATATGTGTTCATGATAAACTAGGAGTCACAACTATTTTGCTCTGTCGTGTTTGTTGATATTATCGTTGTTTAGAGACAAGTTGCATGCCTTTGATGCTAAATAGATGAGGAAGATCTGATTTTTGGTAATTCTTACATGACATTGGTTGACGCTTTTGCAATCATAGAAATGAGCTAGGCAGTTTTTCACAATATCCTTGGGCCTGTGTTTCTTGCTTACTGTCAATTGTAGCCCTTTGAGCTTCAAGTTAATTGAGATGCTTAAATTTTCTTCGTGCACCTATTTCATATATCATTTCTATTGAAAATTGCATGTGATTGGTTTGTATGAGTTGACTGATGGATTGACGGAAGTCTAGAACTTGTTTAAACACTTTTCGAGGCGAAATACGGATAATATGTGACATGGGAATGATTTAGGCGATCTTTGGAAACCGTTTTGAGCCTTCGAGCCTACCAAATGAACATGATATGTCCCTAGTGCCCCATTTTGAGCCGACAAAAAATCAAGTGGTGTGTGTCAATGACACACAATTAGCCCCCACTTGTATCTATTCTACATCCCACAACAACTACCTAATGAAGCTTATACACTTACTGTCTTACCCAATTTTGAGAGAAATAAGTTCATGGGTGTTGGAATGATTCAAATGCTCTTTGAAGGGGAAATAAAAAGTTAAATGTGCTGAAAGGAGTTCAAAAAAAAAAAAAAAAAAAAAATGGGAAATGAAGGACATGAATGAAAAAAAAACAATAAAGTGGGTGTTGGTTGAAAAGACAATGAAATGAGTGAAGTTGATGAAGTTCAAATATTTCTCTCAAATTTTGATTTCCATACTTTTATTGTAGCCGTGAGCCGTGGCCTAACGTTACAAGCCTACAAGACCTATTAACCTTGTCACATTTATCCAATATACTAGTGGAGAAAAGTTGTTCAAATCAAGCCTATGGATACCTGAAATTCATTGTCAATGAGTATAAACTTTAATCACTTGCTTGCAAGCATCTCATTTTGTGATTTCAGCTTTGGCATACTTGTGTTGATCATCTTTTGAGCCAAATAATCACCGAAAAAGTCCTATGTAATCTGTGAATGCAAATGTTTATGTTGATGATGTGTAAGTTGAACTGAACTGAGGATTTCTTGATTCTGTAAGGCGAATGGGCATTACAACTCTATTTGAGCATTCGATGGGGTAAACGAACATTGACATATCACACACACACGTGACTCTTGGGAAATCATGAATTACATTAAAATAGATAAGTCTGAGGCCAATAAAACTTTTTGCGAATCCATGACTGTTAAGAGTTTCATTACTTGTTAATTGTCTTCCTGTTTTTATTTTGTTTTGCTCGGGACTAGCAAAAGTTCAAGTTTGGGGGGTTTGATAAGTGCAAGATTTGCACTTAATTTATATTAGAATCCATTTTGAATTATGCTTATTTCGAACAGAATTATGCGTTTTTGGTTTGTTTTTGTTGTCAATTCAGGAATGGTGAAAACAGCGGATACGAAGCCGAGTAGAGACAAGAAGACTAGCGCCATGAAGTCCTCGGACAGTAGCTAGCGCGCGGTAGCGCCACATCACGCGCAGCCGCGCGCAATGATATGCAGGATGATCGACCAGTGGTGCGCGCGCCATCGCGCCAGATCTCGCGCTAGTCGCGCGCACAAGGATGCAGCAGAAGACCCGAGAGCAGCGCGCGGTCGCGCCAACTCTCGCGCTCCCGCGCGCACACATACACGGGCAGATGAGCAGCACGGCACGCGCAGCAGCGCCAGAACTCGCGCCACCGCGCGTACGCCGCGTCCAGAAACATATATAATGCGCGAATCGTCTAGGTCAAGGGGGACACGCAGCCGTCACTGGAGAAATACCTAGGAGAGCTGGAACAGTCAGGAGACGAAGATCCGGAACGCAAAGATCGATCGCAGATACGAAGAACGACGGATCTGGACACAGAGACGACACTTCGGATTTGTCTTTTATCTTTCGTTTCTTTTTATTTTCGTGTAACTCGATGCCTAGAATTACAAATATGTCTTGTTTTCTCTTGGATTTCGTGATGAACTAATCTCCTATTCTAGAGAATGATGTAACTTTGTGGACACGATAATTTGACGTGGTTATTTTATTTGATTGAATTCCATGTTATGTTTACTTGTGTTCTCTGTACTTAATGCACTGCAATTTACTGGCCATAAATTGTTTGTTATTTGATTAATTCTACAACTCGGGAGAGAAACTAGGATTATAGATCATTAGAACACATCGTTAAATGTTTATAGCGTTCGGAAGGCGTATAACTTTAGCGAGGCTTAGTAAGAACATTGTTTGCATTTATCTTTTAAACTTAGATTTTTATTAGGAATAATAAAAGTGAAGTTTAATCGGTACACTTTATTCGTCACTTGGGAAAGGGGAATAAAACAATTAAGTGTTCTTGGCCATTAAACGATTGGAATTCAGGAATAATAATTCAACTGTGAAGAATTGTCGTGGAAACTTTGCGAAATCATTTCTCTAGATATTTTCTCTCATTGGTAATTCTCAATTCGGTGATTTAATTAAGTCATTGTTTTCTAGCTATTCAATTAAACAAACCAATTTGATTATTGATTTTTCTAAATAAAGTCTTGGCTATTTTAATTACAAGCATTGATATACATTTTTATATACACTCCTCGTGGGAACGATATCTGTACTCTAACCAGTACTAAAACTTGGCACCGTATACTTGCGGTAGTGAAAACACGCAACAATCCCCATACCCGATTACCCAATTATTTAATCGGGTTTAAAAATCTCTCCATACCCTCTTCTATTCGGGTCAGGTATCGGATCCTCCAACGGGTTCGGAGAAAATTGCCATCCCTACATTGAGGGTCATTAGGTAGCGAGGTTCGATATAGTTTCCAAATACGTAGGAGCAAATATATTGTAGTCGGAGATTCACTGTTTGTCTAAGGGTGCAGATATCATATGTGATGTGATTAGTTAATAATGCAAGAAGTCTCTGGACAGAGAAATAAACGTGCTTAGGGAAAGGTATTTTCCTACTTGCACATAACATGTCACTATTAGTACTCAAAGATAAATTACATCATTATTGAACTCATATGTAATTCTTGATATATCAATGGTTGCAGATTCGATCGGGATATATATTTTGAAGAGATCGTACTATACGCTAACCATAACTCAAGGTTTTTGCAGGCACTATCAGCGATACTTAAGGAATTATAGGGCAATGCTACTAGACGCTCTTACCATTATCTGATGGGTGCAATCAGAAATGATTTCTGACATTCTTGATCAAAGATTTGATTAAAATAATGGGCTAATTAGGGTAAGCCCGAATAAGAATAAATGTTATTCTGAATCATGTGAAGATGTGTACTCATGGCTAACTGTATCTCTGAATCATTGAAGGTTACACATGTATTGATTCTGTGTTTCCGTTGAGAAATTCAAAGCTCAAGAAGTTGAATTTGACGACTATATTTTGATGGAGATCAAACAGAATGTCTATAAAAGAGTTTATAAGCTGATTTCATAAGATATAAGAAATGGAAGTTTGCTTAATTGTTGATTATGGAAGGAAAGTGGAACTTCATGTTTTGGTAAAAAGAGTTTATTAGGCTGGCAGCCGCATAATATGTTAAGTGAAATTTTGGTTTTTTGAAATTTTTGATTTCATTATATGAACAAGACTTGTATCTTTGATATATCGACATCGACGGCTCGTCGTTAAAGATTATAATGAGTTCGGAATCATTTATTCAACGAATTTAGAATTTACTGATTAAATTATTGTACTAGTGGTGGTGACAACTAATATACAAAAATTATCATAAAATATTCTAGGGAGATCTATAATTAATTAACTATTGAGTAAATTTATATGAATTAAATAATTGTTATTTAATTTAATATGTCTGTGCATAAAAATTAAATGTATATGTGTAAATATATTAATGTTTAATTCAACACAAAGTCTTGGCCATCACCAAATATTGGTGAAGAGATTTTCGGTCAAGCCTTGACTTCTATGGCCGCGTTTCGCGCTGCTGCACCGACTCCGGATTTTGAAAATTCCGACGATTCAGTCCCAAAGCACAAATCGTTTGGCTTCTGCAGTGCGATCCAAGCGAGTAACACAGTATCTGATCATGCTCCGGATTTGATGATCAAGATGAGAAAAATCCGTTCGTAGAGATAAACAAGAAGTGTTATCTCCAATAACCCCGATTTGATTTGGTGTCCAGCGTTATGTATGCGTAGGTATAATAACTACACAGCCTATGGATGATTTGGTTCATACGACGTCCAATGATAGTTTCGAATGTCGAGACAAAATTTTGAAACTTTTGTTGTCCCTTGGGTACGAGAAAATGGTATCCTAACAGAGACATAGAATCCATTTTCCATCTCGTGGACGTATGTACGTAACTGCTGTCATCACATATCTACAGATCTCATAAATTTGTTTAGCATACAAGTAACCATATATACTAGATTCAACGACAAAATAACCAAAGATAGTGTTCCGCGAGAGCTAACATAAATGTTTGACAATCATCTCCATTGGTTACCTTCCCGTTGGGTCACATTCAGAGACGGATTTATTCTAGGGCTGTACAGCCCAGCCCACTTTTTTTAGCGACGGTTTTTCAGACTAAAACCATCGCAAATATTAGCGACGGTTTTTCAGCAACCGTCGCTAATATTTGCGATGGTTTTAGTACAACCGTCGCCGATGTGGATCGGCGACGGTTTTAATTCAAACAGTCGCTATTAACGACAGTTTTTTGAAAAACCGTTGCTAATAGCGACGGTTGTTTCAAAAACCGTCGTACATCAATGTCTTAGTCCAATCAAGTCCCGTCCATTTACAAGGATGAGACCAAATTCATCCCATATCCTCTGATCCGCCCCACCTCAATTCTACAAAATTTCTCTCCCAAGTCCCAAGCCCTTTAGCGACAGAATAGAATTGCGGACTCCCGAAGAAATCGAATTGCTCATCGGCAAGACAACAATCCAGGTAAGAATCGGCTATACATTTTTTATTTTGTTTTTTATAGCTTCTCTGTGCGTGATTTGTGGTTTCTTGATTGTTTGTTGTTGAGTTGTTGATTGACTATTACTTGTTTATTTGTTTAATAATTATTTTATTCTTGTTTAGGATTATAACTTGAACTATTTCAAAATGGAACATCAATCTGCTGCAAAGAAAGGAAAAACATTGATATCATCTTTCTTTAAGAAAAGATATCGTCAAGCTAGTGAAGATACTTCAATTCCTACGGTCCTTACAATGCAACATCAATCCAGTGAAAGTCTTCTATTTCCCAATATCTAAATTCCTTCATGTTCCTCTCCTAGAGACGATCATCAGTCTTCGTCTACTTTTATTGAACGAGATTCGGGAAAAAGAAAAAAGATATGTGAATATCATGTTAATGTACGAGATGAGATAAGACGTTCATATCTAAATATGGGGCCTTATCAATCAGATATGTTGGAGTATCCAGGTACAAAATTTGGAACCCAGAATCGTCGTTTTCAGAAAAAATGGTTTCAGAAATTTTATTGGTTGGAGTATTCGTCTTCAACAAATAAGGCATATTGTTTCTATTGTTTTCTTTTCCTGAATGATATTAATTCATCTAATGTAAATTTTTTTTAATAATATATAACTTATCATATTGAGTTCAAGCCCCTCCCAACTCTTATTCCTGGATCCGTCCCTGGTCACATTCAACATCTGTTGCCATGACATGCTCAGTGGTTCCCATGGTTTTAAGTTCATCAACATGAAAAACTCCAATTGCCCATTAAAACCCTTTAATCCTGCCAATAAAACAAACTTAAAAATAAAATCATAATAAAGAAATAAAACTACTTATTGGTTGTTTGATGTTTACATAAAATTGAAACTTCGAAATTTTCATGTGCTGTTGCTTTCGTGATTGATATTTTTGAATTATTTTTTATTTATAGTTCTTTTGTTTTTTTAAATATCATTTATCTTAATAACATGTGAATTTTTTTAGTTTTGAGATTCAGTTATATAAAGTAAAATCTATTTTTATTGATTGAAGTTGGTAATTTGTAATTATATATTTATAGTATATGATATCGGTAATTCCCACAATTTAAAGAAATGGTTAAGGGGATTTTGTCAAGTTGTAGGGGTAAAAATAATAATAATGGTGTAAATAATACTAGCCTATGAATATATAGGCCAATTCTATCCTACTTTGGGTAGGTTACACCCCCCATTTCATTTTTTTACACGTGTCCATTTATTATTATTATTATATTTGACTATACTTGTAACCATAATCACACCAACAAACTATTAAATTCTTTTCTTTATATTATGTATTTAACACGTGCCATATTATTATTATTATTATTATTATTATTATTATTATTATTATTATTATTATTATTAAAACTCAATATTTTATATTATAAATTATATGAAATTTTTATTTGATTGTAAAACTTTTATGTTGCGATTTTGTATGGATGTTTGGAAATCACCATGTTGTGAGGTTATCGTTTGGAGATTTTAAATTACAATGCTAGAACATATCTTTTATTCATTTAGAATGAAAATGTTTGTAATTTCAATTATTTATCGAAAGAAATATCGTGTTTTTAGTAGCTTATTTATGATTGGCAAAAACTTGTGTGAGACGGTCTCACGGGTTAAATTTGTGAGACGGATCTCTTATTTGGGTAATCCATGAAAAAGTATTACTTTTTATGCTAAGAGTATTACTTTTTATTGTAAATATGGGTAGGGTTGACCCGTCTCCCGGATTAAGATCCGTGAGACGGTCTCACATGAGACCTACTCTTTATGATTTATACTATCATGTTTTTATGTAATTTTGATTAACATTTTTTATATTTTATTTAAGAAACATGATTTATTTCTGGATATATTTAAAAAACTTATAGTGTTAAAAGTGGAAGAACCAAGAGAGATTTTTTTAAAAAAATTTACGTATAAGATTTAATGTCCAAAAAAAAGTGAAAATTTTAGATATCAACGTAAAAGTACCGTCAAATGCAATAATAATAATAATAATAATAATAATAATAATAATAGTTTGTTTGTGTGATCATGGTTAAAGTATCGTCAAATATAATAATAATGGACACGTGTAAAAAATGAAACGGGGATGTAACCCACCTTGGAGTACGATAGAATTGGCCGTTAAAGTACCGTCGAATGCAATAATAATAATAATTTAAAAAATGAACATGTTTAAGAAAAATAAATGGTGGTGTAACCCATAACCCACGAGTAGAATAGAATTGGTCGAATATATAATATCATTTATTTACACAAAATATGTAAGTTGTATTCTATTGTAATGAATCGGAACGGATTGAATTGCTTTCCCACTTTGCGGCAAAAACAAAAGACAAGAAACAATCCATTCATAAAAAATCCCAATATAATAGAAATTTTGAATGAAAATATTTATAGTTTCTCTTATTGTAATTTACATAGCAGGGTTCCTTTATGTTGCTTTAGATTATTTCATCTTCGTGAGGTTTTTATATACATTGTACAATGTGCTCACTGAAAAATAATGATTTCCTCAATTGATTTAAAATTTCTTTCCCAAATAATCTATTTCATTAACTTCATCCCCTCATCCTGCAAGGGGCCAATAGGGAATAATTTCCATGGGAATCGGTCTTCCAATCACGCGTCTTCAATTAAGCAAATATTCAGTCCATAGAAAAGCTGAACAATGTCTTTACCATTCATTCAGCCAAAATTTTGGGGCATTTTTCCCTGTCTGGATTGCAGAAGTCATTCGTGATACCCATTCAAGAACGAGGTATTTTTTCTATGAAACTACGAACAGGAAAGAGAGATTCAAAGAATGCTACTTAGAGATAGCATGTAAAGAGGTTCGTATTATTTTCCTCAAAAAAAGTAGATGCAATAATGCATTTGACAAACTACAGAAAATGTTTTCAAGTCCGCATGATACAGAGCCAAAAATTTAATCTGAATAATAATGGAAATAAAATGGCTACACAAGCCCACCTTCATATATGTAAGTACCACTTGAGAGCCATGGTGTCGACAAAGCTCGGAATAGACCTAGTCGAAGGAAATTACCTCCTCCGAAACATCCAATAACTCTTCAACTTCGATTTCTTTGGCCTCATATTCCTCCTCTTCATCACTGGCTTCACCATCTCGCAGCTCCTGCCGAGAGAGTTTCTCTTCTTCGTGGAATCGCCTCCATTCACTGACCCACCGATCCCACTCTTCTTTCAACATTCTTCTCTTCTCTCGATCCTGCTCGCTCAGTAGCAAAGAAACATCTTGATCCTCCGCTTCATACTTCTTGCTGTATTTTTTCAAGTTCTTGGCAATCTCTTCTTCCTTCTCAGGGCTCAAAACAGATGGGGGCCTTGGGCGCCATAAAAACTGCAATAAATCTAAAAGGTTACCAAAGTGTCCAGTTGCAAATGGCGTCTCATAGAAGAAAGCTCAATGGAAGGTACCCATTAATTGATATTTACTGTCTATTTTAGATATAACTATTATGGCAGGGTATATGTCCGTAAACAAGAAACTTGTTTCAACAATATACAAAAAGAGGAAGGGAACTAACTTGGAAGAAATGATCCTTGAGTATTTTATATAGCAACTTTCCATTGAAGGACCAGACATTGAATCCATTTTCCATCTCGTGAACAGATGTAACCGCTGTCATCACATATCTACACAGAAGGAAACAACCGACGTCCCATAAATTCATTTAGCATACACGAAACCCATTAGACTCCACGACAAAATAACAAAAGATACTGTTCCGCGAGAGGTAACGTAAATGTTTGACAATCATCTCAACTGGTTACCTTCCTGTTGGGTCCCATTCAACATCTGTCGCCATGAAATGCTCATTGGTTCCCATGGTTTCAAGTTCATCAACATTGTAAAACTCCAATTGCCCATTAAAACCTTTCAATCCTGCCAATATAATGAAGCGACCAGCTGGTGACCAGTAGAGAGCATTTGCCTGTTTCCCCTTCAGTGTAATGAGCTTCGTCACACGGCCAGTGTTACCACTGCGCATTGAGTAGAAACTAACATCTGGCCTTGGATTATCACCATGGATAACTGCAAATCTGTGGCCCTTTGGCTCCCAAGCAAATGCAATGATCTTATCACTCTTGTTTTCTAGCTCCAGTACCTCAATTGGTATGTCTCGTTCTTTGATTCTGAAAAGCTCAAAGCCAGTATATGTGCTTTTTTTGGTTTTTGTGTACCGATCAACTATAACAGCAAGGTAATCACCATTGCTTTGCCAGTACATTTTACAATCACTGACACTAAAGAGATTCTTCTGTCTCAACTCATCTTTGCTTGGGATTTGCACGAGACTCACCTATTATTGTTTAGTACCAAAGAAAAACATAAACGGACAATAACCTCGACAAAGTAATAAAACAAACATCTAGCATATACATTTGAGGGCTTACCCTTGCAGGCTGATTTCCTCCTCCAAGTTCAGGAACAAAAAGAGCAAGAATGGCATCCGTGGGTGACCAACTGATGTCCATAACACTATCAACCTTCATAGATTTCTTGTCGACGAGACTAAAGGTCTGAGTTTCATATACAGAAACTACATTTTTCCCTATCCTGGCAAAGTACTTGTCATCTTTTCCACCACCCCACCTGGAAAGTAAAGAATATAAAAATTGAGACATTATCCATATGGGAGAGAATGTATTCTCTACGTAGGATTGCCAAAAGTCTATAAACAGGGATAGAATGCAACAGGGGAAAAAGCATCTTGCTAAAATTACCTGAAAACTGGCCAAGATACACTACCGACACCTCCACCAATTGCAAATTCATCTGCACTCCCTTCAAAACCTCGCATGACTTTTCCAGTTCTCACATCAAAAATGTTTATAACAACCCTCTGTAGAGGAAATAATCTGAGTCATGCCACCAAATGAGTAAACTAAGTCCAAAACAAAATAGCAGGACATTATACATGAGTATCACGGGGGTTGCTTGGTTCATGGCTGCTGTATGTCACCAAAAATTTCTCTCCAGGAGAAAAATCAATCAGTTTTACCTGCAATTCAAACAATTAAAGCTGAACTGCTATATAAATATATAATCTCCTCTGCAGAATAAATGCCCACCTGGGGATGAGCATATCGCATTAGTCGGTTAAAGGTGGTATCACCACCCCAAACAGCAACACCCTGCCTATGTACTGTGACCAGGTATGTCCCCAATGGAGACCACTGCACGAAACTTTCTGTCCAATACTGCAATGAGAGGAGATCATAAATAAATGGAAACAAAAAGAGAAAACCATTCTCCAAAGAAAAACTAGTCATATTGTTTCATGAATTTTGTATTACAATTTCCGTGTGGGAAAAAATGCAGTCATGCAGAGAGAAATTACAAATTGGCAGTTAAGAATGGCATTCAAATTGATCTTTTCTTTTTAAACATGGCATTCGCGTTCTTGAACACAAACAGAAATATGAAAAACCACCGACGGTTTTCTTGTAAACAAGCTCAGGTTTCGACTGTCTGGCATCATTCCATAAAACTTCAGGTGTCTGAGCCAGCACGAATCACAAACTGATCCCTCGCCTTCTCATCCGTCAGCCATTTTTGCAGATTTTCCTGCAAGAAAACATGTCATTCACACAAGAACACATTTTGTCCTTTAATTTTTTAAGATATCTTTTCAGGCATTCTTTTTTAAAAAAACAAAGGTGAAAGAGCGCGTAGAAGAGCAGAAGCCAACCCCTGGTGTGTAAGGCTTAGTTTCAGGAGGTGCCCACTCCTCCGGAACCTTCATAAATTTATCGATATCATCAAACATGCTGACAGCAAATATGTGGGCTTTGTCTAACTTGTACCCATGCGTATTCACTTTAGCTAATTCAGCTTCCTACAAAGCACAAACATGTTCAAGGAAATTAAAATTACCCATGGCAGCATAAAGATAAACAATTCTATCGATTTCATAAAATGAAAATCCTCTAACAGATATACTTCAAGCTTAATAAGAAACATACAAGTGTAACAGCATGAATGGATTTTTTTTACAAAAAAAAAATATCACTCGAAGACATGATTAAGCATACCTCTGGAGTATTGTATTCTATGAAACAATATCCTAAGGTTTTCTGAGTGTCAGGATCAGTGGGCATCCAAAGACCATCTTCTTTAATAACCCCAATCTGACTGTAGATTTTGCGCACGACACCTTCCAATTTCTCGAATTTCTCCCTAGGCACCACAGGTAAATTATCCACCACAATTATGTTCCCAAAACCCTCCTCGAACTTCAAAGACACCCCCTCCTTCAAATCTTCATCATCGCTGTAAATCGTCGCACAAAAAAAACTTAAAACATCCTAACAACATATGCCCGCCCGCAAAATAAAATAATAAAGCAATAAAAAATCATGTCATGAATTAATTTACCTGATAATTCCTAAATCATCGCCAGGAGGGAGGCGGACGGAGTCCAGATTGACGGAAGACAAATCGATTCCGAGCCGGTCAGCGGTGGCGTGAATGTCTTCCATGGACATAACATCCGCCATGGTTGATGTAGCCGTCTGTACAAGTATTAGAACGAGTTAGAAGGTGAGATACGAAGTGAGAGATTTTTTAGGGTTAGGGTTTTTCTGATATGCGAGTTTGGTTTTTAAATAAAAAAAATTTAAAGCAACAATTTTTAATTTTGTGATAGTTTTGTGACTTTTGTCGGTCATGTGTCATTTTGACATCAAATTTTGTGAAATTGAATCCGACTTAATCAAACAATCCAAATTTTCAATTTGCCTGTTATTCTCGTCGATGCTAAAAAAACTAAAAATAAGTAAATTAACTGAAAAAGAATTTAAAAAATTATATGAATATTCAATTAAGCCATCAAACATCGACTTCAACACATTTTATTTACAAAAGATCACAAATAAAGACAAATGATTAACTAATGGACCAGAGAAAATAAATTAAAGAAACCAAAAACTACTTGCACATAGATATAAAATAACATGAACGATGTTGAAGTATCATATTAGTCCGAAAGGTTTGTAGTCGATGAGTTTTGTCATTTTTTCCCTTGAATTTCTTTATTTTAGTTGTCTTTCAAACTTCAAACTGATTGTTCTAATCATAATCCAACACTTTTCCTCGATTATCTATCTATTCTATTTTATTAAAAATTCAGCTTAGAATAGAAATTATTTTGGTGTTATTAAAAGTTCAGCTTAGCATAGAAACTATTTTGGTGTGATTGAAACAACAATGTTGATCACATGTAATTAAAACAGTAACCTCCTCCACTTCCATTATCCCACGTCCCCATCTCTTTCCCCACTTTCTGTACTTGACCATTTTTTTTTGGGAATAAAATCAGTTTAATAATTTTCTAATCATTTCCCAAAAAAAAAATATAGATTAAAAATGGATTCTTGAATCGATGTATCACCGATTACTTGGCCTCAAATGGCATTATCAATTTCATTGGTATTGAAAAAACATTAATGATTCTGCGGCAAAAAATGATGTACTATTTTCATGTCTTCATGTTTGATAGAGAGATACACTTGTTTTTTTATCGGTCATCCCTACTTTTTTTTCTTCACAGAAAAATTCGTGCTAGTTCCAACAAAAAAAACATTGTCCATTTATTATATTCACTTACAAATTCAAGATTCAATTCTTTATTTATCATCATAAGATTATATTTAATATTTATTTTATGGATATAAAAGATAATATTACTAAAATATATATCTTATTAATTTTATAAAATATCGCAAATAAAACAAAAGATCTGAAAACATAAATTTATTACATATATATATATATATATATATATATATATATATATATATATATATATAACATTTCGTATTAATTTATTAATTTATACACAACTAGTATAAATTGAAAAATCTTCAATCCCGGTGGACTCAGGAAAAATACGCATTTACTTCTTTTTGGAAATTAAAGTTTCAGTAATTTGGAACAAAAAAAACAGCACGAATTATTACTACCAAACAAGTATAATTAGAGCTATTAATTATCAAAATCTTCCATGGTTGGTTTTAGTATGTCAACATCGTCCATACTACTGTTGATGCAACACAGAACCTCTTTATTGTGACTCGAAATACAACAAAAAAGAAAAGAAAAAAAAAAGAAAGAAAAGAAACTATTAAATATTCAATGCACGGAGAGTGTTTTCAATTTCAGTTTTTATTCAACAATCTCAAGGAACAATTTAATCAGCTGCTAGAATATGAAGGAGCTGGCAAGAAAGGGAATGGAGCAATAGAGGCATAAGATACAGGTGGCCGTGCTTGCTTGTCGACTAGAGCTCGTTTCCTCTTTTGTTCAGAGGTAGCTAGTTCAGTCACCTCCATACCCATCTCTGTCACGGACTGCTCATTGCCAGAAAGTCGATGAAGTAGAAGTCCGCCCATAAATACAGGGAGATAGAGAAGGCTAGCACGGAACATTTTCCGAGCATTTTTTGTCGTACGATTTAGATAGAATGATGCAGCAGTAGAAGTAATAGCTAGAGCGAGCAGCGTCGATTCCACACAGAACCAACCAGATGTGATACCCCCTGCAAAATTAGAAGGTTGCAGATCACAGACACTAGCATGAGATACAAATTAGAGTCCAGACGAGAGATGTTTCAAGAATGAAGGATCCTAAACAGATATTAACTAGTTTTTTCTTCTTATTCTTGTCTTTTAAACAATTCAAAGAGACTATTGCGTAAATATCTACATATATTGCTAACCACGAGAAAGAAAAAACTAGATAATTGCAAAAAAAAAAAGCTGATCCATCATATTCACCGATATAAGATAGGTAGCCCAATGGAAGTAGATAGAGACAGTTCCTCAAAGCAACCAAGGCTGTCCTACGACCAGAAGCATCTGCAAGAGAAAACATCCTAAACCTAATAATAGAAACAAAAGAGACGAGGTTAGAGGACGAAAGAAGTTATTGTTTTTGGTGCAGTAATGATTACCAAAAGAAACTTTAGTTCATGTGAATTCTTGAGACCAATGTCGAGGGTGAAATGCATTGCATAACCATCTTATTTGAAAATGAAGATAGAGCAGGATGCCATTCAATATAAAAAAACTAATCACAACATTTTCAAAATCTATAAGCTTTTGTAAAATGGTTACATTTGGCTTAGCTAAACACCAATGACGTTACCCCCTGTATGGCCACCCATGTCATACGATGATCCAAATGTAATGACTTAATTGTTTTTAATTTAAAAGTTTTAAGTTAACTTGTTTTTGATATGGTAATATACACTAGAAACTACAACAGACATCACAACTAAAGCCAATGTTCGATTTTCATAAGACATAAATTGGTGCAATTGTTGGGACGCTTTTTTGGAGTTCAAAAGTTGACCCTATTGATCTGTGTGGCCACCTATATGATACAAAAATCAAAGCATGATGTTTGAAATGCTGCATCATTCCAAATATTTAAATTGCATCATCATCAGTGGCTATATGTCTTAATACAACGGTAGACGCTCAAGTCTACACAACTAAATATCTATATTTTAAAGTGACTGGCGCCTAGTACACAAGCTTTTACAAAGCTAATTTATCTTATGACATATGGCACCCACACTAAAAGAATTGCACAACAGCTCAAGCGCTCAGATGTTGCAAAACATTTAGCATCAAAAGCCAGTATTCTATAAGTTATTGTGAAAGGACACATCAACAAATGCTTGGTTACATACCCTCCATCTGCATAATCTTGACGGCATAAGTATGCGAGGGCCATAAAATGTGGTATTTGCCAAAAATAGAGAGCAGCTGGAAGCAACATTCCATTTAAGGAAACCTCGCCAGAAGCCGCAGCCCACCTTGTAAGAGAAAAATTGTCATCAGATACTTCATGCAGATACCTTAAATTGATCTATCAACAAATGTTCATTCTTTACTAAGCCCACAGACTCAGGCTACCTTTCTATTAGCAATCACTAAAACCATAAATGAAAGCAGCCTAGCTAGACAAACCAACAAAAAGGTTTTTAGTTTTGAAAATAACAATTTTAATATAAGTGCTCAACACTTCGAAGGGAAAAGAAAAATACAAGGACCTAAATTTGCTGAGCAAGGAACGCAAATCTCATCAGCGTCACCCTACGCATGTACAAGATCCTCAAGATAACATTTTTTGTAATATCGACGTGACATATATGTTCAACCCAAATAAGCAAACAAATCAATAAATGGACTCTTAGAAAACTCTTAAGCAAAGGTGCAAAATTTGAACCAAAGTTTACCCGTCTTCATTTGCCTTTTTTATGCCTCATACGGTAAAATTCTCTTAAGCATAAAATTCCATGAGTAATGAGATTTAAAAACCATTTATAATGCTTGCATCATTTATATCCAGAAGAAAAAGAGGGCATTAATAAATGTATGGTAAGAACCTAAAACATATGACCTATTCTACACTAACAGTTTTTCATGCATCATATATTCATATCAAAGGAATGTGAGATAAAATTTACAATTCAGACATGACAAAATACCACCTTCAAACTGGAATCGACCACTACTGCCATAACACACATTACAAAGAGAGTGACCTATGACTCAGGCAAATGGAAAAATATAATGTTATAATAGAAGTGGTGTACGGTACCCTATAAAAGAAGAACATTACCCAAGGAGAGGTGGGATTGCACCAACAACAGCCCCAACCCAAGTATTCACTGGATGTATCTGCTTCAGTGGAGTGTAGACGAATGCATAAAGAAAAAGATTAGATGCCGCAAGACCAGCTGCCAGCATATTAGCCTGCAAACACCTTGTCGTAGATATTGCTACATCAATCCCTTTACCAATTAAATTTTACGATAGTTAGAATGAGTAACTAAAACAAGTTGGTGAGATCATATCCACCTGGCAAGCCAGCAATGCTGTGCCAGTTACACCGACAGAAGCTGCCCAAGTGACAGCATGAGGCATCGTGATGCGGCCCGATGGTAGTGGCCTAAATCTCGTCCTATTCATCTTAGCATCATTATTTACCTCAAATATCTAAGGCCACAAAAATGAAAAACATGTCAGTAAAAAGAGGTAAAAAGGAACTAAAAATACTAACTATACAAATTGATGCGCAAATATTTCAGTGTGTCAGCTTATCGATTCCAACATTCCATGCTTTACAAGAAAAGTCTATCAAAGAATGAAAAATATGTAACATATTAACAAATATGTATGCAGGTGAAAGGTGTGCGTTCAATGCAAGACAAATTCATGTTTAAAAAGCATATAAATGTGAGAATGTTCTTTAAAAAAAATCCCTTGAATATAATGATTTTATTTTTTTGTCCACCGATGAATTGTCTTTTAATACAAAATATATTTTGTTTTGCATTATTCACTTTCTTTGTGTTTTTGCTTTACACTTGCACTACTCTTTCCTCACCATTGGATTGGATTGCCCACACGGTGCCACATATAAACTGAAACAAGAGATGATATTTCTAGTTGAATCGGACAATACAGTTCAAAGTTTTTTTTAATCCAATAAATTTCGGTACATTCTCTTTCCTTATTACCACCAAGACTTTATATTTTTCTCATTTTTATGACCTTAATTGAAGAAAAATAAAAAAGAAAGGTGTCGCCATACTCCTACGGAACATGATCAATGTTTACTCAGATCCTCTTTTTAGTCACAACAGTGTCACCTAGTCCGATGAATAATTTTTCATGAAATAAGAAAATGCACTCACAATACCCAAGATAGTGATTAATGGCATATATGTAACAGCAAAGGTGATCCAAGATCGTAAATAGAGATAGAAAGAGACGACGAGGGACCTGATTTAAGGAGTTGGCCGAGGCTGCCACCATCATTGTGCCAACACATGTGCAGCAAAGGCCAAGGTAGTCAATGGAAGTCCCACTCCCGAGGATATAACCAGTGCCAGAAGTAGCAACAACTAGCATGCTAAAAATAAAAAAATTTAAGAGTTACATCAATTGAACCCAGCCTTGCATGAATCCATTGACAATAGTAAGAAATTTATACCAATCCTCGCTACAAAAAGGAAATAAAGGATAAAACTCATCAGATCGTATTCATCAAGCAATGAGAACTCCATATTCACTTAATAGGCTTGAAACAGAAAAATTGCTATTTCCTGCCTTCCATCGTGTTTGGTGTGCGCTCAACTGGAGCTTACAAGTACGTTATAAAAAAATCATCAATATGTGGTCGTGGCAAGTTGATCTCAGGTGAATTCATCTCACGGCACAAATTGGTACAAGTTCATGAAATCCATGGCCATATCATATGAGAGCCAGATGAATATGATACGAGTCAAACCATAATGATTCAATTTATGACAAGTATGCTTGAACATTGAAGATGTGCTACACCCAACTGGAAATATTGAATGTCAGTGTTGAAATTTATATTTATCACTCTGTTCCCTTTCAATTAAAAAACAACGAGTAGAGATTCCACAACTAAATAGATGACGGCGAAAGAGTTTTAAACCCCAACATGAACTTAACTGCAGGATCAGGATTCAGGCCCAACTTATATGCCTAAAACCAGCTAATGTTAAATAAAATTAGCTACAGCTTCACAGGCATCTTAGCAACTTGTTAACTTCCTAAATGCACTAGAAATGCAAGGTTTTTGCTGTAGCGGAACAAAGTATACTTTAATTTAGCAATTCGGATTGGATGTTTCCATACATCAATTCAATTCAAATTTTGTCCAGCCTCCAACTGATCACAAAAATCGTTAAAATAACAGAAAATTCCATCAGTAAAATCGAGTTTCAATGAAACGATCAATATAAAAAAAATTATCAAACAAGAAGTGGAAGGAGGGGGGGTGTTCTAACCTGAGACGCGCTTTGGAGAGCTCCCAATAACACCGTCCGTAACGCTTGCTTAAATCTGCCATTTCCTTAGCCTTCAGAATCGACGCAGCCGCCAAAGAAGACAAGTCAAACGCGTTGGCTGAAGTGACCTGTGACCCGAAAGACTGAACCGCAGATCCAGATTGGATCCAATTCACTGGATCGGTGGATTCAGGAGCGGTGGAAAAATAGCGCACCATAAGCCCATGGTGATAGGATTCAGAAGAAGGGCCGAGGAAAAGTTGAGCAGAAGGGCGGAGGATGGCGAGTTTGGATGAGTAACTCCGCCACATGGCAGCGCGTTGGGATCCAAGGTTATAAAATTTCCTGGGCGCTAGTCGGACATTAGACCAAAGACTAGCACGTCTAGCCGTATCAACATGTTAAGATGAAATTTGGTGTGTTAAATCAGGTCAACAAATCGCATTTCTTGTTGGACTTTGGCTTAAAGCCTATAAAAAATTATTTTTCATTTTTTAATTGGACTTTTAATTTTAAAAAAAACCCGAAAAAAATATTTAATTAATCCTAGGGATGCCTAGGCTAGCCTACTAGCACTTTTTCGTACGGCCGCCTAGGTCGAATTTTAGAACACCGGGCATATTAGTTAGCATATAACTCCTAACACGTCTTGCTATCCCCAATTGGATTAGTTAATCAGCCAGGTGCATAAAATATTTTCGAACCCTTTTCACACAAAAGGCTATCATCAAATGCTAACGCATAAGGTACTCAAAAAATCTTGTCCATGTACCAAAATCAGATATCTGAAATATAGGATGCCATCAACACCTCAAAAGACTTCAAAATATAAAAACAAATGAAATCCGGGATTCTAGTCCGATGAAATGAACCCCAAAGACTAAAGTCGAAAACTACATAATACGATGCTCGATAATCATATTGAGATCAACACAATTTGCAGATAAAGGGCCTTCTCACACATTGAAGCAGAGGCCTAAAATCCCCGGTGATAAATCTTCAATGACAGAAACTCGAGATGAACCCCCAATAGAAATGAACACCAAATATTAAAGTCGAAAACTTCATAATATGATGCGCCAAAATCGTATTATGATCAACATAATCTGCAGATAACGGACCTTTTCATACACAGACGCAAAGGCCTAACAAACAAAAAAAAGGCAATCAATCTTACGTCAAGTCAAAACTTCGGACAGGAAACAACAAATTTCATCACGAAGCCATCAACTATAGCAGAACGAAATTAAAGTCAAATAGTAGTCAAAACGAGACAAAATAAAAACCAATAACCATCGATTATTAACAAAGAAAGATAGCGTACATACCTCCATTGAAATGATTATTAAGCAACAACACGAATTAAACAAATGAAGAAATCAACAAACAATATAGAGATTTCGGAGAAAAATAACTGCTCGATTAAATGGGAAAATGCCGACATTTTCGGTTAGATTCCGATGTAGTAAAATGGGAAAGTTCGTTCGCGATTGTCACGAGCGATGCACGTGCCTTGTCCGACGGACGGTTTAAATTATTCTTAACTCTTTGGGCTGTCACAGGCCCGTTAAATAGAATTCGAACTAAATTGTTGGGCCGTTCATGTCTCACGTCTACTCACCAGTCTCCCTTCTTTTGTCCGACGTGTCTGTAAATAAAATAACTCTCAATTAAACCCATGTCATTTCTTATTTAATTTCATTTGACCTTTTTTTTAATAGCTATAGAATTTGTAGCCACTATCTTTTGATGGACACGGGTAAACTCTCAAATCCATGATCATTTGTTAAATGATCTCTTATTCCACTGACTCGGACATCTTCTCAAATATGTCTATTCTTATATGCATTATTGGGACAATGGCCTGAGAATACAGTTTTGTTGTAATTAATGGTTCTTAAATACTATTATACTAGATATGAGGCTCATTCTAGACAAGTATTTTATTAGTTAAAAAGACTTTAAATATGTGTTTGACCAAAATTTTTGTAAAATGTTTTTTTAATTTTTTTTAATAAAAATTATTTTCAAAATATATTTTTTAATGTATAATAGAGTTTTTTTTTTTTTTAAACAGAAAATCATATTCTTCGGGTAAAAAATTGTTTTTATCCAATATTTTTCCAAACACATATTTATTCATAAAAAAATATTTTTTAAGTATTTGACCAAATGGTGTGTGAGATGTTGTCATCTTATTCCAAGTGAAGACCAAAGTGTGGCATTATCAATTAGGATCTTGATCTTTTTCAATATTTTGGAATAACTCAATCATTATATTATAATAGTTATAGTTATTAAAATAGTTAAACCATCTAAAGTATTTTTCTTAAATGATATAATCTCATAAACGAATATGTCATTCAAAAAATAAAATAAAACTTACATAATTCCTCCTTGTATTGTTTATGTTATTATATATGTATGTACATATATAGATTCAAAATTCCAAAAATAAAAATTTAGATTTTAATCCTGTTTTGATCAAAATTTTCATATGCAAAATTTCTTCTTTTTACATGTGATTTGACCTTTGTTTTTAAATATGACAAAAATTTGTATGAGACGGTTTCACGGATCGTATTTTGTGAGACGAATATCTTATTTTGGTCATCCATGAAAAATATTACTTTTTATGATAAGAGTATTACTTTTTATTTTGAATATTGATAGGATTGATCCGTCTCACAGATAAAGATTTGTGAGACTATCTGACAAGAGACATACTATTTGAATAGATATTTGAAGTTTATTTTGATATAAACATTAAAAGTAAATAAACCATGGGGAAAAAAGCATTCAATTTTTATATATCAAACTATCTAAACTTTTTTTTTTGCGCCGTACTTTATACACACAAAAAGGCACACAAGCTTTACACACAAACGCAGAGAAACGCACACAGTTGCTGCAGGTGTGAAAAACGGAACTGCTCGGTTGGATGCACACAACCACCAAAGCATTTTACAGTTTTTACTGCAAAATCAGTACCTCTTCTTCTCTCTTCACATGCCAATCATCCTCTTATCATGTCAAATCCCACTCCCACTCTTTCTAATAATCGATCCCTCTCTCATAAACAGGTAAAGTTGCGTCCACATTGATTTCCCGTGAACAAATTGTTCTAGCCTTGTTTCTTGACACCTTTCAAGGTTTTTAGTTCGAAGATAGAAGATTTAGTGGAACTTCCTTACATTGATACCCAAAGATTGAAATTTTAGCTTTGTTTCTTGAAACCCAACATGTTTTTTGGCTCATAGGTAAAGGTAGAGAGGTATTCTCTTGATTTGATTGGGCAATATCAAGTTTTTGTCCTTGTTTCTTGAAAGCTGAAACCAACTGTCAAGGTTTTTAGCTCGTAGGTAAGCATAAAGTAGTGTACTTATTTAAGTGCTAAATACACGGAGTGAGTGTGGAAGTGTGAATGTGAGCAAACTACACGGAGTGAGTGTGGAAGTGTGAATGTGAGCAAACTAGAGATGGGCTGTTTGTAGTCCAAAACCGCTAACGTTCAATCACCTGACCAGGAATCTTCTCAGCCTGATGCTAAACCAGATCCGGGTATTTCAATCTTTCTTCTTTGTTCTTACTTAACCTTTTGGTGAGCTTTTGAGCATATTGGCTTGTGTACTTTTAACTCATTATGGGTGCGACGTTTATCGATTCTCATTGTTTCTTAATCTTCTTAATTTTTTTTTTGTTAGTTTCCGAGATTATAAGAATGTGATTTATGAATGATTGAGCTTATGTGCTCGTTTATCTGTGACTGGTGATATATATTTTCTCTCTCTCCCTCTGTTATCTGCGCACTTGAAATGTCCTTTGGATGGTGTGAATCAAGATATCAAGTAGGTGCGAATGTATCTTGGTGCCATATTGGCTACCATTCCAGTTCCTTTGCGATGTCTTGGAAAGATCCAGATCATCCATTTTCTTTAGCTAATTAAAATTATTATAATTCTACATAAAACTTTCCATGTACGGTAATACCATTCTATTACCATAGTACCACATATTTTCAGCTGATATCGTGGCCATTCAAGTCGTTCAGTGTTCAGGTCATTCCTGAGTCCTTTTATCGAAACAGTGCCCAGCCCATCCCCCCTCTATGTTTTTTTGAGTTTTGGCCGGAAACATTGTCGATGTCATACATTTTATAGCATGCGTTTTACCTTTCACGGACTACTTTCGTGTCCCTCATAATTTCCCCTGGGAATATCGTGTCTGGATACAATTTGCGTTTTGTTTAGAATTCAGTTTTAAATATGTGTTGCACTTTATTTATTCACCCTTTTGTCACTTGGTTTTTTTTATGTGTGTTGAGCAAATAAAAATCGGGTTGTTGAGCTGTGGTAGTGTCACATTGGGATATGATTATTTCAGATAGAATTATACTTTAATATGTTAACACACGCTTAGGAAACGATATTTTATTAAATAATAAAAACTAATAGTTACAAAAGGCGGACAATATTTTAACACACACTTGTACAAGCAGAATGTTTTGTATCATTGTTAAACATTGAACATTCTGCATTTTCCATATTCAAGGGTAAAACAACTAAAAATTTCTGAGACATTTTATATGTTGATTGATTACTGCCCAGAAAACGGGGGCCAATTGGATCAGGATCAAATACCTGCTTTCAACGAATTTGCACTTTCAGAACTGCGAGCTGCAACGAATGGCTTCAGCAGTGAGTTGATAGTTTCAGAGAGTGGAGAGAGAGCTCCTAATGTTGTGTATAGAGGGAAACTTCGAAATAACAGGCTTGTTGCCATCAAACGATTCTCAAAGCAATCATGGCCTGATCCGCAACAGTTTGTGGTCAGTTTTCTATATGTTCGGTGATACAAGTGTCAACATATTTTCATTTACTTACCATTCAATTGTAGTGCATATGTGAGCTGGACCAATGTGCTAGTAGTGTTCTTTTACTTGATTTTTGCTGTAGTAAAATTACAATCACTCCTGGTGATATTGTTCCATCTGTCACTTTATTTGTTTAACTGTCGAAAGGAGTAGTTTTACAGTTAATTAGTTCTGATTTAGTATAACAATTTACGCATTAATATTTGCATTTTGAAGAGTGTTCCATAAAATCCTTTAATTTTACGGCAGATTTTTGTCATATCTCTCGTTTAACACCTATAAAGTTTTTTGGATATGCTATCTAACATATATTGAATACGTTGCAACTTATTTTGCTAGGATATATTGTATCATCAATTTGAAATTGTTTGTCATTGTCAATCAACTGTAAATGACTGAGCGTGAGATGTCATTTCGAAGAATTACTATGCTATCCCATGACGGTTTTTCACAAGAAAATGTCTAATTTTGAAAAACTGCTAAGCTCATTACAACATCATCGATGACATTCATTCACAGGCAGAAGCTGCTGGAGTTGGCAAGGTCAGACACAAGAGAATGGTGAACTTAATTGGATGCTGCGCTGAAGGAGATGAACGCCTGTTAATTGCTGAATATATGCCAAATGATACGCTATCTAAGCATCTGTTTCATTGTAGGATTTTTTTTATTTTTATTTTTTTCTCTTCACTTCAGTGATTCTGAAATCATTTGACATATGTCTTAGGCTGAATATCTTTTGGCCCTCCCTTTCGACTTGTTCACATATAAAGCATAACTAAGCTTCTGATTTTCCGCCATTTCATCGGGTGTGTTTCTTCACATTTTGCTGCAGGGGATAAACAACCTCTCCAGTGGGAAATGCGTGTGAGAATCGCATACAACATTGCAGAAGCCCTTGACCACTGCAATGCCGAAGACCGGAAAATATATCACGACTTAAATGCTTACAGAGTTCTTTTTGATGAGGTAATCGAGTTATAACATAAGTTGCCCGAACAACCATTAATCTTGTACTCGCAGAAACTGAACATTACTAGTCAATTAGTCTACCAGTTTGCTTGTGCTCGTATTTTCAGTGTGACCTAAAAAATGAACTGCCTTTCTACATTGGACCATCAACCATGTCCCAGATATATGGTCACTATAAAATGGTTATGCTTTTCATTAGTGTAGAAACAGTCTTACTGTAATCCTCTAATGTAGAAACTGGCTTACTGTAACCCTCTGTAACCTGAACAAGATGCGTCATAAGATTTTTGCTGGTGTAAATGGCAATTGACAGTTAAAATGGATCATTTGGTTTTGATTACACGGGTTCATATTGCAGGATGGAGACCCTAGGTTATCTAGTTTCGGCTTGATGAAAAACAGTAGGGATGGGAAGAGCTATAGCACCAATTTAGCTTACACACCCCCGGAGTTTTTACGTACAGGTATATTCATGTTTTCCCTGTAGCTCCTTCATATAATGTTACCGTTGAAATTTGCTCGAGTACCATTCTAATATATGAGAATGGTGATTCAGGGCTTGTCTCTATTTTCTTGTTCGAGCTTGAAAATATTTGTGAACTGCTCCTTCTTACTCCAGCATAGATGCATCAAATGAACGAAAAATGTAGTGCCTTATACAGCTATGGTGGGCATGTTGAAACTTGAAAGATGTTTTCTTGATGGACAATAACTAGGATACCATATGCCATACATAAAAAAGGAGATTCACGATGGAACGGCTCACTGGATAAGTTATCGGAAATAAAAATGACAGGCAGAGCACATTAGCTAAAATTTTATCAATCTTCTGAACTCCACAATTTTATTTCCTCCTCGTTATATGCATTAAATTATCAAAGTGAATCTTCTGCGCATGAAAATAGACCAAGCAATGAAGCCTTAACTTAAAATTCTATGATAGCTACCTTGCTGAACAAGAGATTATAACTCGAGACACTTTAGTGTGCGGTTATTTCTTCCATAGTTCCAAGAGATTCAAGTATAATGACAATCTCAAAGATGGTTTACATTGAGTGATGTACCATGCTTGGTTAACTGCACTATCTAATAATTTGGTATGACTTGACTTTTTTATTTTTTATTTTTTATTTTATTTTTTATCTTAACCTTTTCAGGCAGGGTGATTCCAGAGAGCGTGATCTACAGTTATGGAACTGTGCTTCTGGACCTTTTGAGTGGGAAGCATATTCCACCCAGCCATGTACAGTACTTTTATCACTCGTATTCATTTATGTTTTCCTGGTTTTTGTTTTTGTTTTTTCAGCATTATACCCTTTTAGGTTTCAGTTTCACTTTTTTAACTAATTACTCTCAAATACTTGAGCAGCATCTTACAATAATTAATTATAACGCACATACTAGATACTAATGGCATAGTTGATAGTAAGTTTTGAGTTGATCAACCTCAGTACCATATAGCTGACCTTTCAAAAGTGTTCGCTGATTTCTTCTCAGATGGCATCGTTAATGGTTTGACGAACGAAACGTACATTTGTCTCATCCCTAAGAGACAAGAAGCAACGAAGCTAAAAGATTTTCGACCAATTAGCCTAGTTACTAGCTTGTACAAAATACTGGCTAAGGTATTGACGAGAAGATTGACAAAAATTTTATCCAAAACAGTCTCGGAAAATCAATGTGCATTCATTCGAGGTAGACAGATAATTGACTGTTGTCTTATTGCTAATGAGGTGGTGGAAGAGTATAGAAGAAAAAAGAAAAAAGGGTGGGTTTTGAAGATCGACTTGGAAAAGGCTTATGACAATGTGGATTGGAGGTTTTTAGACTTCGTACTCGAGAAGAAGGGCTTCGGGGATAAGTGGAGGAAGTGGATGAAGGGTTGTGTCAGTAACGTTTCTTACTCGGTTTTCATTAATGGCAGACCAAGGGGTAGGTTCAAGGGACAAAGGGGCCTTAGACAAGGCGATCCACTATCACCATTTCTGTTCAATTTAGTGATAGATGGGCTGGGGAGATTGATGGATAAGACAAGGACGGGTAATGATGTTAGAGGGCTCGTGGTGGGGAGAGACAAAAAGGAAGTTTCGCACATTCAATTTGCAGATGACACACTCTTCTTAGTTCAAACTGACAGGCACATGCTTGCGGTTGTCGATCTTATCAAACTATTCTGCTCTAAATCCGGACTTAAAATCAACTTAGAAAAGAGTTTTTTGCTTGGAATCAATCGTTTGGATGAAGAGATTGACAGTTTAGCATCAGCCATTGGTTGCAAGAAAGAAAATTGGCCAATAAAATACCTCGGCTTACCGTTGGGTGGGAATCCAACGAAGCTGGAGTTTTGGGCTCCGGTGATTTCCAAGATGTCAACCAAACTAGCAAGTTGGAAAAAAGCCTATTTATCAAGAGGAGGCCGACTGACTTTGATCAAATCAGTCCTTAGTTCACTGCCTACTTACTTCATGTCAATTTTCAAGGTCCCAAACAAAGTGGCAAAACAATTGGAAGCATTGATGAGGAATTTCCTATGGGATGGAGCCGATGGAGATTCGCAGTACCATGTTGTCAATTGGAATCAGGTGTGTAAACCGTTAGACAAGGGGGGATTAGGATTGGGCAGTATTCGACTGAGGAACCTGGCACTGTTAGGGAAATGGTGGTGGAGAGGCGCTGTGGAAAACAACTCTCTTTGGAAAACAGTAGTCGGTAGCATTTACGGATTTCACAGTAATGGCTGGGACTTAAGGGTCGCAAGGAACACGACCTTTAAAAGCCCTTGGAAGTTTATCTCTCGGTCCTACTCGACTTGTCAAACACTGATTAGTACGGTGCTCAAGGGGGGGAATCTCATTAGGTTCTGGGAGGATAGGTGGGTGGGTTTATTGTCCTTCAAAGTTGTTTATCCTCACATTTATTCATTATCTACTGTCAGAGACAAACCTATCTCTCAGTTCTTCACGGTGTCCAGTACTCTAGGTAATTCGGTCATATCATGGGATATTAGGTTCAGGAGAGGGTTGAATGATGTCGAGTTGGGTGAGTTCACTGATCTTTTAGGGGTTTTAGAGTCAGTATCTTTGAGTGTGGGTTCGGGGGATGTCAGGGTTTGGTTAGGAGATTCATCTGGTGTTTTCTCTGTCAGTTCTTTATACTCATCATTTTTTCAGAGTACTACACACCCCTTCTTTCCCTACTATTACAACATTTGGAAAGTTCCTATCCCACAAAAAGTTAAGGTATTCTCCTGGATAGTAGCTTTGGGAAAACTGCAAACTTGTGACAGCATACAGAGGAGACGGACGGATCATGTTTTGAACCCACATTGGTGCTACTTATGCAAGAAACACGAGGAAGATCAGGATCATATTTTGCTTCACTGTTCATTCACAACGAGTGTCTGGAACAAGGTAATGCAACATTTGGGTTTCGAGTGGACATTTCCAGAATCGTCAAGAGATATGTTCATTTTGGATAATGAATTTCTCACAGGAAAGGGATTCAAAGACTTCTGGTACATAATCGTTCACTGTGTTTTTTGGTCGATTTGGTTGGAGCGCAACAACAGATTATTCAGTGACAAAGAAGAATCAAGAGATGACGTTTGGGAGAAGATAAGATTCAGGGTGGCGACGTGGACGATTTGCGTACCAAAGTTTCGGACATACCTATTATCTGATTTGATTAGGGATTGGTGTTATATTTTTTGTTGAACAAGTTACATTTACGGGTTGTTTTCGAATTCGTGGATGGCTCATCCACTCGTATTGTAATCTTTTAACATTATTAATCTAATATATATTAGTTTCTGATCAAAAAAAAAAGAATGAAAAACACTTTTAATTCAGTAATTATTATGAGGAATGCAGAAGGATGTGATAGTCACATGAAATTTGCTGCATTAAAATGATTGTTGACCTCATTAGTCAATGATGTCATATATCCAAGATGACTTGTGTATTTTCTTAGTCTTTTAATTGTTGAGTTTCTTAATGTTGAGCCTGTTCCTCAGGCTTTGGACCTGATTAGAGGAAAAAATGTTTTATTGGTGATGGACTCGTCCTTGGAGGGTCAATATGCTAACGACGATGCTACCGCACTAGTCGAACTTGCCTCAAAGTGCCTTCAGTATGAGGCTAGGGATAGGCCTAGTATCAAGTTTCTTCTTACTGCTGTAGCACCCCTTCAAAAGCAGAATGAGGTAACACTTCAATCTAGCAGATTTTCTTTTGTTATACGCACTTACCCATGATCACATAGATTTTGGAAAACCAACTGCTCCTGCTCTATTAGCTCAATATTTTGAATTAATTTGCAAACATGATGTTATTTACCATTGTAGGTCGCATCGCATGTGCTTATGGGTCTGACAAAAACCCCTGTGGTTCTGCCCACCATGCTATCTCCTCTTGGAAAGGCTTGTGCAAGAATGGACCTTACTGCCGTACAGGACATCTTGCTTAAGACAGGTTACAAAGATGATGAAGGTGCCGATAATGAGGTTAGCTATTTTCTTGTAATCTTTGAACATAGAATCAGAAACCATCTCAAGTTTGTTGGATATTCTAAGTATTACTCCAAATTCTTTTGTGCTTGAAGTATGTATTGAAAGTCAATGTTGCTTGTTTAGAACGTGTTACAATCTGAACTTTGATGCGTAATCTATGTTGTATGAAGTTATTCTACTTTTACCATTTGCAATTCATATTTATGTAATGTTTGCTCACTGAAATCATCTTGTAATTGGTGAAGCTCTCATTCCAAGAGTGGACACAACAAGTTAAAGACATGCTAAATACAAAGAAATTTGGGGATATTGCATTCCGAGACAAGGATTTCAAGAATGCGATTGACTACTACTCCAAGGTATAGTGTTCTTGTTTGCTCAAGATTGATATTCTACCATCGTATGGGTCGAGCATGTAATACCTTGTCCTACATCAAATCCTGGGATATATGTTAATGGCTTTCTAGTGCTACCAGTAGAACTTCTACAACAACTTGGATCAATAATTTCCATAAAGTGAGTGTGGATACGAAGTAAGTGGTTAGTAGAATCTGTATACAATCTTGCTTGTTTGAGCTTGTTTGGGGTGTGACAGGGCAGTTTCGCTGTTCATGTTCCTGCAAAGTCGAGGTTCATTCAGTAATTAGAGACTGTCCATTTACTCAAAATTCTGCATACCACCATTTTTTGGAAACATATCACACGTATCTTCTTATATGTAATGTTTCTCACCTCTTCTTTCCTAAACCGAATCCAATTATTTTGCTTCATGTAGCTTGTATCGTTGATGACTGTCCCATCTGGCACGGTATTCGTGAGGCGAGCTCTCTCTTATCTGATGATCGGCCAACCGGAACTTGCTTTGAGAGACGCCATGCAGGCTCAGGTTTGCTCGCCCGAATGGCCAACGGCCTTCTATATGCAGGCTCTTGCTCTTTCCAAGCTCGGAATGGAGAAGGACGCACAAGATATGATCAATGACGGAGCAGCATTTGAAGCCAAGAAACAAAACAGTTGGCGACACTAGATTACGCGGGCTTGTCTTCTGTTGAAAATCAAGTGTTTTATCGTGTTATGGGGCGGTGAAATTTGGTCATGAGACGTTTGATATGTGTTGTAGTTCAAATAGATTCAAGTAATGGGATGTTTAAGTACTTCAGTAAGGCTACATTCTGGGCTGGTATTGTTGTGTTTTGTTCAAGAAATGTGTATCTGCCCTATCTTCCTAGTTTTACTGTTGTGGAAGAAATAATTATGCAAGTTATTCACACATAAATTGAAATTTTTTCACTTACATAAATATATATAAATTTGTAATATTCATTTGTTTATATTTAATAAAGTAGATATTCGTATAGGAAATATCGAATCGCAACGGTTAGATCAATGCCGAGTTTGTCCTTAAAGTTTAAACAAAAATGTTAAAGAAACAAACTAGTTTTAAAAAACAATTTATTTTAATTTTAAGTTGAATACTAGTTCTGCACACAGCCCGATTTCTGGATCCCAACGCGCCGCCATGTGGCGGAGTTACTCATCCAAACTCGCCATCCTCCGCCCTTCTGCTCAACTTTTCCTCGGCCCTTCTTCTGAATCCTACCACCATGGGCTTATGGTGCGCTATTTTTCCACCGCTCCTGAATCCACCGATCCAGTGAATTGGATCCAATTTGGATCAGCGGTTCAGTCTTTCGGGTCACAGGTCACTTCAGCCAACGCGTTTGACTTGTCTTCTTTGGCGGCTGCGTCGATTCTGAAGGCTAAGGAAATGGCGGGTTTAAGCAAGCGTTACGGACGGTGTTATTGGGAGCTCTCCAAATCGAATCGCAACGGTTAGATAAATGTCGAGTTTGTCCTTAAAGTTTAAACAAAAATGTTAAAGAAACAAACTAGTTTTAAAAAACAATTTATTTTAATTTTAAGTTGAATACTAGTTCTGCACACAGCCCGATTTCTGGATCCCAACGCGCCGCCATGTGACGGAGTTACTCATCCAGAATACTTGTCTAGAATGAGCCTCATATCTAGTATATTAGTATTTAAGAACCATTAATTATAACAAAACTGTATTCTCAGGGCATTGTCCCAATAATGCATATAAAAATAGACATCTTTGAGAAGATGTCCGAGTCAGTGAAATAAGAGATCGCATAACAAATGATCAGGAATTTGAGAGTTTACCCGTGTCCATCAAAAGATAGTGGCTACAAATTCTATAGCTATTAAAAAAAAGGTCAAATGAAATTAAATAAGAAATGACATGGGTTTAGATGGGAGTTATTTTATTTACAAACACGTCGGACAAAAGAAGGGAGACGGGTGAGTAGACGTGAGACAGGAACGGCCCAACAATTTAGTTCGAATTCTATTTAACGGGCCTGTGACAGCCCAAAGAGTTAAGAATAATTTTAACCGTCCTTCGGACCAGGCACGTGCATCGCTCGTGACAATCGCGAACGAACTTTCCCATTTTACTACATCGGAATCTAACCGAAAATGTCGGCATTTCCCCATTTAATCGAGCAGGTATTTTTCTCCGAAATCTCTATATTGTTTGTTGATTTCTTCATTTGTTTAATTCGTGTTGTTGCTTAATAATCATTTCAATTGAGGTATGTACGCTATCTTTCTTTGTTTTGAATCGATGGTTATTGGTTTTTGTTTTGTCTCGTTTTGACTACTATTTGACTTTAATTTCGTTCTGCTATAGTTGATGGCTTCGTGATGAAATTTGTTGTTTCCTGTCCGAAGTTTTGACTTGACGTAAGATTGATTGCCCCTTTTTTGTTTGAAGATCTTAGGGGGTTTTATTATCTTTTTTCTTCGTGGAGTTCGTCTCGAGTTTCTGTCTTTGAAAATTTATCACCGGGGATTTTAGGCCTTTGCGTCTGTGTTAATGAAAAGGCCATTTATCTGCAGATTATGTTGATCATAATATGATTTTGGCGCATCATATTATGAAATTTTTGACTTTAATATTTGATGTTCATTTCTATTGGGGGGTTCATCTCGAGTTTCTGTCTTTGAAGATTTATCACCCACTACAAAAAAAAAAATTAGCGACGGATTTTCCGTCGCTAAAATCGTCGCTAATTTCAAAAAGCGACGGTTTTAACGACGGTATAGCTTTCCGTAACCGAACCCTGCGTCGCCTTCTAAAACGACGGTTCTTCACTTCCGTCGCTAAATTAATCGAATGTTTTTTAAAAAAACCGCCGCTTAATAAGCGACCGTGTTTTTCGACAAACACCTACAGATCTGTACCGAATATGTTTCATATAAGTCATAAAAAACATCTACGCAAAAATTAAAATTATGAATTAAATTTTCTGTAAGAAAAAAGCTTTAAAACCTGATTTGGGCGAAAAAATGCAGCTTCACGTAATGTTGGAAGATCGCAACAACGAACAAACCTACGAAATAAATACAAAAAAATGTTAGTGCAAATTAAAAAAATCGAACTTCTAAAAAATTGACATAGTATAGCTATTACCAGAAAGATAGGTGAAAATCGTGGAAGGAAATGTTCGCGAAGCATGGTATATATAGAAGCTTAGCGACGGTTTTCTTCAAAACCGTCGCTATATAGCGACAGTTGCTGATTAAACCGTCGCTATATATAGCGACGGTTTAAGACAAACAAACGCTATGATGGCGACGTTTTTTGAACAACCGTCGCCGATCACGATCGGCGACGGTGTATACATAATCGTCAGTAATCGGCGACGGTTTGTGCTTAGCCGTCGTTAATATAGCGACTGTTGTGCATGAACTGTTACTATAATTGCGACGGTGTTTACTAAACCGTCGCCAAAGTTTTAGGCGTCGGTATATGTACATCCGTCGCTATAATAGCGACGGTTTATGAAACACCGTCGCTATAATAGCGACGGTTTTCCATTTGCGTTTTTGTAGGCCTATGCTTCAATGTGTGAGAAGGTGTTGATCTCCATATGATTATCGAGCATCGTATTATGTAGTTTTCGACTTTAGTCTTTGGGGTTCATTTCATCGGACTAGATTATCGGATTTCATTTGTTTTTTATATTTTGAAGTTTTTTGAGGTGTTGATGGCATCCTATATTTCAGATATCTGATTTTGGTACATGGACAAGATTTTTTGAGTACCTTATGCGTTAGCATTTGATCATAGCCTTTTGTGTGAAAAGGGTTCGAAAATATTTTATGCACCTGGCTGATTTTTATCGAATATTTTTCCAAACACATATTTACTCGTAAAAAAATATTTTTTTAAGTATTTCACCAAATGGTGTGTGAGATGTTGTCATCTTATTCTAAGTGAAGACCAAAGTGTGGCATTACCAATTAGGATCTTGATCTTTTTCAATATTTTGGAATAACTCAATCATTATATTATAATAGTTATAGTTATTAAAATAGTTAAACCATCTAATGTATTTTTCTTAAATGATATAATTTCATAAACGAATATGTCATTCAAAAAATAAAGGCTATCATCAAATGCTAACGCATAAGGTACTCAAAAAATCTTGTCCATGTACCAAAATCAGATATCTGAAATATAGGATGCCATCAACACCTCAAAAGACTTCAAAATATAAGAAACAAATGAAATCCGGGATTCTAGTCCGATGAAATGAACCCCAAAGACTAAAGTCGAAAACTACATAATACGATGCTCGATAATCGTATGGAGATCAACACAATTTGCAGATAAAGGGCCTTCTCACACATTGAAGCAGAGGCCTAAAATCCCCGGTGATAAAACTTCAAAGACAGAAACTCGAGATGAACCCCCCAATAGAAATGAACACCAAATATTAAAGTCGAAAACTTCATAATATGATGCGCCAAAATCATATTATGATCAACATAATCTGCATATAAAGGGCCTTTTCATACACACAGACGCAAAGGCCTAAAATCTCCGGTGATAAATTTTCAAAGACAGAAACTCGAGACGAACTCCACGAAGAAAAAACATAATAAAACCCCCTAATATCTTCAAACAAAAAAGGGGCAATCAATCTTACGTCAAGTCAAAACTTCGGACATGAAACAACAAATTTCATCACGAAGCCATCAACTATAGCAGAACGAAATTAAAGTCAAATAGTAGTCAAAACGAGACAAAACAAAAACCAATAACCATCGATTCAAAATAAAGAAAGATAGCGTACATACCTCCATTGAAATGATTATTAAGCAACAACACGAATTAAACAAATGAAGAAATCAACAAACAACATAGAGATTTCGGAGACAAATACCTGCTCGATTAAATGGAGAAATGCCGACATTTTCGGTTAGATTCCGATGTAGTAAAATGGGAAAGTTCGTTCGCGATTGTCACGAGCGATGCACATGCCTGGTCCGAAGGACGGTTAAAATTATTCTTAACTCTTTGGGCTGTCACAGGCCCGTTAAATAGAATTCGAACTAAATTGTTGGGCCGTTCATGTCTCACGTCTACTCACCCGTCTCCCTTCTATTGTCCGACGTGTTTGTAAATAAAATAACTCCCATCTAAACCCATGTCATTTCTTATTTAATTTCATTTGACCTTTTTTTTTAATAGCTATAGAATTTGTAGCCACTATCTTTTGATGGACACGGGTAAACTCTCAACTTCCTGATCATTTGTTAAGCGATTTCTTATTCCACTGATTCGGACATCTTCTCAAAGATGTCTATTCTTATATGCATTATTGGGACAATGCTCTGAGAATACAGTTTTGTTATAATTAATGGTTCTTAAATACTATTATATTAGATATGAGGCTCATTCTAGACAAGTATTTTATTAGTTAAAAAGACTTTAAATATGTGTTTGACCAAATTTTTGTAAAATGTTTTTTTTTTAATTTTTTTAATAAAAATTATTTTCAAAGTATACTTTTTAATGTATAATAAAGGGTTTTTTTTTTATGTTTTTAAAACAGAAAATCATATTTTTTGGGTAAAAAATTATTTTTATCGAATATTTTTCAAAACACATATTTATTCATAAAAAAATATTTTTTTAAGTATTTGACCAAATGGTGTGTGAGATGTTGTCATCTTATTCCAAGTGAAGACCAAAGTGTGGCATTATCAATTAGGATCTTGATCTTTTTCAATATTTTGGAATAACTCAATCATTATATTATAATAGTTATAGTTATTAAAATAGTTAAACCATCTAAAGTATTTTTCTTAAATGATATAATCTCATAAACGAATATATCATTCAAAAAATAAAATAAAACTTACATAATTCCTCCTTGTATTGTTTATGTTATTATATATGTATGTACATATATAGAATCAAAATTCCCAAAATAAAAATTTAGATTTTAAATCTTTTTTGATCAAAATTTTCATATGCAAAATTTCTTCTTTTTACATGTGATTTGACCTTTGTTTTTAAATATGACAAAAATTTGTATGCGACGGTTTCACGGATCGTATTTTGTGAGACGAATATCTTATTTTGGTCATCCATGAAAAATATTATTTTTTATGATAAGAATATTACTTTTTTATTTTGAATATTAGTAGGATTGATCCGTCTCACAGATAAAGATTCGTGAGACTATCTGATAAGACAGATACTATTTGAATAGATATTTGAAGTTTATTTTGATATAAACATTAAAAGTAAATAAACCATGGGGAAAAAAGCATTCAATTTTTATATATCAAACTATCTAAACTTTTTTTTTGCCCCGTACTTTATACACACAAAAAGGCACACAAGCTTTACACACAAACGCAGAGAAACGCACACAGTTGCTGCAGGTGTGAAAAATGGAACTGCTCGGTTGGATGCACACAACCACCAAAGCATTTTACAGTTTTTACTGCAAAATCAGTACCTCTTCTTCTCTCTTCACATGCCAATCATCCTCTTATCATGTCAAATCCCACTCCCACTCTTTCTAATAATCGATCCCTCTCTCATAAACAGGTAAAGTTGCGTCCACATTGATTTCCCGTGAACAAATTGTTCTAGCCTTGTTTCTTGACACCTTTCAAGGTTTTTAGTTCGAAGATAGAAGATTTAGTGGAACTTTCTTACATTGATACCCAAAGATTGAAATTTTAGCTTTGTTTCTTGAAACCCAACATGTTTTTTTGCTCATAGGTAAAGGTGGAGAGGTATTCTCTTGATTTGATTGGGCAATATCAAGTTTTTGTCCTTGTTTCTTGAAAGCTGAAACCACCTGTCAAGGTTTTTAGCTCGTAGGTAAGCATAAAGTAGTGTACTTATTTAAGTGCTAAATACACGGAGTGAGTGTGGAAGTGTGAATGTGAGCAAACTAGAGATGGGCTGTTTGCAGTCCAAAACCGCTAACGTTCAATCACCTGACCAGGAATCTTCTCAGCCTGATGCTAAACCAGATCCGGGTATTTCAATCTTTCTTCTTTGTTCTTACTTAACCTTTTGGTGAGCTTTTGAGCGTATTGGCTTGTGTACTTTTAACTCATTATGGGTGCGACGTTTATCGATTCTCATTGTTTCTTAATCTTCTTAATTTGTTTTTTGTTAGTTTCCGAGATTATAAGAATGTGATTTATGAATGATTGAGCCTATGTGCTCGTTTATCTGTGACTGGTGATATATATTTTCTCTCTCTACCTCTGTTATCTGCGCACTTGAAATATCCTTTGGATGGTGTGAATCAAGATATCAAGTAGATGCGAATGTATCTTGGTGCCATATTGGCTACCATTCCAGTTCCTTTGCGATGTCTTGGACAGATCCAGATCATCCATTTTCTTTAGCTAATTAAAATTATTATAATTCTACATAAAACTTTCCATGTACGGTAATACCATTCTATTACCATAGTACCACATATTTTCAGCTGATATCGTGGCCATTCCAGTCGTTCAGTGTTCAGGTCATTCCTGAGTCCTTTTATCGAAACTGCGCCCAGCCCGCTCTATGTTTTTTTGAGTTTTGGCCGGAAACATTGTCGATGTCATACATTTTATAGCATGCGTTTTACCTTTCACGGACTACTTTCGTGTCCTTCATAATTTCCCCTGGGAATATCGTGTCTGGATACAATTTGCGTTTTGTTTAGAATTCAGTTTTAAATATGTGTTGCACTTTATTTATTCACCCTTTTGTCACTTGGTTTTTTTTATGTGTGTTGAGCAAATAAAAATCGGGTTATTGAGCTGTGGTAGTGTCACATTGGGATATGATTATTTCAGATAGAATTATACTTTAATATGTTAACACACGCTTAGGAAACGATATTTTATTAAATAATAAAAACTAATAGTTACAAAAGGCGGACAATATTTTAACACACACTTGTACAAGCAGAATGTTTTGTATCATTGTTAAACATTGAACATTCTGCATTTTCCATATTCAAGGGTAAAACAACTAAAAATTTCTGAGACATTTTATATGTTGATTGATTACTGCCCAGAAAACGGGGGCCAATTGGATCAGGATCAAATACCTGCTTTCAACGAATTTGCACTTTCAGAATTGCGAGCTGCAACGAATGGCTTCAGCAGTGAGTTGATAGTTTCAGAGAGTGGAGAGAGAGCTCCTAATGTTGTGTATAGAGGGAAACTTCGAAATAACAGGCTTGTTGCCATCAAACGATTCTCAAAGCAATCATGGCCTGATCCGCAACAGTTTGTGGTCAGTTTTCTATATGTTCGGTGATACAAGTGTCAACATATTTTCATTTACTTACCATTCAATTGTAGTGCATATGTGAGCTGGACCAATGTGCTAGTAGTGTTCTTTTACTTGATTTTTGCTGTAGTAAAATTACAATCACTCCTGGTGATATTGTTCCATCTGTCACTTTATTTGTTTAACTGTCGAAAGGAGTAGTTTTACAGTTAATTGGTTCTGATTTAGTATAACAATTTACGCATTAATATTTGCATTTTGAGGAGTGTTCCATAAAATCCTTTAATTTTACGGCAGATTTTTGTCATATCTCTCGTTTAACACCTATAAAGTTTTTTGGATATGCTATCTAACATATATTGAATACGTTGCAACTTATTTTGCTAGGATATATTGTATCATCAATTTGAAATTGTTTGTCATTGTCAATCAACTGTAAATGACTGAGCGTGAGATGTCATTTCGAAGAATTACTATGCTATCCCATGACGGTTTTTCACAAGAAAATGTCTAATTTTGAAAAACTGCTAAGCTCATTACAACATCATCGATGACATTCATTCACAGGCAGAAGCTGCTGGAGTTGGCAAGGTCAGACACAAGAGAATGGTGAACTTAATTGGATGCTGCGCTGAAGGAGATGAACGCCTGTTAATTGCTGAATATATGCCAAATGATACGCTATCTAAGCATCTGTTTCATTGTAGGATTTTTTTTATTTTTATTTTTTTCTCTTCACTTCAGTGATTCTGAAATCATTTGACATATGTCTTAGGCTGAATATCTTTTGGCCCTCCCTTTCGACTTGTTCACATATAAAGCATAACTAAGCTTCTGATTTTCCGCCATTTCATCGGGTGTGTTTCTTCACATTTTGCTGCAGGGGATAAACAACCTCTCCAGTGGGAAATGCGTGTGAGAATCGCATACAACATTGCAGAAGCCCTTGACCACTGCAATGCCGAAGACCGGAAAATATATCACGACTTAAATGCTTACAGAGTTCTTTTTGATGAGGTAATCGAGTTAACATAAGTTGCCCGAACAACCATTAATCTTGTACTCGCAGAAACTGAACATTACTAGTCAATTAGTCTACCAGTTTGCTTGTGCTCGTATTTTCAGTGTGACCTAAAAAATGAACTGCCTTTCTACATTGGACCATCAACCATGTCCCAGATATATGGTCACTATAAAATGGTTATGCTTTTCATTAGTGTAGAAACAGTCTTACTGTAATCCTCTAATGTAGAAACTGGCTTACTGTAACCCTCTGTAACCTGAACAAGATGCGTCATAAGATTTTTGCTGGTGTAAATGGCAATTGACAGTTAAAATGGATCATTTGGTTTTGATTACACGGGTTCATATTGCAGGATGGAGACCCTAGGTTATCTAGTTTCGGCTTGATGAAAAACAGTAGGGATGGGAAGAGCTATAGCACCAATTTAGCTTACACACCCCCGGAGTTTTTACGTACAGGTATATTCATGTTTTCCCTGTAGCTCCTTCATATAATGTTACCGTTGAAATTTGCTCGAGTACCATTCTAATATATGAGAATGGTGATTCAGGGCTTGTCTCTATTTTCTTGTTCGAGCTTGAAAATATTTGTGAACTGCTCCTTCTTACTCCAGCATAGATGCATCAAATGAACGAAAAATGTAGTGCCTTATACAGCTATGGTGGGCATGTTGAAACTTGAAAGATGTTTTCTTGATGGACAATAACTAGGATACCATATGCCATACATAAAAAAGGAGATTCACGATGGAACGGCTCACTGGATAAGTTATCGGAAATAAAAATGACAGGCAGAGCACATTAGCTAAAATTTTATCAATCTTCTGAACTCCACAATTTTATTTCCTCCTCGTTATATGCATTAAATTATCAAAGTGAATCTTCTGCGCATGAAAATAGACCAAGCAATGAAGCCTTACCTTAAAATTCTATGATAGCTACCTTGCTGAACAAGAGATTATAACTCGAGACACTTTAGTGTGCGGTTATTTCTTCCATAGTTCCAAGAGATTCAAGTATAATGACAATCTCAAAGATGGTTTACATTGAGTGATGTACCATGCTTGGTTAACTGCACTATCTAATAATTTGGTATGACTTGACTTTTTTATTTTTTATTTTTTATTTTATTTTTTATCTTAACCTTTTCAGGCAGGGTGATTCCAGAGAGCGTGATCTACAGTTATGGAACTGTGCTTCTGGACCTTTTGAGTGGGAAGCATATTCCACCCAGCCATGTACAGTACTTTTATCACTCGTATTCATTTATGTTTTCCTGGTTTTTGTTTTTGTTTTTTCAGCATTATACCCTTTTAGGTTTCAGTTTCACTTTTTTAACTAATTACTCTCAAATACTTGAGCAGCATCTTACAATAATTAATTATAACGCACATACTAGATACTAATGGCATAGTTGATAGTAAGTTTTGAGTTGATCAACCTCAGTACCATATAGCTGAATATTGAAAAGACGTAAGACAGAGAATGAAAAACACTTTTAATTCAGTAATTATTATGAGGAATGCAGAAGGATGTGATAGTCACATGAAATTTGCTGCATTAAAATGATTGTTGACCTCATTAGTCAATGATGTCATATATCCAAGATGACTTGTGTATTTTCTTAGTCTTTTAATTGATGAGTTTCTTAATGTTGAGCCTGTTCCTCAGGCTTTGGACCTGATTAGAGGAAAAAATGTTTTATTGGTGATGGACTCGTCCTTGGAGGGTCAATATGCTAACGACGATGCTACCGCACTAGTCGAACTTGCCTCAAAGTGCCTTCAGTATGAGGCTAGGGATAGGCCTAGTATCAAGTTTCTTCTTACTGCTGTAGCACCCCTTCAAAAGCAGAATGAGGTAACACTTCAATCTAGCAGATTTTCTTTTGTTATACGCACTTACCCATGATCACATAGATTTTGGAAAACCAACTGCTCCTGCTCTATTAGCTCAATATTTCGAATTAATTTGCAAACATGATGCTATTTACCATTGTAGGTCGCATCGCATGTGCTTATGGGTCTGACAAAAACCCCTGTGGTTCTGCCCACCATGCTATCTCCTCTTGGAAAGGCTTGTGCAAGAATGGACCTTACTGCCGTACAGGACATCTTGCTTAAGACAGGTTACAAAGATGATGAAGGTGCCGATAATGAGGTTAGCTATTTTCTTGTAATCTTTGAACATAGAATCAGAAACCATCTCAAGTTTGTTGGATATTCTAAGTATTACTCCAAATTCTTTTGTGCTTGAAGTATGTATTGAAAGTCAATGTTGCTTGTTTAGAACGTGTTACAATCTGAACTTTGATGCGTAATCTATGTTGTATGAAGTTATTCTACTTTTACCATTTGCAATTCATATTTATGTAATGTTTGCTCACTGAAATCATCTTGTAATTGGTGAAGCTCTCATTCCAAGAGTGGACACAACAAGTTCAAGACATGCTAAATACAAAGAAATTTGGGGATATTGCATTCCGAGACAAGGATTTCAAGAATGCGATTGACTACTACTCCAAGGTATAGTGTTCTTGTTTGCTCAAGATTGATATTCTACCATCGTATGTGTCGAGCATGTAATACCTTGTCCTACATCAAATCCTGGGATATATGTTAATGGCTTTCTAGTGCTACCAGTAGAACTTCTACAACAACTTGGATCAATAATTTCCATAAAGTGAGTGTGGATACGAAGTAAGTGGTTAGTAGAATCTGTATACAATCTTGCTTGTTTGAGCTTGTTTGGGGTGTGACAGGGCAGTTTCGCTGTTCATGTTCCTGCAAAGTCGAGGTTCATTCAGTAATTAGAGACTGTCCATTTACTCAAAATTCTGCATACCACCATTTTTTGGAAACATATCACACGTAACTTCTTATATGTAATGTTTCTCACCTCTTCTTTCCTAAACCGAATCCAATTATTTTGCTTCATGTAGCTTGTATCGTTGATGACTGTCCCATCTGGCACGGTATTCGTGAGGCGAGCTCTCTCTTATCTGATGATCGGCCAACCGGAACTTGCTTTGAGAGACGCCATGCAGGCTCAGGTTTGCTCGCCCGAATGGCCAACGGCCTTCTATATGCAGGCTCTTGCTCTTTCCAAGCTCGGAATGGAGACGGACGCACAGGATATGATCAACGACGGAGCAGCATTTGAAGCCAAGAAACAAAACAGTTGGCGAAACTAGATTACGCGGGCTTGTCTTCTGTTGAAAATCAAGTGTTTTATCGTGTTATGGGGCGGTGAAATTTGGTCGTGAGACGTTTGATATGTGTTGTAGTTCAAATAGATTCAAGTAATGGGATGTTTAAGTACTTCAGTAAGGCTACATTCTGGGCTGGTATTGTTGTGTTTTGTTCAAGAAATGTGTATCTGCCCTATCTTCCTAGTTTTACTGTTGTGGAAGAAATAATTATGCAAGTTATTCACACATAAATTGAAATTTTTTCACTTACATAAATATATATAAATTTGTAATATTCATTTGTTTATCTTTAATAAAGTAGATATTCGTATATGAAATATCGAATCGCAACGGTTAGATCAATGCCGAGTTTGTCCTTAACGTTTAAACAAAAATATTAAAGAAACAAACTAGTTTTAAAAAATAATTTATTTTAATTTTAAGTTGAATACTAGTTCTGCACACCGCCCGATTTCTGGATCCCAACGCGCCGCCATGTGGCGGAGTTACTCATCCAAACTCGCCATCCTCCGCCCTTCTGCTCAACTTTTCCTCGGTCCTTCTTCTGAATCCTACCACCGTGGGCTTATGGTGCGCTATTTTTCCACCGCTCCTGAATCCACCGATCCAGTGAATTGGATCCAATCTGGATCAGCGGTTCAGTCTTTCGGATCACAGGTCACTTCAGCCAACGCGTTTGACTTGTCTTCTTTGGCGGCTGCGTCGATTCTGAAGGCTAAGGAAATGGCGGATTTAAGCAAGCGTTACGGACGGTGTTATTGGGAGCTCTCCAAATCGAATCGCAACGGTTAGATCAATGCCGAGTTTGTCCTTAAAGTTTAAACAAAAATGTTAAAGAAACAAACTAGTTTTAAAAAACAATTTATTTTAATTTTAAGTTGAATACTAGTTCTGTACACAGCCCGATTTCTGGATCCCAACGCGCCGCCATGTGACGGAGTTACTCATCCAAACTCGCCATCCTCCGCCCTTCTGCTCAACTTTTCCTCGGCCCTTTTTCTGAATCCTACCACCATGGGGTTATGGTGCGCTATTTTTCCACCGCTCCTGAATCCACCGATCCAGTGAATTGGATCCAATCTGGATCAGCGGTTCAATCTTTCGGGTCACAGGTCACTTAGGCCAACGCGTTTGACTTGTCTTCTTTGGCGGCTGTGTCGATTCTGAAGGCTAAGGAAATGGCGGATTTAAGTAAGCATTACGGACGGTGTTATTGGGAGCTCTCCAAATCGAATCGCAACGGTTAGATCAATGCCGAGTTTGTTCTTAAAGTTTAAACAAAAATTTTAAAGAAACAAACTAGTTTTAAAAAACAATTTATTTTAATTTTAAGTTGAATACTAGTTCTGCACACAGCCCGATTTCTGGATCCCAACGCGCCGCCATGTGGCGGAGTTACTCATCCAAACTCGCCATCCTCCGCCCTTCTGCTCAACTTATCCTCGGCCCTTCTTCTGAATCCTACCACCATGGGCTTATGGTGCGCTATTTTTCCACCGCTCCTGAATCCACCGATCTAGTGAATTGGATCCAATCTGGATCAGCGGTTCAGTCTTTCGGGTCACAGGTCACTTCAGCCAACGCGTTTGACTTGTCTTATTTGGCGGCTGCGTCGATTCTGAAGGCTAAGGAAATGGCGGATTTAAGCAAGCGTTACGGACGGTGTTATTGGGAGCTCTCCAAATCGAATCGCAGCGGTTAGATCAATACCGAGTTTGTCCTTAAAGTTTAAACAAAAATGTTAAAGAAACAAACTAGTTTTAAAAAACAATTTATTTTAATTTTAAGTTGAATACTAGTTCTGCACACAGCCCGATTTCTGGATCCCAACGCGCCGCCATGTGGCGGAGTTACTCATCCAAACTCGCCATCCTCGGCCCTTCTGCTCAAGTTTTCCTCGGCCCTTCTTCTGAATCCTACCACCATGGGCTTATGGTGCGCTATTTTTCCACCGCTCCTGAATCCACCGATCCAGTGAATTGGATCCAATCTGGATCAGCGTTTCAGTCTTTCGGGTCACAGGTCACTTCAGCCAACGCGTTTGACTTGTCTTCTTTGGTGGCTGCTTCGATTCTGAAGGCTAAGGAAATGGCGGATTTAAGCAAGCGTTACGGACGGTGTTATTGGGAGCTCTCCAAATCGAATCGCAACGGTTAGATCAATGCCAAGTTGTCTTTAAAGTTTAAACAAAAATGTTAAAGAAACAAACTAGTTTTAAAAAACAATTTATTTTAATTTTAAGTTGAATACTAGTTCTGCACACAGCCCGATTTCTGGATCCCAACGCGTCGCCATGTGGCGGAGTTACTCATCCAAACTCGCCATCCTCCGCCCTTCTGCTCAGCTTTTCCTCGGCCCTTCTTCTGAATCCTACCACCATGGGCTTATGGTGCGCTATTTTTCCACCGCTTCTGAATCCACCGATCCAGTGAATTGGATCCAATTTGGATCAGCGGTTCAGTCTTTCGGGTCACAGGTCACTTCAGCCAACGCGTTTGACTTGTCTTCTTTGGCGGCTGCGTCGATTCTGAAGGCTAAGGAAATGGCGGATTTAAGCAAGCGTTACGGACGGTGTTATTGGGAGCTCTCCAAAGCGCGTCTCAGGTTAGATCAATGCCGAGTTTGTCCTTAAAGTTTAAACAAAAATGTTAAAGAAACAAACTAGTTTTAAAAAACAATTTATTTTAATTTTAAGTTGAATACTAGTTCTGCACACAGCCCGATTTCTGGATCCCAACGCGCCGCCATGTGGCGGAGTTACTCATCCAAACTCGCCATCCTCCGCCCTTCTGCTCAACTTTTCCTCGGCCCTTCTTCTGAATCCTACCACCATGGGCTTATGGTGCGCTATTTTTCCACCGCTCCTGAATCCACCGATCTAGTGAATTGGATCCAATCTGGATCAGCGGTTCAGTCTTTCGGGTCACAGATCACTTCAGCCAACGCGTTTGACTTGTCTTCTTTGGCGGCTGCGTCGATTCTGAAGGCTAAGGAAATGGAGGATTTAAGCAAGCGTTACAGACGGTGTTATTGGGAGCTCTCCAAAGCGCGTCTCAGGTTAGATCAATCCCGAGTTTGTCCTTAAAGTTTAAACAAAAATGTTAAAGAAACAAACTAGTTTTTAAAAACAATTTATTTTAATTTTAAGTCTAATACTAGTTCTGCACACAGCCCGATTTCTGGATCCCAACGAGACCAAAATAAGATATTCGTCTCACAAAATACGATCCGTGAAACTGTCTCATACAAAATTTTGCCATATTTAAAAGCAAAGGTCAAATCACATGTAAAAAGAAGAAATTTTGCATATGAAAATTTTGATCAAAATAGGATTAAAATCTAAATTTTTATTTTGGGAATTTTGATTCTATATATGTACATACATATATAATAACATAAACAATACAAGGAGGAATTATGTAAGTTTTATTTTATTTTTTGAATGACATATTCGTTTATGAGATTATATCATTTAAGAAAAATACTTTAGATGGTTTAACTATTTTAATAACTATAACTATTATAATATAATGATTTGAGTTATTCCAAAATATTGAAAAAGATCAAGATCCTAATTGGTAAGGCCACACTTTGGTCTTCACTTGGAATAAGATGACAACATCTCACACACCATTTGGTCAAATACTTAAAAAAATATTTTTTTATGAATAAATATGTGTTTGGAAAGCTAGACTCACACTCCTCAGACCATAGGAATGGCGCATTCTTCTGTGTCAATTGTGTAATTGGCTTCGCAATACGGGAAAAATCTTGGATGAATCGTCTATAGTATCCTGCCAGACCCATGAAACTGCGTATCTCTGGCACAGAAGTCGGTCTCGACCAATTGATCACAGCTTCCACTTTACTCGGATCTACAAAAATACCATCTCCAGATATGATATGTCCCAAAAAGACAACTCGATTCAACCAAAACTCACACTTTGACAATTTGGCATACACTCTCTCATTTCTCAGTGTCTGCAACACAATTCTGAGATGTTCTGCATGCTCATTCCTGTTCTTAGAATACACCAGAATATCATCGATAAAGACAATAACAAAATCATCCAAATACCTCTGAAAGATTTGATTCATTAAGCCCATAAATACCGCCGGAGCATTTGTTAAACCAAAAGACATAACAATAAATTCGTAATGCCCATACCTAGTTCGAAATGCCGTCTTCGGTATGTCTACATCTCGAACTCGGAGATGATGATATCCGGATCGCAAATCAATCTTAGAGTAAATAGAGGATCCTTGCAACTGATCAAATAAATCATCAATTCTAGGCAAATGATACTTATTCTTTATCGTTGCCTTATTCAGTTGCCTGTAATCGATACACAACCGCATCGATCCATCTTTCTTTCGCACAAATAGTACCGGAGCGCCCCAAGGAGATACACTAGGTCTGATATATCCCTTGGCTAGCAAATCTTCCAACCGTGCTTTCAATTCTTTTAACTCTATCGGCGCCATCCTATACGGAGCTCTCAAAATAGGAGTGGTACATGGAATCAATTCAATACTAAAATCTACCTCTCGCACTGGAGGTAACCCTGGAATCTCCTCTGGAAACACATCTGCAAATTCCCGTACTAGTGACAAGTCTGCCAATGTCGGGCTAGATTTTTGTACGTCTACAGCATACACAAGGAACCCATCTGCTCCTTTCTGTAACAACTTATTCATAGTCAAAGCCGAAATCAAGGGAATCCGGGATCTGGAACTCTTACGTTAGAATTTCCACTCTTCTGCCATTTCTGGTCTGAATCTGACAATCTTGTGGAAACAATCCACGGTGGCTCTGTACTTTGTTAACATGTCAATCCCCACAATGCAATCAAAGTCATCTAACCCCAGTACTATGCAATCTAGATCAATTTCATGACCCTCAAACTGTAAGATACAATGTCTAACCATGGTCACAGCTATCAAACCACTTCCCAACGGAGAAGTAATAGACACGACATCTAACAAAGACTCAACAGGCAGAGAATGAAATAATGCAAATCGTTCTGATATGAATGTATGCGATGCACCCGTATCTATCAATATATAAGCAGGATAACCGCAAAGAGAACAGTTACCTGCTATGACATCATCTGGGGCATCTTGTGCTTGCTCCTCGGTCAATGCAAACACTTGAGCCTGTTGTCGAGGGGGTTGGCTCACGGTCTGGCTACCTCTGGCTCTAGGCTGTGTCTGTGGTGGCTGAAATGAGTGAACAGATGAAGCTTGCCTCTCAGGCTGAGTCACTGAGGCAGACGACCCTGCAGCCTGAAATCTCGATGCACCACTTCTCTGAGGACAGACCTTGGCATAATGCCCCGGTTGTTTGCATATATTACATCTGCCCACTACACCCTGACACTATTCTGTGGCATGCTTACCTCCACACGTACTGCAATATCCACTCATAGCCTCTAAACTCTGGCCAGGACTTCTCTGTCTTGACCCGCTGGAGCTCGACGAACTGCTCCCTGCCCTCTTAAACTGTTTGCCCTTTGCTTTTAACGGATCCTTCCACCCGCTGCTACTACCGCCGCTATCAAATCTAGGAGGATGTTGTGCCGGAGGTAGTGGCGGTCTCGGACTCGGAGCAACATACGGAACACTCCGTTGCCTAAGCAATCCTGCTTCTACTCCTTTGGCACGATTCAATGCATCCGAGAAGTTGTTGGGTCTCCCCGTATTCACCAACGTAAAGATATCTGGATTCAGGCCATTTATAAACTGGTCTGCTACGGCCTCATCATTACCTGAAACGTGAGGTGCAAAACGAAGCAAAGAAGAAAATTTAGCAACATACTCTTCAATGTTCAATTGCCCTTGCCTCAGGTTTGCAAATTCAGCGCCTTTGTCTTTACGGTAGGATACAGGAAAGAATCGCTGATAAAACTCTGTCTTGAATGCTTTCCATGTAATCTCGGTGCCACACTGTTCTAGTGCTCTCCTTATATTCAAACACCAATACTTAGCCACGTCTTGCAGTTGATGGCCAATGAGTTTCACTCGCTTCTAATCACTATATTCCAGAGACTCGAATAACATCTCGATATCCTCCAACCAGCTTTCACACTCGATTGCATTTTCTGTACCCTTTAAGGTCGGTGGTCGGAAAGACTGGAATCGCTTTAATAGAGTCTCCATGGGCGTAGCAGTAACATCAATCGTATCACCAGATGTGCTACCCTGTTCTGGTACTGGTGGTCGTAAAGGAACGGCTGCTCTTCTAGGAGACATGTATCCGCGATTCAACAGTTTAGTATACAATCTATACTAACTGTCTCAGCCCTCCTCTGATCATTTACCTCTGATCCAGAATCGGTTCTGATTCAGTCAATCACATGCTGCAATCAATCAGATAACACACAACATGTAATAGGGAAAGCAATAAACATGCTATCACATCATAAAGCAAGGAAGAAGACTCAATCTATCCCGCTCATTCTATTCTATCTTAGTCTAAAAGAACTCTGGCTCTGATACCACCTGTTGTGGGGACCCGGGCTCTAATTCTTTTCCTTGGGATTAAATGGATCATTAATATAAAAAGTGGGTCAAATTTTCGCTTTTCAACATTAAATCTAATGTATATAAACAAACATAAATTCTTTATTTAAATTACAAACATAAGGTACAATATGTCTTGTTCCAACCATTCTCAACAACTAGTAATAAAATACAGTACATGCCAAAGGTACAACTACTAGTTCTTCTGCTATGCCCGAGATCACCACGCTATGTCCATCTCTCATCCTCTGCGTGACCCATATCCTGCCCCACCTGTTGTTATGCACACATACAGACATAACAACAGCCGGAAACTCCGGTGAGAACAAATCCCAGTATAAACATGTATACATGCATATAATCAATTTAAACATGAAGCATGCTATTATGAATGACAATCATATAAACATGCAATGCGAATCAAACCATGTCTGGACTCGACTCGACTAGAACTCTAGGGATCCCGGTGTGAATAAGACGTCAATGGCTGTCACCTACCCTCCCACTCGGGGTGACTGTACGTCTTACTCCTAGACTTCGGTCTGAGCTGTATCAACGACTACAATAGGAGTCAAGGCTGCTCCTAAGCTGAGATACACCGAACATCTAGATAGTTGACAATAGCTGTCAACGACTCTCCTATCTTAAATGCAATGAATATCAACCTGTAACAAAGGATGCTCATATTCATATCTGAATATCACAATGATCTTACATGCTTGAATACAATTCTATAATCAAAGCATAATCATGTAACAAGATTTGAATATAACTCTATAATCAATTCATAAACATGTTACCATATATACAATAATTCTAGTATGTGATTTTGGTTGGGAACTCAAATAATATTTTATTTGAGTTGTGGCTTCCCAAACAAACATGGCTTATACCTTTCTTATTGTGAAATAAATCGAAGTCTCGAAGTCGGGGTACAAACTCAGTCACTCCAAATCTGAAATGGCAATTGTTGATAGATACCATATCATCAAACAACTCACAACAAGTCTTATACAATTCTTAATCAATCTCGGTATAAATCGACGGCATAACAACATAATTCTTCGATACCGTTTAACCCAATTCAACATATATCAACATTGTACGATTCTCAACTTATAATCATCATAATATCTATGTCAAGATCTCAAAATCTACATAATCTCATGTCAATATATGCTAAAACTTATAACAATTGAGTTCGATATCATTTCTTCGTTCCGGTTTCAAATCTACAATCCTTATAATCATAAGAACATATTTCTTAACTCAAATCCTAATTCTCCCAACACATATGAATCAAAACATGTTGTAATTGAAGGAAAATTACACCCTTTTCTAGCCTGTGATGCAAGGAGTTCAAAACCGATATCGGAACTAAATTCGGGTAGCTAAATCTTGAGATATCTTACCTCAAACCTTGAAGAAAACTTGAGGATTCTCAAAGAAAGTCTCGGTTCTCTGTGCTGGAATTGAAGAAAACACGAATCAGCACCACTCCATATATATACCATGCCATGTGTCACTTTAAGAAGAAGGGGTGGACTTCTCGCATGCAGCACCGCGGGTGCGCTCATGTCTAGACCGCGGGTGCGCTCATGCTTCGGCATGATTTTTATTTTTCAAAAGTGACGACTGCGGGTGCGGTCCCTGCAAGACCGCGGGTGCGGTCTTGTCACCGCGGGTGCGGTCTTTCTGCACCGCGGGTGCGGTGATGCTACGAATAAAATGGCCAACTTTCTGTCCATACACCGCGGGTGCGGTTTGGCTTCGGCAGCACATTCAAAATTCCATAATTTATGACCGCGGGTGCACTCTTGTTCTAAGCGCAGGTGCGGCCTCTCACACATGAAATATTTTGTACTTTCATCTTATGACATGCATTCTCATATCCTCCGAGTCGTACGTCAATGAAAATTAATAATCTCGAGCCTTACAAGATCTTAGGGGGTTTTATTATGTTTTTTCTTCGTGGAGTTCGTCTCGAGTTTCTGTCTTTGAAAATTTATCACCGCGGATTTTAGGCCTTTGCGTCTGTGTGTATGAAAAGGCCCTTTATCTGCAGATTATGTTGATCATAATATGATTTTGGCGCATCATATTATGAAGTTTTCGACTTTAATATTTGGTGTTCATTTCTATTGGGGGGTTCATCTCGAGTTTCTGTCTTTGAAGTTTTATCACCGGGGATTTTAGGCCTCTGCTTCAATGTGTGAGAAGGCCCTTTATCTGCAAATTGTGTTGATCTCCATACGATTATCGAGCATCGTATTATGTAGTTTTCGACTTTAGTCTTTGGGGTTCATTTCATCGGACTAGAATCCCGGATTTCATTTGTTTCTTATATTTTGAAGTCTTTTGAGGTGTTGATGGCATCCTATATTTCAGATATCTGATTTTGGTACATGGACAAGATTTTTTGAGTACCTTATGCGTTAGCATTTGCTGATAGCCTTTTGTGTGAAAAGGGTTCAAAAATATTTTATGCACCTGGCTGATTAACTAATCGAATAGGGGATAGCAAGACGTGTTAGGCATTATATGCTAACTAATATGCCCAGTGTTCTAAAATTCGACCTAGGCGGCCGCACGAAAAAGTGCTAGTAGGCCAGCCTAGGCATCCCTAGGATTAATTAAATTTTTTTTTTTTGGTTTTTTTTAAAATTAAAAGTCCAATTAAAAAACAAAAAATAATTTTTTATAGTCTTTAAGCCAAAGTCCAACAAGAAATGCGGTTTGTTGACCTGATTTAACACACCGAATTTCATCTTAATATGTTGATACTGTTGGAATTTTGGTGCTTAATGAATGAAAATTAAGCAAATAAATCAATGTGTTTGATTTGGAAAAATTCGAAAAGAAAAACGAAGCTTAATGAACGAATATTAAGTTCGATTGTTCTGAATAAATCTCGAAAAAGTTCATCATATGTTGAAAGAACATAAAACGAGTAGTTGGAACGTGTAAGGGACAAAAATCGAAAAAATAAAAATAAAAAATAAAAAACTCGGCATGAACAGTAGCCGGCGCGCACATGCGCGCGGGTCAGCGCGCAAGTGCGCGCGGGTCTGCGCGCGCATGGCAGTGACATGCGCGCATGTGCGCGCACATGACAGTGGCAGGCGCGCACATGCGCGCGGAGCGGCGCGCATGTGCTGCCGAGCGCGCTCGGCAGGGGCTGCCGAGCGCTGCTCGGCAGCGTGCGAGCGGGCGTGCGCCCCTGCGCGCACAGACGCGTCCCTTCGGGTTTTTTCGAATTTTCTGATGTTTTTTCATCTCCTTGGCATTGTTTGATGTTTTTGATCAGTTACAATGGCCAAGGGACACTCTCTATGAATGAAAGATCATGTCTTTTGCATGAAAAATATAAAATGCATGATTATTTGAAAATCAAAAACACATTCAAACACATACAAGCATAAGCATATTCTCCTTCTTCCTTTCTTCTACAAGAGAGAGTTCATCCATTTCTTTGTGAAAGAACTTGAATATTTGAGTGCTCATTATTCAAGTGTTGTAGTTGTATCTTGGGAGAAGATTACCACAAACTCTAGCACATTGTGAGGGCAAATTCTTCTTAAGGACAAAGTGTTCAACACTTGCCTCCCATTTTCATTGTTTTCTTCTTGCTTTCCCTCATATTTGAATACCCCAAACTACAGATACCACTAGACGTGCTAGTCTTTGGTCTAATGTCCGACTAGCGCCTAAGAAATTTTAGAATCTTGGATATATCTTAGGTGATACTTACCGGTTTTCATATCTAATGATAGCTTATAATCATCATTTGTTGTGTAAGTTGTACTGACTAAATTTAGTGGAGTAGCTTCTTTTTATGGTGAAGCTGGGGTAGTATCGAGTGTAGTTCAGAAATCAGAAGCTGGTTGCAATAATTATATTTCACTTATTTATGTAACTTTTCATGGGAGTTGGTGTATAAAGAGTTTATGCTGAATCACGGATGTGTCGTAAAGATGTTACTGTTCCTGATACTTTTCTCATGAGGCACGCCTCTATGTTCTGTAGTTTTCAGTGCTCTCAAAGTTTGATCTGGTGTTTTTTTTTGGGGGGTGGGGGGGTGGGTGTGGCCCGTGTTGGGTGTGGGTGTTTCTGAAATAGACACTCGAGAATGAACCAAAGTGATATATAGACGAATCATCCAATGTAAAGAGAAATAAGACTGCCAGATGAAGTTGTTGATTAGACATGTGAATCTAGTGAACTCAGCTAATTAGCAGGTAGTCTTTCCCGATGGCCTTCTTTCTATCCTAGACCAAGTCTTCAAGCCTGTCTCTCATTTCAACATCATTCTACACGCTCAGACATCTGCATTATTCTTTTGTTAGATCAAGTGGTAGGATTATGAAAATATACCGATCATTTAGTTATTTTTCTTGATTGAAGCTGAACAAGAGGGGATATTGGCCAGTTTTACATAATTTTTTGTGAGCTAGTATCCGCTTGCTTGGTGGCATAATATCATTGTTTCTTAGGATGTTCTAGGAACCATGCTTTTGTCGAGTTCTTGCATGGGCATTGTAGCTTCTATTTCATTCCAATGAAGAAGAAAATTGGTATACAGTGAATTAGGTTCCACGTGAAAAAGTATTCTTGGGTTAGAGGGACGTTGTAATTCCAAGGGAGACATATTTCCTGGTGTTAATATTCAAATGCTATATTTTTGTGGTGACATTTAATGATGATTGATTTCCATGGGACATGTATCGTTTGGTTTTCTCTTGAATCAATATTGTTGTTGCAACGAAGAGTTATTTCTTTATTACAATCTGCGGAGAGAATTAATAATTTATAGTTGTAGAACTTTTACAAATATTCCTTATAAGAGCTGATATATTAAGATCGGCCTGAAGGATTTGAAGACAAATTGCTTGGTTTCCATCATATTGTTTCAATCTGGTTAGTCCCCTTCCATTTGATGTTTCAGTATTGAGATCTATGGATAAGAAAGAGCCTGTCAAAGACATAGCTGAGGACAAGACTCGGGAATCGCTAATTGCGATCTCTTATAGAGTACCCGAAGCAGATCAAAATGCTGAAAAGTCTCCCAAAGATGTAGAAGATGAGAAAGTCATTGAAACTACTGCTCGTGATGGAGACGAGAAATATCGATCCAAGTTAATATCCATATCCTATACATCGTCGCCTGATGTGAAAGTGCGCTGCCATTATTGCCCGGGCAAGTTGATGGTTAGCCTTTCACAGTAGGTCTATAAATCGACACCACAATGTACATCTACCTTTGTGATCAATTATAGAACACTGCATTTACTGGATTTGGGTGTAATTGTGTTTTCTTTCGAAAACATGTATTGTAATATTGATATCATGATACATTTGGTGAGTTATCTTTTACAACTTTCCTACCTGCAGATCAACCCATTCTTCAATATTTTACTGGTAAAACCTGAAATTGGAACAATCTGCAGGACCCCATATTTCGTGTCATATATGTATGTAAAGATTTGTTATTTTGGTTATGTTCTACAGGGTGAAGGATAGCTTGGGAGGTGAAATTCAGATCTTTAGATAGAAATAAAACCAATCCTAAAATCAATATTTTTACAGTTCTTTCGCCCTTATTAAATCGGCTAGACTTTCACCAGTTATTTGGTTTACCACGTACGTAACTTTCGGTATGCAACTGAATTAAAAGATCTTTTGACTTAGCTACATTAGTACTATGTAGTGTACCTTATGAAAAATATTTTTGAAACATCTAAAATCAGATTGCTTACACGTAAATTGATTGTGTGTTTTATAGGGAAAAATTTCAAATACAAAATGGAAAAAATGTCACTTTTATTGGACCGATTTTCACGAACCGAAACTTGTACAATATAATATTAAATTATTACAGGGTCATTCAATAATTCAGACAAAATGGTTTGTAATAGCCTAACAGTAACCCGACATTTAGATCATAATATCAAATGAATGGCATGGCCATTTGAGGCCCTGGACTAGAAGACATATTTTCAAAAGTTGGTGGTAATTCCAGCTTGTGAAGGATAGCAGAAGAAGACAACATGTTTATCTGTGCATTAGCCCATTTTGCTCTGTTTTCTGGGGTTGTCTTTTTTAGCTTTTGGAGATTTCAATGGATCTTCTTGCCCCTTCACAAATTCAGTGGTGGTGTCTGTTTTTGTGTAGTGCTGAATGTAATTTTAGTGGACATTTCTGGTTCTGAGTTACTGATTTTGGCCCTTTTCTACTCAAAAAGGCTATAAATAGAAGATATTTTATCATTTAGTGACCATAATCTTAGAAAAGATATCATGATATTGACACTCAGGATGTGTGAGCTATTATTTCGTTTTCAGACGATGTGACATGATTTTTTGATAGGTTTAGTGTCGCCGCTGTAACTTTTATTTTTCAAAATCAAAATTAAAATTTCTTATTCAGATCTAACATGATTTTTTTTAAATTTTCACTAATTAATTAAGTGTCGAAAATATCTAGATAGCTGTAGATTATGATAAGTTGGGTACGTATATGTTTTTAAATATTTATATAAATATGTTACTTTTCTCTATTTTAAAATCTTATAGTAATTTTTGCATTTTTAAGAATTATATTAAAATTTACATAATATTGAAACCAATATCGAATTCAATTTAGATAAGGTAGAGATAGTTTTATATATTCGTTAATTTATCATAATAAATTTTTCGATATTAAATATTATATAGAGTTATGAAAAAGTATAATTTTATCCACCTAAAAGAATAATATATCATGAATTTAGATTTTAGAATACTTAATAATATGGTATTACATAATAACAACAATAATAAAAATAGTTGTTTGATAAAAATACTTTGCCGGTGAATCGTAATTTTGATGGTACTAATTAATATGAAACATGAGGAACATTTTTCAATATAATTATTTTCATTGACAAAAAAAAAAAAAAGTAAAGATGTATTAGGGCAGATATACTAATTAAATTATTGAAGAAATTCTCTACTTTTCCGTTACCCGATAAGTACTGGGAAATACCAAAATAGAAACAGTACGTGAATATTTTATGCATGGAAAAAGCTCAACACATGCATGTGGGGTTATGACTTTTATTCAACATTTGAGCCACAATAATCATGTACGACATGATCAATTGGAATCCAACTCCAATATCCACACACACACACACACACGCAAGTCTAACATTGTATAAGGTAAATATAATAGGTCGGAGCATAGCCTAATTACTTGAAATAAATGATGCATCAAATAAAAATAACAATAGCGATGGCAATAAAAAATTTCAGAGTAGGTCTTTTGTGAGACAGTCTTACGAATTTTTATTTATGAGATGAGTCAACTCTACCGATATTCACGATAAAAAGCAATACTCTTATTATAAAAATTAATATTTTTTTCATGGATGACCCAAATAAGAGACTCATATCATAAAATACGACCCGTGAGACCGTCTCACACAATTTTTTGTCAAAATTTCAAGCAATGGAAGAAATAAAAGTTGCCTTTTTTTTGTTTGTGTAATATTTTAAAATATACATTTTAACAAATAACGATTTTGTATGTCGTTGATGATCCCACCATTAACATAGGTGGTGGTCTAATGAATACATAATTAGTAGAAATAATTTAAGGTTAGATATAATGAAAATGAGGATGAGAATGTGGAGACAATTAAGGTTCACACATCATGGTTCCACGTGCTCAATTATAAACACACAGAAAAAAAAAACCCTAATAATTAATTAGCTTGTTTATTTATATATATATATATATATATATATATATATATATATATATATATATATATTTTTGTAAGTGGAGTGAGTTGTCTCAAATACATAATTTATTAAATGTTTTATATATTGTACCAGATAGTTTTGATGGTGGAGTCTTTTTTATTTTATTTTTTCCTTAAACAATCCTCATTTTTGAAAAAAAAAAAAAAAAAACTTCGGATGTTATTTTAAAAGAGGTAGTTTGTAATTTTTGTTTTGTTTCACTTCGCTCTATTTGGGTTATAAAATATTAAATTATTATTTATGTATTTATATTTAGTGTACTGTTTTTCGAGAACAAAAAGTGTGTAAAATAAGTGCTCGTATTAATTAGGTCTCATCGATTTATATTTGTAAAATATTGGTTAGTCATGTATCTAGTCCTTTTTGACTCCATGCTATTTATCATAGATGGAATATACTTTATGATCATGTTAATTATTTTTATAGTATATAATTATCAAAAACTCGTAGTTAAGATGACGGTTGTGGTTGGGAATATTTCTAGCAACTCTCTTCTTTAATAATGTAAGAAATAAGAAATAGGTGTAATACTTGTAGGAAATACATGTATGAGGCAGTCAAAAAATACTGTTGAGCAACCATATTTCAATCCTCCACAACATCCTACACAACAAAAATCTCCTCAACAACCACCTAAACCTCTGCAAGGTACTGGACCTTCTATGCCACCCGATTTCAAGCCACAGGATAGCAAGTCGAATCTTGAGGATATGCTAGCAAAGTACATAGCCGGGAATGAGATGAGATGACAAAATCACGATGCCATGATGCAAAGAGTGGAGACTCAACTAGGACAGTTGGCGACACAAATGGCTACACGAGCTCCGGGTTCACTACTTAGTGACACGGAAAAGAATCTGAAAGGTGTCAATGTAGTCACGATGACATCTTCCACGAAGCAAAAAGTAGTTGATGTTGAAGATGATGTGAAAGAAAAGGGGTCATCCAAGCTAAAGTGCGAGGACGCAAGGAAAGCAGGTAAGTTGTTAAACTCAAATCCTACTGCTGATATTAATTGATCGACGATTGTGGTTGAGAATAAATCTATCAAGTAGATTAGCTAGGTCAAGTAATACCCACATAGATTGATTTGTTTGGATTAATATATTTGACAATGTATTTAGATTCTCAACTGATTCATATTAATATGACATTCTTTCAAATCCTCAAATAAATTTTGAGAAGTTGAGAAAATTGTGTACTTTGTATATCTGTCTCTCTATACACACATACACAATATATTTCCAAAATATTTGTCTATATAAATTATTCCAAGAAATAATGTAACACGGGTTAATTCACGATTAATGTTATAGAGTTCGATTATTTAATATATGTTTAAAAATATATTGATAAATTTCGTTTTATGATTAACAATATACTTAAATCCATATTCAAGCTAGAGCTATAATTTTGTCGAGTCAACTCAAAATTCAAGTTCAATTTTGATATCAAACTTGTTGATGATAAAATTTGACTCGATAATTTATTTATATTTTTTTATATGTATTTGAATTCAATAAATTATGTGCGGCTTTAATTATAATCAAATTGATTAATCATAAATTTTATTTCTTTTCCTTGCTTTAACACATTCTTTATGCTGGACGTGCAAGTAGGGGATTCGACACTGCCGTGGCCGTTTCTTATCTCGAGTCGAAAGAGGCAGCCCATGGCCCATTAACATAGAATACAATACATTATTAAGGTCAAAATCACTTCATAAATTTTTTTATTTTATTTTAAAGAAGAGTAGGTTTCTTTGTGAGATGATCTCACGAATCTTTTATTTATGAGACGGGTTAATCCTACCGATATTCACAATAAAAATTAATACTCTTAGCATAAAAATTAATATTTTTCATGGATGTCCCAAATAAGATATTCATACAATAAAATACGATCCGTTAAACCATCTCACACGAGTTTTTGTAAAAAAATATAGATTTATTTCACTAGGCAATAACATAAATTAAAAAAGAAAAAGAAAAATAACATCTGTATTTCATTCAAGCCCACTCCACTGTACATGATTGATTTACATTTCCAATGGAAGGTGTATAATGTCGTGATCATCATAAGAATATATGAGCCTTTTTTAAAAAAGTAAAAATAAAAATAATTAAATAAAAATAAGAATATATTAATTACGTGTTCATGGTTATAACATTGCAAATAATTATTAAGAATAATGATCATATATGTAAAAAAAAATTATTTTATTTTTTGTGGCACTTGGAATTAGACAAATGCATACATATCCAAATACAAAGCTTCTCAGAATCTCAGCTAACGGCCGAACAAAAATCTCAAATTAGGGAGGGGAATTTTATAAGTTCTTTTTCGCATTGCCTTCGCTAAAGTAATATTTTGATTTATTTATTGTGTTAGACACTTAGACTCAAGTACTCGTCTAGTATAAGAGGCCTACGTTGAGTCGGCATGAGCTTAGCTCAGTTGGTCAGTAGCAGTGAATCTTGGAGCAATGACCAGTGATCGAGTCTCGCAAGCGGCATTGTGGGAGTTAAATTCCCTCCAATGAGGGGGAGTTCCTTGTGCACGACGTAGCATAAGGTCTAGCTACTGTTGGTTGGCTGAGTCATCATGATTTACCTCCTCTCACAATCCTGTCGGGTCGGAGTGAGAGACGTCTAAGTCGAGCGATTTCACCATTTGGAACAAGAGAGGACTACTTTGACTATCTTCACAGGAATCGATGCAACGCACAAGAAGACAAATCGAATAGAATGAGGCCGGCATCGTGTATGTCCTATTTTCCATTTACAAAGATACATAAATTCCACCCCCTCTGCCTGCATCACAGTTGATCACTTCTTTATTACACTTATTTTATTTAATTCGAAACAAATCCCACTTAAACTTTTTGATTGATCTCTCCCATTTTCCTTTTCATCACATCCACATCCCACTGCGTCTCTCTACTTCCCTCTTCTTTATATGATCCGTCATAGTACTCGGAAAAGGACTCACGGGAGTTTAAAACTACTTCTTCTTCCTCTTCTTTTTTTGTTCCTCCTTCGACATCCTCTCTTCTTTGTTGCAGATCAAACAACCCTTTACGATTTTGAGATCAATATTAATCTTGATGGGGTGGATGGTTATATCAGTGGTGTGTTTTTGTGGGTTTTGGGTGGTGAAATGGGCGTTAAAGGGTGTAAATTGCTGGTATTGTGAGAGGGAATTGGGTGAGAAAAGGTATGAACTTCCGCCAGGTGATTTCGGTTGGCCGTTTATTGGTAACATGTGGTCCTTCCTTAGAGCTTTCAAGTCTACCAATCCTGAATCGTTCATCTCCTACTTCGTTAACAGGTCACCATCTCTTTCTCTATATATATATATATATATATAGGGGATCTCGAATTCGACATATTTTCCTTTTTGTGTGACATTTGATGTCGAGGTCAAGAGGCCCGTGAGTTTTTTTCACGTTATTTAGTTATTCTTTGATAACATATGGCATTAGTTTTTACTTTATGAATTATGATAATTAATGCTTCCCCATGTTTAATGTATAATTAATTAATTAGCTGTTTAACTTGTATCTTTTTGGTGGAGTACGTGTGCTTTTAGCTGTTAATTATTATATTGTCAGAAGTGAAAAAGTAAAATTTTAAATAATTTTATCAGTTATTAATTATTAATCATTATTTTATATTATATTATTTATATATATATATATATATTTATTTATTTAAACTAGTGCCCATCAACTCGAACAAAAAATTACACAAACACTAACTAATTCTTTCTAAATTTCATGTCTCACTGGATCACGTCTATTCCTTTTGCTTTTCTTAATTTTCGATCATTTTGGATGACTCGAGATTAAAGAGTGTTTGTAAATGCTTAAAAAAAAGTTACTACATCTTTAAATTCGAGCACAGACGATTACTATACTCCAGTAGTAGTAATTCGAGCATTGAGATTATGATGACACCGTTTTAATTTTTTCCGTCAAATGGATTTTACATAGGTCTCGGATTGTATGTTGGAAATTTAATCAAATCCACTGATATTCCTCGATCCCGAATAAAAAATGCTCAAATTTTCCCCTGAAAAATTGCAGATTTGGACATACTGGAATGTACAAAGTGCACATGTTTGGGAACCCTGGTATAATTGTCACCACAGCAGAAACATGTCGGAGAGTTTTAACCGATGACGACTCGTTTAAGCCTGGTTGGCCATCTGCCACCGTGAACCTCATCGGGAAGAATTCATTTGTCGGAATTTTCGATGAGGAGCATCGGCGGCTGCGCAAGTTGACATCGGCACCGGTGAATGGGCAAGAATCGTTATCTGTTTACCTGAAATATATAGAAGATAACGTGATATTGGCCTTGGAAAACTGGGCGGAGATGGGACAAATCGAGTTCCTGACTGAACTTAGGAAACTAACTTTTAGGATAATAATGTACATTTTCTTGAGCTCGGAGAGTGAAGATGTTATGGAGACTTTGGAGAGGGAGTATACCGCATTGAATTACGGAGTCAGAGCGTTGGCAATCAATATTCCTGGATTTTCTTACCATAAGGCACTCAAGGTAATTGGCATATCGAATGTGTTCGATCTATGTCGTATGGATATTGCACCTTTTGACATGTTTTTTTGAATTCAAGACACTAAAGTTCAAATTTGAGCATTGATTCTTCAATCAACTATCGATATTTCAGGCACGTAAAAAACTTGTCGCTGTTCTTCAAGGTACAGTTACGGAACGCAGGGAGCGGAGGAGGAAACATGATCTGCCAAGCGAACGGAAAGACATGATGGATGCTCTAATGGATGCAGAAGACGAACTACGGTAGAAGATTGAATGACGAAGAGATTATCGACGTTTTGGTCATGTACCTAAATGCTGGCCACGAATCCTCGGGGCACATTACTATGTGGGCTACGTTGTTCCTCCAAAACCATCCCCATGTGTTCGAAAAAGCCAAGGTTTGACTTTAAGGTAGTATTTGCAAATACTTAAAAAAAGATAATATGGACTTTTCTTTTATAAAGCTGCACAACTTATTAAAGAAAAAGTTCATAATCATTTTTTTAAACATTTGCAAACACTACCTAAAATATTTCAATGAATGAAACGATATTAGCTTTCTGTTATACATCTGTATCTATATGTTAAGTTAAATGAGAGCTTAATATTGCTGTGCTATCAGAGTAGCAATACCCATCAGTATTGCACTTAAAAAGTCCTTTTCTCGCTATATCACGACGAATTTTTTTATGTATATAAAATATGGGATATATGCATTCAGGCAGAGCAAGAAGAAATTGTGAAAAACAGGCCACCGGGCCAACAAGGATTGACACTTAGAGAAGTTAGACAAATGGAGTATCTATCCAAGGTTTGCTGTCTTACTCACTCTTTGACAATGTCGGCTTCAGATTCTTTTATTCTTAAAAAATGATTGTAAATCTCATAGGTAATCGACGAAACACTCCGCGTCATTACGTTCTCACTCGTGGTCTTCCGAGAGGCGAGGAACGACGTTCACATCAGTGGTAAGTAAAACTACCATGTAACCACCCTCTTAAATTTTTATTCATGCGCGCAAGCTGTGACTATACGTTTTCTTGCTTTGGTTCTTCAGGTTACACGATCCCGAAAGGATGGAAAGTTTTGGTATGGTTTAGGGGTGTTCATCTAGATCCTGAAACGTATGTTGAACCGAAGAAGTTTGATCCATCGAGATGGGATGTGAGTTTCTTTTCGAGTTGCAATGGAAATCTAGCACTTAGCTTCTTCTAATGGCACTACGGAAAGAGTTTTAGGAGCAGTTCGACTAACTGAACTTTAGTGTTTAATCCTAATACATTCTAATGTAATATGTAGGGATTCACACCCAAAGCAGGGAATTTTCTTCCTTTTGGCGCTGGAAGCAGATTTTGCCCCGGAAACGATCTTGCCAAGATTGAAATCGCGATATTTCTTCACTATTTTATCTTAAGCTACAAGTCCGTAGTCATGTTTATTATTCGAATTCTCATTGCATTCTTGATATTTTTGGGCAAAATTTCTTAGTATTTCTCGTTGCTTGTTGCAGGCTTGAGAGGCACAATCCTACAAGTCCGTTGATGTACCTACCCCATTCCAGGCCTAAAGACAATTGTCTGGGGAGGATAAGAAGAGTTGCTACTCGAGATGTATAGTTTTGGATAATTTTAATTTTCATCGAAAATCCTTGTCTTATTTTTTGGCTCCTAAATTTTAGCATTGCGTCGGGGGCTTTTAGCCTTTAGGTCTTGAACTCTAAGACTCCTTTCGACTTTGGGAAAGCTTATGTTACGAGGCTAACGAGTTGAATCTATGAATTTAATAGAACAATTTTGTGGAATTGACCCTTCCCCAATTCAAAAAAAAAATAAAAAAATTCATGGAAATGAGGTGAGACAAGCTTAAGTCCTCATGAATTGTGTCCTGAGATATTTTTGCAATTATCTAACAGCCTAGATCCCCCACATTTGACCCTGTTTCTGAAAATTCATTTTTAATATTTGAGGTTGAGTTCAGACTCGGGCGATTGGAAGTCTTGCAAATTGCTCGCAACCAGAGTAATTTTTGAAGTGTTTAAAACTTGGATCTAGCTTATATTCGATAATCCATTAAACAAAAAAAAGCCTTTCACTTTCTATAAATCTAATTGTTAAGACAGTAAAGCTTGAGCTCTACTCGAGAGGGTTTCGAACCGAACAAGAGTCAAACTTAGATCAAACCGCTTATGAACTAGTGACTCGTGAGCTGTTCACCTTGGTTCAATCTAGGCCAGAGTGGACAATGGTTAAATGATGAATTGGGACCAACTCCGCCCACATATGACTGATGAATGTAAGCTAATTGAGTCGGTATGCAAATTTTTCGAGTCAGCTCGAAAAATATTTTATTCATATTCAGATTTATCAAACTCCGAGCTAAAGTCGAACCTGAAATCTGATTTGAATTGAACTCGAACAAAAAAAAATTAAAATTTTTGAGCTTTTAATTGAGCTCGAGTTCGAATATATTTCTTTCGATCTAAATTCCAGTTTTAAATTTTTAAGTATATTCAGCTCGATTGAGTTTGTTTAGACTACCGGCTGTGACCATTCTTTCCTTGGATGGGTCCTGACCCACTCGACACTCGTTGAACTCCAGCCCACAAAAAAATTTGTCCTGCCCGTAAAGTATATCGATGGGCTGTCGTGAACTGTTTGAGTGGAGTAATGTACAACATGCCGAACGCTCCCTTAGCCTCGTCTGTGAAGATGGCGGCCACGGCTAGTCTGATTCAAAAGATGGGGCAAGCAGTGAAGCAGGTGGCGGTAAACGGAGGCTCAGATTGGTGGTACACTCCTCACATGGCCGCTGCTTCTCGCGCCATTGCGAACGCTTACCACTTGTCGATCTAATACTTAAAGTTCGAGATTCCAGGGTAAATTTCTTAGGAACTGTAATTTATACGGAGTTGACACGCTATTCACGTGTTTGTTGAAATGTTCGTGTGTGCCAGAGTCCGCTGTTATTCTTCGAGGCATGAATTGATGGATTTTTACTGTTTGGTGAAGTGCCGGGATCCACTAAAAACAATTTTCTAAGCTTTAACCGGATTGTCCGGCCGGTCCCTTTTTTCGTATATTGGAGCTGAAAAGTACTTTTCTTTGAAATAGAATCTAAATTTCCTATTTGGGGATGACCTGATTTGTTTAGATAGAATCCTACCTAAGCATACATAATATAGCAGCTTATCTATTAAAGATTATATGTTCGTAGGAGAAACAAATTATGATGTGGAGTAGAGAAATAACTTGCCCGATATTTGCTTCATTTTTAGATTCCGTTGTCATCAGAATACGGGCAATTGAGGAAATTAACTCCGTCGTCGAGGCACCATACACGATCTCTTCCCATTATCTTCTCCTTCTCCTCCGCTGTGTTACTCGTCCAAATTTTCTATGAATAACTTGCAGGTTTCTTATGTTATTGTATTGGGCTGCATTGGCTAATTTTATCCTACTGGGATGGGCTAAATCTTTTGTACCAAATTTATTTTTGGTGCAAACACCCACCGAGCACTCACCATGTTTCAAGACACTTTCTTGATAACTACTTTGGGATGGCAAAAAGTTGCAACACCACTTTCTCTTACATTTCCAAACTTAACCGTTGTGATTAATTTTCACCCAGGACTTCATTGTCAACAACGTAAGACGGATCCTTTTTTAGGCCATTTAATCTTTTACGGGGCTGGATGTTAGCACTAGTGAAAACGAAGCATTGTCACTTTGTGCATTCGGGTACAATGAGAAACATCAGATGAGTATTGGGATAGCTACAGACGACACATGGTACAATGAGAACTGCAGATTTCCTGTGTTTAAGGATAATGTCTCAAAGATATCTGAGATAAAATCTGATACAGTCAAAGATAGGGCAAGAAAAATGAAACTGATTCAGAAGAAAATGAAGATTATTTTATTGATGAAACCACAATAAGAATTTCAGAATATCAAAGAGACTACGTGGAAGATAGAATCTAATATGATATTGAGATTTCAGAATGGTTTCATTGAGATGAGTTTCTGATTAAACTTTGTTATACATTTCTTCTGATATAGCTAAGTTGAGTGCATATGATTTCGGGGACGAATCAGATCTTAGGGGGGGAGAAATGTAAGGCCCGAGATTTTATTTTAGACCCTATTCCTAGTAAAGCTCAATCCATTTCCTTTTGATATACTAAATTACATATAGCTCCACTCAAATGTTTTGATTTGGTTTTAAAAGTTTATCACCCAGTCGACTGATCTGGATGACAGATTCCTTTCGATCCACACAGTTGAGGTAGATGATCACCAAAGCAACAATTGTAGGAGCAACCCTGTTCCCCTACTGCTTCGAAGGCGGCTTGAATGGTGCACCCTGGGATGGGGGAGTGTCCCGGGGTGCCAACAGGTCAGGTCTGGTTAATAATGAAGCTTTTAAAGGACCAACTTTAACCATAGCGACGTTGAAGCCAGATTTGCTGATTTCATATTTCGGTTGACATCCCTGACCCATATATAGCTTGACTGTTATCGAATAGCCATTATGTTCTAACATAAAGATGTAGAATATTTCATGTATACGATGTTTGTAGAATGAAGTGGTTACAGAGTACTTTCTATAATTTTAGCTTTTTATCACTAATATATTTCACGAAAGATGTTTGCCGATTGTACAAGAAAAGATAAACAAAAAAAATTTAAAAATGAAACTATGTAAAATTGAAATAGAAATTTCGAATAAAATATCAAAACGTTGACTTGATTTTGATAAATAATAATTTTATTTTTATTTTTTTAAGAAAAATTTGTATTACTTTGATAAATTCAAATAGGGGCACGTTAAAGAGAACAAAAAGAAATATTGGACTCGTTATCTTAAAACATACCAGAGCTTTTGCCACAAGGTGCGTGAAAAATATATTAAAAGGTCTTTGGTACATTTTAAAATATTTTGTCCAAAAAAAAAAATTAGAGGTTATATTAAACTCTTATAAAAAACCATTTATTAAAAAACTTACAATTTTTTTAATAATCTATTAGAATAATTATTTAATTATGGCAATCTTTTGTTATTCTAAAATTTTGAAACCATCAAAATATAAAAACAAATACATGAATTTACTAAAATATATTTTATAGTATTTTTTATTAAATGAAAATAGAGTATTTTTATGATTTTAAATAAACTTTTTTGATATTTTAAAAAATTAACCGTGACATCAAAATTAATTATTTAAGTGGGCTTGAACTTAATGAGATAACGTAGATAACATAGATACATGAAAAATATTTCTGACCAGGGTAACAATGGCCATGGTTTAGTCGGTAGAAAAATCAAATATGAACACTGAGACAAATCAAACTGGACTTGAGTAAGAATTGTGTCAGCTCAGAATTTGTCAACAAGTTTGTTTTGATAAGTGGTAACGAGTGTCCATAGAAGTTTTGAATTTTAATTGCCACTTGTAAATTTAAAATAATTTTAAAAGAAGTTTATTCCACTATTTCTGACTAAACCAATTTTCTTTTGAAAGGGAAAACAATAAAACATACACTAACATGCCAAATTGCAATCATTTTTTTGGTTTTTGATCCCCTATGGCATGCAATTTTAGAATTTTAATGTTGTCTGTACCTTTATTTTTGAGATTTAGTTGTAACATAAATTTCATTCATGTATTATTTCAGCACTTTTAAATAGGCATAAAAACAAATTCAATTAGCCGATGTCTCGATGCAGATGTGACACTAAAATATCATGTTTAGAACGAGATTCAATGGTAACAAATTCATCATCTACTAAAAAAAGTCAATTACATTTATTAGTAAAACTAAAACCATAATAAGATATGCATCGTGCACAAAATTTGCAGTTGAAAAGACTCAAAATTGTATCAATAAAATATCCAAACTTCCACTTGTACAAAAATTTCTCATGGTTTCTGACTTTCTGTAGCGAAGCCAATATTTCAGTTCTCCGACAGTTCCCTAAATTTATTTATTTTTTCTTCTGGAAAATGAACCGATACAGATTTTTTTTACCTAAGTTGACCAAACAACCCAATAATAAACATTCAATATGTGGAATTATTGGGTTTTAAAATAAGAAACTGGCCAACAACCAGATCACATTGCCTCAAGAAGTAAACTTTCTTTGGGTACACAAATTTATCAACAGTGAAACCAGAAATAAAAAATTTCAAAATCAAATATATTGTATACAGTACTGAAATTATTTTCTATAAAATTACCACTCTCAACAATTTTTTCTAACCTCTTCGCTTAATAGTTAATACCCATATGCAAGCAGACACACATACACATATAGATAGGTTACTTATTACCACTAGTTGTAATAAAAGAGTCTACTATAATAATGCTCAAGTTGCCAATTTAATGCTGGCAAGATTGGTATGACTTTTTCCATTTCTTGCATAGTGTACTTCACTAATTAAGTCAAACAAGATTAAAATTTGAATTAAATACTGAGCAATTCTATCAAAATTTATTAATTAAAAATAAAATTTTAGTCATTTAATTCAAATAAGATGAAACCAATTTTCCCCAACCATCGTTTAATTTTTATCTCCTAAAATATATCAAAAGAATTATTATTTTCCTATCTTACTCATGCTGAATTTATTTAATCGTAAAAAAACATTTGTTTATGATATGGAGAGACGGTACAAAAACGACTAAATAAATGTACATGGAGAGGATGTCTTGACGATGACTCGTGGAATCGTGGAAATGGTCAAACCTTTAAATTTAACAGTATTAAAACTGCGACCGGCTGGCTCCGCCGGCGTGTCCGGCGGCGGCGCATGCGCCCTCCATAGGAAGCTGACCATTATGCATATCATTGAAAGGTAAATTCAAGAAAGGAAGCCCAAGTGATGGATCATGAAACTGGTGGCCACCAACTACTCCACCGACATCCGACTGTCGAAGCCCCTCGTCCTCCTCCTCGTCCAGCGGCAGCCTTTCATACGCCACATTGGTAAACGAGGCTGCGATTATAATAACTGGGCCCGAGGCAATCAACGCACCGACAACATTCCCTCCCACCACTTGCCCTTGTCCACCGGCCAAGTATATGGTTAAACTGGTGGCTCCCGGAGGCGCGGGCGGTGGAAGGAACGAACCCGACAGCGACAATATCTCGAACCGGCCATTCAGCGTAACTACCGACCCCTCCGAAGTCGGCTGCCGCAAGCTCACGTTGATAACGGTTCCTGTACCGCTTAATACACAAATCCCCTTCCGCCTCTTCCTAGCGTAATCCGCCACCGCCGTAAACACGTCGGTACCGTTGCCCACCTCCAAGATATGTGACCTAAGCGTGTTCGCGCTTTCTCGTGTCACGATCACCGGAGGCTTAGGCTTGTTCTTGGAGCCCGGTGGACGGCCTCTCGGCCTCCGTGCCGCCGCATCTCCGGAACCCGGATAAGAGTTATCTATATTATCGCTGGAAAAGTAGTTGCGGTTGGGTTCATCGTCGGAATCCGTCTGCGGTTGGAGATGGAGCTGAGAAACAAAGTGAGAAGCTGAACTCAAGTCCAAACCAGCCATTTACACTTAAAAGGTCGAGCAGGAAACCACACAATGATTAAAGAAAAGTAAAATATATTCAAATAAAGTATGATAAATCGAGCAAAAAATAACACCACACAATGAACTATATTATGATTTTTTTAATGACCAAATTCAGAATTTAAAGCACAAGAATTGGAAGCCAAGGAGTTAATAAAAAATAACAGGAAACAAGTTGAGAGAAAGGAAAGGTTGAGGAAAGCGTTTGTAGAGAGAGGGGAGAGGGAACGAGACCATAATACGTCCATTTATATTATTTTATTTTATTTTTTTTTGTATCCTAACATGACTCTTAAATTTTCATTCAACGTGACATATTGTCATTATATAATTTAGCATAACTTCGACCTAATTTCAAATTGTTTCTGCTGATTCGATGTGTTTAGAATTAATTGTGAACATGCTTTGTATTCATCTCATGAAGGAGCAAATTAAAGTATTCACGATAATGATGCATATAAACATGATGTGCATGTGGTTCGACTCGATTTTTTTTTTTGAAATTTAAACATAAAATTTATCTTCATATCTACCGTTGTTTTTTTAATTTAATTACTTATATAATTAATTACACGTTTATTATTATGCAAAATTAAAATTATGGCTTTAAAACAAACGATACACTATATAAATCTCAAGTTGGTTATTTAAATTAATTAATGTCCTTATCCCATGGGAAACTAAATTGTATAGTAGTGTGTGTGTGTGTGTATATATATATATATATATTTTAAAGTTTTGCCATAATACTCCTATACAGTGATAATGTTGTCCCATTCTTGGCCCGACGCCGTAGAAGATGGAGCCAAAGTGTAGATAAGAACCGAGCCCCATTTTGGCTGGAATAAGACTCCTAATTTGGCTCTATATGAGAAAATGCAAGACATTATCAAACCTCGAGAAAGAAAAAATTAAAAGGAAAACTGAATATATTCATTAGATAAATCGACAGAAGGCATCTCCATCAATCAGGATGGATACAAATAATCAACTCAACACAAAACTGAAGGGTGAGACAACGCAAAATGAGTTGGGAGTGTGTTACATTGTTTGCACTTCTACACATAAAATCAATATTCATAAATTTTGTTATCAGAAATCGAAACCCTTGATTGACTGAGATGCATTTGTTTTTTCTGATGTCGTAGCATGAGATAATAAGGGAGCGTGGGGAGGGGGCAGGCAGACGGCGGATGGGGTCTTCTTTGTCTCATTGGAGCATATTTTTATACTTGTTTAAAATAAAATTAACACACGCCTTTTTTATAATGTAGCACCTACCCATTGGTGGTAAATTCCTTTTTTTTCCCCCTGAGATACTCATTCTTTCCGTATTTTTTATTTTTTTTATTAATTGTTGCGTTCTTAAATTATAATAAAACAATACAATATTACATTATAATAATTTATTGAGAATACTGTAAATAAATTATTAATTCAGTTTAGGCCGTCATTATTTTAATTTTGTAACTTTATTTATTTTTATATATGTGGTGTTGATGTAGTGTAGATAATGTCAATGTGGCATTGACGTAAACAAAATCATATCACGTTCATTCGGAAAATTTTCTAAAATTGTAAGAAAATGGAAATATATAAAATACAAATTTTAAATTTGACAATATAAATTATCAATATCGTAAATGTCGTGATTATTTGTGTATTTGCTCTGTTGTCAACTAACAGATATAAATATTAAAACTGATTGAACGATGCAATAAAAAATATCATAAATCAAATTCGTACAATGTTGGCAAATATAAGCTCGTGAACTTCTATTATTTCCTACGCATAGTCGAGTGGTAAGAGTCGCATGTGAGGTGACATACGATTTATATTTATTTATTTTGATACACATAACACATACTATTTTTATTTCAGTATGCTTAACAACCCGTTACGCGTTCAAGGGTTGTAGAAGGGATGCATATTCTGTTACTTGTAGAAAATTCGTCGACGTGACGATGCTCGTATTAATATTGAAAGACAAAAACTTGTGTGAGACGGTCTCACGGGTCGTATTCGTGAGACGGATCTCTTATTTGGGTCATCCATGAAAAAGTATGAGACTCACTTATATTGAAATGCTCACTTTTTATTTAAGCAATATATAAAAAAAACAAGTTATCGTTTTTCAATAGTACTTTTGCATTGATTTTTGTAGTAATTTTTCATATATTGATAAATATATAATTTTTAAACTATTATTAAATAAATAGCAAAAACTTATGTGAAACGGTCTCACGGGTCGTATTTGTGAGACGGATCTCTTATTTGGGTCACCCATGAAAAAGTATTATTTTTTATACTAAGACTATTACTTTTTATTGTGAATATGTGTAGGGTTCTGTGAGACGGTCTCACATAACACTCATTCTAAATAAATTTGTTGGGAGATTTTGTAGAGGGTGCACAAAATTGGATGTTAGGAGTGATGTCGGCTGCATAATAGAAGTCAAAGAGAGGCGCCGTTGTTCGTGGAACCCGTCTCTTTCGCTGTAATTGGTCAGCGTGGAGAGGTCCCGCCTCATTACTCAATATCAAAATAATTATGGCTAAATCATAAATAATATATTAAAATGTAAATTTAATTACATTCCGGCGATTTTTTTACTTGAAAAGATCGAAATATATACATAAAATTATTATATTATATATTATTTATTTGCACATAAATTGTATTTCATATTATATTATTATTATTATACAATATTATGTATTATATATATATATATATATATATATATATGTATCCATTTTATACATATATTATGCAATTCCCCAACCATTTTTCATTAGAAAAATCTTAGCCCCGTCGCTAGCACAGGTTACGGTTAGGGCATTTCAATTATTATTATTATTATTTTTTGGACTGTCCATGCAAGTATGGATGAACAAGATTTCTGTTAAATCAAATTTATAAATTTATAACAGACCGAATCGAGCCAATTTAGAAATTCGTTTCAAATTTAAAAAAATTCGGTTATACCGGTTTTCAATATTTTAAAATCGGTTAACCGAATTAACTGATATAATAAATACTATTATTTAATAAATTTTTATATATATTTTACTTTTTAATTCTAAAATCGATATAATACGTAATAATTGTGTTCAAACAAAACTTATATATTTGTGATGTGTGTGATTTTATGTTTTTAGGCATTTGTGTATATTGTAGCATTCCAGAATTTATATATATATATATATAATTAAAGTTAAATCACAAATTTTTTTAAAAAACTAATCGGTTAATTCGATAACCGACCGAATTAACCGATTTTAATTCGGTTCGGTTTTCATCGGTTATGAAAAATAATTCGGTTATGTCTAAATATTTCGGTTCGGTTATAAATAATTCGGTTCGGTTACCGAATGCTTACCCATGCCTGCGAGAGGCGAGACACCGGATTTTTTTAGTTTGCAATTATTTTTTTCACATTAGGTTGATTTAAAAAAAAAAAACAAGATAGTTTGATAAATATTTCAGAAAAAAATAATATTATGATAAAAAAAAACCCTACCTATGGTCATATCTAGTAAACATTTTTAATTTACAAAACAATGTTGGTTATTTTTGGAGCTCGCCAATGAATAATGAATATGTTTCTTGTTAAACGGTCTTATTAATTTTTATCTGTTAGACGAATCAACCCTACCGATATTCACAATAAAAATTAATACTCTTAGCATAAAAAATAATATTTTTTCATAGATGACCCAATTAAAAGATACGTCCCACAAAATACGACCCATCAGACCGTCTCACACAAATTTTTATCATTACATAATTTATGTCGTGAAGCATTAACACCCAAAACAATAATTCATAGATTAGGATTTGATGGTCAGTAGACTATAGCAGCACCACTACGTATGCTTCACTTCTTAAATTTCAAGTTTTTGTGGTTTTCTAAATTAATCATAAATCAGATCGAGCAAGTAAATATATATAATTTAGTCGAGTAAAACTTAATTTTGTTTCGATATTCCACCCACACAAACTTATATTTATGGTAGCTTCCATTATCAATACTTCACCAACTTTAACCCTCTTTTTGATAACCTTGATAAGTGAATGATTGATAATTTTTTATCTTGAATCATCTTACCTATCAATTTTATAATTATCTTATATTAGAAAATTGTCGCTTTTCCCAAGTAAGTAGTGATTAAGGTGGATCCTTTTGTAATGACTTTAATTAACTTGTCTTATTGTGACATTATTGAGCATTAATTAACATTATTTCTCGATAATCCCAACAATGTCGCTGTCGGCCAATTAAAATGTGTCGACGGATTCATAAAATCCAATTAACGATCTTCAATCTCATACTTAAAATCCGAGGGCTCCACCATGTTATATTGTGTTACCTAAAAACATATTTTAAAATAAATTTCGACGATCGAGTATTCAAAGATTCACCATTAATTACACCATAAAGAAAAAGACATATCCACCAGCTGGCGTTGGACCTTTGATTTTTTTTTTTACATTATTTTGTCATGTAGCTTTCCAAAAATAAATATTTATTTATATCCTCTTCCGTTCAATTATTTACTTTGTTTTTTTCCCCAAATACATAATCTAATTTTTTTTATGTTTTTTTTACTAATATACCTCTATTAATTAATTTTGAAAAATGTGAAATGTTTTCTGAACGAATTAAACAAGGAAAAATAGGAAATTTGTTTATAAATTCACAATTTTCTTAATTTATGTAAAAAAACAAAAGTATATTGTGCAAGCTATAAAAACAAGGAAAAATAGGAAATTTGTTTATAAATTCACAATTTTCTTAATTTATGTAAAAAAACAAAAGTATATTGTGCAAGCTATAAATTTTTTTTGATATTATATTGGTCATGAATGAAACAATTTATACTTGAGGGCTAACATTAATTGGATCTTGTTCTATTTTGAACCCCATCCACCCATTCGGATTTAAATTATTTATATGATTGATCGAACATTACATTATTATCAAACGTGCCCCCAACTACACCCCATCCACTCATAATATATATATATATATATATATATATATATATATATATATATATATATATATATATATATATATATATATATATATATATTAAAAACATACAATAACTTTGTCGCAAAGAAGTTGGAAATCGTACATCCAAGTCTTAACTAATTTGAAGTGTCACATGAAACAAGAGGTTGAGAATTCATTAACACAAAGTAATCATGTCCAAGTCTTAATTAATAAATAAATGGAAAAGAAAAGAATGTTTAGTTGGTGTATATACAAATTATGAATCTCTTGTCTGGAAGATTTGGGGTATTTAAATGCCTAGATGTTAGCATGAATATTTATTTAACCAACTCATTTAACGGATGTCGCAAAATGCACCTGTATTTTTTTTCCTATTTGTAATTTACTCGATGGTCGTGAGTATTTAATTAAGTAGGAGAAAATCAACGAACATCACAACATATAACAGTACATATTTCATTTTCGTTGCATTCGACTATAAATTTCTCAAGTTATGATTTAAATTTGAGTCATGCATGAATGTTAATTAACAATACAAGAAGCTATCTATGCATTATGATTTTTTAGATTCTTTGAGTTTGTAGAGCGGAATGTTACTTGGATCCGATCGAGAGCATTCAAATCTGCGAATGTCATTATTAACTAGCCCTGAAAGTTTTTAGAAATTCTTTAATGATTTTGGAGATTTACGGTTTAATTTTCTAATTCTTAAATCTCTGAATACAATTTTTATCTGATTAGATTGCATTTGCTAAATGAGTGTGACGCCCTTTGACTGAATGGATTGATCGTGCCATCATAAATATTATTATTTTTTAACATCGCCGTAAACTACTATATTGTATGCTTTTGAGTAAATACGAATGGTCAACAAATAGTCTACAAACCATACTGACCAGATAAATTACATTGGATAAGCTCTGTGTGACATACTCAAACTGGAAAGGCAGAAGCAGGGAGGATTGAACACCTATCATTAAAATTAGTTTAATATTTAATGACGGAGTCCATCTTAATTTGATCAAATAGATTTTGTTTTCTGAAAAAGAACATTTTTATGATATTTCCTTTTCAAGTGTCACTTTAAAACGAGATTGTTATTTGTCAGCTGATGTGCAGGGCCCCTTTGTAGATAAGGAATTGGGCTCGGTCTTCGCTCAAAGCCCAATCCATTGTTATAACGTGAATATCTGGCCCAAGTGATCAAATAGAACAGAACTTGCTCATGTATTTATACAGAAGATGAGTGTGTGTGTGTATGTGTGTTTTGTTTTTTTTTTTAAAATTTATGTAATGCTGAGGAAAAAAAACATCACACGAATTCTGCTCCAGCATCAGTAATTTTTTGATAAGTTTATTTCATGTTATTGGTGATGACGAATATCTCCTACGAAAATCGACTAACTATGTAAAATATGTGATCGATATCCTACCTAAAATTAATTATGTATTTTTAAATATAACGTTACCTTACCTTTAAAAAATATACATATTTTCCCATATAAATAAAAATGTAAGTCCAATGATCAAACATCATATTGTCAATGTTTTCCCGTGCACGAATAAGCAAAATCATGGGTTAGTTAAATATTTGATGTAACGTCTTTCCTCTGTAATACGATGCATATGTCCAAATCAGTACCTCTTCGAACAGATTTATTTGGAACCGAGATGCTAATGTGTTAGATGGCTACTAGAAATGGGACTACGTTTACGCCAATTAAGTCCCCAACACTCAAAGTTAAAACACCTATCACCTATATATTGAATTAATTTTTGCTTTCGTATAGAGTTGTCAAAATGGACTGATCTGTCGGGTTTGCCCATAATTTTCCATCAAATATATATATATATATATATATATATATATATATATATATATATATATATATATATATATATATATATATATATATATATTGGCGGATTGTCCCACTCAAATCTACCAAATAGACGCGACAATATCTCAACTCGTCCAAATAAACAGCCGCGCGCCACGCTAAGCCAAAGGATAAAGTTGTAGTGGGTTGCGAATCGATCCGTCTCGTTGGTCCGTTTTAACAACTCTACTTGTGTGTGAAGGATGTGATTCAATATTTTTGTATTATATCAAATTTTACAATAATTAGAAATAAAAATAAATATATTACTTAATTTTTTCAATTTATTATAAAATATTTAATCATTTCCCCACAAACCATGAGATGGTATCAAATAATATCTTGTCAATCTTAATCAATGGTATTGAAAAAGCTGACTTCCACAAACTTTCTCAGAAGTATCTAAAGATAAAATCGAGATTTAACTTACACATCGTTAAAATTTTAAGTTGTTCTAATAATCATTTTGACGGTATCATTTCCTTCTCAATGAGATGACCATGGTATGGTAGGACGACTTCTGCCTTGACAAATGCGCAGCCACTTTCTTCGCATACCTCTCAAACACATCATCACATTTTATACAACTACCGAAATGACTAGCAAGCATCGGCTCGCTTAAAGCCCGAATGCAATTTGCCACGAGATTTGCACTTTCTTTTTCATCGAAAAATGGATCATGGGTGTTCCCGTGTGCATCCCACCGGACTCGAAAAACATCCTTCTTGCACAATTCGAAGGACCCTTCATTGATGATTATCGCCTCGGCTTCTTGTTGGAATGGTGTGTATATAGGCACGTTAAAAGAATGCAAATCATCTTTCCTGATAATACCCTGAATTTAATTTAAGTAATTAAAGAGATGAAATTACCGAATATATTGTACCGCTGTGGTTAAAAGTTTTAGAAGCCCTACCTCGGCCACCATTTCATCGAGTGTTTCTGCAAGCATTGTCAAATAAGCATTATCATCCATGGAAGAGGGGTCTTCGACGGTTCTGCCTATAAATGATAACACCATGCGCCCACCGAAGACCATCTCTTCACCTCTCAAGTTTAGAAATTTGGAGAAATCTCGTTGGAATTGCTTCCCATATGCTTCGAATACCTCCCGAGGACTCGTTGTCGCCATGTATATATTTTCTTTGTTGTGTTTATCTAGTCCTTCGGGGACCTGTCCTTTTTAATTACAGCAACAGTGGATTGACCATATTGCAACTTATAATCGCAGAGAGATTTCTACGTATCACGTTACACATGCACAAGTATAAGAACCAAGAACATGGGTTTAAAGATGGCTTATCCGTAATAATGAGTCAATTATATATATATATATATATATAAATTTTGTTTGTATATTTTTTTTCTCGTTCGAAGCCATTAAACTTATTAGAGTTCTCACACTTTGAGAACAAGTGATTTTCAGGTTTGTTTTCACCCTAACAGTGTTAGAGCTAGCATTTAAAATTTTCCCCCTAAAAATATATATAAATATTAATTTTAACGTGTACGTCTTAGTTTAAGAACAAGTGATTTCTAGGGTTGGGCGTATGAATTACGTGCTCCAATCACTAACAATCTAACGCTTTAGATTTAATTTGGGTTTAAGATACACCTCAAGTAAAATTTAAACATATTGTAAAATTAGTAATAACAAAATCAGATCTACATTTTTATCATGTATTATGCATATAGTTGAGTAATTAATATGATATTAGCTCGAATATATGTACTAAAACTGTAAAACATGCCTGAGAAAGCCAATGAATGCTGTATGAAGAATAAGCAAAGTGAAGACTCCTGTCTGGAAATAATCTGCCGTAAAAAGACCCCGGTAAGCCATATATACAGCATCGTGATCTTTCAACAGCTTTCTCATCGTAGAAACTTTGTACCAATTTGAACAAATTGTTGAAGTCATTTTCTGCGGGGAGAAGTCCAGAATTTTAGTCGATAATTTTCATTGAAACTAAAGGCGTACTACTGGAATATTCCATTTCTCTCAGGCCATATTTTGTTCGATCACCTGGAAGATCATTCAGAAAAATCTGAATCTCCTGAAATCTAACACTTAAATCTTGGAAAATATCCATGATATGGGATATGACCAAAAGGGTATTCGGGCCGGAAGCACAACCCAAATCCACCATCTTGAAACAGCATTCGGGCAATCCCTCTTTTTCAATCATGTCTTCTAAAGTTTCATCTAAAATAGGCCATGTTTTTGATACCACAACTCTCTGCAAAAAACTTATATCGATTACAGTATTTTAATAAGTGGCTGCTTGATTTTATGTGATAATAATTAGAGTTAAAATAATTACTTGAAGGCCAGAGTTGTTGGCGTAGCTTGTTCTGTCATCTCCTGCGTTCATACCACTGATTTTCTTGAATTCCATCTCACTCTATGAATTGTCAAAAGTAGGAAATTAGTGATACGTATAATATCTACAGACGTGTATGTGTGGAGGTATATATTAATGTTTTCATATCGGTCTATTTTTTAAAAAAATCCAACCATCGGAAAGAATACTTGTTATTTTATATAAATATTAATACAATATAATGAATATTATATTTCAAATTTTAAAATCTAAAAATATATATATATATATTTATTTATTTATATCAAAATTTTAAAACTAAATTATATATACATATATATTCAAAATACCAATTGTAGTTATATATTATTTTAAAACAAAAAAAAAGATTAAATAATAGTGATATATACCGCCCGAAGAGCGCGAGTCATGAATAACTCGGTACATTAAAAAGATAGTCCGGATCGTGATAAGTTGGCAGAAGAAACTCATAAGTAGCGCGACAGGTGAGTGCCCGAGACGTCATTTACCTGGACAACCAGAGGCTTGAGTTTTCAGATGAATTCTCGGATGATGACTCTCTACCCGAGATGCGTCGGTAATTATACCACATTCGAGTGCAAGCGGATGTGATATCTTATCTTGATAAGCGTATCTGATAGAATCATACTGATTTGACGTGATGGACAAGACAGATCGACGTGACAAAAACTTGATATTGGATGACTATAAGAGGTAAGTAGACACAGAAAACAAAGCCATCATTATCCTCTATCCTATAAATAGAAAGTTTGCTTTGCATTAAATAGATTCACACATATAAACATCAGTGAGATTATTTTTCCTCTAAAAACTGCGTTGGTTTTCTTTACCTTCACCTGCTGACTTAAGTATCGGATTGGCCATGCCGGACATCCCTCCTGCGCCCATTCATCTATTTGTCTTGCTGTTTTAAGGACATTCTTGCAGCCATCTCCACTTGGGATATATCCTGCTGCTCATTTTCCCTCATCAACTTCTTATCAGATTCGGTGGATTGCTCGATCCATCTCACCTTATTCACCCGGATCACTTCAAATAAATTTTAGTATTATTTATTAAACTAATATTTTTATGGAAATTCAAATTTCAAATAAGATTTTAAAAATAAGAAAAATAAATTTTCAAAAATAAATATAAAAGTGCCGCCCGCTGTTATGAAAGGAACTCGAGGGGGACTATAGCATCTACCCGTCCCTATCCTAGCTCCATACTAATCTTCAAGAGTTTTGCATTTTTATTATGAAAAAACCATCTACTTCTTCACTATAATCCAATGTAACATGTGAACTTCTACTTCTTAGTAAAAGGGCTTACTCCTAGGATTGATTGCTGATTATATCTCCACTTTTTGCGCTACATATATATAGGCATGATCATGAATAAATTATAAAGTCAGCTTTCATGACAAAACCGAGACTCTCCTTCTTCCCTTTTTTAAGTTAAGTAGCACTACAAGGAAATTGAATTTTCGCAGCGCCATATCAACGGCGTGCTTTTAGTGCACGCTATCAATAATGTTATTAACGACGTGCCTATCCGTTCGTGCTGTGGATAAGCTTAAAGCTTATACTAACAACACGTGCGTTCTTCGCACACTGTTAATAATACACGAGCTATATCAATTTGCGTGCTGCGAAAATTCATTTTTGTTGTAGTGTAGGTTTCTAAAATATTCCAAAACATCTTTACTCTTCTTGTTCTGCTCCTTTATATATATATATATATATATATATTTGGTAAACTAAGATAGTGAATTGACGACAACTTAACCAAAAACTTAATTTTAAATAACAAATGAGCAAATAAAAAAAATTTCACAATTGATATTTTAGCAATTAATTTTACCCACCACGATTTCTAATGAACTCTTGCTCTATTTTTATTATAAAGATGATATCGATAATATGATTGAATTAACAATTTTCTTTAGCTAAAATAAAAGATATAAAACAGATCATCCTCGTCGAAACCGTGAATTTGAAATCCATATATAATTTGAAATATCTCAATAACACCCTCTAATTAAATTCTTATTTCATGATCCAAACAAGCATATTGCTGCTACAAGCACATGAACAGCCTACACAATTGAATTTCAGTAAGTACGTACTTCTGAAATATATTCGAATTTATTGAGCGTCTGAAACATGTGTTAAGCATGTCACTTGGTATTATTTTATACATAATAATTAGAAGTGATCATAAATCACAATTTCAACTGGTGTTTTTAATTCCTTATAGTTAAGTTCGTAGTATTATCCTATGCATAACATTATATATATATATATATATATATATATATATATATATATATATATATATATATATGTGTGTGTGTGTGTGTGTGTGTGTGTGTATAAAACAAAGGGTGTTTGATGCACTATGATCCGTAGCTCATCAAACCAAGCATCTTTCCGTCATTTCCTTCTCAAAGAGATGGCTATTGTAAAGATTGATGGCTCCTTAGACAAATGCTCAGCCAATTTTTCTGCATACTTTTCGAATACCACATTATAATTCATGATCCCGCCAAAGTGGCTGGCCAGCAATGGTTCAAGTACAGCCCGAAGACCATCTGCCACAACTTTTGCACTTCTCATTTTTTCGAAAAGTAAACCTTCTACGTCTTGGCTAGGATCCCATAGGACTGGATAGCCGTCCATCCTGTCCAATGTGAAGGACCCTTCGTCGCTGATGATAGTCTCAACTTCTTGTGGGCACGGGGTGTATATAGGCACATTAAAAGAATATAGATCATCTTTCTTGATCAGCCCCTATGTATATATATATATTCTCACATGAGGTAAATGGATTTTTAATATATCTAAAAGAACGCTTGGAGTGTCTATCCTAATGAGACATGACCAAATTTTAATATTTGGATTCTTAACCCATGGTATGAAATTTCATAAAAATGTGAAGGACCACTTCATCCAATAATGTCAAGAATATGAGGAGAATTACTAACTGAAATGAATTTATTGACAAATCCCCGAAATGGTAGTAGAACATTACCTCAACGACCATGTCATGAAGTATTTCTGCAAGAATGCAATGTTCATTTTCATCTATGGAAGAGGTATCTTCTATAGGCCGTCCAGCTAATGACAACACCATACGCCCACTGCAGACAAATTCCTCACCTCTCGCACTTAGGAATTTGGAGAAATCTCTTCGAAATTGGTTTGCATATGCTTCCAATACCTTTGCGGGACTTGTCATGGCTATGTATATGTTTTCCTTATTGTCCTCAAGTCCTTCGGGAACCTGTCAACACCAGATATGGTCTATCATTAGGCATCATAAGATTTAAACAATAAGTATTCTAATAAATACTTATGGGGATCGGAACACTCGTAGATATTGTGATATGTCATTTGATATTTTAAACCAAGTGAAAACTCCTTATAAATAAAGAAAGTAAACCCCTTTAATTTTGAGCATTTATTAAACATAAATAGTGCATCTAAGCACATACCTTAGAGAGCCAATGGATGCTGTAAGAAGAATAAGCGAAGTGCATACTCTTTCTTGGAAACTTTCTATCATAGAAAGATCCTGGCGAGCCATATACAAAGCATTGCTGCTTCATTTTCGTTCCTTTTTCTTGGTAGAAATTTTGCAGCAATTTGAACAAATTGTTGAAGTCATTATCTATTGGAACAGAACTACACATTTAGTGGAGGGTGGACTTTAGATATTCGAGTAATGAAATTTAAAGGAATTCATTTTATTCACCTGGAAGATCATTCAGAAAAACTTGAATTTCTTGAAATCTGTCACCAAAATTTTGCAGAGTATCCACGATATGGGAGGCGACTAACAATGTATTTGGGCCTGATGCGCAACCAAAATCCACCATCTTGAAGCAACATTCCTCGAAGATCTCATTATCAACCATATTTTTCAGGGTTTCATCTAATATGACCCAGGTTTTTGTTATGGCATATTTCTGAGAAAATAAGAATGAAACGTCAATTCATATTTTCTATGCTCATAATGAATGTTCTCCTTTTCTATTTTTTAAAATAATTTATGAGGGAAATATATGGAGAGATAATTAATTACTAGTTCCATCCGTGCTAAGTAATATATAGAATATGAAATTATAAGCGATAATTTAATTTTCAAATATTTTACAAACCAAAATAAAAGTGACTAATAAATTTTAAAATTTGATGGATTATTTATTTAATTTCAAAATCAAGTAACAATCTTTTGTAGTTTATAATAGGATTACATGTTTCAAAGAGTGAAGGATATTTTACGAATAACAAAAAAATGTTTAACCAATAAGCCCTCTTGCTTAATCTTTAGATTGTGGTATATATATATATATATATATATATATATATATATATATATATATACACACACACATATATATATATATATATGTATGTATATATTCTTTTTTTTTTAACTTTTTGCGAAAAAATTATCGGTCCATCAAAAACATGTAATCTACATGCAGTATCATGTATTGATGTCTATTTTGTTTAATATTTTTACATCTTTGTAGTCGCAAAGGATCTTGATAGTACAATTGTAATTTTCATAATCGTTTCTTCGGATTTCTAATTTAATAATGGAAAAAACTTGTGTGAGACGGTCTCACGGGTCATATTTGTGAGACGGATCTTTTATTTGGGTCACCCATGAAAAAATATTACTTTTTATGCAAAGAGTATTACTTTTTATTGTGAATATGGGTAGGGTTGACCCGTCTCACGGATTATGACCCGTGAGACGGTCTCACATGAGACTCACTCTTTAATAATATAGATAGATAAGTGTCGATATAGACATAACATAGATTAATTACCTGAATAGTTGAGTTTTTCGCATAGCTAGTTTCACCATCACCTTTATTCATATGTAGAAAATTCTCCGACTCCATTTTCACTACTTTGCACATGAATTTCTCCATGGGGTATAAGTCGCTATTTATAATACATGTGAAAGAAACATAAATTGAAGTACTCCTAAAGTCGTTCTACTGAAGATCGCACGTTTATTTCACCAACTGTTCCTGTACCACTTAATATATTTTTAAATAGATAATATTATTAATCACCAAAAATTTCCATCCATTTAGTACAAATAATTTCCCTCCTACCCCGCGAAAGATTACTGCCCCCTTTGGTCAAACGTTAATAATTTTATCCTATATATCTCACTACACAAATTTCAAATGCGGAGGCTATCCCTATCCCTATCCCTACACCTATCCCATAAAATAATTATATACATTTAAAATTGTTTTTGTACAAATTCATACATTTTCCATACAAACTACAAATATATTTAATAAAGTTGTACCAGTATTTCTTATAAAGACAAAAACTCGTATGAGACAGTCTCATGAGTCGTATTTTGTGAGTCGGATATCTTTGGGTCATCCATGAAAAAATATTACTTTTTATGCTAAGAGTATTACTTTTTATCGTGAATATGATCAGGGGCGGATTTAGTGTAGGGCGAACGGGGGCCACGGCCCCCCCAAAAAATTTAAAAAAATTTTTAGTATATATTAATTTTTTTTAAACTAAATATATAAACAGATATATATATATATGGCCCCCCCAAATTGAGTGATACGTCCATGTATCTCAGTGGCTAAAGCCACTTACCACGTTTGCTCCGCCCGATTTCGAAACGTGGTGCCTCCTTTTTTTATTTTAGCGACGGTTGTGACTAAAACCGTCGCAAATTTAGCGACAGTTTATTATAACCGTCGCCATATAGCGACGGTTTTTTCGAAAACCGTCGCAAAATAAACTAAGTGGCCCCCTCTGTCGAAATCCTAGATCCGCCCCTGAATATGATAGGGTTGATCCATCTCACAGATAATATTCATGAAACTGTTTTACAAAAAGACTTACCTTTTGGGAAAAAAAACAATCAACCATTTTTAAATAATAATAATTTAAAAAAAGTATTTGTCCAGATATGCTAGTCTTAATTATTTTTTATGAAATTGAAAATCAAACCAATCGCCAACAAATGAAATGGGGCCGAGTAAAATCAAAATAAAGAACGATGTAAATTCAATTAAATTCGAGTTTGACTTTTCATTTTGAGTAAGCATCTTTACACTTGAGTAAATAGGTTAGAATACAATAATAAATTTTGTTATCATCAAAATCATTAGAGTTCTAAATCCAACAATCTCTCCTTTTGTGATCACAAATTTTGAATAAATAATGATTTCAACTAATATATTTCTCTACCTTTTTTATTGAATCAAACAACCATATTTTCAAAACAATTTAAGAACACATTTTCTCCATCTCAATATTTAAAATTAATCTCTACCTTAAATTTATCATGAGGTTCTCCTCTTGTATATTTGAAATCTTGGAATTGATAAATGTAAATGGATAACTAAATGTTCTCTTCATTGCAATTTAAGCTGTTTGGTTATGGGTTATCATTTATCAAGATATTTCTTCTTAAAAAGTAAAATATAAAGAGTAATTATTATAAATAGATATTTTAGAAATAATGATAACAATAAAAATAAGTAGAGATGTACATTTTCCTAACTTCCAATTAGTTTTTTCAACAGCTGTGAAGTGTATATTACTTTGCTTAATCTTCGAGCATGAGCTCGAGTAACTTGATATTTTCACGAGTCCATCTCGAGCTTGAAATTGAATACTCGATCGAGTTCGAGTCGAGCTCAAGTGTACAAAATTTAAATCTATTCAAGCATGAGTAGTATGACACCCAAGCTCGACTCGGATTAAATGCATCTTTACATGTGATTAATTGATATTTACTTTATGAATGAATATTTATTAGAGTTTAGAACAGTTTGTTAATCAAAATTAATTGATATTTACTTTATGAATGAGTATTCATTAGAGTTGAGAGCAGTTTTGTTATTAATCAAAATTGGGTCAGGCCAAATTGCAAATCTAATCAAAATTTTCTCCCCAATAACATAGAAAATAATTAAATTTATCGAAATAAAACTTTATAGTTTTATAACAAGAAAGACTCACTTCTCCGGCCCATCAGAAAAAAAGAGACCACGATAAAATTGAATTTTGATGGGATGTCCTATTTGTTCTTATAACTTTTATAAATAATTTTTTGTAGACGAATTGTATATTGTAGTATTTGAAAAATTATTTGTTACAACCAGGGTATATTTAATGCAGAGATTTTAAATGAATTTTGTATAGCATTTGCTATGAGCTCCTTGAAGACATATCGATCCCTTTCTGGTTTACACCAGCTCCAATCGAACTCCCACCTATCATGTAATAAAACCACACTTAATTAATTTGATGAAATGCCCCTCAATTCAAACTGCTCAAGCATCAGCTTTATTTAACTCTTGTTTAAGATATATTAAAATTATCTAATAATTAAATTTTAAAAATAAATCACGAATTACGGTAATAAATCACGGATATGTTATAGTAAATGTTACTCTAGTCAATGCTATAATCTTACGAGGTAGTATTCGAGGCCAAGACATTCTGAATACGGCGAGTCCGTTTTTCCTTCAAACAACTCGTTCATTTGGCACGTAGGGGAGATCGGAGCAAGAGGGAACATCTAGACAACATTTTGATTCCCGAGCCGGCTCATTCTTCAACAAGAACGCGAGAGGGACTAGAATGGACTGATTTCTAGAATGGACTGATTTCAATGTTACTTGCTACTTAATCTCTAATGTGATTTTAGAATGGGCTGACTCATTCTTCAACAAGCTATTGCTTCTTCTGAACTGACCCGGTTAGGTGGCCAATACTTGCAGCTATTCTAACAACATTCAAGTTCATTCTCGATAGCCAGATAGTTAAGTTCGAAGGGGAAGAAAGACTAAACCTAATAGGTATAAGTTTCAATCTGGATTCCTATAAAACAAAAAGAATTCTTTTCATTTGGGAGACAAAAACATAACTAGAGAGTAGCTTTATACCTAATTTTCTTAGTATTGTAGTTCAATCGGTCAGAACACCACCCTGTCAAGGAGAGCTATGCCGGGATTAGTTACTAGTTTGAATTTGAGATGTTTTGCATCAAGATCACAAGTTGGCAAAGGCTAAACTACCGTAAATTTTATAGAAAGTATATGATACTTAAAGAACGTTTGAATTTGCTGAGACCAGAGTGGAAAAGCATTTTGTGTTATATTGAATTGAGATGACATAAAAAACCTTGGCTTGCAGACAAGAGCAGGGTAGGTTACATTTGGCCTTATCAATAATTTTTTTTTTTTATAATTCAATTAAAACTTGGAGTCCATGGACAATTGAATTTAATATGCGAGTCATATTCATGCACGTCAAACATAAACAAGAATAAAGGAACGCAACCTAGCTTAGCTACGTAGGATAGAATCATTAATACTACCTTCCTTCTTTCCATGATTAATTTATATTTTTAAACAAAATGGGCCGGTTTTGTTTGATGGCATAAGATGTAAATAATCAAATCCATGTACTTTTCGATCATATTAAATAAGTTAATAAAATAAATTACATTTTTGAGCCATCTGTTCTTGTTTCTAGAAATTGAATTAACCTAACTGATTTAGCATTGGTCATTGTGGTCGGTTAATCGAAGTAAGCATATTTTTTTTAAAAAAAATTAAATACTAAATAACTCAAATTATATTAATTTTCAGGAAAAATAATTCATTAATTTATTTCTAATTTTAAGAATGCTATTCCTTAAATAAAGAAACATGTGGATCAATTAAACATGCTCAATATGGTCATCCCATTGTTTAGTAATAAATAGGCCAACATACGCGCAATTGTTTTTAAAAAGTCAAGTCCATCATGAATTTCAAAGTTGATGAAATAGATGCGCGTTTGAACAAAGATAATGAATATGATTTTTTGACCAACATTTTTTTAGCGAGTCTGTCGTACAAATTTACTCAGTGTGATTTACTTTGCTTAACATGGTTTCCAGATGATATATATTGGCTCGATGGTTAATTACCTAGTGCGCAATAAATGATAACCGTTGCATGTTACATTGTCATCAAAATAAATAAATGCAAGTCAAAAAAAATCTATGAAACGATCGTAACATAATTTTTAAAAGTTCATGTGGTTCCATTTGATTAATATCTCAAAGAAGATACCGATTAAAGAAACATTTTACAAAATCGAAAGTCAAATTACCGAATGAATTGGATGTTTCCATTTAACCTAAATTATGGTCACATCCACAGAAATTTGATTAATTTGTGGTGGGAGGAGCCTCCCTTCAAGCTAAAGCAAATAGTATTCAAAAAAATTCATCTTTATAATCAGAAAAAGTTGCCTCCCTATGGTTATTAGTAACAATTATATACATGTATTATGTGCTTATATATCGTATTTTTATTTTTAATATTTTTTAGTAGAAGAATTTGAAATTTGACATTATTAGTTTTTCCTGTTTTACGTTTATTTTTGTTGTTCTTTATTTTATGGAGCTCTCAGCTTCTTCTTTTTTTCTTAATATTTTTTTTTCATGTTATTAGGGATATTTATCTAAAAATATTTATTTATTTAATTAAAAAAATATTATCTTCTTTTGTGAGTAGTTTTAATTTTTTGTTCGATAAAATCATCAAATAAATAATTAAATAATTAATTAAAAATAAAGGTGGTAATTGCAATTTTGAAATGACCATTCCAAGTTAGTCATCTCTAGGTGCTCTCTATTTATAATATGACGATGATGATGATATAAAAATATAGATATTATAGATTATTAATATTAACATTTAAAGTAGTGCATTAAATTTTTCATGAATCAAATTTTTATTCTTATCAAATTCCAGCGATTAATTGTTTTGCATTAAATTGGAATCGTTTTTCGTGAATCTCGCATGAATATGGAAAAAAAGTAAAGGAGGGAATTCACTAATTATCTGGAATATGAATATCCAGCAAAACTCAATTCAACGAGTGAGTCTCATGTGAGACCGTCTCACGGATCATAATCTATGAGACGAGTCAACCATACCCATATTCACAATAAAAAGTAATACACTTAGTATAAAAAGTAATAATTTTTCATGGATGACCCAAATAAGAGATCTGTCTCACAAATACGACCCGTGAGACCGTCTCACACAAGTTTTTGTCCAATTCAATTGCACTTGGTTATGTAAGATTTGGTGCACAAACAACCATCGTACTACAACTTTGATGGTTTTTTATTGAATAATTATCATCATATTAAAAACTATATATAGTCAGTAGAAATCACAGAATTCAAAATTTTAAATCATACGATTTATATTTTGGATGAAAATATACCCTACAAACTATTGATTCCGGTGTTTAATTTCAAATATCTCTTTTGATAAAAGATAGATTGGAATCAATAAATTATACGATCTCCCTATGTACGATGGTCTCTAAGACAGTTTATGTCAAGAACTCGATGGTACACTAGTGCCTAGTGGGAATATTTCAAGTGAGATTTCAGCCAATAGGAAGTCTCAACTCATTAGTTCTTAAATGAGATATAGTTACGAAGGGAAATATAATTTTGATGTTAAATTTATTTCTCAAAATATATTCTTCATTGTTGATATGATATTTAATATTTAATTATGGTTTTGCTTTTTTAGATAATTGAATTTTATCTTTCTAGATAATATCTTTATGATAAAAAATTTTTGAATATAATATTTATGATATGATTTACATGATATGATATTAATGATTTTTGTTTATAATAGAATTCTTGTATATCATATCTTATAGATCTCTATCAAGATAAATCATAGAAGATGAGACAATTATAAATAAGAGATGGAGATTCAAAAGCATAGAGAGAAGAGAAAAATTCAGAGAGTTCACGTGAGGATTTTCGTAGAAGAGATTTATGTGAAGGGAGTTTTTCATGGAAGATTTTCGTGGTGGTCTCTTCTCTCGATCAAATATACACGCACTTGTGCACATCATAGATTTCAAAAAACATTTCTTCAAGGGACGTGCTGTTGTGAAGAGTGGAGATACCGCGTGTTGCCTTGAATGTTGGAAACATCTATAAACAACATCCGTGACGAAGTTGGTTGGAGATCGTTTTGTTGCTTTTGTCTCACGTTTTTATTACTTTCTTGAATAAGTTTTATTTTGGTTATCTGTTTTAGAAAGCGTTTACTTTCTTAACATATTGAGGAAATTGATTTTTGCGAAAATCAAGAGTGATAGATTTTTGTAAACGTTTTGGTTTTCTAGTGATTAATTTTTGCCATGAGGCACCACAATACTTGTGCAAATTTAATATTGTCCATCATTTAGTTATTGAAAGTGAATTTGTGTTACAAACTTTAATATTCCGCTACATGTTGTTTCAAACGTTGTAACATTTGACACAACACTTAATTCTGATGAAACACAAATTTACATCTTATACTAATATTGTTGTATACGCTTGCATTTGTCGAACAACTATTCATACAAGTTGGAAGTCTCAACTCTTGCACTTAGCATAAATTTGGTTCAAGAATTTGAATTGTAAAATGAAATGTTTAATTGCGATCAACAATAAATATTTTGGAATTAAAATAATGTGACGAGGGTTTTGTTATAACGTGGATTTAAACTCGGATTTTTTTTTATTTGGAGATATTTATGCTATTAAATTACAAAGGTGTTGAGAGGAAAAAATTCCCCACTAAAACGTCCTTTATCAATGAAACCCTGAACCCATTATTAATGAAATCTTAAGTGTAAGATCCCGAGAAGAGGCAGTCTTCTCTCGTTTTCAACGTGGTACGTCGATTTTTTTTTATGTTTTGGAAAAAATAGATTGTTAATTAAAATTAAAACAAATAAAAATATACAGGTCTCTACTTGTGTTTTCTTCTTGTTTTTTATTTTTATTTTTATTTTTATCTTTGATTTTTTTTTATATATTTTATAACACCTAATGAAAGAAAGACACGCAATGTGTGACTGCGTCATCAACTTCTGAAAAATGGGACCCCTGAACAGAGCCGTACCTATTGTGAGGCGAGAGAGGCTATCGCCTCAGACCCAGCCCTCACAGGGGCAAAAAAAAAAAATCATTGGTCTCATGTTGTTGAGATATACACCTAAATAATATGTATATTGGACATTAAAAAAAATTAGACATTGACCAAATGAAAACATGATTAATTAATAATCTTGTCAAATGATCTTGTTCAAAAAAAAAAAATAATCTTGTCAAATGATTTAAACTATTATCTCAAAGACTTGCACTTCCTTTTCATACCTGAAAACTGTTAAATGTTTCATGTCGGTTAGATAATTAACCTTTGAGTGGTATATATGGAATTGGATAATCTTCCCTTCTTGAGCTAGTTTTTGGAGTTGAGTTAGGTCCAAGTTCCAATCTTAACATGGTATCAGAGCCTGGGTTTCACCGTTATGTGTTGGACTGCCTATAATTAGGCCACCCGATATATGCCCATAATTGGGTCATTTGTAAACTCCACGCTCCAGATGTTCATTCTGGGCGTGAGAGGGATGTGTTAAATGTCCCACATCGGTTAGATAATTAACCTTTGAGTGGTATATATGGAATTGAACAATCCTCTCCCTAGTTTTTGGGGTTGAGTTAGGTCCAAGTTCCAATCTTAACAAAAACAGTGGTGGAAGAAACAACAAAATTGAATTGTGCAAAAGCCCCCTCCTCTTCCTGACTTCCAGACCGCGAATGCGGTAACGAGAGGGGTTCACGTCTGTTTTATACGTAGTGTGGTGCTTGGGCCTACCCATATCCCTTAACCTGGGACAAAGTGCCCCCGCCATTGAAGCAGAGCATCAAGCTATTGTCAGACACTTCCATCATGGCATAAGCTTTGTTGTTCTAGAAAGACCCCACCCAAGAAAAAGAAAATTATGTTCATTAATATTTTTTTTATTTCGACCAATTTTATTAGAAGACATGTCTTGGAAAAGATTTAATATAAATATACATTCTACGTTCTAATTATATAATCTACTTTGTTTTTCACACGAATTAAGAATGTTATTGGAAAACAAATTATAGATGCAACTTTCCAAATACATCTTATTTAATGATATTGGATAATAAAAATTGAATACAATTATACACATTAAATAAGAGTATATTAGTTAAAGAATTTGTTAAAAGTGGAGGTAGATGAGACTAATTGAGTTTCATCACTCAAGTTATTGGATGTACAATTTGAATATGTTTTATCACATCTAATATATGAGTGATATTATTTTATTAATGTGCATGAAGACGAACACTGTGGATGGACAACATATAAAACTATACATTTTTTTAATATTTATCAATATATAACTTTATGACAACATATTACGGGAATTGGCGGAGTCCATTCAGTGATAATAGTTGGTACAACCACCTTACAACCAAATTTTATTTGAAGCGACAACAAGACATTAATAGAAAAATGGTCTCCATGATTAAAAATGATAAAGTAATACTTTTATGCTTATTCTTAATTATATTATCGTTAATTGAACAAAAGTCCCTTGAGTTCATTTCTTAAAATATGAATCACTATGCTATATTAGTGTATTAATATCTTTATTTCTCCTGTATTTTATAATTTTTCTAAAATAGACCGCACTCTATTAATTAAATGAATGAAATATCAAATTATTATATATATATATATATAATAATAATAATATAATGGTATATAAATCTACGAAATTAATGTGACAAAGGCAATAATTGAATGTTAAAGAAAGCAAAACGTCATGACTCATGAATGGTAAATGAATGCTATTATGGATTCCAACTGTCGATGTGGTTCATGATTTTTAAAAATGTTATTTATATTTTTTTTAAATGCTCAAACGTATTTCTTTTTATAAAACTAAAAGTAGCACGAGTAATATAGATAAAATGAAATGCAAATGACTTTTTAAATACTATTTATTAGTAGCTTTGAACCACTATGTAATGCAAATTATTTATTCCATTAATATGTGTGAGCTCGACAAAGATAATATTTTTTATAATTATTTCAACCGGAACAAAAGGGAATTTTTGTGGAATATTAATCAATTTATTACACATACCACCGTTGTTTTTATAAATATGTTAAATTGTACTTACCGCAGTTCTTATTTTTCCCACAAATAAAAGTGAAAATAACTTCTTTTTTTGGTCCATTACTTGTCTCATTTCAGGTTTTGCTACATTAAATATTTGAAGTTGATATTCGTACAAAAAATTCTATTTTTTTCTTCTTATTTTGTCAAATATTAGGTGAGATCGAAAAATGCTGACTTATAACCAAGAATTGCCGACGTGTCCCTAGGAATTATTGACGTGTCTTGCGACAAGTCAACAATTTGACAAATATAGATGAAAATTTAAAGTTACTGCATTAAGACAAAAATTTGACAAGTTAATAAAGTAAAACCAAATGGACAAGTTAAAAATAAAAAAAAATGTTATTTTTTAAAAATTAAATTTAACTTAATGGGACCGAATTTAGCAACGAGTCAACTATGATTCGCAAATAGCTAATCTATCAAGATTGAAATATATACTTCTTTATTATAAACTAATGTTAATTTTTTGTCAATCTTTTAAAAAGGGATTTTTTAGGGGGAAAAAAAATTATATACAAGTTGCATTCAATAAAACTGAAGCCACATGGACATATTGTTTCCCATAACGATGATAGTGTAACTACAGTAAAATTTCTTGAAAAGAGTCAAACCCATAATCTATTAATTATTTCAAGAAAATACTTTAAAATTTTCAAGTATATAATAACAAAAAATTTACTTTAAATAAAAAAATTTCACATGTAATAAAATGATTAATTAACCGTCTAAAAAAATATGAGTTAGAAGTTTTAAACCCATACTAATCTTACTTAGGCAAAAACTTGTGTGAGATGGTATCACATGTCGTATTTTTTGAGATAAATCTCTTATTTGGGTTATCTATGAAAAATTATTACTTTTTCTTGTCAATATCGTTAGGATTGACCAGTCTCACAGATAAAGATTCGTGAAATCATCTCATAAGAGCCCTACACTCTCATATAAGGTCAAACGTCATCATGAGGGTGTTTTGTCCTCAGTTAGTTAGAACAAGCTTTTATATAATTTGTTCCTTCACAAATAACTAATTTTAGACGCGTCCCACTACTGGTCGGTCTCCTTCATTCGGCATATTGCCCCTTAATGACCACAGCTGTGTTCATCAAGACTTTGGACGATATTATCCATTCATACATATATATATATATATATATATATATATATATATATTGTGAAAGTTTACGAGGATGAAAATTAGCAAACCAAATTAATACCCCATTCGTAATTCCATCAATTACTCGTTTATCAAAAAAATGAGTTAATTGTGTCAATCTTCTTATTGACATAGAGTACGAGAGTGGATTTGAATCAACGCTTTTTAGGCTCTCGCTCTTTCGAGATTATTCCCAAAAAGAAAAATAATATATATATATATATATATATATATATATATATATATATATATATATATATATATATATATATATTGTGAAAGTTTACGAGGATGAAAATTAGCAAACCAAATTAAGGATGAAAATTAGCAAACCAAATTAATACTTTTTATTATAACGTGAATATATATATATATATATATATATATATATATATATATATATATATAGAGTCTTGTTACCCTGCACCCAACGTGGACGCCTGCACAGCTATATATCGTGAAAGTTTACGAGGATGAAAATTAGCAAACCAAATTAATACTTTTTATTATAACGTGAATATATATATATATATATATATATATATATATAGAGTCTTGTTACCCTGCACCCAACGTGGGCGCCTGCACAGCTGGCGTTGTGCTGGCGCCCAGCTGTTTTTTTTATTTTTTTTTATTTATTTATTTTTTTCAAAAATCTTTTTATTTATTTATTTAACAGAATCACGACAAACGCTCAAAATCACAGAATCCACATAAAAAAATTCTTTTTATTTTTTGTCATTCACGCACAAAAAATCCGAAATCGAATTTTTTGTCATTACGAGACATATATTTTATTTGGGTTATTAATGAAAAAATATTACTTTTTATTGTGAATATCGGTAAAATTGACCCGTCTCACAGATAAAAATTTGTGACATCGTTTCACAAGAGATATATTCATAAAATTTATATCATTATTCTTATTATATTATACTCAGAATATATTTGACATTGACAAATATAGAAGGTACGGAAATTACGTCGGAGACTAAGTTGGATTATCATTAATTAAATAACTCGTGCACAGAATTCAACTGCCTTTAAATAAATTCTCTCGGAATCAGTGCATTACATATTACTCTAACCTTTTATTTTACTCCTAATTATTTGTTTACTTTATTCATAATTATAGAATTCTGGTTCAAGAAAAATCCTCATTAGATTAAGAGAGTGTGTTTAATGAAGAATGAAATACATTTGAAGCAGTTCGAAGCATTCATTGTTCCGAGACAAAGAGGAAAAAGGTGATATCTATTCCCTTAGTTGGTCACTCGATCTAAGGGCTCGAACAAACTCCAACATAGTGACTCGGATAGTTTGATAAAACCATGTTATCAAATGTTTTAAAATTTCGTCAATAATTGTCTCTCCAGTACTGTGAGAGACGCTGGAGGTTTAAACCTTGGAGAAAACGAAAACTATCCTCTCCCGAGGTGATTATCGCGGGCCTATCCAGGATTAAGTTTAAAGAAATATTCAAGAATATCAAAACTTCTGTATTTTTTTTTTAAAATTATGTGGATACTTTTATTTTTTTTTTTTCTAATTTGTCCCTGGATGGACATGCTTCCCCCATCAAATGATATGGACATCGCAAGAAATTAAAATATTCCAATTAAATAAATAAGGCAAGTTGCTTTTTTTTGGGTTTTCGGTAGTCATCCACTTCCGACGTTATATCCGTTGCTAGAAAAAAAACAAGAACATGAAGATAACATAGAATCCAGGAATGAATAGTTGAACATGCCTTTCATATAATTGAATTTCCTTAAATACCCTCCATAGACCTTTTCTTTTGTCCACTAATTAAACAATTGATTATCATACCAGCTCATTCTTCTATATATATATATATATCTTACATATGTGCATATATATTTTTCTTTGTGAGAGTTGATCGATTAAAAACGAAAGTGTTATTTCTTAATTGAACTATACGATCAATATTGTTAGGAATTTAATGGGTAAAAGCAAATATTATTTTTATTGTTTCTTTGTTCTTGCTCGTTTTCTTCTCCATGTAGCTCATGCGGCAGCTTTCAACATATCCAATATTCCATTCTCCAAAGGATTCAGCCCTTTATTTGGTGATGCAAATGTTATCCCCTCCGCCGATGATCGATCCGTTCGACTTCAACTCAACCAGTACACAGGCATGTATAAATAATTATATTAGTTACTCACATGTGTAATTAAGTAATGGAGTCATGATCGGTTTTTTCGTAATGTTTTTTCCAATATTTGATTGATATATTCACTTTACAGGGTCAGGGTTCAAATCTTCAGATCTTTACAGTCATGGCTTCTTCAGTGCTAAAATCAAGTTGCCATCAGATTACACTGCAGGAATCGTCGTCGCGTTTTACGTACGTAACATGTGAAATTTAGCGTCAATTGTCCCCAAAATTTCCATTTCGTAGTTAGATGCGACATGATCAAGGTATTAATCTTAATCATCTAATATATGTTATGAATCTTATTTTGCAGACAACAAATGGTGATTTATTCCCGAAATCGCACGACGAATTGGATTTTGAATTCTTGGGAAATATAAGAGGGAAAACATGGAGATTTCAGACAAATATGTATGGGAATGGAAGTACAAGTCGGGGGAGAGAAGAAAGATACTACCTCTGGTTCGACCCTTCTCAAGATTTTCATCGTTACAGTATACTTTGGACCACCAAGAATATTATGTGAGTTCAATTTTTAAAATTTTGTACTTTTTCCACTTTATGCAATGAGAAAATTCAAATATATTATAAGAAGGATATAACCCCAAAATTTAGATGATTTTATACAAAAAATAAAAATAGATGATTTTCGAAAAATTAATTAATATAAAAGTATATATATGGGAACTTTTTAGATTCTGTCGATGCAGTCACCTTGAATTTGCAAGATTAACAATATATTAATCGATAAATAAAATAAAGGGCATACGACTCGGAAATGAATCCGATGTTGCTCAAGACACTACGGCGCAGGGTCTACATGATCCGACGATTCTACTATGCCTAACAGTGTGCTTGTGTTGTTGTGCACAAGGTAGAGGATCCATACTCAATCGACTCGATCATACAAGTTGCAGTTGAGACTCTAAAAATGAATATATTATTTTATATTTTTAATTTACAAATTATTGTTTATCTCTAGTTTTTTATGTCAATATTTACAATTTTTAAACTTCCAAAGGAATAATTAATTTGATTGGAAAATATTATTAGATTATAGTATTTTTCAAAATTTCATAGGAATAGGTAATTTGTCAATTCATGCCAGTATTTTACAATTTTTTTTATTAATATCAAGTCAAATAAATATCGAACTGTAATAAATTAAAGGCTGAGTAATTTTACCATGACAGTGATGACCTTAATTCATGCCAAATTGAATTGACTTTTAGGTTGAATACCCACCCTAGATAGATATGATTCTAGGGTTTGCCAAGATTTTAGAGAGTTGTTCACATCTAAATCACTCATGCGTGCCTAGAGTTGTAATCCCAGTCAGTAAGTTATGCTAGCGTAGCTAGTTAATTAAAATTGGTTAAATAAGCGGATGACATGTATTGATATAATCGATCTGGAATAATATTGAGTTACAATATATCGGTTTTTGAAATATTGAATATTGATTAATTAAATCGATTTTGATTTTCAAACAATGAGGAAGATGCTCAAAATAATCTTTCATAGAAACCAATTAAATATTTTGGTAAAACATCTGAAAGATATACAACTTGGATGTAAATGGTTTGGTTGCAATATTTGATATTTGAAATACACATAAAATAATTCAACAATGCATCTAAAATACAGTAGCAATAATAAGTAAATGCGATAAATAAATAGACACGGATTTATTATGGATGTTCAGATATTAATAACTCTCATGTCACCCCTTCTTCTCCTGGAGAATGATTCACTAGAAGACTTTGATTTAAACAACCCATCGTACAAATCCATTTCGACTTAGGACTTATCCATTGCCTAATTGAAACTCCTAACATACTCTCGATCGTAGGTCACAAACTCACAATCCACATAATGTTTAATTTCTCTTATGCCAAGACTACAAACACGATATTAATGTCTTTGTGCGAAGACTCACTCAACTTAATATATATGTGTGAGTGATTGTGTGTGATGATTTAATCTATTATAGTGTGTGTATCTCGCAAATGTATCATCACACTTGAGATTGCTTTCATTCTAACTAATTTTTTATATTAGACTATCCATACTTTGAATCATCTTCAAAACTTTTTATTTGATCTTCAAAATATTGTATATAGCCTCCAAGAGTGATATATGCGTTAGATATAAGAATATGACTGTTTGAAAAAAGTTTCAATGATGTTTTTGACATTTGAATTGTCATTATGCCTTGCTGGCCACTTTTCGCGAACCTAACTGATTTGAGGTCCATTGCCAGTTGGACTCGTCGTCTAGATTGAACCAAACTGATGAGGTATGCTGAATCAGCCTTATAGTTTCATCCTCTTTTACCAATATCTTAAACTTTGATTTGACTTGGACTTGGACTTGTGAAGATGATTTAGTAGATCATCGTCTTATCTTCGTAACAAATACTAAATCATTCCACTTGGATACCGAGCTTACTAGTGCGACTAAATACAACAACTGCTCATGCCCAACCGATCATTGCTGATCATCCAAATCAATGAGCCTTGGTGCAATTAGTTTGCCTAGATAACATCCGATTTAGCCAAACTGATATTAATTACGACTTTTCCCAAATTGAGTTTTTTGTTATCCGTGTTGACGGTTGATCGTTTGTATCACCGAGTTGTGAGTTATTATCGAAAAACTACAGCTCTCTAGATTTTCAGTTTGGCTTTATTCGATTTTTAACTTCCATCTTGAGTTAGCAACTGCACACTTGAATAAACATGTTAAAAACATAATAACATGTTTTATTATGATCTAAATCAAAATTGTTGAATTTCTAAATTCAACATATAGCCTATTTGAAATCAATGTCCCAAATTTAAAAGAAGTTTCAGGTTTGAGATCCAACTATAGCAAAACTCTTATCATATTTTGATCGCCAATTAATTCATTGATATGCTTTTCAATATTAAGAAACTTTCATATTTCCTACAATTTTTTTGTTCACTATTATAGATTCTACATTGATGATGTTCCCATCCGGGAGATAGAACGCAATGAGGCAATGGGAGCTGATTTCCCATCCAAGCCTATGTCTTTGTACGCTACCATTTGGGATGCTTCGGATTGGGCTACTTCCGGTGGAAAATATAGAGCAAATTACAAATATGCCCCTTTCGTGGCTGAATTCACCGATCTCGTCCTCCATGGATGCGCCACTAATTTGTTGCAGGAGGCGGTCGCCACCGAATGTACGGATACAGGTCATAACCGATTCGACGGGGCTGATTTTGCCAATATCACCCCAAAACAAAAGGTGGCAATGAGAAAATTTAGGGATAAATATATATATTATTCATATTGTTATGATACGATTAGATATCCTCTGCCACCACCGGAATGTGTCGTCGATCAGGTTGAAAAGAAGCGATTTAAGGACTCGGGGCGACTGAAGTTCGATGAGAAACACCACCACCGGAGGTTCAAGAACGGCGGCCAGGTTATGGGAGTTAGGAAACATGAAAATCAAGAGGACATGTGATAAAAAATATACATATACGCATACCATTGTCATATATAGTATAGGAATTTCTTTTTCTTTTTATTATTTTTTTTTCCGCGGTTTTCTTTCGGGTATATTGGAATATAATATATTTATTTTGATTGATATCAGAGTGAAAGAGAAAATTATTATATGATTGATGGCAAGAAATGTGTAATATAGAAGATACAAATTTGTGTGAGACGGTTTTACGGGTCTTATTTTGTGAGACGGATATCTTATTTGGGTCATCCATGAAAAAATATTAATTTTTATGCGTCTCACAGATAAAGATTCGTGAGACTGTCTCACAAGAGGCCTATTCAATGTGAAAAATATATTTGTGATCATAAAAAGATATTCAATTTTATTATTTATTTTATATGTAAAAACAAATAATCTTGATACACATATTGAATATATTCACATCGGCTACTAACAGTTCAACCGTGTAGATTTTCATGCTCTCATAATCACATTCAATTTTTAAAATAATCTCTAGTTTTGAAAATGGGAAGGCTATGTTTGTTTTGTTTTATGATCTCATTCTCATTTTTTGAAAAATGGAAATGATACATTTTTACCTCATTTCAAAATGCATGCATTTTTGTCACATTTTCCCTAGTAATTAATTAATAATTGTTTTAATATAATTTTTTATTCCAAACTTCTAGGTTATTTTAATTATTCCATCCCAATAATTTATAACTATCGATAATTTATATCTTGAACATCATTGTCACGATTTGATATATTTTAGTAAAAAAATAAATAAAAAGTCTTCAAAAAATACCGATTAGTTATCTTTTGAGACAGTCTCACGAATTTTTATCTGTGAGACAGGTCAATTTCTACCGATATTCATAATAAAACGTAATATTTTTTATGGATGACTCAAATAAAAGATTTGTATCATAAAATACGATCTCACGCAAGTTTTTGCTAAAAATACGGAACGTGTGTTTTGTTATCCCGGGAATACAATTTATACATTGAGATGGAATTTAAGCCCAGAGTAGATTGGGCCTACTATGGCCCATTCTGTACACAAACTTGTCCATTCCACATTCGTCGTCGTCGTCGCCGCCGCGTGTATCGTCGTGATGAGTGGCTGCAGCGGTGAAGCACTTTTTCTTGTCCTTCTCGGAGATTCCTACTTGTCATAAGCAGCGTATTAGGCTTTGGTATTTTGCATGGAGATCGCTTTCAACTAGAGATGAGACGCGAGATTGCATTTTAAGCTTGATTAGCTCTAAGAATTAGACATCTGGTGATTTGATTCCTGAGAAATTCGCTCTAAGAATTTTCTTTCTATTCCTTGATGCTTAGGTTGTTTAAGTCTGTTACTGAGTCATTAGCCTCATGAAAGGTTTAATTTGCTCAAACATGGAGGAGGATTATAGCCCCTAAATGCTATTCCATTCCATGCTCTGTTTTCTCAATGCAATTCTAGGTGTTCAAGGATTGCTTGAATTACCTCGTCTGGACGCCTAACAGACTGATACTTGGATCAGGGTCCTATGAACGATTAGTCTGATGGTGCGGTGAGATTGCCGCCTTAGATGTGGAATTTGGTTCTCCCTTTTGGCAGACAGTATGCTACAGTAAGATCTTTACGCCATGTCCCCGATGCCTTTTGATATTGTGAGTCCCTTATTTTTTTTTATGGGATTTCATGGATCTAAAGGCCAACATTTGTTCTTGTCATACAGGGAGAAACGATCCAAGAGTAGCGTAAACAAGGCTTCCTTTCTGCACAAGCATTAGGCATAGGGTTAAGTCTCTTGCACTAACTAATATGATCAGATTCCCCATGTTATCGATTCCATTGATTGTGCTCGACAGCCTTTTCCTTTTTAGATGCTAGAGTGCCTCTGCCCGCCTTCCTCGTAAAGTCTCACCTTTTGGGCTCTAAGAGGAAGGATATACATATCTTAAACTGTCACCAGTAGTTTACCAGTATTTGAAATATCATTCTACCTCGTTAAAAATTTGGTGATCAGATAGTGATGCCCTAAGCTTCAAGAGAGGCACCCTTGAGTTTACAATGCACGGCATGAGAAGGGTAAATCAGGCGAATGTAAAGATACATTCTTTTATTAATTGAAAAAGGAAAATAACGTGGATAAGTTTACAGTATGTTCACGCCTTCGATTGATACAGCTGATAAAATATAAACTTATATTTAAGTTTGGTGATTATTTTACGGCACTCAAAGTGTGTGCAACCAAGTTGTTTGAGGCCTTGAATAATACTGTACGGGCAATTACAAAACACTGAACAAATTCATCTGTGTGCCATCTGGTCGCCCTCCTTGTTTGTTACAACACCCTTGTACCAACTCATGATTCTTGCTATGAACTCTGAAGAAAGAGCATAGAGTTAACGTTGCACCACATTTACTCAGAACTAGATAGAGACTAAAGGTAGTGAATATAGTCAATTTTCCCATACACTGGATGCGGAACCATTGAGAAATTATAATTTTCCGACAACAAAAATTATCTAAAGAAATATGATGCATATAAGTTTTAGCCTTCAGAGTAAATCCAAGTTTGGCAATAACATATAGAATAACTTTCAACTTTTAACACATTATTGATTTGATTAATATTTATCGTACCTCCATCATCAAGTGTTGAACGCTTTTGATTAATGTTTATCATACCTTCGATCATCATGAAGTGTTGGACGTTATTTCTTGAAACATTCTGTCTCTTACCGTGTTCCTCGTGTTGACTTTGTGAAGAGGCCAGGTATATTATTCCGTCATAGTTTTTCTGAAAGTAGGAAATTGATTAGAGGTCGATGCTATGCTATCTTTTTCATCAGCAAACTAGTCTACAAGAATATGGAAAGAAAAAAAGCTGATTAATTGATGTTTATACTCTATGTTCATCAGATAGCTTGTCAAATTGTGGCTGTAACTGCTCAGGTATATTCCTCTTCAGTTCCTTTATTAGAGCCTGCATAAAGCATGATACAGCACTGGGAATTGTGCTTTGGAGGGATGGTAATTGGATGGAGGAGGGGGGGGGGGTGTCAAACAGTTTCGATCTCTCTTACTTCGCATATGCAGTCGGGTGCTACGTTATGCTCTATAAGATTTTGCAAGTCTCCACGGATATTGTAAAGCCTGTGGTGAGCCAATGGCTTCTTGCCATTAGATTTAGGTCCCTAAAAACAGAATCTGTAGTTTTCTGGTTGATGTATGATTTGATACTTACTGCTTTGGACTTTGCTCCTGTATCACGTTTGTTGCAAGATTGGCAATTTTATGTTCCCATCCGGTCTGGATATCTTGGTCTTCCTCCAAGTTAGAACTGCAGCAAAAAATAGCACATTTAAGATGTGGAGAATCCGGAATCCAAAGTAGTAACCAATTTCTATGTTGGGCTTGAGGGATGTCAAAAAGCTCTAAATTAGCCGCCATTATAGAATAAGTTATATATGAAGATTATGGCATTATATTACTTGAAGTGCCAAGTAGCTTCAAATGAGCGTATGGCTTGTCTTAGGTTATTCTTGGACATATTGGCAATTTTATTGGCCAACTGCTGTGGTAGCTCTATCCCTTCTTGTGTTGCTATGAACATCAAAACTTTGACAATCTGTCAAAAGATAATTGCAGTGGTGAAAGAAAAACTTTGAAGTTCATGTTTTTGGTGAGCACGTGAATTTGAGACTTGAAAGCATTAGGTTGCTACCTCTTCATTTGAAGGCTCAAGAAGTTGGACAACTGTGCAAAGTGGCTTTAAGGGCAGTAGCTTCGACATGTCTCTGCAGCAAAAGAATACTTTGTTACACCCTTTAAACTTCCCCAAGATCCACTTGATGTATATTAGGGCATCAGTAGACAGCTTGTCTGTCTCATATAGAATGATAGCTGCATGTACATTTTTATGGCATACTATGTTATTGGCTTGCACCTTTGAATTTGAATAATCATATTAAAAATGCTTGGAAATGCCTTTGCAGTTTTCCTGAGTGCATTGCAAGGTTTTATTGGACAGCATCTCGTTTTCCTCTTTGATAAGCTCCACAAGTATATGCTTCTCGTAGCCTTTTAATTCGGAGATATTGACTTCAATATGTTGGGTTGATACCATCCAGTTTACAAGGACACTACTTACTGCTTCTCCCTGTGTAATGGATAATATAAGGTCAATGTTGGAAAACAGGCCGTCTTTCTTGGGCATTTCATATTTTGGCGTCCAGGTAAAGGAACGCATAGGAGATTCTACCACTATCCAGTTCACCTTTAAATACCCATGTTTCAGCTTATACACTAACTCAGTAAATAACTTATCAGCTCTAGCTTCAATTTAATGGCTCGAAATCATGACCTGGTATTATTTTTAACGCTTGTATAAAAATATCAATAAATCTATTAGAACTCGGGGATTATTAGAAATATGTTTAAACATGGTTGAGCTCGGAGCAAATTCCTTAATTTAGAATTTGAATCAAACATTACTTGACTAGGCTTGGAAAACATGCAAGCTAACTTGAATCCATGCTAAAATTTTGAGGATGAGTCAGATGTGTTGTTCTCATGATTTCATAACTTGTGAGGTTTATCCTTTTAGTTATGAATCATTAGTGGAGCTACATCCATCTGAAAAATATGCAACTGGAACTGAATATTTGTTATGTGTCAGAGGTATTGATGAACGTCTCCCTGTTCTGACATTTTAAGCTTTCAGATGGGGTGCCGATTCAATTGAATGGGACCAATTTTTTTGTGATAATGATCATAGGTTGACTAAACAACAGTCAGTAAGACAAGTATTTTCTCAGTCTTCAAGATGTTTCATCATGTGCAAGTGCTACCAACTTTCGACCCTTAAGCTTTCACCATGTAAGAATTGCGTCATTGAATATGAAAATTACCTTCAGGTGAAATTCCTTGGATTCTTCTCTTGCCTGTGGATGATAAAGACAACGAGGTTCAAGTTTTTTCATCGTGAAATTCAATTGTTTTATCTTATCAAATGGATGACAGTTTTGTCGTACCTGTACTTTGTCTGGCCCAAAGGCCTCTCTGAGCAAAGCCCAAATCATGGTTCTTTTTCCCACCCCTGGGCTTCCTTCAAATATGAAATGACCACATTCATCTGCTTTATTATGCCAATTTCTAACTCTACTCTGTAGCCGAAGTGCTGTTGTCCGGTTACATATAAAATCTGGCAGCAATATAGGCCTATACTTATCTGCCCACACATATTTCCTTTCATTCTCCGTCATTTTTGTGGTCTCCTTGTTCTTATATGTAACTCCTACAGCTGCTGGATGTCTCGGCAGTAGAGAGGGTGATGATTCAAATGCTGATCGTACAGGTGGTGATGTTCCGGTACATGAGAGCGGTATTGACAGCAGAGAGGGTTGTGCTTGTGCCGTTGGTTGTGTTATCTGTGGTAGAGGACAATGCACATCTTCTTGTGGCGATCCTTCAGATTCTTTCTCCCTCAATGGCTTCTCCTTGGTTGACAAGTTGGCAGTTTCCACGCCCAAAACGGAAGGAAAAGCAACTTTTTTCCTCTCATGTTCTAAACCAGTTTTTGTAGATTTGTTCATGATCTGGTTATAAGTTCTAAGGGGGGCAAAGGGTGCTCGGTCCTCCACATTTTCGGGGGCTGCCGCTATCTCATTGGAGTTCTTTTCATGTTTCTTCAAAGAAAACCAATTAAAACCCCATTCCTGCACCTTCACAGCAAAAGATGACCTGTAACCAGAACCAGCGGAACTTGTTGCGTGAATTTCCCTTCCAGGACTCGACCCTGATAGTCGTTCTCGATTGATTACGAGCGAAAAGTCCGTCAAGCCCTTGTAGTAAGGGCTGCTGGTAGAAATTCTTGCTTCTTCAAGTGCATTTCTTATAGGTTTCTTTGTCCCCGAAGTTAACAGTGACCCGCCAGCCAAGGAAGATGATACGAAGGACTTTCCAGGAGGAGGAACATAGGAGTGGGAGGGAGAACTTTGAGTGTTGATATCAGGTGCTGATTTGGGACGTGGCATCAAGGGGCTTGGCATCGAAAGACCTGAGATTGACAAGGTTCTTTCTGTTTTAACTACTTAATTTGACAAGACAATTATTGTTTCATGGTTCGACTCATGCGGAATATAGGACACGAAAATGATCTGTTTTTGTTACATTAAATCGTTGTTACCGAGGGGGAAATTAACGTGATTTTCTATGAATTGCCTTGCACAACTTTACCTAAAGCTTGGCATTCTGTTGGACCAAGATTACTTCCACTAATAACATCAGGCCTAATTAATTAAGAACATGATACATAAAAATTATATTAAAGTTAAGATAATAATGTTAGAATAAATAATTTAATATGATAAAAAAAGGAATAAAAAAAATGATAGTTAAAATATAATATTGGACTTGATTGATAAATAATAGTTTGTTTGATTTGATTGATAAATTTGAGATAAGATGATAAATTATTTTTTTTAATAATTAAAATAATATTATAATTTAAATTCACTTATTTGATTGATGCAAGATAAATAATTAATGATTTGAGTGATTTAAAATAAATAATTAGTAGATATATAAATAATATGACAATAAAAAAGAGATATGATAGATAAATTATCAATTAATTAATAATATGCTACTTGAAACGGTGCCAAAGAATATAAAAGGTGTGAAGTGTAAAATAATTAGAGGTCCAATAAAATACTAAACGATTTTAATATTCTTTTGGTACGATGAACACAACGATGCCAACAAATAAATAAACTTATGGAATTAAGCGAGCAATTTTATTTTTATATTGTAATACATATTAACCACATTTCATAATGTGTTGTACAATGCCATTATTTTTCCCATATATAAAACGTATACTTAACATAATAAAAAAAACATTATATAAGACTTAAATATTAGAATTTGAAAATGTTGAAAGGTAAAGAAGCAATCTTTGCTAGAGTAAATTTTGTTTCTTTCTTCAACATTGTTCAATTATACTTGTTTTGTTTCGTTTATATTTAACTTATTTTATTTCTTCTCGACAAATTGTTTTCCGGGTTCCAATAATATTTATTCCATTTATGTTTCAAAGTTCCGCCTGTATTTAATTTGTTCCACGTAGGTTTATGTATTTTTGCTTGGTTATCCTTCGGTTAGAAGCAGGGCCTTTCTTATATGGAGGCAAATAGGGATGACAATGGGTAGGGTATGGGTCAGATTTCATACATCCATCTTCATACCCATTTATTAAATTCATCCTCATACCCATCTCCATACCCATCGGATATTGAATTTCATCTCTATCCCTCATATCCATCGGATTATCGGGTACTCATACCCTACCCAAATATCCTATTATCATATACAATTGATTTTTTTCAAATTTAAATTGTTTAAATGAAGTTACGAATATTTAAAAAATTATTTAAATGAATAATAAGAAAAATTATTAATGATAAAAATTTGTAAAATAAACTTTATAGAAAAATAACAAAATATTAAATAGTTTATATTAGTTGAACAAAAGTACGCAATTCAACAAAAATAAAGTATTTTTCAATTTTTAAAGTCAAACATGGAATAAACTTATCAATGGAGAAGATGAGAAATTGAATGAAAAATAAAAGAGCGGCAAAACCTTGAAACGTAAAAGTGAAAGTGAAAAGGAAGAGAAAAGAAAAATTATCGATTTACTTGGATTTGAGAAGATGAATCATTAATATAAATAAATATAATTACTATATACTATATATATATATATATATATATATATATATATATATATATATATATATATATATATATTAATTTAAACGGGTATTCGGGTCGGGTGTTGGTCGGATTATATCAAACTCGCCTCCATACCCGAACCCGAAAATCCCCATACCCGATTACCCAATTATTTAATCGGGTCTAAAAATCCCTCCATACCCTCTTCTATTCGGGTCCGGTATCGGATCCTCCATCGAGTTCGGAGGAAATTGTCATCCCTAGAGGCAAAAGAGTAGTTCGACTCGAGCCTCTTTTTTTTCCGGGATCCATAATTTTTTTAATTTGTTTCACAATTTTTTTTAAAATTCATGATGGGCCTCTCGATAAATTTATTTATAAAATTTGTTATTTCTAGATCGTTTGATAATTTTTTCTCAATATAAATTTATTTTCTTGAGGTCGATATAAACAAAAAAAAAAACCTTTTTTATCCCATAAATTTATTATATAGTAGTGTAATTCGACTAATATAAAAACATATTTTCTGACTCATAGGGGTTTGGTAATGAATTAATTGAAGAAAATAGATTAATATTTCTCAACTACTCACATTGCGTACAAGTTTTTGTTAGTTATTATTGGTCTTCTGGTATCATTAGTAAATGCAAAATGAAGTTTTCTCGAAGTTAAAGTTCATCAAAACTTTTATCTCCAATCAACCATACAATAAGAAAATATTGAACGAATTGATTATGTTATCAATTTGAGAAATAAATTATTGGACAATTTGATTAGTATTTTTAGCTCTAAAACTTTAAGATGAATTGTTTTTAATGATTATTTTGTATATTTTTTAATCTTACTACTCAGTTATAATATATATTGACTATGACACATTGTTTAGTTTTTATATTATCAATAAAATAGTGAGTTAATTCAAAAAAGTTGTTATACAACTAAAAGAATATAAAAGCACATTATGTTTACGAGCATCTTTTCAAAGTTTGACTCGGAACTAAAAGTTGTTAGGATCGATCTTGGTTAGAAGAAACTTATTTTGTATTTGTTTTCCATATATTTGTTTATTAGTTCAGTTTAATTATAGTTATATATTGTAATGATGTTTGAAAACATAGAATTGCCAAGTTTCAATTTTAAATTTTTATTTTTGTGAGAGAATTCATTTAAGCCTATTTCAATTTTCATTAATATTTTTAGTCAACCAAAATTTTCAAATAGAACAAATAATTCTTAAAGGGTATGTAAGATCAGTAATTATGTGGATAAAACTACCCCCTCATACTCAATTTCCAATGTAAGAATCTCTAAATAAATTTCCCCACATCCCATATATATGAGTGTAAAATTAGAACGAACTCCACGTTCAAAATGTGATACTACGTGTAATATTCTAATTTTTCACAAATTAATTAACATGATACATGTCCTAATCATGCAAAAATATTTAAATTTAGTGATCATTATATAATTATTAGCTCCAAACTACATTAATATATCATCTCCGACGGGTTATAAAATTTAAGTTGTCGAGGATCTCTTGGGCTAGTGTAGTTATAAGGGCGAAGCACCAAAACACTTTTTTAAAAATCCAAAATAATACATATAATATCAGTAAATTTCTTACCACATGTGGTTAGCATGCTAAATTAAACAAAGACTATAAGATCTTCATTACATCCTAATTATAATTAATTAATTTGTAGTAAGTCGATGCATATATATTTTATAGCCTTTACGCTCTCATGCATCGGATCGAGAAATGCAAAGCTCCTTCCATTGATTCTGCAAAATTAATATGAATAGAATTTTAACAACAAAGAAAATTGAATTTTCAGTAAAACAAAGACATATCGAATTTGATAATATCAATTTTCTATTCAATTAATTATTTTTATGAAACAGAAACTTATAATGTTTTTTTTTTAAAAAAAAAAAAACTGGTCCCCTCGCAGGCTAGCAAACGCCTTATAATTAACCTTTTGTAGCAAGGCAAGACTTCATGTACGAATTTTAATGTCTACTTTAAAAAATTGGACTGTATCTAAAGTTTGACCAAGTACTCTCACTTTTTGAATTTTATTATACTGTCAATTACCATGTAAAAATAAAAAAGATAATAATAATACAGTAAGGAGATTCTACTTCAAGGTATTTATTTTATGCCATCATAATGCCAAAAAAATTAAAATACGACTGAAATCTCCTGCCCTGGAGTAACTATGTTACTTGAACATGCAAGTCATACGTGGGAGAAAATACTCTTGAACAAAAAATGTGAGAAAATAAGAATGATAACTTTTGAATAAATAGTTAATATGGTCCAAACACGTGAATTTAAGAACTATTGTGTCTCTATATTATGATGAAATATTTGAAAACGAAGCTTCGATTCGATTCGATGTCGAGTGTACTCTTTCCCGCCCTTAATTCTGAACAAATTCCTAGTTGAATCACTCGGAATAAGTATTTTCAATCGTTACAAAAGACAAAAGAAGAATGCAACAAGTTTTGAAAAGGTGGTGCATACCTAGCTAGCTAGTAGCTGTTAGTTGGTGGAACGGCTGCATAGTGTTTATCCACAACTTCAATAAGTTTGTTAGCTATTGCGCTTGCATACACTATGGAACCTTCACAAATCTGCAAAACAATGAACACATTTTTACAAAATAAATTAAATTTATTCGCCATGGAAAGATGATCAATGACGATGTTTTAAGCCTGAATTCCATATATGTGTGTGTATATGTGTGTGTGTGTGTATAATTCCGTGATGATATTATATATAAATGAAGCAAAAACCAGAAGTTAATTGATATATGGAAAAGATAAACGTATGAATTGAGCACCTTGGAGTTGAACAAAAAGCTATAGTAATCACCGATAAGCCCTCCAGCGACATGGTGGAGATCAAGCTGAAGGTCATCCAAAACCTTTGATACAAAGAGCAAGCAATTGATTCTCTTCTGCTGAACAAGTTTCACAGTGACTTCGTCATCTACGATTCGAACATCGACCTCGGTGTTCTTCGATTTCCGGTGTAGCCATGAGCTTCTGAGTGATGAACCATTGTAAGGCTGCTCCATTTCGCCTAAAGAATTTGACTCATTTCCCTCCATTGATATCCCATCCTTTTCTTCTGTTTTAGGCCTTTTGAGTCTCTCTTTGCTACACCTTTTCTTCTCTGTCAGAACTTTCAGCTCGTTCACAGTTCTTTTCAGCTCGTTTATGTAGTCAATAGCATCCCCCACGATCGAGGCTCTATCGTTCTTGAATGGTTCTCACCAAAAATTTCAACATATCAGATCAAAGATCAATATTTGTGTCGTTAACTTTTTGGACATACTTGAAGTAAAATGGATTTTTCATTGCGTATAGATTAAGGAACAAGATTAACAAACGGAGAATGGGATATTATATCCATACCTTAGTGGGATTTGGAATCAATTTCCTCAAAGCTTGGTACTTGTCACTGAAGAGAACTCTTCTGTGCTTTTCAGTATTAGTAAAATGTTTAGTTTCTTTCCCATTATTTTTCATAATGCAATCAATTTCTCCCGCGGAGAACTCGAAAATCCCATTATCAAAATGCCTCCCATCATTGCCATCTTGATACAGAACACCATTAACATGCTCTCTTTCATCCACAATCCCACCAAACAAAGACCCATTTTTTACACCTATTGCGTACCCTCCTCCTTGATGAGGCAAAGAATGGAAAAGCTCCCTCAAAAACGGAGGCTGAGGAGAATGATTTAAAGGCAATAAAGGGTCATACACAACACTACCCGAAGCCATGGCAGATACATCCATGGCAGGGTTGAATTCTCCTAAAAGACCGAGCGACGCCAAGAAACTGGAAGATTTGTGGGCTGATGAATCAGGATTATTAAGCAGGAAAGATGAAGAACATCTAGGAAATGGAAACATGTTAAGCAGATCTGGTGTGGTGGGATAGGGAGTATCTGGAATTGTATTTTGGATATCAGTGATATTTGGGTGATATTGGTACTGATTGTGATCGCCATTAAAGCTACACATTTCATGCCAGTTTGAGTTATGCACCATTTCTTGAATCAAATGAGAAGCAGTACTACTATTATTGTTATCATTATTGGTACCCTGGAACTCCAAATCAAGTTGTTTTTGCATCTCCATCTCCATAACAGCAGCAGCAGCAGCTTCTTGAGGGGAAATAATCTGAGAGTGAATCTGGATCTGTCCCTCCATTGAAAAATTGTGATTATTATCACAATTTTGGATCTGGCCTTGAGAGAAATCATCTTGTTCTTGAACCAATCCTTCCTGTAAACTAGCTTGAAAATTATCAAAACAATCACTTTCGTGGTCATACATCTTTTCACCAGCTTTGAACAGTTCTCTTGTCTCCAATATTTTAGGATGTTTTGTCTCTCTACAACTTCAAGAAAATATTAAATTGTTAAAGAACAAAAAGTACCAAGAATCATAACTAATGAAATGAAAAGTACTTCTAACAGAGAATAATAGTTTTTGCAGACAACCAAGAATTATAACTAATGAAATGAAGAGTACTTCTAACAGAGAATCATAGGTTTTGCAGACAAATATCAGCTGTAAAAACCCCTAATGACTTCCTTATTTAACTATTTTTTTTAACCTTTTTATTGGTATCCAAAATCAAGGAAATGATTTCTTTCAAAAAAAAAAAGGAAGCAAGGAAACGATATTCTATAAAAAGCGAAACAAAAAAGCAAGAAATGATAGGTAGGTAGGTATATGGGTTTTTTTTTTTTTTTTGAAAAAAAGTCAAAAATTTTTTTTGCTGAATTCAAGAACTGTGAGTTCACTTCAGATTTAAATCCATTATTGCATACAGTAAAGACAAAATTGGTACTTTTTTTAGTGATGGAAAAGTGAAGGAGGAAAGGCTTTTGGAGTTAGCAAATTAAGGAAGGGTTTGTTATGGTGTGGGTAAGAAGGCAATCAGAAATTATTGATTTAGTTCCAAAAGGTATGAAAGTTTGCTGCATTGGGATGCCAATGGGATGGTCCCACTCAAGATCTTCTGCAAATTATTCTCTTCTTTCAGCTTTGTTTTATTTTATTTTTAAAAAAGTTACATATAAAGTTTAATTTTTATCATATAAGTGAAAATTGTATTTTTGGATTAATATATGTAAGCGCTTGATAACATTACGCTCTTTCAACATTATACAATATTGTGTGTATTGAACAAAATTACTTCAAATTTAATCAAAGGAGAAACCGTATTTTTGATCACGTAGTTATAAGCGGTGAATTTGTGATTTTATCTCTATTCGAGTTGTAAATTTATTTATGTACGTGTTTTGAATAGCAAACTCGATCATATATATATTAATGATAAAAAAATAGTCTTGTATGTATGTTCTAATTAGACAAAAACTTGCGTGAGACGGTCTCACGAGTCGTATTTTGTGAGACGAATCTCTTATTTGGGTCATTCAGGAAAAAAATTTACTTTTTATGCTAAGAGTATTACTTTTTATTGTGAATATCGGTAGGGTTGACCCGTCTCACAGATAAAGATTCGTGACACCGTCCCACAGATAAAGATTCGTGACACCGTCTCACAAGAGACCTACTCTGATCACTATATATTTGGTTACATACTTTAGTATTCTACTTAATGATAAAAAAAATTCTTATTGTCTAAATGGCAAACTCTCAATGAATAAAAAACCGGAGCAACCCAACACTAGCCTATTTTGGGCATAATCCCAATTGAATAAAAATGTAATTTTCCTTGATTAAACATTCAAAATTGCTATGATTCCACAACGACAAGAAATAGTATGTAACATTTGTGTGTAAAAATCTGTGCATATACTGATTATTGAAAGTTTGAAAAAAGTTACAACTCAATAATTAGGAACGCTAATGAGAATAATGTAGAAAATATTGTAGAAATTTTTTTCTCCCACAACCCATACTAGAACACGCCCACACACAAAATATATAATAACAAAACGTAGATCTTTTTTGCAACGGTATCACGGGTATATATCTGTGAATTGTTTCAATAACAAAACGTAGAATAATACACAAAATATTTTTTTCACTGTAGATATTAACCAGATTGTATATGTTGATATAAAATAAACTTTTTACTTGAATCACCATATATAAAATAGAGTCTTGTTACCTTGCACCCAAGGGTGCAGGGTAACGTGCAGGCGCCCAGCTGTTTTTTTTTTTTTTTATTTTAAAAAAATCTTTTTATTTATTTATTTAACAGAATCACGACAAACGCTCAAAATCACATAATCCACATAATTTTTTTTTTATTTTTTGTCATTCACGCACAAAAAATCCGAAATCGAATTTTTTGTCATGACGAGACAGATATTTTATTTGGGTTATTAATGAAAAAATATTACTTTTTATTGTGAATATCGGTAAAATTGAACCGTCTCACAGATAAAAATTTGTGACATCGTTTCACAAGAGATATATTCATAAAATTTATATCATTGTTCTTATTATATTATGCTCAGAATATATTTAACATTGACAAATATAGAAGGTACGGAAATTACGTCGGAGACTAAGTTGGATTATCATTAATTAAATAACTCGCACACAGAATTCAACTGCCTTTAAATAAATTCTCTCGGAATCAGTGCATTACATATTACTCTAACCTTTTATTTTACTCCTAATTATTTATTTACTTTATTCATAATTATAGAATTCTGGTTCAAGAAAAATCCTCATTAGATTAAGAGAGTGTGTTTAATAAAAATATATTATCAAAGTTGATAACATGACACAAAAACTGTGTCTCAAATGGAGAAAATATAATAAAGTTTGGCAAAAACTTGTTTGAAATTACGAGACATATATTATATTATTTTAAAATATAATATTTTATTTTTAAAAAAATGAAAAAAATAAAACAAAAAAAAAAACAGCTGGGCGCAAGCACAGCGCCAGCTGTGCAGGCGCCCACGTTACCCTGCACCCAAGGGGTATAGGGTAACAAGCCTCTATAAAATAATATATTTTCACTCAAATCAGCATATATTTTATGATATTTTTTCAAAATATAACTAATAAAACTAATATTTTTGCAGTGAAATATAATGTTTTCGACATAAAAGTAATATCTTTGATTGGTCGAGTTGGGTCAAATATTTGTCTCACAAAATTATTCGTGAGATAATCACATGACTATTTTTAAATATAAAAAATATTATATGAAAAAAGAATATTATCTCTCCTCTTTCAGAAATTTTAATTTATAACTATGCTGTAATATAACGATCATTATATATTTTCTAACAGTTATACCGACTAAATTTGCCAAGGGATACTGACATCGTATAAAAATATATTGTGTGTTTCGCATACAAAATTAAACATGATTTTTTAAACTTTTGAACCATTGAAATTGACAAAGATTTTTTTAAAAAAATATTGAAGACATTATTATTATATAGTATTCCGTTTGTGTTTCATAAATTTTGTGTAAATATATACATATTATTTTAAAGTAGGTTTATGTCGAAACAATCTCATATATTACAATAAAAAGTAAGACTTTTGTTATAAAAGTAATATTTTTTATAGATGACTCAAATAGAATATATGTATCGCAAAATTGACATGTGAGACTGTGTTACATGAGTTTTTGTGATTATTTTATTAGGACATAATACTTATAGGTAAAGATTAAATAAAATTTATTGAGATAGTTTGAACTCTTAGATAAAATAGATATAAGTTGAAGAAAAAATCGAAAAAAATAGATAGATGTACAAAAAATACTAATAAACTAACACCAACAAAGAAAATATAGATATACCAAAATTAATTAACATGAGATGGTCAAATTTCATAATATATTTTAGATACCACCAATTTTTTTCCCATTTTAACGAAAATACAATTTGGCATTGATCTCTTCATTTTTTTTTTTACATTTTTTTAAATCTCGCCTGCTTGTTCATCTGTGAATGTAAATCGAAATTTTGGTGAGGTGGGACCTACTGACAAGTAATTTTCTCCATGCATTCAGACTTTCCTACCTAACAATATAACTACCCATTGATATAAGTAAAATTATGCAAAATATTCCTAAGTTCAAGGGACACTGGTCTCTTTTCATGTTATAAATTAAAATATTTAAATTTATATAGAGTTTTAAATATAAATACTAATTCTCAAATTTATTAAAATGGTCTGCTTATACAATATATTTTTTAAAAAATATATAAGTTTCTCACAATCCAAAACTCTTAATTCACATGTTTGATTCACGTTTTAATATAAAGAAAGAGGACTCCTGCATGTACTTATAATTAAATGAATGTTATTATAACATGGATGCTCGTTGTCACATTTCGAGCATGGGTCCGCACCTGCGTAACTGTATAATGAGCTCTTATAGCAACTAATTCGTATTCGTCTTCGCTTTACGAAAATAATTAACTCAAGTTGCTATAAAAGTCCATTATTGCCCCTTATAAACTCGTTTTAAATATTTAATTTTTACTATATGAGACAAAAGGGAAAACAATCATCTCTCTTTCAAAATGTAACGTCCTCGACGCGGCCTGACCCCACGATCCATCAGCTCAAGAATCTAGAGATAGCTCCTACAGGTTCAAGAAGTAGCTCATGTCATGTCGCACTATGCCCCACAGGTTCAAGAGGTGGTTCTCATGTCTGTAGCAATTTGTCCCGCATAACACTTTTTTCCCGGTATTTCTTGTCGGTGACTGTCTCTGATACCATTTTGTCACGTCCCGAGCCCGTATCCGCATTCGCGTCAGTGCACAATGGGCCCCTATAGTAACTACTTCTTATTCGTCATCATTTTAAGAAAATGATTAACCTAAGTTGTGATAGAAGTCCATTGTAGCTCATTATAAACTCATTTTAAATTTTTAATTTTTACCATGCGATACAAGAAATATTATACTCGTCACTACTATAATATATTTTTCTTAATTAATACGAGTAATATTTGACACATTATGAAAATCCTTTTAATATAACTACGTAGAACTAAAATTGTCGAAAAATAAAAGATTTTTGGCTATACTATCCTGCCATAACGAAATCTATATAAACATTATATATTCATTATCATGACATGAAGAAGTTCACAAGATAATTGAGTCGATACAATGTCAACTCTCAATGCATACTTCTACTTTTCCAAAATAGATAATATTTGTTTTCTCAAGCGAAAAATTCCTTCTGTAGAGGTTGAAAAATGCGTAACATGCTTCTCAACAGCTCAAAAAACAAAAGGCAGAATAAGTATATGTTTGAAAATTATGTTTTAATATATTTAACAGCTAGCTTATTTTAATTATTTTTATCAATATAATAAAAAAAATTCTAAATTTAAGACCATTTATGTTTTATTCGTACACTGTCAAACGTCAAAATTCTGATTTCGCCTCTCATAATTTTATTTTATTTTTATATAGAAAAAACTAAACAAATTCATCGTGAATTAAATTTATGGGTTGGAAGGGAAAGCAAGAAACCTAGAATAACAACGGAAACTATATTTCTTTTTTTCAAATTACATTTGGTAACAAAATTCATGTTAGAACAATACGTGTTCATCTATCTGATGAGAGTTTGTTAAGTTAGGTATGCCTATGGTAATATCATATCAAGAATTTACAGCAAAAATTAAAATAGGGAAAATTTTCATTTTGGTCAGAAAAAGACTAAAATTGCAAATAAAACAAAGATATATAACGGTTAATTAGATTGAAATTTGATGACATATAAACCAAAATCGCAAAAAAATAAATATAAAAAGGTTTCACCACCTAAAGGCGACTTATGGGAGAAGTTATAAAGTTTTATAGGCATCAAACTGGACTCTTTTTGGGGAACAAAATAGTTGTGTGCTCTCTTCCGTTTCTTTTGCCTTTGTTAAAGCGTAAACCTTTGCGTGAAAGGAATCGACAAAACTGCAAACTTAATTTTGCTTATTTGAGACTATCAAGATTACACCAACTTGTAGGGAAGAATTTTTAATTATCAACAAATTAGAAACACGTTCAATCATCGAATGTCAAATCTTGGCTGGGATTTGAAATGATGGGTGAGATGTGTAGATTTCAAAATACGTTGACTGTCATTTGAAATTCATCGAATGTCTCGAATTCAAGTACTCCTAAATTAACTCAGCAGTTGTGGATACGAGCTAGAGTAACAAGATCTGGTTCAACCCCTTCCATGAACTTTTTTCTAAATACACTCAAGGCTAGCTTCTTTATATTCACCAAATTTTAAAAATGCATTACCAATTAACCATGGTTTGCAGAAACGGTATTGGAACGGATGGAACGGCCGTTCCGGAACGGGAACTAGGCCCACCTTGACGAAGTTCCGGGGTGTGAACGTTGATGCTTTGGATCGACATGGAACATAATGTTAAAAAGGAAAAAAAAAAATATGATCCATTTAAAGTTTAATTAAATAAAAGGGATTTAACTTTTTTAAATCTAGGAAAGAGAGTTGTATGGGGGAAAAAATTAATCCACTTGGTTTCAGACTAAGCTATGGTCTTAAAAAATTGGTCTCGACCCCGTGGTTGGTCGAGCTCTTTGTTTGGGTCGAGCTCGACCCACTCTTCAGACCTGGGTCGAAGAGCTCGACCTAGGTGGGTCGAGGTGCTGGGTCGAGCTCTTCACATAATGAAGAGCTCGACCGACTCTTCTTACTTATTTATTTATTATTTTTTTTCTTTTTTTCTTCTTTTTTTTTCTACTTTTCTTATTGTGGGTAAATGATTTAATAAATGATACAAATAATTTGTATAGATTTCATAATTTGCATAGCTCGACCTACTTTTCTTAATTTGTATAGATTTTATAAATGATACATATAATACGAATTTTTAACAAATTGATAGAAGAACATAAAAATACTCGATCTATTTTATCAATTATTTATTTAATAAAGTTAATTTTGAAAGTAAATTTAAAATAGTTTAAAATGTAAATTTAGAATATATGTGAAACTTATTGTAGATTGCAATAATTACATATTAATTTAAATAATATGCAAATTTCGAAAAATTATATTGATCAAACTATTTTTTCGAAAAATAATCTCTTTTTTCAATTACACTAGGAACAATTAGTTTTTTTTTTTGAAATTTTTTTTATCAATATCATTTTGCTAACTATGTATATTTTATTATTTTATATTCGATTTATTACATTAAGTTGAAGCTCACATTTAATAGCATACCTTCATTAAACATATAATGAAATGACATTTTCATATATATATATATATATATATATATATATATATATATATATATATATATATATAGATATAATTTACTATGTATGTTAAAGCACACCATAACTTTCTTTCCTGCTCCATATTATGATATGTGTTGTCCCCTGCTCTTTTGTTCCGTCAAAGTATCTAGTTGTATAGTAGTATATTTCATTCACTACACGTTCGACGTTCGTCTTTACAAAAATCTTGCTTTTCGTTGAATCGTGGGGTGTATACATTTCGTGTGCCAGGGTAAGTGTTTCATTAATTGTCTCCTCTTGTCACCTAAGAGGACTGACCCAAATATTTTCAACTTTATTTTCGAGATAATGATAATAAGTTTCTTAATAGAATGTTTGTTGTTGATGATTTAGATGTTGACGAAGATATACCATGTTGTTGTTGATGGGTATAGTAAAGGTTAACTCGTAAGCTTAGCTTCTAAAAAGGATAAATCGGTATCCTATGACTACAGGCCTGAGGAGAAAATGTCTGTTGATCATAGTTGTTAAAATTCTCACCATGTGTTTCACCAACAACCAACCACCCAGGAAAAATAAAAAAACATTCGAAAAGAGCATCACATCAACGACAACATCACTAGAGACAACATCACTACTTATTTTAGGGATCACAGATAACGATGGATGTACTCACACAATGGCAGGAAACTCAAGTTGGCCGGGCACCCGAACACGTTCATCCCCTCTTCTAACCAAGGTAATGAAGATTGGAGTAAACCTTCAAATCTTATTCTTAAACGCAATGTGGACGCAACAGTTTTTCAGCGACCTATACGTATGGGATAGGGTTGTATAGTTTGATATTCACATGGATCTGTTATCCATTCAATGTATGGTACCATGCTGGCTTCTTTCTCCCCGACAATAGCAGAAGCAGTCGAGAGCCGCTTATTTGATCGAAGGATTTACAACTCTCAAAAGTCATCCTAGAATCATACGCAAATGTTACGTTGTAATTGATGTTGATTAACTCCTCGCCTATGGATGTTTCGTATTTTGGAGAGTAATACAACTTAGAAAATATTTAATGAACTTTGGATGAAGAAAATGATAAAAAGAGTCAAACCAACTAAGCCTACGATAATTGAAAGATGAAATGAAAACTTTGCAACGGTTAACGATGGGTTAAGTTTCATGGATTTCAATTTCACGACAAAAGAAACTATTATTAATTAAGATTAATTATATGTTTCTATATTACTTTAAAATAATAAGATGTGTTCACAATATTATAACATTATATATAGAAAATGCATTACTACATCAAAAATATTTTATTCAAATATGCTTTTGAATATCATTTATCAAATCGAAGGAACAATATATGTCGATCGAATTTCAAGAAAATACATAATTTATTTTTGTGCAAACGTGAATACACTTAGGAAGAAAAATTATGTGAATATATATAAAATATTACATTTATGAAATATAAGTGTACATGAACTATAATAAAAACCCACCTACTCGAAAGATTGTTCCAAAAACTTTGAATGAACAAGTTGGAGTTTGACACCAAAAAACTAATCACCTTGCAAATATATTTTTATCTAATTGAACCGTTTAATCGATCTGAATTTTGGATATGTTGCTCAAAATACATGTATTCTGAACGGTGAAAGATTGGATTTGGACGTGTAAAACAATGAGCAAAACTTTCTAAAATTGGGCAGAATTTTTTGTACTCGAAAATTGCAACTTTTGGAGATGACTTTTGGTGTTGTTTTGGTATGATTTCACTCATCCATTTGTCACTATTTATAGACACTAATGTGACTTTAGGACTTCCCCCTCCATGCCAAAGATTGCATGATTTATTGCATGTAATTTATTCTCCTTCATCACAAAGGTTGCATGGTTTATTGCATGTTATTTATTATCATTCATGCCAAAGGTTACATGATTTATTACATATGATTTATTATCTTCCATGAAATAATTTATCTTGCAAAACTAAAATCAACTTGCACTTTGTCTCTTTGTATAATAAAATTTTGGGTCTTCACAGTTTCACCAATACTGGCAATGTAAATATTAGATTTCAACAAGTTAATTACTCTTAACCCAGACATGTCAACAAAATCATTCAAACATTGCATAGCCAGTGAAACACTTCACACATCACCATATGAGAGTAATGGCAAATCGTCCGCATAAGCTAAATGTGTTATCCTGATCTTTTGAAGAATAACGATCCAAAAATTTGAATTTTCAAGTGAACTTATTGTTATAAATTTTCACTCTCTCCACGGTCTATCGGTTTAAAGATGCTTATTGTGATGCACTTTTACGTCCCTTAATGTGTCATTTCTATGGATTGAATTATCTCATTTTTATTTAATTAATCACAAGTCATATTTTCCAAGAGTAATGATTAAGTTCATGAACTCAACCAAAAATAGGAAAAGCAAACTTTATATGTACGTAAAAGCCAAATGTGTATATCATGAAATGAAATTATTTAATTAATTTCCCAACCATTTTCGTCACTTAATTTTAATTAATGACTTTGGCCCATAATCTGCGTGCTTTCCTACCAATCTTCACGCACTTTCGGCTCTAAGCTATTCTTTGTTATCACCATTATTATTAGTTTAGTGAATCACCACACTAGTTCTGCCGAGATTATAAAATTAATGGGTGTGTGTGTGTGTGTGTGTGTGTGTCTATATATATAACAAATTCTCATAATTGAAGCAATAATATATGTATAGCTGTTTAAATGTGTATTTTTAAAAATAAAACTTATTAAAGTGAGTCTCATGTGAGACCGTCTCACTGGATCTTAATCTGTGAGACATGTCAACCCTACCTATTTTCACAATAAAAAATAATACTCTTGGCATAAAAAGTAATACTTTTTCATGGATGACCCAAATAAGATATCCGTCTCACAAATACGACTCGTGAGACCGTCTCACACAAGTTTTTGTCAACTTATATGTGAATTTTAAAATTTTCAAGCAAGAGAGAATGATAATCCCTTTACCTTGTTTTAGGAAAGCGCATAACACTAGGTTAAAAAAAATAGCCGTTAGTCAAGGCTTAACTTTATTTTTTTATATCCACGGTAGCGCGAAGTGCATCTACTTGGGTGCTAATCGGTTAGGCTGGTAGGCACATGAATCCTGGGAGGTACGTGCATATCTGTTAGTACTGTCTCATATTTCTCTTAGAGATCAGCTGTTTGCCAAAACACGACTTTATTTCTTTATACTTATGGCAGCGCAGAGTGCACATACTTGAGTACTAGTTGGTCAGGCTATTGGGTCAATGATTCCAAGGAGGTGCATGTTTATCTGCTGGTGTTGTCTCATATTCCTTAGAGATCACTCTTATCATTTTCATACAGTCGATCTTGTCCCCAACGAAGATATTATTACCGGTTAAGATATGTTGTCATATTTTTATGGTCCACCTAACCAAACAGCGAAACTTCAACAACTTGACAAAACTTCCCGGAAAATCACTCATTATATTATTACTCTCGTTCATGTAAGTTTAAACCAACACTTTGTTTGGTCTAGCTCATGAGTTAAAAGAGTAAGAGAAGCAATAAATAAAAAAGTTTAAAATTAGGTTGGAAGAGTGACATTACTTATTTTATTGCAAAATATGGGTAAAAAAAAACAAATATTCCTAGTCCGTGCTCATAATGGGTTCGACCCCTATTCGAGTTCCGATTAATTTGGATTCAATGTTGAAAAAACACTTCAAGAAATTTCAATTTTACTGTAAATTTTGTGTCAATATCTTCAGATGGAACTCACATTTTTTAAAAAAGTATATATATTTGACTTGAAGCTCAATTGACGCCGGTGTATGTAAGCATAAGCAAAAAAATATTCTTGACGAAAAGCAAAGAGATACAGCTTATAATTAAGTACAAGATAACGATCGGAGCTTACTCAATTTTCCACAATAGATGTATAAAAGTAACATGGGCATGTGGAACCCCATTTTCTTCCGGCGTCATTTGGACTTCATATTATCAAAATTAACATGGGTCGACTTTTATTTCTTCTTTTTCTTTGTTTTAAAAGACTATTAATTACCAAATACGTATTTGAAACTAAAAAAATTATGTAAAAAATACAAAAAAAATTATGCTTTTTTTTTAATGAAAACTCCAAATCTCCAATAGATGAATATTACGTCATTGATATTCACACAAGTATACATGCGTACATGAAAGATATACAATATATCGATAATATAATTTGATTCATAGCTAGTTGTGTATAGGAGTGAATCTGCTGACACCTGTAATCCAACTCCACTTAATTAATTTAATTAATAATTTAACTTTGATACTATTATATCTGTGTTGTATCAAATTTAAAGCAAATGTGAGGGCCGCTCATCTCTAAGCTTTTCAATAATTAATTACACTCTGGCATAGATGCATGCTTAAAAATAAATAAATATATGTAGAAGGGGTCGCCAATGACCTAAATATATCTGCCCTGATGTGAGGAAAAAAATCTTTTTTTTTAAAGATAGGTACGAGTTTGTTATCAGTTTTGAATTTGAATATGATATATAGTAGGTCTCTTGTGAGACGGTCTCACGAATCTTTATCTGTGAGAAGAGTCAACCATACAGATATTTACAATAAAAAGTAATACTTTAAGCATAAAAAATAATTTTTTTCTCGGATAACTCAAATAAGAGATCTGTATCACAAAATACAACTCGTGAGATCTTCTCACATAAATTTTTGCCTATGATATATCATTCTAAATTGACAATCTTGGTGTTAAATGATGCATAAGTAATCGACAATACTTTTATTTATTTATTTATTATTTTGTGTTTACTATTATGCCAAATATAAATTCATGAATAAAGTTATCCATCACCATGATCATTCTTAAATATACAGAAATTACTTTCCCAAGCAACAACCACCCTACATTTCGTCATAGGGCCGGGGGCCGTCTCTAGCCATTTTCGTATCCCAAAAGTTAAAAACTCTCGCCTAAGACAATATTATATATTAATTCATGTCTTATTATGTTTTTCAAGACAATAATTTATTTTTAAAAAATTCAATTTTTATAATTCTTACTTATTATATATCATGCATGTCAAAAATAATACAATATGCAAGACGTAGAATATAATAAACCATATACGTACCTAAAAGATCCACATACTTTCTATATAAATCATATATATTCATCAGACACTCTACCAAATCTTAATTTGCTCCATCTCAATAAATGCAGTCCAAAAACCTCGACAATGATCAAATCAACTATATGTCGGACACTTACAGTTCATCTCCTCAATCCCATCTACCTTTACATTTACTGCTTTTCCTCCTCATCGTCATCATGTTCTTGGGTGTTACTTCATACATCAACTCCATCTTCGAAGGATTGTTCGATCAAATAAAGCTGGTTTTGATAGTGTCGCCGCTGCTGTTTTTATTAGTTCTGCACTTGAACTCAACCTTCCAAAGATCCCTCGTGTATGTGACCAGACTAAACCAAGATTCTGTTCAAGGAGGCAGCAGCACGCCGTGGGGAGTGGGGCTGCTGGTGGTGCTTCTTTTCTTCTTGATTTCGTACTAGTCTGCTTTAATTCGACTTCGTTTAGTTAATGCGTGTTGTTTTGGTTCGAAAATTTTAATTTGTACAACATCATGTATTCATGCATGTGCCATGATGAACTATGTTTATATATACTTTGTCTTGATGAAATATGTAATTATTTTTTCTTTTGCAACTAAAAAGTTTTCGGCTTTAGATTTTAAATTGAAGGTATTTAACTAATATATGAACAGACTATTCTATCTTATAAAAGCATCTACATGGATTGAAAAATCAGTAAAGTTAAATGTTCAAACTAAGTTTTAAAAACCCTCCACGGTGGCCCAACCCACATCTGTCCTGGACTTGTTCGGTTTTCGTGCAACGAGCCAGCTGAGTCTTGGCCCATGTTTTATGTTGGCAAGGCCTCCTGAGCCCGCATCAAGCTTGTCCAGCCCAGTTGGCATGCCTATACATGTCATTAGAAATTCAAAACAGAGTGAAAATCATTTTGGTGCATCAACAGTTGAAAATCGGATCTAGACATATCATTAGAATTTTAAAATAATAAAATCGCTCCAGAAATTTAATTTCTATCCATAAGTTTATAGTTTCATTTCCCATTTGTATTTTTATATCACTTTAATTTTAATTTTAATTTTATTTAGCAGTGGCATAATCGTAACACCCGAGAGTATATATGAAAATAAGTATATAGGTTATGTTTGTATGTGTGTAGAAAAGTTCATCCATATTCATAAATATATAAAATAAATAAATGAATAGAATAATAATAACATAAAATAAATAAATAAATTTTTAGTCAAGTAATAGATATATATATATATATATATATGCATACACATAGGAAAATCTCTATCAGTAGTAACTAACAAATAGGAAATTAGTAAATAAATAATAAAATAAATTAAACACTAATTAAATGTCAAAAGCTAGCACAACATCTTGTTAACATTTGGCAAATTTTTCCATTCAATTTAGGATATAAAAAAACATCTAAATTAATAGATATAAGCGGTAAATTTCGTGATTCATATGTTGGATAATGGAAACAAGTTTGGAGCAAAATGATTGTATTTTGAGAGAAAATTTGCAAAATTCGATCCAAACTCTCCCAAAACTCTAACAAAAAATTCTCAACACATTTTGATCATCCAGAAAGTTTTAGGAACGTGAGTTATCGTGAATCAAAAACCAAAATTGCCCAGAAAAAAAAAAAAAAATCTCGGATAACACTTGCTGGAAATTTTCCAGAAAATCAGGGGAAAGGTATAGAATGCTCAAATCCTTTTATTTCATACTTTCTGAATGAACGTGTACTTGGTATATGGACAAAATATGTTTATTATGATGTCTAGTATATATAAACGTCGGTCATTTATCCTCTGATGGCCGAAATCATTGTTTCTCTGGTGAAGAAAATACCTTTGAAAACATTTCAAAATACTGAATTAGGGACTAATCGGCTTAGAATTTGAAACACCGATTCACCCGAAAAATTCCAGTCTTGTGTGGTGGCCGAAGCGCAACGACGCGCCGTTAAGGTGGCACATGTTCTCCACGCGCCACATCATTTCTAAAATTTTGTTATGGCCTAAGGTTTTTGCACTTATTTTAGGTCCTGTGTCCAAATTTCAGATTTTTCTTACTAGTATATATAGATTTATTATGAATTTTTAATAAAAAACAAAGTTTCCATCGCATTATTTTTTAATGATATGAGAGTTTAATTGATGGTTACGTTTATGACATTACACACAGTTTTTGGATATAAGTATAAAAGAAAAATTATCCATCAAGTTACCTAGTTTATCAATGATCCGGTTGTCCCTTGGCCCGTAGCTCCTGACACGAGATTCAAAGTCCCAAAAACTCATCGGAAATATCCTTTTACCGATGGCTAAAAATCATTGAATTTATTTTAAAAGAACGTATTCAGGAAAAATCGACTGAAAAACTTTATATACCAAAGTTTATAACTCAACAAGATACGGCTACTGAAAAAAATGGGTTGTGCATGATGGCCGGAGCTTGGCCAGGCGCCGTTTCTTTGGCGTGTGCAATACATGTGTCGTCCGAGTCTTGAAATTCTGATTTACAAAAGTTTTAGGAATAACTTCCTACTTATTTTACAAGTTTCATGATTTTTTTTAAAAAAAAAGATTCTATTATTTAAATTCGAAATAATAACATAAAAATTATGATTTTAATGATTATCTAAGAAATCGGAGAAGGAAAGCAAGCTATACCATAAAATTTCTACCATCTCATTCTTAGATATTGTATCATATTGATATTTCACATTATATTGATCATAATGTACTGCATGATTGATATTACGAAAATGTTATTGATGACCGATCATTTATGAACTACATTAAATAAATGAATGAATGATTATTAATACTCCTAAACAACGATCATAATCTATTGGACAATGTGTCTTGGCCTGAAAAGTGAGTTTTAAGCTTAAATAAAATAATATACCGGACAATGTGTCTTTGTAATTAAGTGCAAGAAATAAAAAAAATTACGTCGCCTGAGAGATTCGAACTCTCGCGGGGAAACCCCATGTACTTAGCAGGCACACGCCTTAACCACTCGGCCAAAGCGACTCTTTGAAATTATATTTAATTATAATATATTTATAATATATACTAGTCATATTAGAAAACTGTATATATATATATTTTATTAACTGTGATTCAGTTATTTATTACCAAAAAGTTAATTTATATTAAACTATGCATGGTAATAAAAAATTCCATTGTTATTCTAGTTCCGAATATTTTGAAATGTCGTCACAATCTTTAAATTTGTTGAGGGGAATAAATGCGTTTATTTGTTTATGGGATGATATATATCGGTTTAATTAGCAATAAAGACGGTTGAATTTTACTAGCGATCCCGATGCGTTAGTTTATTATTATATAAGTTAATTAATTCAGAAATAAACATACTTTATATTTACTATTCTTATTTAAAAGGTCAATCTAATTAGCTACCGTAGTTTGAAATTGGTAAACAAAAAATAAAATATATCCGTTTTTAGAAAAGTAAACGGTTTAAGATCAAATTTAATCACTTTGGTCTCAAATTAGATATCCATTTTTTTAGTCGTTTTGTAATTTTGGAACGATATTGGGCGTTTCTTGTAGTGTGAATTACTAGTTCCATGAGAACAAATATCGCATATATGGTTTTGTTTGCAGAAGATTATGAACAACATATGCAAGGTATGCCGGATCGTCTTAACTTAGAGTAGGTCTCTTGTGAGACGATCTCACAAATCTTTATCTGTGAGACGAGTTAACCATACCGATATTCACAAAAAAAATTAATACTCTTAGCATAAAAAGTAATATTTTTTCATGGATAACCCAAATAAGATATATGTCTCACAAAATACGACATGTGAGATCGTGTCACACAAGATTTTGTCCTTTTGACTTATTATGTCGATGTTCTGGGCAGAGGATTAATTTTCAAAAGGAGTGCCATCTATTCATGATCGAGTGACTCGAGAACTACACTCTCCTATTTTGGAAGGATTAGAGGGATGAAAAACAAAGTATTTGTCATTTGCTGGGAGACAAGTATCGACACAAATATGTTCTGAGTGCAATTCCAGTTTACGCCATGCAAACCACTCCCATTCCTATGTAGTTGTGTTCTAAGATTGAGCAAATCATTAGTAAATTCTTATGGGGAGGAAAGAGTGGCGGACGAGTCATCTTGGTAAGTCGGAACAACGTCATTAAATCTAAAGCAGAAGGTGGCCTGAGGATTAGATCCATTCATGATATGAATATAGCTTTTTTGGCAAAGCTGGTAGAGGATGGTGAAAGAAAAGGATTTTTTATGGGTCCAAGTTCTTGTTGGTGATTGCTTACGACATGAACAAGTTTAGCAATAAGAGGGGCTCTTCCAACATATGGCATAGGGTTGCTAGAGCTGCGACACTCTTGAAGAATGGTTCCAGAAAATAGTAGTCAATGAGATGGACATCTGGGTTGGGAATGAATCGTTTTATGAATACCTGCTCAAGGATATTAGTTTGATAGAGATGCACCATTCCATATCGGAATATTGGAGGATTGGAGAAGGTTGGGATTGGAACAAACTGTCTGGTCTTCTCAATTCGCTCAAATTCAAGACAAACTTGCAGCAGTGATTTTGAGAGAAGATGTTACCTGCTCTGATAACCTTTGTTGGGGAGTTGATAAAATGGGAAATTTCTCAATTCGATCAGCGTATTACTTAGCTATTACAAGTATAGGGGACATGATGGATGGAGACTGGAAGAGGATTTGGCACCTCAAAGTTCAGAACATAAGAAGAGCTTTCTTATAGTTAGTGAAACATAGCAAGATATTATGTAATCAAAAGCGGGTTTGCATTGCTAATGTGAATATTTTCTTCTATATTACATAATCCGTGCATACATGTTTGTATATTATGTCCCATGATGAAAAAGTACATAAAACGTGCAATTATATAAATACACTCTCCATCTAACACGTTAAATTTGTTCATAAAGTCATGCGGTCTATATAGCACAAATAAGGTGCCACTGTCAACGTACACAAAAGCTTAAAATTTAAAAACATGTATGAGTAGGTCTCTTGTGAGAATATCTCACGAATTTTTATCTGTGAGACCGATCAATCCTATCGATATTCACAATAAAAAGTAATAGTCTTAGCATAAAAAATAATATTTTTTCATGGACGACCCAAATAAGAGATTCGTCTCACAAAATACGATCTATGAGACTGTCTCACACAAGTTTTTGCCAACATATATATAAAATCATTCGAATGACATAAATTTATTTAAATTTACGTTTTAATTTATAATGATTTAACCAAAATATTATGAGCTCTCATTCTTTTGTTCTCATGCATTAGCCGCTACTCTGAGGGTATGCAACGTAAATTTATAATTATAAAGAAACAAATATTTGTTGATTAATTACGTACATACATTTGCCTCTCACATTTTATAAAAATTCCACCATTTTCACATGCTTTATCTATCTAGTCTATTCTTCATTTTTTGTCTGCATGCTATACTGCGGTACTAGCATATTTTTGCTAATTTAAAAATTTCAAATTAGTGACACTTCGTAAAATGTTTTTTAGTGCATGCACGACCCTGCAATTTTTTCTAGAAGGTTATGAAGTGAAGGAGAAATTGTAGGCCATAAAAATTTTGACATGATTTTTATCTAAATATAATATATCAAAAAATCAAATACTCAAAATAACCAACATATGTTATCCATAAACACACCAACATAAACAAGTGTCGTTCAGACACAATAACGAACCAAAAATATCATAAAGTTGACAAGTTTCGTAATAATATAATATAATCCTCCAAATATATATATATATATATATATATATATATATATATATATATATATAGATATATATATATATATATATATATATATATATATATATATATATATATATATATATATATATATATATATATATATATATATGACAACATTACGCATTTCCTAGAACTTGATGTCGAACTACATGTATTGTCTGTCATATCCGTCGAACTACCTGTATTGTCTGTTATGTCCAGACACAAAAGAAACTAGGACAATCCCCCTCTCGAAGGACAGAAACCATAGTACGAGATATCAAGAAATCACGATATATGACATAAAATTGTAATAATGTCATGATTGAATAGGTGAAAGATATTAGGATATTAGGAGTCAAATGATCAGTATCAACAATCATACATAATATGTTCAAATACATGAATGAAAAATATGGTTCCGTGGGGTAGTTTTTTTTAAATCAAAAAATGAAATAAAATTTGTGTTGCTTTCATACATTATTCGCCACTCCATTTTTGTTTTTTCATTCTTATGGGTCCAGTGTATATTATTGATTCATTGATCTCATGCATATTTTTTCTGATTTATTCTATAACCATATAAATTTTACGTTTAAACGGAATCATTGCTTATAAATGGTGTGTTTCAACTTCCAATCATTTTTTTTTATTTATGTAGCTGTTCAATTCAATGAATACTTGTGTCCATTCATACATCTAATTATATAGATCACTATCTTAAAAAAAAATTATATATGATAATTAATTTATCCTTAAAACCGCATGGTCAAACGTTTTGGTATATTTAAACTTGAGTGGGTATCATGTGAGACCGTCTCACGGATCCTAATCTGTGAGACGGGTCAACCCTACCCATTATTCACAATAAAAAGTAATATTTTTTCATGGATAACCCAAATAAGAGATCCGTCTCACAAATACAACGCATGAGACCGTCTCACACAAGTTTTTGCCTTTAAACTTAACAAATATAAACTTGCCTTTGTATCGGATTTGATCCATGGAGAATGTTTCCATCGTAAAAAAAAATGATAATTTTTAAAAATAAATATTTATTTCTTTTTTAAAAAAAAGAATTCATTCCTTTTGAAAAGTAAGTATATATTATTCCCCTCCAAAAAAAATTTAAAAAAAAAAAAAATTAGTCCCATGTCAATGTCTGGGAAACTTCGTGACAACCAGTATTGTCATTCTCCGAAACAAAATTTTATTTATCCGTAATAATTTATGATAATATTTGTCGCGTGCAAGAGACGTGATCATAATTTAAAATATTAATTATTGGGATATCTGAATATTAATTAATTAATTAATTAATCATTGACGATCACGTGTGAAGTTTTTATATTTATGAATATATCCGACTCCTAAAATTCCAGGAAACACTTGTTCCAAAATCCAAGTCAAAGAGGTCGCCAGATTCTTGCAACCCACCCTCTCTTTCCCACCTATAAATTCCCTCACATTATCATATCGTCCCCATAAATTCAAATAAAAAATCATACAAATTATTCAAAGTAACTTTAATTCAATAATAATGGAGTTGGAGATAGGCAGCATATTGCTGAAGGTGGCGCTGTTCATTCTTGTTCAAGCTCTTGTTTATTTGATTCTAACTCAGTCTTCCAATGTTTTCTCCAAGACCCAGAGAATACACAGCTTCAATCCCGCTCGTTCTCTCAGCATCCGCCGCTGGGCCGCCTCTCTCGCGGATATTCCCGCCGGCAGCGAGTCGTCCCCGTCCACAGGGGGTGATTCATTGACCGGAAATGAGAAGCTTAAAGATATATGATTCGTATAGTGGCCGAGTGTGAATATTCTCACTTTTTTATTTTTAGAAAAAAAAAAAGATTATGAATCATGTATTAAGTCATTATATTATTTTGGATATTGTATTGGTTTCCTCCTTTTAATTTTGTTTCTTTGCTATTTTTTTTAATATTTTTAATATACATAATGTTGAAAATGATTTGTACAATTAGGCATAGTTTGATACACAAAATAGGATAATCATGTGATATATAATATAAAGATAAGTTAATGATAAATAAGATGTAGGATATTATATTTAATGTTTTGTATGATTTTAATAAGAATGATTAAATTTATATATTAGATTGTAATGACAAAATTAACCTTATCATAATAAATTTTATAATTTCAAAGTTGTTGCTTGAGTTCATATTTTTTATTTGTTCATGTGTCGATAGTGCTTGCATGATTTATTTATTTTTATCTGATTTTATATATTATATAATATGATAATTGAGCCTTGATTTTGTGAGTCAAATCAAATATCAATTTTTAAGGTTAATCGGATGATACTAATAATTTTATTGAGATTTATAAAAATTATTTATGTAATTATCTCGAATTAATTTATATAATTATCATATTATATAGTATATAAAAATAAATAAAAATATTTATTTGATTTTAATTTCTATCTGCTAGCATAGATTATAAAAATCATTTATAAATTGAGAGTAATTAATTCATTTATATTGTATTTTATCATTACATTAAAATTATCACACCTAATAGAACGGATATTTTATCCTTCTAAAAAATTATTTATAAGGGTCCATGATATTATCATGAGCTTTTTAAAAAGGTATCAAATATGGGATAAGGAGGATTATTTATCAATCTCTGTCTTATCCCATGTACCAAATTATGCTTAAGGTATAATAAAAAGATGGCCAACAGCCATCAATATAATTTATTTATTTATTTTTTGATATCTTATTCATTCTTGATATTCTTTTGTGTTAGCAATATTATTTTGAACATAGATGGATGATAGATATTGTTTTTCTTAAATCGCAAGTGTTTAAAATGTTATTTATTTACGTTATTTTAAAAAAAAAATTATAAAGTGATAATGTTCAAGATAATTTGTTGAAACTGTTAAGAAAAAGAGTAGGTCTCTTGTGAGACGGTCTCACGAAATTTATATGTAAGACGATTCAACTCTATCGAAATTCACAATAAAAAGTAATACTCTTAGCATAAAAAGTAATATTTTTTATGGATGACCCAAAAAGATATTCGTCTCACAAAATACGACTCGTGAAACCGTTTCACATAAGTTTTTACCAAGAAAAATAAAATCATTGTAATGTGAATTTCTAAATTGTATCTAAAATAATAAAATTAACAAGCCCAAATCAATTATTGTCCTTTATTTATTATTATTTTTTTGTCATTTTACTTTCTGGCGAACTCATTATTTTTTTCGAAAATCTACGATCTTATCTTTTTTTTTTTTGGCACGTTATCAATGCAAAAGTGCACATATTGTCTCTATCAGTACCATTTGTTGACATTATTGTAGGTGTCTTTCTAAAGATCACGTACGTAATAATTTTGCAACTTGTCGACTTACCATTTGCTCATTAGGTAACTGACAGATAGCAATATGCTTGCTAATTAAAGGTAACCATTTGTGTTTAAACTTCTTAAGCTGAAAACGGACAATATTAGTAGTGGTTTACATCCTACATGAAAATATTGATATATTTTATTTTATAAAAAAATCTAATCCATTTATTCACTTTTTATATAAAATTTCATAAGATTTGATTTTTTTTCCTGAATCAGACAAAAACTTATGTGAGACGGTCTCATGGATCATATTTTATGAGACATATATCTTATTTGGGTCATCCATAAAAAATATTTTTTATGTTAAGAGTATTAATTTTTATTTGAATATGAATAGAATTGACCCGCGATACAGCTAAAGATTTGTGAGATCATACATACTCTTAGAATCAATTGAATACTTAATTTAATTTTTGTGGTGATTTTAAACTTATAAAAATCGATATTCTATCAATGATTAAAGAAAGAGAATAATTTGTAAATTTTGTAAAAATTATACCAAATGACAGAATAATAATTACTCGATTTTCATGTGACTCAATAATAGTGATACAAATGCTACTTTCAATCAATTGGGAACTAATTAATATAAGGTTCTCAATTTTAATTAAATAATAAGATATTATACGGACACGAGGAAATATACTAAACGATAAAAAAAATATGTACCATATATTATATAAATTCTACGATATAAATTATCTAATTTATCCCTTTCAATTACTTTATCGTAATTTGTTTAGTGGTCCAGACTATATATAAAAGGATTTTGAAAATATAAACTGATTATTTTAAAACTACATATAATTTGGTTCATATTGGAAATTTGCTATTAACTTATTTTATTGATATCATTTTTTTATATATAATCTAATATTCACCCACGTTTGTTTCCTACTGACAATGGGAATTTATTTTGTAATTTAAATTTTTCTCTAGAATTTAGATAAAAATATTACTGGGAAAATATATATATTTTAAAAAATAAAAATTTTATTTTTATTAAACATTTCAAAGGGCCTCGCCTGAACGCCGGGTCCTCAAAATGTTTTATTGGGCCTAGGTTTGAAACGCGGATCGACTCCTTTTGAATTATTTAAAATAATGATATTTTTAAAATTAACAACAGCGAATAATTAATTGAATAGTGTGAAAAAATTAAAATAATTAATATGTAGAAAGTTAAAGCGTTTAAAATATAATAATTAAATATAATCATCAAAATAAACGGGTCACACGTGAGGATTAAATATTAAAATTAACCATGAAGTGTATGAAAACGTGATGGGAGATCAGGATAATGTGAAAAACTAAAAAATAAATAATAGATCATAACTTATTTAGGGATATAATATTCTGACTTGTTGTATCATTAAAGTACCGTAGTTTGGTTCGTAGTATGAGACAAATAGGATATAAATAAAATATATAAAAATGATAGTTGATATAATAATTGATTGATTGAGATAAATGATTGATGATTTGATTGATGTAAGATAAATGATTGGTAGATGGATAAATAATATGTTGCATCAAACATAAGATAAGTTTGGATAAAAATGTGGATAAATAATAACATGAACCAAACGATACCTACTTATTTATGGTAAAACATAAACGGCGGATTAAATAAATTCACGTCATGTGCAAACGACATGTCATCTTTAAGACATTATCATATTATACATTTAGATATTGTTTGGCTCGCTATATTATTCATCTATATTTTTATCCAATCTAATGTCATGTTTGATGCACCATATTATTTATTCATCTACCAATCATTTATATTACATCAATCATTTTATCAAACATTTATCTTACATCAATCAAATCACTGAATTGAAATTACACCATGAATTGTACGAAAACGTGATAGGAGATCAGGATAATGTGAAAAACTAAAAAACATAAAAAAATTAATGGATTGACAACTACCACACATAAAAATGAAGGAATATAGCGATATTCCAAATTTTACAATATGGTATGTAAATTAATAAAAAAAATCTTAAGACTCACTAGACGAGATGAATTTGAAATTTATAAATATTAATTAGTTTTATTGTTTATAATGAAATAATATATCAATCTTAACTTCATACTTTATTTATTTATACATTAGTAATATAAATTAGAATGAATTTCAAATGACATCATTATTGAATATACTTGAAATTCATTACATTAACATAAAATACTATGTAAACATATAAGAAACAGATTTGAAATTTATGATCCTATTTATCTTAAAAATAAAAATATATTTGAAACCCGTGACAAGATTAATTAAATTGACCGATCAATCGGAGCATGTTGCGCAGAAAAGCAGCCTTCGCTTAGAAGGCTACTTGCTTTTGGCAAGGCGTCATCAATTGGACATCAGCAACAGATCGATCCTTCATCGATCACATTGGTATCTGGTGACATTCAAGAAGCATAGAATTTGGTTTCACAAAAACATTAATAATTGAAGAATATAATATAGTGAATTATTGAGAAGCTTGGTTTCTTAATTTATTGAATGTTTAGAAGTGGAGAGCCATTTCAACTCATCCATGGTTATTATATATTATAATTAAAAATGCATAATATTGTAATCATTTCCCAAATAAAATAAAATTAGTGGATCAACTTGCCCAAATGTTGTGGTACATTTCTTGGTATCAAACCTTATTTTATCCTCCATCTTATGACATGAATATTGTCGAGGAAATTAAACTGATAAACAAACTTAACAATATAGTCGTCGGCTATACAGTGAATAGAACTCTTGTTTTGAAACTGGTGGAGCGCATACGTTCGAGACAGAACATGGTCCATTGTTACTCGACAGTCGTAGAAATTTATACAACCACCGACCACGGTTACCTAGCCCGACCCAAATCCTAATATCCCACCCGGATGGCTAGCACACATAAAACCAGGGGCGTAGCCAAGATTTTAAAATAGAGTGGGCTAGACATTGAAAATATAAATATTATTTAATGTATTTTTAAATTTTTTTTGTTATATTTTGTATAATATGAACTAGATAAATTTTAAAAATCATCTTAAAAATTTAATATATCAAGATACATGATAAATATCATTTATAATAATGAATTTTTAAAATAAATTCAATGTAAAGTAAGTAAAAAAATTAAGACAAAAATTTGTGTGAGACGGTCTCACGGGTCGTATTTGTGAGAAGGATCACTTATTTGAGTCATCTATGAAAAAATATTACTTTTTATGCTAAGAGTATTACTTTTTATTGTGAATATCGGTGGGATTGACTCGTCTCATAGATAAAGAATAACATAAATATATTTATGTAAATATATATTTATAATCAGAATAACACAAATATATATATATAAAATGTAGAATTAAAATGAGTAAATATATAAATTAAGATAACAACATAGATACAGAATAGGGAAAGTTGGTGAAAAATCTCCAATCAAAACATTTCTTTGGGTTCACTCTCTATCCACAAAATTGTGGTACTATGTCATACAAAATGTGGTACACTTCATGTGGAAATGTGGTACTAAAAAAATACCCAGAGACTGAACACAAAAAAAATCGACGGTTGGAGACTGAAGGCCGATTTCCCGTACAGAATAAGCTCAAATGCTATATTATTTAAAACTTATAGAATCCATGTATAAAAATTTTACTCAGTGACTAAAATTTCTAAAATATATAACTATATATATACATTAATCCCGAGACTAGGCTGGGCTAAAGCCCACCCTAGCCCCTAAGGAAGCTACGCCCCTGCATAAAACCAACCATGGTTCATCATGTTGATCGAACTTCACTAGGTCTGACCAGATTATCACGTTTTCGGGTCAGATGAATTCCCATAACTCTTGTTTAATCCATATCGATGTTAAGAGGTTGCATTAGACATGAGGACAAGCGATAATTAGATCTATTTGGATGCTTTCAAGATTTCTCACCTTTTTAAGTGTCACCAAGACATTTCGCATTACTTTTGGACCCTCCAAAAAAAAAAAACAAGAGACAAAAACTAAAGAATAAACCGTGGTTGTTATAAATGTCAACGCGGTAAATATCAAGTGTCAACAAGAAACGTGGAGACAACCACCCCATACTCTTTCAAAAAGCCTAGTTTGAATAAACAAAACAAAACTGAACAATCTAATATTTAAGTCAATGATTAAAATACGAGCAAGTTTAGGTAAATTGCTATGTTCAGGAAGATGACAGCCTTGCTTTCACATTGCTTCTGTACTCGAAAATATCATTGACTTGATAAAAAAAATGGAAAAAAGAAAAGGAAAATATCATTGACTTCTGTGGAACAGACTCTCTAAGGATTTAGGTTCATGAACATGTACAACAAGTCTCCAAGTTCTCGAGAATCACAATATCACGTCGCAAATAAAATAAAACAAGGACGATTAAGAGCGGGGAGAAAGAATGTAGGCTGGCTGTGTGTGTGTGTGTGTGTATATATATATATATACCGTACAGATGATGGAATAATTACTTTAAGAAAATCATTGACAAATTTAACCGGTTCTTCGCAAGTAAACTATACCGCGTGAATCATCAACATGAAGTTTTTTAATGGGTACAACATTTGAAATTGCTTGGTTGATAAGGTATTATAATGATAAAAAAAATTATTTTGTGGTCACCACCATGGATATGTACGGTGATATAAAACTAGACTTGTTAGCCCGTCGAAGAAGAACGTATCTGATCATCATTGCCAAAAGGCAAAACATATTTTTTCCACCCTTATAATGTGCACTTTCCTCATATCCAACTAGGCAACTCAAGTTGTTACAAGTTCTATGGTATAAATACACTCAAAGGTAGGTAATATATCTACTACACACCAGCATCTAGCATATATCCCTTCATCTCCGGCACATAAACAAACTTCACTAACAACCTTGAAGATAACATGAAGTCGCACCCGTGTAGCACAAGTTTAGTACCAGCTAAGTTGGCCTTGCACAATGATTCCCACACAATCTCTAAATTCAAGCCCAAAATACGTATAATTCACATCGTTGCACCGGAAATTATAAAGACAGATGTTCAAAATTTCAGAGAGCTAGTTCAGAGACTTACAGGCAAACCCGAGGAAAGAAAAGAAAGCGAGAAGAAAGTGAATGACTTTCCAACCACAGCATTTCCCTCAAAGATATGTGGAAGAAAGCCAAGAAAGAACATGAAACTAGCAAGTGTACCTGCATTGCAAATGAAACATATAATAAAGGAGAGTGAAGAAATAACTTGGGGTGAGAATCCAAGTGCACTTTTGGGTTTTCTTGGAGACGTAGATGGGTTTATTCATGATGTGAATGGGTTTCCTCTCCTTCCATTCAGGTCTTCTCAAATAAATACATTTGGTGAGATTCCACTTTTCTAGTTGAAAACTCATACCGTCTCTTCAGAGTTACGTAAGATTCTATCTTGAGTTTGTGTGCAGAAAAGGAAAGTTCTATATATTTCATTCATTCATTTTCTACTTCTTTAGAGTAAGAACGGATTATTCTGTTTGTGCTTAGCCGTCAAGCAAACATACCTTGGCTCTTCATTTCTCATGTTGTGAGCTGATGTATTTGGATTTAAACAAAGGTTTTTGGTATTTGGTGTGATCTGATAAAATTTGGAACGGCTTTCTCGTTTTGTGAGTTAACTGGACTGCTAAAAGGACTGAGCAGGTGGCTATCACACGAGGGACCTAGAGGCCACAGATATCCAAATCATTCTTAATCACTAGTACTGAGGATGTTCTATCTGGAAGTCTTAGATGCGGTTGATCCATCAATAATGGAATCGGGTATTTCCCACAGCACATGTTTTCACCACCATGGATGGACCCCAAATGGTCCCAGAGATTGGTTTTGTATGTTTGGTTCAGAACGGTATAGATTTGACCTGTTAACATGTAATGCTAAAAGGTCCAAAGATCATCTTTAGATTGAATAGAAAATCCATGTGATTCATGAAGTTTTTAGCTAATTTGTTTGGCAGCAGTACTAGTCGTGTGTTTATAATTGTATATTAACAAAGAGATGAAGTGTATGCTCGGTTGTGTTTATACAGTTCTCCATACTAGGTAAAAAAAATTCATTCATGTAAAAATAATTTTGCTTCTAAAGTACAATATCACTAACGGAAGCCTATTTTTGTGATTTAGCATTTTGGTCATGTCAACTAGACTTGCACTTGATACAAAAAAAAAAAAGATTTCCACTTGATGTATACATCACCTATATATTCATCTTCCTGTATCATGAACATATTCACCCAACTAATTAAATAAAAGGAAAGTTACCGTCAAAGTCTGCAACTCTCAAAAGTAAGCTCCCATCGAGGCGACCTGGCAGTCTTCCCGCAAAATTACAAGATCAAATAAAATAAATTTTGTTAATAACTAATTAGTGAGGGGAATCTTTTTAGGGTGTACAGTGGACTCTTTAAAATAAAGCATGGTAAGGGATAAATAGAGAAAATCTCACCTAAACCAGGTATCAAATATGGAAAAAACCACAAGAGTTGTACTAAACAAAATACATATATAGACACAATATGATATCGTAATGAAATAGATGTAAACTAACAATCACTGCACTTCGCATAATTTTGATGGCAAAGCCTTCAACACAAGAAGAAACATCTTTTATACCTAGAGCATTTGGGAAAACATAACAAAATGCATTAACACCAAGCCAAAGCAGTTAGTGACTTGTTTCTGGATACAAGGAATTTTATAAGACCTAGATATTAGTGCATTGGTCAACAGATATATCCATCAAGACCATTGTCACAGCATGGTAAGTTCATTTTGAGTACAAAAATTAAAACACCTCCTTCACAAGAGGATCCCATACATTTACAATCTGGGATTCCGAGAAAATTGGTGACTACAGGTGTTCAAAATACAACAAACATGAAGATTAATTTACAGTGGCAACTTTGTGTCACATTCAGCCTAATCAGGCAGAGCCTCAGTATATTACAGAAGTGTGTCCTCATATATAGTATTTTGCTTTGTTTGACTCTCCATTCTTTATACTCCCACTTCCCTTTTGTTTGTTCAACTTATGATCCACTATGTGAAAGAATGATTGCCAGCTACACACAACTTCACTGAAAGCTAGATTTGCTACCTGCAAAACAAGACAACAATTGTCAGTAAAAACATCAGAATGAGCAAAGAAATAATGTGTGTATCAGAGAATCAAGAGAAAAAAAAAGAATCGGAATTGTGGCCCGGCAGAAAGAAGTCGAGAGAAATGACCACACAATAAAATAACAGATTCTTCAGTTGCAGGCCAAGTATGACCCGGAAGACCAGAAGTGCATGAGTTCAAAAACCACTTAACTTCAGTTTTTCATCAATCAGGGGAAATGAAAAAGATTTTCTTTAAGTCCACTCAATGAAAGGAACCGTAAAAAGAAAATTTAGAAGCATTTTCATAATTGCCATTTCAAGGATTTTGTGGCTAGGTGCGCTTATTAAATCCACAAGACTATTATTAGACCTAAAATTTCGCACAAGGAATTCAGACCTTGAGAAAAATCATTCACTTCAATTGAGAGAGAGTGTATTAAAAAATTGTACTTGTTCTTGCAAATAAAACAAGATATGGAAGACCAAGAAATGTGCTCAGTTGAGGTATGTTGAAAAGTAGATATGTGCTAGCGGTTGAAACACGAAACGAACAAAAGACAAATAAGCATGCTGATGAGATTGATAGAAGTAGCAATCATCAGATAGAGACTGCAAAAGAGCCAATGAAAGTGGATATTACATTCATAATGGAGCGTCAAACAACTACTATCAATACACGAGGCAAAAAGGAGACAAAAAGATGCCACAGAAATATACCATATGTTTAGTAAAGTTGAATAAGATGCCATAGTTCAGTCCATAAGTGTAACGCCCCGAAAATTTAAGGTCCACGCAAACCATGTACATGCAAGTATTAAATTCTTTTGTATTTTTAATTAAATGTTTTAATTGCATGAATTATTTATGTGGTGCATTTTGACATGTTTAAAATATATTTTCTGCATGGTTGCATTAAACTGTATTTTTAAAGGATATTCAAGTGACGATCGAGGAACGGAGACCAAGGGCGGAAAAATGTAAAATGTTTTATTAATTAATTAATTTTAATTATTTAATTTAAGGGTGATGGTTTTCTCATATTTTTTGAAATCAAAGAATTTTGAGGTGATTTTATACGCCGGGACTAATTTTTATCGGTGTTGGATTTTCAACTAAAATTCGATCTTTTAAGCAGTCCGGCTACTTAATTCACTAATTATTTTTTTATGAAAATGTTTTTTTAAAGTTTATTCAAAGCTTAGCTTGCACTAGTGGGCTTAATTAGAGTTTAATAGGCCTTAAGCCTAATTAATAAAATGTTTAGCATTTAAAAACAAAAAGAAACCTAGACTAAGCGCACAGAAAATATTCACGACACACTCGTTCTCACGCCGCTAAAATATTTACCAAAAAGCAGAAGCACTCCCTCGGCTGCAACCTCTCGGCCGTGGGGAAATAGCTTGGTTCTTCAAGAGTTTTAAGGGAAACTAGCCTCTCCGTTCTTCGTCGCAATCGGTATTTCGTGCGTTTACGACGCAAAGGCACGCCTAAATCTTCCTTTTCTCATCCATCATATCATATTATTGTTTAAATATTGAATGCATAAAGATCATCAAGAAACTTTCTGAAACTTTCGAGTTTATGCACTTACATGTGGTTAATTCATGATTTTTGGATCTAATAAATTGTTCTTGCATGCAAGGGGCTGCCATGACGTTAGAACATGATCGAGAGAGGTTTTTACACGAATTTAAAGAGTCCTAAACACACTCAAAACGCTGCACCGCAAGCTGTCTTCGGAAACCCGTTTTGCTGTCATGAACTTTAAGGATACGGGTTCCATGATTTAAAAGGAGGGCTGGCGTGGGCTGAGGTTCACGGCTAGCCTAGGGTCAGGTGGTGTCAGGGGGAGAGTCCTAGCCATGCTAGGGCTCGGTCTGGAACGGCAGGGGGGAGTCCTTGCAAGCAAGGACTCCCACCCGAGAAGCTGCATCTTGAGATGCAGACTTCGTGCAGGGAAGGAGCTTCGGTCCAAGGCTCCTGGGCAGGTTTAGGGCGAGTCCTCAGGGTCCTAGTGTAGTGCTCAAGGTGTCGGTTCAGGGGCTGGAGTGTGGGCTTGGTCCATAGGTTCACAAATTAGTCACCACGCAAAAGAAAACTCTCGGCCAGCACATAGGTGTATTGGGGACCTTCGTTTTTGGCTTTGGGCCTGGTATCTCGGTGGGTTGAGGGCCCAAGAGGTTAACTTAGGAGGTTGGGCAAGTTTTGGACCAGCATGGTTCGGGGGTAACTCGTGAAAAATCGAAAGTTGGCTCGGGGTTGAAGTTTAGGTGTCAAATGAGGGGCTTTAATTAAAGAAAAATTGAAAAATGGTTCACGGGGGTCGAGTCCTGGTATATAAAAGCTGAAATAATATAAAAAGACTAAATTTAGAATTTAGGAATTTTATATTAAAGTTTGGTATTTTTCGGGATTTAATCGCCGCACGAAACGCTAATTAACGAGTTAATTGAAACGCCTAGTTTTACGCTTGATAAAATTATGAAAAATTATATTTAAGCTTAAATAATTATTATAAGTCCAAATTTCTAATTTGGGAATTTTATGCTAAGGTTTGGTTTAATTCGAGATTTAAACGCATTAATACGTCACGTTTCAAGATTAAATTAAAAAGTCCTCGATTTAAGCTAAATAAAAATATGAGGAAATTCATGTAAGCTTAAATAACTATTCAGGACATGTTGAAGTCAAGAAATCAAGAAAAAAATCAGAAACGTAAAAATGTCACGATTAGGGGTAAAACGGTCTTTTTACACCCAAAATTAGTAAAGGTCATGGCAGTGCCCTAAATGCTGTTTTTGTGATATTATGTTCATGTTCAAATGTTTATGAAATGTTCATGATTTATTTATGATTTATTTTAAATGTCCATGAAATTTTATGATTAAAATTGACATTTAAAATACATGGTGCACGCTTGGTTTCAAAAGAAAATACATTCATGCATGATTTTATAAGGTGATGAAAACATGAAAATATTGATGAAGGTGAAGTAATTGTGACTACGAGGATTTGAGGTTACGATCAAGAATAGGCCAAGGCTCAGTTGACGATCTTGTGTCGCTGATGTCCCCGCTGCCCAGTACTGTGGTTTCATGTAGATGGTACCATCGTCATGTCATGTCATGTCAGGAATTGAGGATTTGAGGTTACGATCAAGAATAGGCCAAGGCTCAGTTGACGATCTTGTGTCGCTGATGTCCCCGCCGCCCAGTACTGTGGTTTCATGTAGATGGTATCATCGTCATGTCATGTCATGTCACGTCAGGAAATTCACAATTAACGATCTGAATTCAATCAAGAGAAAGATAATGTTATGATCATGAAAAGAATCACGTCATGTTATCACGTCATGTTATTATGTCATGTTATGATTGAGGAAAAGGTAAAGGTTCAGGTTCATGTTATGCATCATGAAAATATTTACGAAAATTTTCATGCTCAAGTTTATGCATTTTCATGAAATGATATTTTAAGTACAAGTATTTTCACTGTTGCATGTGATTTTATATCTGTTACTCGTTACAAAGATTTGGTGTATTGAGTCTTTAGACTCACTAGGTGTGATGGATGCAGGTGAGGTTGAGGGAGGGCTTGACGCATGAGATGACTGGACTGAAGGTGCACACAACCCGAGGACCAGCGCTTCTACTTTTTCCGCACTCACGATCATGATTACGTTTTTACGTTAAAAGATTTTTAAAACCATTTATTTATGCTTTAGAGTGGTTTTGGAGAGGAAAATACGTTTCACGATTATTGCTTTCTAGGTTTGGTAACTCATGCGATTATTTTATTTTATGACGTTTGCAATTGATTTTTAAATGCTAGCTAGCGAATGTTCGAGGTCATGGACAAAAATATTTTATTAAAATATTTTTACAAGGACCGAAATTTAAAAAAAAAAAAAAAATTTCTAGTACATTTTAAACGCAAGAACATGGGACGTTTCAGTTGGTATCAGAGCCTTGGTCCTGTAAAGGGTTGTGCCACCATCAGCACCGGGAAGATCAGTCGTCAAGCCTCAAATTTGTAAGTTTACATGCTTTATATGATTTCATGATATTACCTGCATAAGTACATGGATTAATTGTTTATGTCACATGTTTAATAAGTTTATGAGGATATATGAATTATATGTTTTCGTAACATGTTTATTAGCTCTATGATGATACATGATTTATATGCTTTATAATTTTTATTTGTGTTGCGACATGAAATGGAAAATCATTTGATTTCAACGCATGTTGATTTTGTGGTGGAATTGGACTATGTTGATTTTGGGTTTTAGTATTGATGTTATATTTTTGGGCTATAAGTTAATCGTAAATATTATGAATGCTTTTTGGGACACTTAGATTTTCTAAGAAAATTATTTATGCTTCATGGTTACTAGTCGAATTAATTTTTGGAAATTAGACATAAGGAATAATTATTCGAGGATTGCAACGACTTTGGGGAATAAGAAAATATATAGATTGGGATTTCAAGTTTGATGAAAAGTAAGATTTGTTATAGGAATTGATTTTTGGGTAAATAAGTTTAAAATTTTTGAAATTATGTTATGGGAATCATGTAGAAGGAAATTAAGAATGCCAAAAACTTATGGATTAATCGTTGGATTTTGAAATTAAGAACCAATTAGGATAATTTTTGAGGAAATTAAGAATTTATTATGCAATTTTGAGGAATTTGATGATTAGTTTAGCAATAAGTGCGAATTGAATGGGTTAAATGATAAGAATTTTGAGGATTTAGACTTTTAAGAATATTCAGAACCTTGGGATATCTTGGTTTTAGTATTATAAGAAATTTTAATCAAAGATTTTTAAGGATGAATCGATATTAAGCTAGAAAATCTAAGCGTTAGTGGATGTGTTTGAGATTTTAAGATTTAAATTTAATTGGTTGATGAATATTTTGGGGTATAAAATAAGAAAATAGTATACGATAAATATGGTCATCCATATTTTAATATTGGGGATTTTATGAAAAAATTAAAATTTGAGGTCAAAATAATAAAGCACTAAGTAATTATGGGTCTTTTTAAGTTACAATTTGCAAATAAGGATTTAGAAGGAAAATTAATTGGGATCAAGAAGACGTAAAGACATTCTAGAAATTAAGCTTATCAGAGTAAGCGCAGCGGAAGCGTGGATTTTTGGGATACTAGAACTAAGTCTAAACTTTGGGTTATTAAGGATAAGAGAATTTCGAGGACGAAATTCAATTTAAGGGGGGAAGATTGTAACGCCCCGAAAATTTAAGGTCCACGCAAACCATGTACATGCAAGTATTAAATTCTTTTGTATTTTTAATTAAATGTTTTAATTGCATGAATTATTTATGTGGTGCATTTTGACATGTTTAAAATATATTTTCTGCATGGTTGCATTAAACTGCATTTTTAAAGGATATTCAAGTGACGATCGAGGAACGGAGACCAAGGGCGGAAAAATGTAAAATGTTTTATTAATTAATTAATTTTAATTATTTAATTTAAGGGTGATGGTTTTCTCATATTTTTTGAAATCAAAGAATTTTGAGGTGATTTTATACGCCGGGACTAATTTTTATCGGTGTTGGATTTTCAACTAAAATTCGATCTTTTAAGCAGTCCGGCTACTTAATTCACTAATTATTTTTTTATGAAAATGTTTTTTTAAAGTTTATTCAAAGCTTAGCTTGCACTAGTGGGCTTAATTAGAGTTTAATAGGCCTTAAGCCTAATTAATAAAATGTTTAGCATTTAAAAACAAAAAGAAACCTAGACTAAGCGCACAGAAAATATTCACGACACACTCGTTCTCACGCCGCTAAAATATTTACCAAAAAGCAGAAGCACTCCCTCGGCTGCAACCTCTCGGCCGTGGGGAAATAGCTTGGTTCTTCAAGAGTTTTAAGGGAAACTAGCCTCTCCGTTCTTCGTCGCAATCGGTATTTCGTGCGTTTACGACGCAAAGGCACGCCTAAATCTTCCTTTTCTCATCCATCATATCATATTATTGTTTAAATATTGAATGCATAAAGATCATCAAGAAACTTTCTGAAACTTTCGAGTTTATGCACTTACATGTGGTTAATTCATGATTTTTGGATCTAATAAATTGTTCTTGCATGCAAGGGGCTGCCATGACGTTAGAACATGATCGAGAGAGGTTTTTACACGAATTTAAAGAGTCCTAAACACACTCAAAACGCTGCACCGCAAGCTGTCTTCGGAAACCCGTTTTGCTGTCATGAACTTTAAGGATACGGGTTCCATGATTTAAAAGGAGGGCTGGCGTGGGCTGAGGTTCACGGCTAGCCTAGGGTCAGGTGGTGTCAGGGGGAGAGTCCTAGCCATGCTAGGGCTCGGTCTGGAACGGCAGGGGGGAGTCCTTGCAAGCAAGGACTCCCACCCGAGAAGCTGCATCTTGAGATGCAGACTTCGTGCAGGGAAGGAGCTTCGGTCCAAGGCTCCTGGGCAGGTTTAGGGCGAGTCCTCAGGGTCCTAGTGTAGTGCTCAAGGTGTCGGTTCAGGGGCTGGAGTGTGGGCTTGGTCCATAGGTTCACAAATTAGTCACCACGCAAAAGAAAACTCTCGGCCAGCACATAGGTGTATTGGGGACCTTCGTTTTTGGCTTTGGGCCTGGTATCTCGGTGGGTTGAGGGCCCAAGAGGTTAACTTAGGAGGTTGGGCAAGTTTTGGACCAGCATGGTTCGGGGGTAACTCGTGAAAAATCGAAAGTTGGCTCGGGGTTGAAGTTTAGGTGTCAAATGAGGGGCTTTAATTAAAGAAAAATTGAAAAATGGTTCACGGAGGTCGAGTCCTGGTATATAAAAGCTGAAATAATATAAAAAGACTAAATTTAGAATTTAGGAATTTTATATTAAAGTTTGGTATTTTTCGGGATTTAATCGCCGCACGAAACGCTAATTAACGAGTTAATTGAAACGCCTAGTTTTACGCTTGATAAAATTATGAAAAATTATATTTAAGCTTAAATAATTATTATAAGTCCAAATTTCTAATTTGGGAATTTTATGCTAAGGTTTGGTTTAATTCGAGATTTAAACGCATTAATACGTCACGTTTCAAGATTAAATTAAAAAGTCCTCGATTTAAGCTAAATAAAAATATGAGGAAATTCATGTAAGCTTAAATAACTATTCAGGACATGTTGAAGTCAAGAAATCAAGAAAAAAATCAGAAACGTAAAAATGTCACGATTAGGGGTAAAACGGTCTTTTTACACCCAAAATTAGTAAAGGTCATGGCAGTGCCCTAAATGCTGTTTTTGTGATATTATGTTCATGTTCAAATGTTTATGAAATGTTCATGATTTATTTATGATTTATTTTAAATGTCCATGAAATTTTATGATTAAAATTGACATTTAAAATACATGGTGCACGCTTGGTTTCAAAAGAAAATACATTCATGCATGATTTTATAAGGTGATGAAAACATGAAAATATTGATGAAGGTGAAGTAATTGTGACTACGAGGATTTGAGGTTACGATCAAGAATAGGCCAAGGCTCAGTTGACGATCTTGTGTCGCTGATGTCCCCGCCGCCCAGTACTGTGGTTTCATGTAGATGGTACCATCGTCATGTCATGTCATGTCATGTCAGGAATTGAGGATTTGAGGTTACGATCAAGAATAGGCCAAGGCTCAGTTGACGATCTTGTGTCGCTGATGTCCCCGCCGCCCAGTACTGTGGTTTCATGTAGATGGTATCATCGTCATGTCATGTCATGTCACGTCAGGAAATTCACAATTAACGATCTGAATTCAATCAAGAGAAAGATAATGTTATGATCATGAAAAGAATCACGTCATGTTATCACGTCATGTTATTATGTCATGTTATGATTGAGGAAAAGGTAAAGGTTCAGGTTCATGTTATGCATCATGAAAATATTTACGAAAATTTTCATGCTCAAGTTTATGCATTTTCATGAAATGATATTTTAAGTACAAGTATTTTCACTGTTGCATGTGATTTTATATCTGTTACTCGTTACAAAGATTTGGTGTATTGAGTCTTTAGACTCACTAGGTGTGATGGATGCAGGTGAGGTTGAGGGAGGGCTTGACGCATGAGATGACTGGACTGAAGGTGCACACAACCCGAGGACCAGCGCTTCTACTTTTTCCGCACTCACGATCATGATTACGTTTTTACGTTAAAAGATTTTTAAAACCATTTATTTATGCTTTAGAGTGGTTTTGGAGAGGAAAATACGTTTCACGATTATTGCTTTCTAGGTTTGGTAACTCATGCGATTATTTTATTTTATGACGTTTGCAATTGATTTTTAAATGCTAGCTAGCGAATGTTCGAGGTCATGGACAAAAATATTTTATTAAAATATTTTTACAAGGACCGAAATTTAAAAAAAAAAAAAAAATTTCTAGTACATTTTAAACGCAAGAACATGGGACGTTTCAATAAGTATTCTAGTGCATGTGCCTGGTCTATGTAGTTGTCCAGTGGAGTATTTGTGCTGGCCTTACTTAAATGGATAACACGACCAAAATTTTGACAATCAACCAATTCTTGCAAGACCGTAACAGATACGGCCTACATGTACTGGGATAATATTAACAACATTTCATTAACTATAAATTTAATAGGTTGGTTGAATCTGGTGGAGCCTTTTCCATAGAAGAAGTACAAGTGTCGCCATCCTTTTCTGTTGAGTGGCACAAGGAAATGCAACTCTAAAAGCTCCAAGTAAAATAACTCAGTACAGAAGAAAAGGTACAGAATAATGTAGAAGGGATACCTATCCTTAGCCACCAATATGCGTCATTGGTCTATTTGGCGTCTTCGCAAGGTCGAACATCCCAGCATGAGCCGCTTTCTTCCTCTTGACCTGGTGTTGAAACAAGGTTTAGAAATTAAAAACCACGAAGTACATTAACAAAAATCAATAATGAGAACTGTGGGAAATCAAATAAGAGAGAAAACAAATATTCTGTATTTCCTTACTTTGAATTGATATAATACACGGTATTATATAGGAGATTACAACGAGAAAGAGAAGGAAACTAACTCAATCCTAAATCTGGAAACTACCTAACTAATTCCCTCAATCTCAGGGATTACAAATTAATTCTCCCAATTTACAGATCTATTTACAGCTCAGCGACACCTCGACACTCCCCCTCAAGCTGAGGAATAGATGTCTTCCATTCCCAGCTTGGATACAAGATCATGGAAACTCGAACTATTCAGCCCCTTTATTAGAACATCGGCTAATTGTCTCTCTGATTGAACATAGGACATACACACTAACCCTTCCTCCAGTTTTTCTTTGATGAAATGTCTATCAATTTCAATATGCTTTGTCCTATCATGTTGTATAGGATTATGAGCCATATTAACAGCTGACTTGTTGTCACAGTAGAGCTTCATAGGACCCTCCCATTGGACTCTCAAATCATCCAAAATAATTCTCAGCCAAAGTAATTCGCATAATCCTTGAGCAATAGCCCTGAATTCTGATTCCGCAGATGACCTTGCCACTACATTCTGCTTCTTGCTCCTCCATGTCACTAGGTTACCTCCAAGAAAAGTACAATATCCTGTAGTTGATCTTCTATCCACTAGGGAGCCAGCATAGTCAGCGTCGGTGTAGGCTTCCAGAGTAAGAGTGCCATTCCTTTTGAACAAGATTCCTTTCCCCGGATTGCCTTTCAAGTAATGCAGTACCCTGTAAGCAGCCTGAAGATGAGGTTCTCTTGGATCATGCATGAATTGACTGATCATACTTACAGAATATTTTATGTCTGGTCGAGTGTGGGTAAGGTATATGAGTCTGCCAACCAACCTTTGGTACATTCTTTTATCCACAGCTGGTTCTTCTTTAGCTTCTCCCAACTTATAGTTTGGATCTATTGGAGTAGAGATCGGTTTACACCCAGTCTTCCCTGTTTCTGCCAATAAATCAATTACGTACTTTTGTTGAGATATGTAGATTCCCTGTGTTGAATGTGCCACTTCAATACCGAGGAAGTACTTTAATTTCCCCAGTTCCTTTGTTTCAAATTCTTTTACTAGTCTTAGCTTCAATTCATGCTTCTCTTTCTCATCATTTCCAGTCACTATGATGTCGTCCACATAGACTAAAAGAGCAGTCACTCCCCCTCCAGCCGAATGCTTAATGAATAAGGTGTGGTCACCTTGGCTTTGTTTATAGCCAGATTCCTTCATGACTTTTGCAAATCTGCCAAACCATGCTCTAGGAGATTGTTTTAATCCATAAAGGGCCTTTTTCAGCTTGCACACATTGTTACCTGTGTCCCCTTCAAATCCCGGTGGGATGTTCATGTAGATTTCCTCATTTAGGTCACCATGGAGGAATGCATTCTTAACATCATATTGTAGCAGTTGCCAATTGAAGTGAGCAGCCAATGCTAACAGGATTCTCACAGTGTTCATTTTTGCAACTGGAGCAAAGGTTTCCTGATAATCCACCCCATAAGTCTGAGTGTACCCTTTGGCTACTAACCTTGCTTTGTATCTTTCAAGGGATCCATCAGCCTTGTACTTCAATGTAAAAATCCACTTGCAATCAACAATGTTTTTTCCCTTCGGTTTATCAACGATCTCCCATGTATTATTCTTTTCTAATGCACTCATTTCCTCTCTCATAGCATCCCTCCATTCCTTTTTTGACAATGCCTCAGCCATATTGTTAGGGATGGCAATGGTGTTCAAACTCACAATGAATCCTTTTTGGGTTGGTGATAGGCGCTTGAGAGAGACATAGTGAGATAGTGGATAGAGTGGATGTTTAGTACATTCTCTGGTTCCTTTTCTAACAGCAATGGGAAGATCCAGAACAGTTGTTGAATTAGTGGTTTGTTCAACAGGTTGTGTGTGTAAAGGTGGGTCTGATCTTACCGTAATTTCATTTCCAGAATTTGGATTGGATTCTTGGACTTGTGTCAGTTCAGGAACGATCTTTCTCCTTGAATACACCTGAGGAAATCTTGGGAAATTGTGAGTAGGAGATGATACGGGTTCAGTTACAGGATCGGGTGACTCAGATGTGACTGGTTCAGAGGACTCGTGTTCAACAACACGGGTTGGCACATGCGGAAGGTCAAGGGTTTTAAGTGGTTCAAAGGACTCACAAGTACTATCTTCCATCATTGAAATCTCCCCCTGAAGAAAGGACTTGGAAAAAAATGGTTTATTTTCTGTGAAAGTGACATCTGCAGAGATGTAAAATTTTCTGTTAGAGGGGTTGTAACACTTGTATCCCTTTTGAGTGGATGAGTAACCGAGAAAAACACATTTGATGGCTCTGGGGTCTAGTTTCCCTCTATGTTGTTTGTGGACATGAACAAATGCAGTACACCCAAATACCCTAGGTGTGATGCCATTCGAGGTTCTGAAGTGAGGGTAGAAGCTATTAAGGACCTCTATGGGGCTTTTGTTTTCTAACACACGGGAGGGAAGTCTATTTATCATATATGTGGCAGTAAGAACGGCTTCTCCCCAATAGGACTTAGGAACATTCCCTTGAAACAGTAAGGCTCGGGTGCTGTTGAGTAAATGGCCATTCTTTCTTTCAGCTACCCCTTTTTGTTGGGGTGTGTCCACACATGATGAATCATGGATAATTCCTTGAGATTGGAAGTAAGGGGATAGAGTCTGATTGAAGTAGTCTCTAGCATTGTCTGTCCTAAAGCTTTTTATTTTGACCCCAAATTAATTTGAACCATTGAATGGAAATTAGGTATAACAGTGCTAACATCAGATTTTTGTTTAAGAAGAAAGAGCCATGTAACTCGGGTGCAATCATCAATTAAGGACACAAACCACCGAGCCCCGGAAACATTAGGTATAGTGGAAGGACCCCATATGTCACTATGAATCAAATGAAAAGGATGAGAACTTCTTTTATTGCTAATAGGAAAAGATACACGGGTATGTTTTGCCAATTCACAAATGTCACACTGAAACTCAGAAATATCTAATCCTTGGAATAAATGAGGAAACATTATGTTTAGAACCCTAAAAGAGGGATGACCAAGACGTAGGTGATATAGCCAAATGACATCTTTGTTTGAGGAACTAAGGAAAGATGAAGACAAATTGCTCCTGGGTTTCTGGGATGGTTCAAGGTGGTAAAGACCGTTCCTTTCCTTAGCAAGTCCAATCCTCCTCCCCGAGTCTTGGTCCTGAAAAACACAATAAGAAGAGCAAAAAACAGCATAGCATTTGAGATCATGAGTCAACTTTTGAATAGACACAAGGCTTGTTGACAGTTTGGGTACATGGAGAACGTTTTTAAGGATAAGGCTAGGTGTGATATATATATCTCCAATCCCTGCAACAGTAGCTAAAGAGCCATTGGCCACAACAATTTTTCTATTACTTGGACATGGGGTATAGGAATGGAAGAGTTGAGATGTGGGGGTCATATGGTCTGTAGCACCGGAGTCTATGATCCAAGAGTTGGGATAGAATTTGTCTAAGACATTCATGCAAACAGGTTTACCTGAAAGAGCCATTGAACATGCTCCAGAAGGCTTCTCAAGAGATCCCATTAAGCTTCTCAGCTTCTCAATTTCTTCGCTGCTGAACCCCCCCATTGCTGAATTTTCCTCAATATTGGGCTGCTCTGCCATATGTGCCTGAGGCCTTTGTTGCCCCCCACGGTTGCCCCATTCTCGGCTCGGAGGTTTACCATTCAGCTTCCAACACGTCTCCCTTGTATGCCTCGGTTTCTTGCAAAAAGTACACCAAAGATTGTCTTTGTTCCCTTGGTTATCTCTACCCGAGTGTTTAGGCAGATCATTCTTCGACTGCTCCTGATTTGTTTTCGCTGCTAAGGCTGACCCATCCATAGTATGGGGTTCTAGCATGACACTCCTCCGACTTTCTTCTGCTCGGATTAATGAGATTGTCTCTTCTAGAGGCGGTGTATCCTCTTTGCCGAGGATTTGGATTCTAACTTGATCAAATTCAGAATTCAATCCTGCCAAAAAATCATAGATCCTATCCTTCTCAATGAATTTCTTCAATGTGGCCGCATCATCAGGGCATTTCATCTCAATTACCCGATAGTGATCCAATTCCTGCCAAAGATTTTGCAACAGGGTTGCATACTCTGTGACAGATTTGTCTCCCTGCTTGGTGGCTGAGGTTTTTACCTTAATTTCATACACAAGGGCAGCATCACGGGCCTTCGAGTATGTGCGGTTGATATAGTCCCAAATTTCCTTTGCGGTATTCAAGAACATGCAAGTGTCACTGATCGTTGGCTCCATGGAATCCCATAGCCAGGACATAATCATGGAATCCTCCTCATCCCATGCGGCAAAGGTTGGATCCCTTTGTTCTGGTCCGGTTTCAAGTAGGTGATTAAGCCTCCTTTTGCCCTTTAGGTATGTGCGGACAATTTGGGACCATTTGAGATAGTTTTTCCCATTGAATCTGTTGGATGCCCGAATATTCTGCAACTCTCCAATTTTCTGAACAGAATTGGATTCTTCGGACATTGACATGGTGAAGAAGAAATTCACAGCAATGAAGGCTGGAACACATAGAAATGGAAGCCCAGAAAAAACTGGAATATGAAAAGGAAACACACAGCAATGAAGGCTGCTTGAAAACACACAGCAATGAAGGCTGCTTGAAGAATACGAAACCCCAGAAAAAATTCCTAGGGCTCTGATACCACTGTGGGAAATCAGATAAGAGAGAAAACAAATATTCTGTATTTCCTTACTTTGAATTGATATAATACACGGTATTATATAGGAGATTACAAGGAGAAAGAGAAGGAAACTAACTCAATCCTAAATCTGGAAACTACCTAACTAATTCCCTCAATCTCAGGGATTACAAATTAATTCTCCCAATTTACAGATCTATTTACAGCTCAGCGACACCTCGACAAGAACTGTAAAAGAGGACATGGCCACAAAAATTCAAACCCCACCACTGCCCTGCTTAAAAATCGCACAAGTCGTTATGGACTAGATATTGGGGTTTAGAGTCTTCGAAACATTATCAAGCCAGCTAGAGTTACATACCGCCGCTCCTATAATTTCCTTCAGTTCATTATCAACAGCACCGTGACGCAAAGGATCCCTCAAGCTGACCTGACAGAAAAAAACTCTCATTCGAATGGTATCTGTAAACTTAACTTTCACAAGAGCATAAATTAAATCTAAAAACAAAGTCTTTCGTCATAATGCTATTTTTTTTACGAAACGTGCGAATGAATCCCAAGCCAACTACTCCTGTGAGTCATTTAGCTAGAGACAATCTACCATACTCCAGATCATTGGTTTCAATGATGATGTAGGAGGAAGAATATTTGACCAATTGTCATGAAGTTTTAACCCAACAGCTTCATTGGATGATCATGAAGGGAAAAAGAAGCCTGTACATACAGCTACTCACAGCATATAAGCATTATCTAAATAGACTAAATTACAAGATAGTGCCATTAACATGTATAAGAATATCTGTATAACAAGTGAGAAGTTATACCTCTGAGGGACCAAAGAGGCAAACTTTAAAGTTCCCATCAGCTAGAAGTCTGAGTCTGTTACAACCAGCACAAAAATGCTCCGTCATTGATGTGATGAAAGAAACCATACCCAAATGACCGTCTATCCTGAAGTTCTTGGCTGTTTCTGTGGGATCATCCTGAATCCTTTGAAGTCCTGTAAATTTTTTAACCTGCTTGGTGATATTGAGCCATTTAAGGAATGCTCAAGGAATTTTAAAAGTTAAAAAAAGGACCTGTGGATTTCCACCTTACCATTATATCCAACATTTCAGAGTAAGGTACGAGTTTCTTCACATTCCATACATTCCCATCAAAAGGCATGAACTCAATGAACCGCACATTGATTGGCTTCTCACGTGTCAGTTCAACAAAATCACAAATTTCATCGTCATTGAATCCTCGCATAACAACACAGTTTACCTGAAATACAATATACATAAAGATATGGACATGGATAGTGTGGCTGAAGATATTGAAAGCAGAAAAGTCCTGACTATTAATGCTAGATACTTGATTTAGCAGCTCGCAAAATTAAAAATGAAGAAACAAAGCCAAAGTAATGATATATCGAGAATGCTATAAAACATACTTTGACAGGATTATATCCTAATTCTATAGCAGCATCAATTGCTTTCATCACTCTATCATGGCCTTTACGTCTAGTCATGAATTCAAACTTTGCAGGAACCAATGTGTCTAAACTTATATTCAGCAAGCTAAGTCCACATTCTCTCAATCTTGGAAGTTTATTTGCCAGGATAAGTCCATTGGTGGTCATTGCCAGAGTTTTTAATCCATTTAGACTTGACAGCTGTAAGCAAATTTCTTCAATGTCCTTTCTGATTGTTGGCTCCCCGCCGGTTAGGCGAATTTTTGTAACCCCAGAACTGACAAACAGATCAGCGAGCCGTATGATTTCATTCTGATACAGAAGTCGAGTGCTAGGAGCAAGTTCTAGACCTTCAGCAGGCATACAGTACTGGCATCGCAAGTTACAGCGTTCTGTCAATGAGATCCTTAAATAAGTATGTAGCCTCCCGAACGAATCAACCAACATATCAGATGCAGGATTATCTTTCTGTACATCTGGGGCTTGTTTTTCACATAGAGTAGCATATAACTTTGGCACAGTATCATTCATACAATCATTTCTCAGACCTCGACCGTTACCGCTTTTATTTAGAATCCGAGAGATAATAGAGTAGCTATCCTGTAAATTGCATTGAATATAATTAATACAATTGGCTGAGAATCAATGATAACAAGGTATAAATACCAACAGAAACATAAGAACTGACGCCATAAAAGTGATATAGATAAATGGGAAAAGGAAATCAAAAAACAGATGTGAATTCTTTTTATTTTTTTATATTACGAAAATGACAGAAATATAATTTTCAATCACCAAATGTAACCTAAAGCTTAGGTGAAAGGCGCAAAGTTAGAGGCACACGCTTTATGAAAGAGGCAGTGTAAATGCAGCATATCTACACATGTAGCAGTGCATAAGAACTAGGAGAATGGGTTGGATAATTAACTTCGACGTTACCAGTAAAGAACCTGTCAATTTAGACTCTTCTCCAACCAATTTTTTTTTAAAAAAATTGCACCAATCACACCAACAAGATTACAGTATTTCAACCATTTATAAATCAAAAATCAAGATCAAATTAATAAATCAATCAAACCCATAAATACAAGGACCATTTACCATCACCACACGAACTCTAAGAAAAAACCCTTTTATCCCGGAATCATAACAAACCAAAAACCAAACAATTTTTCACTTTTGTTCAATTTTTCCGACAACTATAACTACCAAACTGTCAAAATTTGAAATAAAAAGAAAGAATAACCCACGGAGCTGAAAATTCTCAAACCCGAATTCCATTCAGCAATCTTGGAGATGTAGGACCGCATATTGAATGCAAATTATGATCATTCCACTCCTTTTTTGTCCGATAAATGAAAAGGGAATGGGATTAGAATGAAGTATGACAATTGACAACCTCAGCCGACCCCGTCCCCCTACCTGCGTTCAAATAAAAATAGATAATATTGATTTTCACAATATATATGCCTAATTATCATGTTGATATTTTATTTTTATTACAATCACAGTTGGATTTTTGCTCCTATTTTTTCCCAATTAAAAATTACATCATCCATGTTTTTCCCTTTTTAAATTTAATTAACTTTGACCGAGTGTCGACGCTCAAACCGGAATCTCCAGGCCTGGAAAAAAACCAACCCAATCCCATCACATTCTCATCTCGAAAAAATATTGATCCACCCGACTGTCGGCTCATAAAGTCAAACAAAGGGGCCAATCAAAGAAACAAAATTTGATACAAATTGGGGGACCAGTCGAATAATTAAAACAAAAACGTGGGAATATAAATGAGAAGATGCGTATGGAAATTTCCCTGAAATTTAGATAACGCGTTTTTAACGTGTGTTCACACGATCAAAGGGCTCTATAAATAGAGCTCCTCTCTTCATTTGGAAATCATCCCTTCTTCGAGTTTTCTCTCATCTTATAAACATTTGAGTGCTTAGTTTTATAATATTTGTGAGGTGTTTTGTTCTCCTGTATTAAGAGAGCATGTGTTCTCTTTGGAAACACAGTGAGTGAGTTGTACACCACAAAATATTATAGTGGAAATTCTTTTCATCTTGCCCGTGGTTTTTACCCTAATTATTTTTAGGGATTTTCCACGTAAATCTCGGTGTCCAGTTTATTCTTTATTTTCGGGTTTTATTATCTCAAATTCCGCACGTGGGACCAACACCGACTAGAGTGTTCAAGATTTTTTTGGTCCATATCAATGTCGGGAGATGGATCGAAAATATAATATCATGTACCGACCCAAATATTTTAATAATTTTTTGAAAAAATATTACAATATTATTAACACATCAGATTAGAAGATTGTAATTTTAAATATAAAAAAAATATTGAGTCGGAGCTCATATAAAAATTGATTAACGTATTTAAAATGAGTTTGTTCATATACAATGATTTTAGGGCTTAAATTTAAATGATTAACTAATTCATCGAAAAAAACCAATACACAAATATTATCATTCAAATAAAATTATACAAAATTAAAGTGAGTTTATCATCATTTTCTATAATTCAGCCTAATCTTAGAACAATGAAATGAACACATTGTTGTTTTCACTCTTATATTTATGGGATATCATCTCCTCTGATGAGATTTTGAACTTTCGAGATATCTTCTTTTTACTCGATGAAATCTCAAATATTCAAGTTTCGATATTTCCGGATATGAGATAGATAGAAAAAAAAGTATCACTTCTCATTGGGACGAGAATTAGGATAGGAGGTTATGGGATGAAGCCCGACCCGATCTCATAGTAGAAACATCGAGTTCAAAACTCAATGATAAAAATCTCCTCTTCAACTAAGATAAATATAATTTGATAATTTTTTGCAAGTCAAAGTTTTCCTCATCAATTATCAAAATATTCCATTAATTATACAATATAATTTTTCATTAAATTACAAAAATTTAGTAGTTTTAGAGATTTACATTTTTATTTATTACAATTTAAATAATATTCCACTCTTGTTGTGATGTACAGATTGAGTTATTTAACCAATACTGTCTTGAGATATTTAAAAATTTGTGTGTGTAGTGGATGATGATTTTGTAAGTAATATGATTAAAAATATGTTTTGGAAGTTGTACACGAGTAATGAAAATATTCATGTTATAGACATATATTTAAATCGAGATATTAAATCTAAATTGACTTGAGATATTTATGATATAGTCATATTTAATTGAAATCGTTAAATTTTGTTTTTGAAACATGCTTTTGTGGTCTCAAAATATTTAATCAATGTTGACTTAACCCTTGACATAATTTTTAAAATATACATATATTTTTATCGATAATATCAATTTTATTTTTGAATAGAATTTTGGACAAGAAAAAGTAATATCGGTATATTTAGAAAGACGTTATGCTTTTATATATACTATTGTCACTTCACGCCCGATGCTTTGCATACATAAATTTTAGTGTTAAATAAATTAATTTTTGTTAATTCGAGATATTATATTACATTTTAAACTTTAAATTTGTTTTTATAATAATTTTACGTTATAGATAATACGATTATTTAATTTAAAGTTAAAAATATAGACAAAGACAAGAAGTATTTATAAGATACAAATTTATTATAATCTTGAATTTAATGACATTTATATTAAACAAAAAATATAATGTTCGTAATTTGAGAAAAATATTATAAACAATCAAGACATAAAAATTATTTATTTTAAATGTCTCAATTTAGTAAGATAATAAAAATATAGATATACAGAATAAAATAGTTTCCAATCTTTATAAACATTTTAATTAAAATAGCTGTTTCATTTTTTTTCCATATTTAATGTTCGTGACTCAGCCAACTACCAGCAGCTCGACCTTAGGCTACGCCGCGCACAAGGCTCCCCCTCATAGGGGAATTTAACTCCCACACTACGCCTTGCGACACTCGATCCCTGCGTAATTTCTGCCAAGATTCCCTGCTGCTGACCAAACTGAGCCTAATGTTCGTATTGATTTGAGTTGAATAGCCGTTGTCCCTCGTAGGTTAGGGTCGGACTTTTTATGAGGCAGGAACGTATCAAGGCCAGGTCCTTGAAGGGTTCAACGTATATATTTGTGAGTTGCTAACTATGAAAAAAAAAAATTGTCACTATCAAATAAAAAGAAGGGTATTTCCATTTTTTCTGTTTTGTATTGATCAACTCGACTCTTTTTTCAGGTTGGTTTAACAATATCAAGAAACTTTGGGACATTTGTTGAGTTTGGAGAAGTTAAGGAGTTAGTCTTTAATAATTTTGATGAAGTTTTGTGTAGAATTTCAAAAAAATTTAAGATGTCATATTATTTGGTAAAACTGAATGATTTATTATCAAATACTTATATTCTATATAAGATTTTGTTAATTATCCTAGTAACTGTTGCATAAGCAGAAACACGATAGTTGAAATTAATAAATACTTATTTCCGATCAATAATATCACAAAATAGATTAAATGAGTCAGCTATGTTGTTGAGTTTTGCCAAAGAAATAATCCGAAAACTGGATTATATAAATTTGATATATATTTTTTCCTCTAAAATAGATAGACGCTTATTATTTATGTAATTATTTCAAATATTTATTGACTTGTTTTTTTATATAATATATTGTTTCCTTTTTATTTAAGTTAAGATTAGAACTTGAACCTAATTCAACCTCAAAAGCTAGCTCAAGGGGGAAGATTGTCCAAGACCATATATACAACTCCCAGGTTATTTATCTAACCGATGTGGGACAACTAACACACCCCTCCTCACGTCCAGGAATGAACAGCTGGAACGTGAAGTTTACAAATAACTCAATTATGGGCAGAACTAGACATGTCAAAACGGGCTGGCGGGGCGGGCCAGCCCGCAACCAGCCATTTCGGCGGGCCTCTAAATTCTAAATGGTCAACCCTAGCCCAACCCATCTTGTGCTGCGGGTTAGACGGGCCGACCTGCTAATTTTTTTAAAGAAAAAAAAAGCTAAACAATATCGCAGTAAACATAGAATAAAAATATATTTCAGTCAAATAGTTTTATAAAATACTTTAAAATATTGAAATAAAAAATTAGGAAAGCATACAACATAATCCATAAAAAGTAAAGTATTTAAACCAAACATGAAGATCGAGACATGGAAGAGAACATAAGGTCGAGGAAAGAGACGGTTGTAAATTTTAAAAAATATTATGTTTTCAACAATACACATAATTAAAAAATATTATGTCTTCAACAATACACATAGTCCACAAAATTTCACTGCAACTCATCGGACTTCAAACGAAACCGCTCTTGGGTTCACAAAAAACTGTTATGCTTAAAAATTATTTTAAGATTCATGAGTAAAATTTACATGAATTTCTTCTCTTTTGTTTTCTTTATGTATATCTGTAAATTTCTCTCTTTTTTTATTTTCTTTATGTTTATTTATTCTAAGAGTAAATTATTAATAAATTTGTTTAAGAGTAAATTATCAATATATTTGTTCTAAGACATGGAGGCAAATGAAACTTATTCTAATTTTTATATAAACTTAAAAATATAAAATTTTATCTTAATTTGGCGGGCCAGCCCGCCCCGTTTGGGCTCGACCCGTCTTGACCCGCAACCCAAACGGGCTCAACCCATTTGGTCCGCCTCCAAACGGGCTGCTATTTTATCAACTCAACACGTTCAATTTTTATAGGGGGAGTACCGGCCCGACGGGCCTAACCCAATTTGAAAAGTCTAGGTAGAACGGGTGACCCAACTATGGACAATCTAACACATAACCATGAACATGAGCTTTGATACTATGTTAAGATTGAAACTTGGACCTAACTCAACCCCAAAAGCTAGCTCAAGGAGGGGAGGACTGTCCGATTCTATTTTTGCAAGTCTCAGGTTATTTATCCAACCGATGTGCGACAACTAACACCACTTACAGATTTCGAAATCTTTATGAAGTTGTGCAACCTGTTCTGTTGGAACTTGGCAAGGCAGGGAGGATTGTTTATATGGAAATAATTGTTGGAAAATAGTTGAAAAAATTTAGTGATTGTGTATTTATTTATTTTTTTAAATAAAGATTTTATATGTGACTCAAAAAATCGAAAAAAAACAGAAAAGAAAGTAATAAGACGTATTTATAAAAAAATAAATGAGAGAAAAATCTCCACTGAAACGACTCTTCTTTCTCATGCCACTGTACAAGTGAATGTGGTTCATCACCCGACATTTTTTTTCTTGGATCTGACATTTGTAGGTGAAAAAGCCTTGGCCAAATGTAGATGCTCATAGTGCCCGTGTCTATTAAGAAACAAATGAGTTCAATGACTCAAGCTCATCTTTTTTTGGGGACCCAAAAATTTTTAAAAAAATTATTATATATAATACTAGTTACTAGATAGCCCAAAACCAAGTATTTATTAAATAGAACTTGCTTAGCATGTTATCTATGTGTATTCCTCAATCTTCCCCAATATTCATCTGCAGACAAGCCTTAATCGACTTCAGTCGTTGCGTCGTCTCTAGGTTTGATTGAAAGATCCGTGAGGAGCTATAAGTCTAGTTTCTTGTATTTGCTTTGTTCGGGCTTCTAATTTTTTATTGTAGTTTTTTACTTTTTTCGGGGCTTTATGTGGTATCTATAATCTAAGCTTTTTGACTGAAATTTTGATGGATGTAATGCTTATCTGGCTTTCAAATGCTCATATTACTTATAAAATCTTGTTAACTATCCTGATCACAGTAGCAAGTACAGAGCGAAGTTTCGCAAAGATAAAGCTCATCAAAATTTTTCTCCGATAAACCATATCACGAGAAAGATTGAATAGATTGGCTATATTATCGATTGAGAAAGAAATTATTGAACAACTTGATTATACAGACTTGATTAGTATTTGTAGCTCTAAAAATGTTAGGCGGGTTGTTTTTAAGTGATTATTTTGGACATGTTTGATATTTTTATCCTTTAGTTTTTATATTGTCTTTGTCGTATTGATTTAATTTGAAAAATTGCCATATAACTAAAAAAAAATATGAACACATATTATGATTCAGAGACCTCTTTTTAAAATTTAAACTCAGGCCTAAATATTGTTAGGATCGGCCCTGCTCATAGTGGAGTGTTGCTGAATCACTATGGTCTAACAAGAAGCAAGGTATAAAAACTATTAACGTCTTCTATGCCGAATACTTTTGTCTTTCCAAAGATGATAAGAAATACGATACCAGCATTGTGGTTTTGTTCAATATTGTAAACAGATACTACACCGCTCTCTTTGGTGTGTCGAGGTCTATTGGCATTTTTGCTCAGGTTTGTCCAATTGTCCTCTTCCTTCTTACAGTCTTCTTCTTTCCAAATTTGTTGTAGTTCTCTGAACTCTTTTTTTTTTCTTGTTTTCGTTCGTTTAGCTAATATGGGACCGTGCTCTTGGATTGGCGCTCGAGAGGGCAAAGAGTGTCACAATGGAGTGGCTTGAAAGTTACTGCAAGAAAGTAGTTTGAACTTGAAATTTCGAAGACATAGATACGATAATTTTTAACTGTTTTTGGTAATTGAAAAGATGTGGGAAATAGTTAGTAAAAATGAGCTTCTTTTAAACAATGTTCGATTTATTATTTAATCTGGTCCATTTTCAATAGCTGTAAAAGTGAGTTGTAAATAAATCCTCTCATTCACAATCATTAACAAGAAAGATAAATGATCTCATAATTATTTATAAGATTATGTAACCAAGTTACTATCTCATCCAATTAATCAATTAACCCACAAAACCACATTATTGTCAATTAAAAAGCTTTTTTAGAACAAAATCAAGGAGTGCCACGTAGTTTTCCATAGCTACATGTCAAAAGCTCAAATTTAACGACACATATATGAGATCCATTAATTTTTTTTAAAATAGAGAATCTTGTTAATCAAAACCACGTGTGACACTGCCCACATGAAGCATCGGCTTGAATGGTTTCCCCGGTGGAAATTATCCGCACAATAATAACTCAATAAAAGTCACTCTACCCTTTCCCCATCGGCCTTTTTTTTGTGACATTTTTCTGGAAGAGAACAAGTTTATGGCCTCTCTGTATTTTCCTGCACCAGCGTCTTACTCTGTCCCGACCCTCCGTCGTCTCTCCGCCGGAACTCTGGCGGCGCCGTACGTTGACGGCTTCTTTACATCTGTAGCCCTTGTGAAAAAAAGGTACATTTGTCACCGTTGGCCCTCAAATTAGCTTGATTCAGCCTGTTAAGTTACCTGAATTTTGCTTCAGGGCTTCTGGGTTTGGTGATTCGAGCTTATTTTGTGGTTTTTATTTCCAATTTACTGCTGGTGTTCGAAGTTATCGGAGTTTGAATTTCAGTGGTTGTTTGGAACTGATTTAATGATGTGGTGAATTAATCAAGTCTTGAATGCGGTTAAATCGTAGTGTACTTGGAGTGTCAAAACTTCAACTTTTAATATGACATTAGTTTTGAATATTTGCATTTGAGGCGAATGTTCTTGCTGATCCAACTCTACTTCCAGTCTTTCAAGAGTTTGATCGATTGTGGTTATTTGTATATCCATTATTTTGAATTTGGAGTCTTGCCGTGGCTGATTCATGTTGTTTGCGGTTTCATTGCGTTTCACCACCTTATATCATTGGATGGTTTGCTAACTATACATCAGTGGTATTACTGCACTAAAAAGATAAACCAGCAATATAAACTAGATTACTGGAGGGAAGTTATTGCTGTAGCCAGTTATCAAGCATCTTTCACCTACAACCTTAATAGTGGTGGTTCTAATCATCTTAATTGAGTTTGGGGAATAAAAGTAACTCCTACTTTAAAAAGGAAAAAAGGAAATTTGCAATGAAAAAATTGGTTTCAAGGGACATTGTGGAGGGAACTCTGTTTACAGAACTGTGGAAGGATGTTATCATAGAATTTGGAGTTGTTTAAAGATTTGCGAGCAGTTGTGTACTATAGAAAAAATAAGGAGTATAATTTTTTCTATAAGATGTCATTTTCCTATGATTTGGATGAGAATAATTCTCTACCAATATCTATGAAAACATTTTGTGGTCTTTGTATATGTGTGCATATTGCGTACATGACTTTACTCCAAAAACAAAATTTTGCTATTTTGGCTTTGCCTTTACAACATATAATGTCATTTCTTTCAGAAGTGATATCAAATTGAAGATTGTCTCTTCCATCCACGACCTATGTGGGGATAAAAGATAAAAGCGTTTGAAGTTTATCTAAAAATGTAACTTTTGAGCCCAGTTCCTATGTTTTCAATCACTTGTGAATTACGCAAGAACCTTTCTTGGCTTCGCCTAAAGCCAAATGCTGGTTTTGTTCCTCAACCAAGGGCACGCCGTCATCTTTCTTCGTAAATGTCATCTTTTGGAATCCAACCACACTTCAACTAGGTCAGAAATACAGAATATTACAGATAGTAATTAAGAACAGCTATTTATGGTTTGTTACATGTGGATAGGTTGGTGTCTATCCCATCAAGAGTATCAAATATCATCAAAGTTGGACTGACCATTAACTGAACATTTTATTAAGAGGAAGACATCAAAAAACATCGCTAAGCCTCATTATTATTGATCTCATTGTGGTGCTGAGAGCTTGTTAGTTGACATTGTTTCTCCTACTCAGGTTCAAGAATGAAGCAAGAATTAAAGCAAAAGAGAGGTGGTGTACTATATTTGCCTCAAACACTAATCCACCAGAGGAATCAAACATCGCAAAAACCAGTGACACTGCCCGAGGGCCTCCATTCCTCACTATTTTGGCAGGTTTTGTAGTGTTACTTGGCATATTATGGATCCTTGGATCCATTGTTATGTGGCTTTTTGGCTTCTTAGTCCGTCCACCTCATTGAAATGAGGTTGTTCTTTCACTCGTATTTGTACTTAATACCGTAAACAGCGTTTGGTTTGTTGGGTGATTGTTGGATTATCAAATAATCATCCTAAGGCCTACACTGGAGAAGCAATTTCTTCATTAGTGATCACACTTGGGTGTTACATACCAAACACCTTCCAGTTGGGAGAATGTGAAGTTAACAGATTAAAATGTGGAATAGGGATGGTTATTAGGCCGAAAATTAAAGAAAAAATGGCGTAAACGAGCTTAAACGCCTAATTTAGTCCCATCGTTGATTAATTAATGGAGCTACCAAGAGGGACCAAAACTGTCCATTTCAAAAACATCAAGGGCCAAGAGCGCTCCGGTGGAAACATGAATAGCAAAAACATTTTAATGGCAAATATTAAGGACAAGGAAAAGTGATGATACCCGTTCAATTATTTCTCACCATCACTTCGATGTTTTTCATGTTATGCTATCACATGCGCGTACTTTAAATTATTTATATTATTCAGTATTAAATTCTCGATTATTATAGATGTATTTTTTAAAAAATATAATAATGAGTTTACTAATACAGAGCATGGAGGGGGGACAAATTATTTTATTTTGTTGGAAAATGTCACGTCTTCTCTCATCAAAATAAAATATTAAAAATAAATAAATTAGAAAACTTGATAAGATCACATTTGGAAATTGGCTTCAACCCTTGAAAGTTTAACTAAAAATTATGACTAACAAATTTTAATTTATTCATGGATCAGTGAATTGGAACCTTCTGGATCAGCAAAATATAGTCTAATTTTTTTAAAAAAAACTATTTTATAATTTTATTTTTATTTAAAAATATAGCGAACAATAATGAAGGAAATTACAAATTTTACATATTAATTTTTTTTAAGAATTAGAAATTTAAAATGGAGAAGATGATGAAATATGGGGCCACCACCATTTCTAAATTCTGATTGCACTTAAAGTCGCGTTTTGGGCACATTCATAAGAACACGCGTACAGTCTCGCTCGCAGCTCACCGTCGACTTTCTTGTTTAACCTTGGCCGCTGCGCTTGTTTTCTCATTTCACTCTCGCAGTCTCTCCCGAATAATCCATAATTCCGCTGTTTTATTCTCTTTAAACACATGAATTGGGAATCCCGCTTATCAAATCAATAGTGGATGGAAGAAAAATCAAAGGAAAAAGGGACAATGGGGATTCAATACAGATGAAGGGAAAAAATCCAGGTTCTAGCTTTGTCTACTTTTCTCGTGCTAGTTTTATATCCCAAGAAAGGCGTTAGAATATTTAAAATTTTCGTCTTTTTTTCAAGGAATGGGTTTTCTGGACCCTCTATATTTGTTAATCAAAGGTTGATTTTTTAGCCTTTTTATTTATTAGATATTAGATAGAAAAATTCATTGGTTTCTGAGAATCAGTTCTGGAGTAAAATATTTAGTAACTGTGTTTTTGTCCTAGTTCCTGTCTTGGGTTAAAGTCGGTTTTTTTAATCTTGAAGTTCGAGCTTTTGCGTGAGATGGGCGATGAAAATTTGATTGGTGATAATTTGATGGATCTTGATTTGAATCAAGAACCTGTGGACCCACCGGTGGGTTCGGTTGAAAGATTTGGTTTCTTGTTGAATGAGTTGGAAACTGCACATGGTAGGATAGAGCAGAGGATTCGACAGCTCGAGGCTGTCACTGCTCGAGCAAGGCAACGCCAGAGGTGGCGACAAGCTCGAAATAACACGGAAACTGGTCATTCGTCGGGTGAATTAATGGTTGATTTGAATGGTGAGAGACTTGTTCTTGATGGAAGTGGTCTAGAAAGGACGATTGGGAGAGGTGAAGGTTATAAAAGAGATAGTTCTCATTTGGTGGCGAAGGCATTGGAGATGAATTTGGAGGTCAAGAAGGTTGACAAGGAAGGTGGGAGCTTTTACGATTGTAATATATGCCTGGATCTAGCTAAGGAGCCTGTCTTAACTTGTTGTGGTCACTTGTTTTGTTGGGTGTGTTTTTATCAGGTATCATATATTGATTCAACTTCGAAGGAATGCCCAGTTTGTAAGGGAGAGGTATCGGATAGCACGGTAATTCCAATTTATGGAAATGATAGTAGCGAGCATGTATCTGAGTTGGAATCTGGCTTGAAGATACCTCCAAGACCTAGAGCTCGTAGAGTTGAGAGTGTTAGGCAACAACGCCTAACTCGTGGTGTGTCCAATCTTCCTGTTTCGGAAGCATTGAGGCGTATTAGGATTAGTGTTGGTGCTATGGGCGATCAGGCTCACGGGCAAGTTGCTGGTGCGGTTCCCATTATTGACTCAGGTTCTCAGGAGGCGCAAAATGCCGAAGCAACTGGAAGCCGGCGTGAGAGGATCCAGCAAGTTTCAAGAGTATTAACAGAAAGTGCTGCATCTCTTTCTTCCCTTTCATCTGCTTTGAGTAACGCGGAAAGGTTGGTTGAAGACTTGGAGACTGTTATCAACAATCGGTTTCTACGAAGTGATTCACGAATATCATCAATTGCTGTTGGAAATCCATTTACTAGGAATGTTCCTGTGGTGCAGTCTGAACATCATCCTCCGGATTCAAGTGGAGAGATCAACTCTACTTTACCTGTTCCATCCTCTGAAGTTTCTGGTTCTCTAGTGCACACCATGTTGCGGAGAAGTGGTGATGAGCTTGGTCTGCTGGTGCCCCCATCATCATCATCTTCTCCTTATTTTTCCCGAAGAAGAAGCATTATGGCACGGCTTAACGACCTTGATAGTCGCGATCTGCGCGAGACTAGAAGGAGAAGGTTGAACTGAGGCATTTCAACAGTGATGAAGCTGGTAATTTGGTATTTCCATGTGGACCTTTGTTTGATTACAAGTTCTCTTATGAACCCTTTATTTGTTTCATATCCGCCAATTTGGTGGCTTTTATAGAACATGCTGCACTGGACAAAGTATTACTAGTTTTCTTCAGTCATTTGTTATATATGCCCAGCTTTCGCAACTGGATGAGATGCATTTGAGACACGATGTATTGATCCATCGGATACATAAATTAGTTCAATAAAAACAATTTAAAAGTGAAATAAACTTTAATAAAAATCATTTTGTTTTAGTAAATTTGAAAGTTACATGTAAAAATCATAAATTTCTCAAAAGGCTCTTCTTCACGAGACCAAAGAGACTCAAAAAAAATCCATCAAGGGTTTTATGTGCATGATGTTTCGTCTCCTTTTTTTTTTTCCTAATGTCACATCATAATTGTGCACAATTTTTTTATTTGGAAGTAGCTTATGCCCTCTGGAATTCTTATGGAACTAAATTTTAAATCCTATTTTATAATTAAAATTATAATTGTTTTGAGATGTTTACATTCAATTTTTAAAAATTGATCAGATTGACAAACAACTAATGCAATTTGAAATTAGAATTGGGTGAAGTTGAATATATAATAATAGCATATCAAGTCATACACGCATAGAAAATTCAATCTAACAACTTACTCAAGGCAAAAACTTGTGTGAGACGAGCTCACGAGTCATATTTTGTGAGACAGATATCTTATTTGGATCATCCATGAAAAAGTATTACTTTTTATGTCAGGAGTATTACTTTTATTGTGAATATCAGTAGGGTTGATGTTGCGTGTTTTCTTGATTGCTCGCAAGCGCACGATGTCAAGTTATAGTAAAATGAATTTTTGAGTGCAAGTGTCGATCCCACGAGGAGTGTGCATATAAATGTATATCAATTCTTGTAATTAAAATAGTCTCAATTTTATCTAGAAAAATCAATAAAAAGTTGGTTTGCTTTGAATTAAAGAATTGCGAAATTATTAACTAATCGCCGAATTGAGGAAAATATCAAGGAGAGAAAATATCTAGAGAAATGATTTCATTAAGTTTTCACGATAATTATTTTCAGTTAAATTTATATTCATGAATTCTAATTATTTAATAGCCAAGAACACTTACTTGTTTTATTCCTCATTTTCTAAGTGACGAATAAATTGTATCAATCAAACTTCGATTCTAATATTCCTAATTAAAATATAAGTTACATGGATAAATGCAAACAATGTTCTTACCTAAGCCTCGCTAAATTTATATGCCTTCCGAACACTATAAACATTCAACGATTTGTTTCTAATGATCTATAATCCTAGTCCGCCTCCCGAGTTGTAGAATTAGTCAAACAACACACAATTTATGGCCAGTAAATTACAGTAGAATAAACACAAAAAAACACAATTAAACGAGAAGGAATTCAATCATACAAAAACTGAGTCAAATTATCGCATCCACAAAGCTACATCATCCTCTAGAATTAAAAATTAGTTCATGACGAAATCTAAATAAAAATACCGCATGTTTAAAGAATTAGACATCGCTACACAAGAAATGAAAGGAGTAAAAGATTAGAAAGCAAATCAGAAGTAGCGTCTCTGTCCCCAGAATCGCCGTTCTTCGTCTTCGTGATCAATCTTCAGACTCCAGATCTTCGTCTCGTGCGTGCTCTCGCTCTCTCCTCTCTGTATTTTCTCCCAAAAATGGCCTCCCTTTTCTGAACCCTCGATTTCTTCTTATATCCCCGTCTAGGGCGCGAGTCGAAGCCCATTTAATCTTGTTTCGCCGCCATTAGCGCTGCAGCGCTGAGGAAGTGGCGCCGGTCAATTATGAAGGTTAGCGCCGCGGCGCTTGTTCCTTATCGCCTAAGTGCTTGAATCTTGACTTTTAGGCGCTGCGGTGCTGTGTGGGCAGCGCCTCAGCGCTTATACTTCGGCAATGATGCGCCGCGGTTTCACGCTAAAAAACATCTATAATTGCTCTAAAACATCAACTAATTGTTTATCTCCTGCACGACACAAAACAACAAAAACCACGCGTAATTATGTTCGAAATCAGCATAGATAAAAAAGATTAACATATAAATTAAGTGCAATTCTTGCGCTTATCAGTTGACCTGTCACATGAGACTCATTCATTACTCAAAGACAGCCGCATCGGGGTATTTTATTTTTTAACCTCGGTTAACTATTTTTTTTAAGAAAAGTATATTTCAAATACACTTGAAGATGTAATTTTCTTAAAAAAAAAGTTGACCGAAGTTATTTAACCAATTCTCCATTTTAATAAAACATAATTTGAATGACAATTTTCATTTGAGACTTAATTATCAATATTTATAATTAATAGTTTATATATTAGAGTTTTTATTCTTTAGTGTGTGTTAACCCCAAAGAAGCATAGATTATCCAGTTTGCATGTTTCTAACACTGCAACACATACCTTCAACCGCTGTTAAAAAGACAAACTAATTGGTAAAGAAGAGTGATCGATGGATTCACACCAAACAACGAAAATAATTAAACTAAATTGCATGAGAAATTCGTTACATTTCTTTATAACATTTTCAAACTGCACGAATCGATTTGTGAAGAGAAACTACTATAATATTTTGCCCGTGGTTGACATTCCAATCCTCTGAAGTGCATTCTTTTGGTACATCATTTCCAATCTAACCATCACAATACAAATAAGAAAACACACACCAGCATCCAAAGCACCAGTGTTGTGCAGCAAACAACCAGGTTTCACCTTTCTCACATCTTCAATACGTGAGATGATTGGCAACGCATCGTGAGATTTTATGCAAATATCCAAGGACTGAGGTCAGGTTACTCAATTTGCTGGACCAGAATCATTTTTTAAGGATTGTTCACCCATTGGTTTTTACGAAAGTCGTTCCATATATTGTGCAACAGATGTCAATAGCATCGTCTTGTATCAGAATGCGCAAGCAACCAAAAATCAAAGTTATGTGTCTCAGAAACAACTAAATCGATGACATTTGAAAATTTAGATTTGTATACGTATTTACATGTGTGTATGCTGAGAACCACACATACAGAATTGCATAATCAATGTGATGATAAATTTACCTTTCGATCTCGGAAAATTGCAAAAGTGTCATCCTTATTTCTGTAGAGAAAAAAAAAATAAAACGAACTTTGAGAAATTTAAAAAGAGAAGGAAGAGTGAAAGTGGTCGGAGCTATAACCATTTGAAAGCAAGATGAAGTAAGAATTCACCTTGGGTCTGTGTGGCTGTGCCTATCCAATACTAAAACTGGAGGAAAGACCTACCTAATTAGGCACAGAAAATAACTAATTTAAAATAATCAAGATAAGTGAACCATAAAACAATTGCATGCTTGTCATACTTCAGCCAATTGAACTTTCCAGTAAATAAATTTGTTGAGCATTCTCTTTCATAAACCCGGTGGCTGAAACGGAAATCTCGGAAGAAAATGCAAATATATAGCAACTTTTATATACATATATGTGTTCAATACAATATCTCACGCATGCAAATACTGGGAAGAGATGGCAAATTGAGACAGTGAAAAAATGCAGCCTTATTATAAAGGTGTAAAGCCGAGATTACTGAAGGCTCAAGAGCAATCGAGAAATGCAGCTTATGGAATTGACATATAAAAATGTTTTCTTACTCATACCTCTTTATATTCTGAGAAGGCAGATTTTCAGCCACTATGCCTGTTGAGGTAAAAGCTGATGTCTCACAATGATATGAGGAGTAGCAGAAGGAAAGAATAGACCAAGGAATCAGTGGGGGTGTCACAAGCCATTGGGTTGGTTATGTCAGTTACGCTTCTGTTAGCTTCTGGTATATCGGTTGGCATGGACGGATCCAGGAATAAGAGTTGGGAGGCTTGAACTCAAAATGATAAGCTATATATTATTTAAAAAAATTACATTATAACGTTCAACGAAGTTGTGCCCTACGAAATTTTAAAACATAAAATTCATCAATAATATAATTTACATCAATATGTTTAGCTAAATCTCGTTCAATATAGAACGTCAAACATTGGCTTTGCTGGGGTTTTTTAAAAAATAAAATAAGAAGAAAATTATTAAAATTTTTGGAAAAATAATTTATGAATTACATTAAAAAATGTGATGTTGCTGTTGCTTTGCTGGGCTGGGCTGTGGCTGGGCTGTTCATGGGTGGGGTGAAAATTAGGAGAAGTTGTTCCTGTTGCTGGGTTGAGCTGTTGATGAGTGGACTGAAAATTTAAGAAGTATTAAAAAAAAAGGGGCTGGGCTATAGCTCAGTATAGCCAAGCTATAGATCCGCCTCTGTCGGTTGGTAAAGTCATCGATCTGGCCGTGTTTATAAAAGCGAAGGATCATTGAGCAACCGAGACACAAGAGATATACTGAACTTCTCAACTTGATCAGCAAGAAGACTATTCAGGAAAAGGCAGAAAGGTTATCAAGTTCGAGGTGAAGCCTATGCTCTGTTCGAGATGAAAAGCGATCAAGGAGAATAGTGTTGATTGTGTACTCTTGAATGTTGGTTTCTTATCGCATGCTTTGTAAGAAACTTTCTGGTGATTTGAATAACAAGAGCTGGCCATCTTTCTCCCGTGGACGTAGGTAAGGCCTGACCACGTAATTGTTCTCGTGCCAAATAAAATTATGGGACATCCACCACACAGCATCAATAAATCGGAACATATTTGAAACAAAAAGATCTAAATGATATTTCAAATTAACCACGTATTATCTATAGCTAACTGATAGAGATGTATGTTCTTCGATCATTCTATAACTTTTAATTCATCTTTATTATTATTATTTTTATAATTATGTAAAAAGTCTTTGTCAATGCACTAATTACTAAACCAAATAAAGACTATTTTACACGCGTTGTGATGGACATGGTTTTCCCTTACATTAGTTGGTCCAAGCCAGCCTGGATCATTAATTGGATGTAATCCATGTGTCCGCCTTTTATGTGGAAATAATAAATGGGATGGTTAAGTCAATAACTACACATCTCGATCAGAGATATGATTTAATATTGTTGAAAAACACGAGATATATATTTATTTATGGAGAAAAAAACAGAGTACAATCCACTGGACACATGGAAAGTTGACTGTTTATTTACTCCAATGTTACCAAACTAAGTTTATTCTATTTCAATAACGCATCTTTTTTATTTTTTTAATATAATATATTCAATTAAATATATTAACAAGCAAAATACGTTCTTAGCATAAGCAAAATACGTTTACGTTTTACGTTCTTAGCATAAGCATAAGCGTGTTTTCCTTTGTATATATAAGAGGCATATGGCGGTTACTGAACTTACTTCTTCGAAACTAATTTTCGAATATTGAAAGAAGTCTCATTCTTCCCCAAGTTTCTGATAAAATAAAATAAAAAATATTCAATTAATTGATCAATAAACACTATTCTGAACGAGGAAACTATCTATTTTAACCTTTCCTTTGGACCTGTCGACTACCGACGGGCATGGAATTGGAACTTAGTCTAAAAACAAATCGACAAAATATAGTATTTAAATCAGGAATAAAATTATGTGCATCATGTCCCTTAATATTTTTTTTAAAAAAAACATAAAAGAAATTAAAACAATCAGTCAGGGCATCTTTCAGGTCGCTCTATCTGCGTCTACCCTCATGTGTAATATCATTGAAAAATACTTGTGGTTGAGATAAATAAATATCATTAATGAACCCAATGAATTATTTCTCTCAAATTTAATCTACTAATAAAGAGTGTATAAAATCTAATTTATATAATTCATGTGACTCGACTCCGTTGAGAACCGGCGACGGAAGGGGCAAAGTTTTTAAGGTGCATGATGCTATATAAATTTTTTTTTCCACTTATCAGGATAGTCATTTTTATGTTGTATCTTTCGTTACTCCGACTTTCAATGAGAACAGCAATGTTAATTTTAATTTATAAACTCAAAAAGTATATCAACCTAATTAAAATGTTTGTCTATTACTTGGTGTAATCTTTCTGAGTTTATAAACTGTTTTTTTATTAGTGAATGTTTTTTAAAAAATTGTTCTCCCAGTAAATTTTTCATAAAATAACTGATAATTATTTTTTGATATTTTTAAAATAAAAAAACATGGTCAAACGGATAATAAATCACAAACAAAAAAAAATGAGGAAAAATAAAATTACAATTAATTATTTTTTTTATAAAACAATTGTCCAAACATCTTCTTAATTGTTTTTAACTATAAAAATGATATTATATAATAGTTGTCGTCTTGTCCAAACGAATATTTGAATGGTCTATGTGGGACATTTTTAATAAAATTATTGTTTTTATTTTAAAAAAAGAATTATCAACACTGGTGTCACTCGAAAGGCTCTATTTATAGTGGCATGAACAGAGGAGCTTTGCCACTTCTAAATATAGCTAGCTAGCAATGGCGAATGTGCGGTGCCCTGCAGGGACAATGCTAGCCCTTCTACTCTTTCTCATTTGCTCATCGGTCACTCCCACGGCACTTGGATACGTATACGAACTCTCGAATTTCAGCCGGAGCGGTTTCCCGCCTGGTTTTCTGTTCGGAGCTGCCTCCGCCGCCTACCAGGTACTTAGTATATATACTATAGCCTAGCTATCCATTTTATATATTTTAAATGAGATCGAGATACAGATTTATAAAATCTCAAACTCTTGAAAACTGCACCAAATGTCAATGAGAGAAAACCCGAATGCTACACGACTTTGGATTAATTAACTGTCTACGTATAATAATAGTATGAAGGTGCTGCATTTGAAGATGGAAAGGGACCAAGCATATGGGATAATTTCACCCACAGATATCCAGGTCTAATTTCTCAATGTTTACATTTTTATTTATTTAAAGAAATATTTCTATAAATATATTTCTTTTCTTTATATTATTTAATGGGTAAAATGTGTCAATTAAATCACTTGATGATTTATTTTAAGAACAGATAGATCGATGGTTACCCATGACATACTCATTTGTGTGCGCAAAATAACATGTAAAAAATAATTCGAGACGAATTAAATATATATATATGAATAGCATATTTTTTTTAATTAAAACTTTAATATATGTGTGACCTTTGAATTCAGACCCACAGATTCCACTTCATAATGTCATAAATTACTTTTCAAAAGGATAGTTGTACGTCTTAATTTCTGTCCATGCCTGGTTGTCCATGGATAAGAAATAAATGCATCGTGAGGCATTGGCAATCTTCATAAATGTGACAGGAGGATCGGATAAACCATTATTATAAAGTTTACATTTTTATTAAAACGAAATTATATACATGTTGTAATTTTAATTTTCCCTCTACTTTCAGCAAGAAAAAGAATCCTTGAATAATCATATTGCATGATTCGTAAATAGAATATTATTCTATAAAATCGATTAAGAAACGTTAATCGTGTGACTAATAGTAATAAATTTACATATTTTATCTGATCTTCTTTTTTATGTATATTTAATGTGAAATAATTTGAGTTGGACCAGGTGACAAGCATCTTTGATTTTTCTTACATATTATATATATACACCATGTATTAAAAAGTATGGATTTACCATTGAAAGGATAAAATCAATATTTTGAAAGGGCGATTCGTCTTATTTGTTCGTTAATATCCATGTTTCCATGTGGAGTAACATTTTGACAAATTTACAGAAAAAATATTGGATAGGAGCAACGGAGATGTTGCCATGGATTTTTATCATCGATACAAGGTGATAATTTTTTTTTTAAAAAAAGTGTAAAAATGTTGACTCTATTGACGGAATCTGTCTTTAACAGGGTGATGTGAAAATAATGAAGTACCTGGGACTCGACGTATTTAGAATGTCCATTTCTTGGCCTCGAATACTACCTCGTAAGAGTTATACCAGTTACTAGAGTACCATTTTCGTGATTTATTACGTCATTTCTTTGTTTTTTTTAAAAAAAATTTAATGATTAAATCAAGAAACGAGGGATAAATATTGCTTGAGGAGTTGGATAAAAAGGTAGAATTTCATTAAATTAAGTGTGGTTTTTTATTATTATATGATAGGTGGGAGTTTGAGCGGAGGTGTGAACCAGAAAGGGATTGACTATTACAGGAATGTCTTCAAGGAGCTCATAGCAAATGGTACGCTAAATTCATTTACAAACCCTTAAATTTACCAACCAGCTTTTTCCCTCTTTACTTTTATATTTATTATTATTACTACTACTGTTACGGTTGATTAATTATTGCGCAGGTGTAACTCCATTTGTGACACTATTTCATTGGGATTTGCCTCAAGAACTAGAAGATCAGTACAGGGGCTTTTTAAGTCCTCTAATCGTGTTAGTTATCTTCTTGAATTCTTCATCATTCTTTATTTTTATTCAATACATGCATGAATTTTGAATTAATTTTTTGCAATTCAATAAAACGATCAACTGTTATTGAACCGGCCCCCACCCACATCTTGTTATGTTGTGCCAGAAATGATTATAGAGATTATGTGGAACTTTGCTTCAAGGAGTTTGGTGATCTAGTAAAGTATTGGCTCACAGTGAACGAGCCATTTTCTTTCACGGACGGCGGCTATGACGGCGGATTCATCGGACACCTTGCCCCGTATCGGTGCTCCCCATGGGCAAATTGCCCACAAGGAAATTCAGCAACAGAACCTTATATAGTAGGACATCATCTTCTCCTCTGTCATGCTGAAGCTGTCAAAGTTTACAAGGAGAAATTCCAGGTTATAATACGCTTGATTTATTTGAAAGATTTGTCGTTTTCCAATAATATTTGCGCGTGAGTAAAATTCATTCTTTCATAAACATATTTTTTCAGCCATAGGGACAGGTATTTTGTGAGACGATATTACGTACATATCTTTATTCGTGAGACGGATCAACTCTGTCCATATTAATTTATAATAAAAAATAATATTTTTGACATACAAAATAATAATTTTTTTATAGGTGACATAAATAAAATATCTTTAATTTCTTACAAAATTGATTGTAAGACAAAAGTAATATTTTTATGAAGGAAATAAATAGAATATCGTCTTATGAAATTGATATATGATACTGTCATTAGTCATACAAAAGTTTTTATGTAAAATTAAATATTATTTTGTGATGAATTATGCTCGTCAACTCTTTAATTATTGTACATGCTAAATTATTGGTGGTTATTTGCAATATTTATTCAAAGTCTGTAATAGTATTGTGACAGGCAAGTCAAAAAGGTAAAATAGGGATAGCCTTGGTGACTCATTGGTTCACCCCTTATTCAAATAGCATTGCCGATGTTCGCGCAGCCAAACGAGTAACTGATTTCATCTTCGGATGGTGAGTGATAAAAAAAATTAATCTTTAGTTATACTGAAATTTGTAATGAACGATTATTCTTCATAAATTACAGACTTACCTTCAAGAAATTTGTAAAACTGCAGTTAGCCACACAAAAAACTTATGATAATAATAAAACTTAATTTCATTGTTCGCTAACTAAATCATTATATATAATCGATATATTTATGTAGTATGAAATGGAGCAGAAGGTTTCATTCCGAATTAAATATCGACGGGAAGTTGGTTAACAAAAGTTCCAGAATAAAGCATTTACAAGTATTTGAAGAAATATAAACGAGAGTATGTTTGAACTTTGAAGGGTTTCGATCGAATCCATAAAAGAATAGCTAGATGAATAATAGTTTGAAATATATTTCAACACTCTGTATCATCATGAAATCTTACTGCAGGTTTACAGATCCTGTGGTTCATGGAGATTATCCAAAAGTTATGAGATCCATATTGGGTAATCGATTACCCAATTTCACAGATGAACAAAGAAAATATCTTAAAGGATCTTTTGATTTTCTGGGAGTAAACTATTATACTGGGAATTATGCATCTTATTCTCCTTCCAATGCCATCAATGTCAGCAGCAATACAGATTACATGGCTAAACTTACAAGTACGTATACATACTAACATACATACATATATATATATATATGTATGTATATATATATATATATATATATATATATATATATATATATATATATATAGATTCATTGGTTATAAGATATATAATTAAGTTGTGTTTTTTTGTCTTCTTAATTAATTAATTCTTTTTCAGCTTCAAAAAATGGAGTACCCATCGGTCAACCGGTAGGTTATCATCAAGAATACGATCGAATTCCTCATCTTTTTTGTAAATAAATACAATTTGTTGATTATACAACGTAAATTTATAAATTTCAGACTGGAGTGGGTTCCTTCTTCGTGTACCCAGAAGGACTACGTAAGCTTCTAGTCTACGTGAAGGATAACTACAACAATCCAACAATTTATATTACAGAAAACGGTGGGTTTTTATGTTTTATTATTAATGTAATTTCTATTACCATATGTGTCCGCTCCGTGCACAACAAACTCATATAGCAACTAATTCGTATAAGTCGTCGGGACATTTGCATCACAATATGTATGTATACATACATGTTAAGATGTTTAATTTTCTAATCCTTTTGATGTTATGTTTTAATCAGGGATTGGTGACCAGGACAAGGGTACCATAGAAGAGAGCGTAACAGACCCACAGCGAATTGATTTCTACAATCGTCATCTTAAGGCTGTTCAAGAAGCCATTGGGTAAGCAAACTACTTTTTTTAAAAAAAAATGATTTTAGTGAACAATAAAATAATATTATATAATCACAATTAATTAATTGATTAATATCGTGATTGCAGAGAAGGCGTGAAAGTGAAGGGTTTCTTGGCATGGTCATTCATGGATTGTTACGAGTGGAATTCTGGTTACACCATGAAATTTGGTATTTGTCACGTGGACTTCAAAAATAACCTCACCAGAACCGTAAAAAAATCTGGTATCTGGTTCAAGAATTCCCTCCATAATAAATAAAAACTTATTTTTGATTTGATTTGCTTCTTGAATAAATAATGAGTATTTGGTGGTGTATTCTCTCATTTTTCCAATGCAAGCATTTGTGTTCTCTACTGTCAGCAGCGGCTATAATTTGTTTGTGAACCCTTTGCTTTCTTCGTTAATAAAATAAGTTTGGATCTTGAATTTCAATGGCTTATTTTCTTTTCAGTATATAAAATTAGTTGAGCTTAAAATTTAGATTTATCATGGTTTGCATTTAAAGGCCTGTTAGGATTGTTTCGCATACACGAGCAATGAACGACACAGATCACTCCACATGAGTGATCCTGGGCCCATCTCTCTGAAAAAAAAAATTGATCAGAAAAAATCCGAGCAGTTGGATCGATCTTTGCGGACACTGTCAACAAGAGTGGGGTCGAGTTAACCGGCTTGTTATGTCCACAAACAAAATCGACCAAAATCCAGAATTATGAAAGATTGATTGTCCTTTTCGTGTCAAGTCAAGGGCCTTTCACATGCGGGGTGGCATGTTTAATTTGACGTTGAGTATACGTCACATAAGTACTCTTGAGAAAAATTATTAAAATTATCAAAAAACTTGAAATATATAAAATTAAAACTGAAATTCGTATCGATTTGAAAATTTCCAAATATTTTAAAAAAAAATTGAATACTGTGCACTGCATATGTGTAATATATCATAAAATTTGTCAGCTTCTGTAAATTCAATGAATCGGCATTAACTTGATATATATATATATATTTTATAATGTGGCAGATTATCATAAAATTTTATTTTTCCAATTATAGTGACATTTTTAAACCTAATAATATTTAACAGATAAATTATAAGTTTTGTGTATATACTTGGAAAATTATGTGTGCTCGAATAAAATGCTTAGATGTCGTAATTGATAGTATTTGACATAATAATTAACGTATTTATATGACATGAGAATTGTTACTTGTTTCACATCGGTTGTATAAAATACCTGGGAGTTGTATATATGGTCTTGGACAATCCTCCTCTTTTGAACTAGCTTTTTGGGTTGAGTTAGGTCCAAGTTACAATCTTAATTAACATGATATCAGTGCTCATGTTCCATCGTTACGTGTTGTACTGTCCATAGTTGGGTTACACGTTCTGCCAATAATTGGGTCCTTTGTAAACTTCACGCTCCAGATGTTCATTCCTGGGCGCGAGGGGGTGTGTTAGTTTCCCACATCGGTTGAATAAAATACCTTGGAGTTGAGTTAGGTTCAAATTCCAATCTTAACATGAATCATTCCGTTTATTCTGAAATTACGCACTTCTAGCATTGTACAAGTTCATGCATGTATATAATTTTCCAAATAATACGTATCTCCTTATCCTTCCCTAATGAAAAAATATCCAGATTAAATGTAATACGCTCCATTTCTAATTACAATCATAAATATGATATAAATGTGCTTGAATTTTTTTTAAAAAAAAAATCCATAAAAATAATTGAATCAAAATGAGAACTTCAATGGAAAAGAGAGCTAACCTGAATTATTGTTTTAATATCTAATTGGCAGCCCTAGGATATATTTTCGGTATTAATTCCTTAAAATGTTAGTTAAAGTGGCTAATGTACGTATTATATATTTGGTGATTTTTCGGAAATAAGCATAGTATTTATTTATTTTAATGGAATTAATTTACTTTAATAATTCAATATAATATACCAGAGAAAATGTGAACCCATATGTTTTTTTTGTTAATGACGTGGAAATCTGTAGGTGCAGGGCGCTACTGTTCGGTACGCATTAAGTAAACTTTCTAACTAACACAATAACATGCAAATCACTTTAGTCAGATAAATCACGCTGTACAAATCATGTGTGACAAATTCATCCGAGAAGATATTGATGGAGAGAATTAAACTCCTGACGATTGATCTAACGCTCACCTGTTCCGCCAACTTCACATCTTCTTTAGAGCATGGGCCATATGTTCGGCTTTCGCACTTCGAATTTTAGTAGTTGGGCATTGCGGAAGGCTAGCAAACAATTTTATTTTATTTTTAAAAATTGGCATTTGCAAATTCTGCGATGTGTTTTTCAGATTTTGTATATTTAGTTGACATAAAAACTTATGCAGAAGCTATATTTTAAAAAATTCTATCTTTTTTCTTACGACCTTTTGAATTTTCTTCAAATATCGCACGCCTAAAATACAGAAACTAGATTTTTTAAAAGGAAATCTATATTTTTTTGAAATAAAAAAAAATAAAATAAACATTTATATTAACCATTCTCAAGAAAATTAACCATTTGAACAAAAAAAAAAAAAAAAAAAAACCAACGATGATCGTTGGATCATGATTTTGAAGTAACTCAACCCCATAAACATTACGTCCAAGTTGTTTAGTCGATGGACCATTTAATAACTTTTTAATACAAATCAATATTTAAAAAATAATTAAATAAATATGTGAAACTTCTTCACTTGAATTGTAGTTCCAGTACTCCCTCGTCATCTCCTTTGTTCTCCCTGATCTTCCATTGTTGGAAGGCAAAAATTTGTGTGAGACAGTCTCACGTGTCGTATTTTATGAGACGGATCTCTTACTTGGGTCATCCAAGAAAAAGTATAATAGACCATTCGGAATATGTATAGAATTGATCATTGCATAAGTTGGGTTTCGTCGCAATTATTGAATTAATTAACCCATTAAATCATCCTCCAATTAATGATTAACTATTGAATCGGTTAAGGATTCTTATTTCAACAACTATCTTCCAAAAATATGTTACATCGTACCAAATAGACAGGAGCTATTATTTTATATATTATTAATTAATAAAAATTTAAAACTCAATATATTACATGTCACATAACTAATCCTTCATTTTCTCAAAAAAAATTATTTTTTTAATTCACACCTAGATCACAATATTTGAAATATTCTGCTTTCGACAAGGCCAATAATTTAATCTCGTGATTTGTTAGTAATATTGGTCTATTTGATGAGTTGGTTAGGAATTATATAATATTATACGCTTGAAAGCTAGTATCTTTCTCACTATTTTTAATTATTTTTATTCCATTTCATATATCATCATCCCTCAAAGATTTATAATGATAGATTGATTCAGTATATTTAATTTTTTTAATGACTAATTAACAATAATATTTTCTTATTGAATTTAATTACACGTTACTTTTTTATTAATAAGCTGAGCATAATAATTCTGAGATAGAAGATTGGAGAAGTTGGTGAAAAATCCTCAATCAAAACATTTCTTTGGGTTCACTCCCTACCCACAAAATTGTGGTACTATGTCATACAAAATGTGGTACACTTCATGTGGAAATGTGGTACAGTTCATGTAGAAATGTGGTATTAAAAAAGTACTCAGGGACTGAACACAAAAAAAATCGACGGCTGAGGACTGAAGATCAATTTCTCGTAGAAGATTTGACTGACAATTTTTAATGCAAGTCAGAATTAATTAAAAATAGAATAAACCAATTACTAAAAGCGTGTTGACAAGCAAAGCCAAGTTAATGATTGAGATGTGGTAAGCGCTATTGGTTGAACAAAAGTCGTGTGGTTGGTTTTAGTTGGAGTTTAGGTTAATCGATTAAAGTAGTGAAAATTTGATAATCGAAGAAAATTGACATGAGACAATTGAAATATTTTTTTTTTTAAAAAAATTAAATATATTTGGTATGACTTGAACTCATTATTGTTAGCTGGTATGATAAATTTAAATAGTTTTTCAAATTCTAAACTTTTTGTTGTAGGCGCTTTAAATAAACATAATTGTATATAATTATGGTTATTAATAAATGTAAAAATTAGTCATTATTGTGTGTATATATGTGTAGTGTTAAAAAAAAGGATTAAATGTGAAACATGAAGAAAACGCAACTATTCAACAATAAACGAGACGTAAAAAAATCAATTGTAGGTTGACTGCATTAAGTGTCATTAAATACTTTTTTTTTTCCAAATTTTAAATTAACTTATTCAACATTAAAACCCTTTTACATAACTATTTGGGTTAAAAAAAAAACTGAGATGTTGTGCAATACTCTTAAATTTATTATATATGTGTTTGTGTGTGTGTAATTTAGTCTATTTACTGGTATATGATAATCATAATTTTAATAAAAAATTAAAACATTCTTGTATCGTTTGAAGTCACAATAAATTCTTATAAACTTATAAAACTTGAACTTGGTCGCGACATTCGTCACACTTTACATTTTTTTTTTTTAGAATTTTGTGTATGTGTATTGTATATGCCAAATATTTATTCATGTTATTTTAATATTTATGGATAAATTCGTTATAATTGGATCTAAAACCCAAATATCTCGTTTCAAATCTGGAATTTTATGTAGGATAAACTATAAATTATTGTCGCTTGTGTAATATTTTTTTTACGAAAATAAATTATGTGAAGCCTTATTGGCATTGGATCAAAACAGCACCAGACGGGTTCAAATAGACTGGAAGGTGGCAATTCATTTATTATTTTAGCAATCGTTAATTTCAAATTATAATTTCCAATGAAATATTAATTTGGTGGTTGAGAAAAATTTACCGTCAATATGTGTCCACTAGGTTACAAGTAAGGAATCACCTTTTAATATAAGACAAAAACTTGTGTGGGGCGGTCTCACGGGTCTTATTCGTGAGACGGATCTCTTATTTGGGCTATCCATGAAAAAGTATTACTTTTTATGCTAAGAGTATTACTTTTTATTGTGAATATGGGTAGGGTTGATCCGTCTCACAGATTAAAATCCGTGAGACGGTCTCACATGAGACCCACTCTTAATATAATTAATGGAGCTTGTTAAATCAAAGTGGAATAAATTTTAACTACGGTCGATGTTTGGATATATCAATATTAGGCAAATTTTGTGCTCCTGAACTCGATTTAAATTTACAAGTTCGACTGTAACTTCCAAATTCATTGGTAATTTTTATAGTTTAAATAATATTATTTTCGAACCTATAATTTTATATTCTGAATTATCTGACTTGCAGACTCAAATTTACATATAAATATATCAAGTTAAAAAATTTAAAATTATGATGGGAGAGCATCCTAATTAAATCTCAAAAAAGTTATAATTTATTGAGTTCTAGCATATTATAGCATAAAACACGTGATTTGTTCCCCATTTTCACAAGCGCAAGCCACAATTTATAGGTACGAGCACAATAGTTCTTTTCTTCCAACGTTAAAGCCAAGCTATGACAAAAATAAATTATACCAAAACCTGACACGACCTCGTGCAAAAACGGGCATCAATCCATTGCTCCATGACCCTCTTTCTTTTATCTGAAATCTTTCCAAGAAATCCCCAAGAAAATTAGGTTCGGGTAAATCTGGAAAAATTGCTTCAATTTGCTTATTAAGTTGGTTGATATTAATTGGAGTAAATGGTGCTCTACTTATAGGAGTGATCTTCATTCTTGAAAAAGTGTTTTCCTTTACCAACTTGAGTCTTGATGAGCAAGAAAAACTTTCCATCCTCGGTCGAGATTTTCTCTAGTGCGTGGGGCCAACTTCGAAGAGATAAATGAGCCAGCCAAGAAATTTAGAAATTAAGTATATATCCATATTTTTTTAATGTGCTTTGTCTGAAATGGTCTTTTTGACCAGCAGATAATTTAATGAATTTTTTTTAAAAAAAAACTTTATTTATTGGGCCGTTAATAATAAGCAAAAATTTGTGTGAGACGATCTCACGGATCATATTTTGTGAAACGGATATCTTATTTAGGTCACCAATGAAAATTATTACTTTTTATGCTAAGAGTATTATTTTTTATAATGAATATCGGTAGGGTTGACCCGTCTCACAGATAAAGATTCGTAAGACCGTCTCACAAGAGGACCTACTCTTAATAATATGGTCGATGATTATAATTGCACTAACATAATTATCAAGTATATATCCATATTTCTTCAAAAAAAAAAAAAAAGTATATATCCATATATTATCAAGTGATGTGCTAACTAAAATCAACAAAGATCCTATTTTTATATATATGTAAAATTTTCGGCATATTGCATGCAAATTTTCCGGCATATTGCATGCAAATTTTCCTTCTGCCGACTTCCTTATTAGAGGAACTCCAGAGAATGTTAAACTCATTTTGGTGGGGTTCAAAGCAAGGAAATACCCGAGGAATTAACTGGATGAACTGGGAGCACATGTGTATCCGGAAAGACGAAGGTGGGCTGGGTTTTCGAAACTTGCAAGCTTTTAATCTAGCACTATTAGGGAAGCAGGGATGGAGGCTTCTCACAGCTCCAAATGCACTAATCAGCAGAATCTTCAAAGCCAAATATTATCCAAGAGGGACGTTTTTAAGTGCAAAACTTGGTCATAACCCAAGTTTCACTTGGCGCAGCATATGGAGTGCACAGATGGTGCTAAATAAAGGATGTAGGTGGAAAGTAGGGACAGGCCAGAATATTGATGTATGGAATGCCCCTTGGTTGCGAGATGAAACAAACTTTTATGTGGCTACTCCGGTTAACCCAGAGTTGAATGGAATGATGGTGAGCGAGCTGCTCATCCCGGGGTGTCAGAGTTGGGATTATGAATTATTACTTGAATATTTCAGTAGCAGAGATGTTCAAGAAATATTGAAAATTCCACTACCTTCAACAATGCGGCATGATCGACTAATATGGCACCAAACAAAGGATGGAATATACTCAGTTAAAAGTGCCTACAGAATACTCATGGCGGAATTAGAGCAACATAGAAATGCAAATAACACAGAAAAATGGAAAGAGCTATGGCAGATAAAAGCACCAGCAAAGTTTAAAACCTTAATGTGGCAAGCCTGTCAAAATTGTCTTCCTACAAGAACAAATCTTCGTAGGAGGGGAATAAACTGCCCTCTAGTGTGTGTGATCTGTAACAGGGATATGGAGAATACATGGCACATATTTGTCTCATGCCCCTATGCAGCACAATGTTGGACAATCTCAAAGATGAAGGATATTGTTGATCAATGTGCCGAAAATGCTGATGGTTTTGGCGAATGGTTCTTCAAGGTACTAATGGCAGGAGATAAGGTGGATGTGGGTAAATTTGCAGCTGTGTTATGGAGCATTTGGAAACAAAGGAACAACAAACTATGGAGAAATACGATCGAAGAGTGCAACCAGGCGGTATTTAAGGCACTGGAGTTCCTTTATGATTGGTTGGCCATAAAACAAAAAAGAACAGGGGGCAAGGAAAATAATGCAAATGAAAAAACACCTACAGAATGGAGGAAACCACAATATCCATTCTTGAAGTGTAATGTTGACGCAGCATTCTTCACGGAAACGAGAAGTATGGGATTTGGGATGGTAGTCCGCGATACTGATGGAAATTGTATTGGAAGTCGATCAATGGTAATGGAAGGACTATACGAGGTGAAGGAGGGAGAGGCTATGGGATTACGTGAAGCTCTTTCATGGATCCGTGAATTGAATTTCAAGCAAGTAATCTTTGAGATGGATGCCCAATTAGTTGTCAAGGCTATTACCTCTACAAAAGTTGATGAATCTGATTTTGGAGCTATAATAAAGGATTGTCGGAGCATATTGCAAATGGAACCAAGCTTTTCTATTGTCTTTAGTAGTAGGTTAGCAAACGGGGTTGCTCATGCTTTGGCTAAGGAATCCCGATCTTATGCTAACCCGTGTTATTGGTCGAGTCCTCCAAGTCACATTCGTGATATTGTAACTCGAGATGCCCTTATTTATCAATAAATCTTATATTCATGTCAAAAAAAAAAAAAAAAAAAATATCATTCTTAGTTCTTTAATGAAATAAATAATTTAATTTTGTTCATTATATTATATATCATTAAAATGGAAGGATCCACTTGGAAAATGGTGGTGGCCGGTATCAATTTTCAACCAGCTTCCTCAGCAAGGAAATTGACCTCAACAGGTGGTGGTGACCATTATTTTGTTTATTTTGAAATTAAACAAAAAAGAAAGAAAAAACATATTCCAAGATGTCTCATGCACGGTTTCCAGTGTTTCCTCGTAAATTTCTATTCCTGGCTAAAACTTGAAAATCCAGACAAATATGATTTTAAGTAAAATCACATTTTTTTTTGTTCGCAAATATGATTAGTTTCCATTACAAGTGACCAATCGGAGCAAATATTTGTATGATTTCTTAAAATATATTTTAGATTCGTACCATTTTTTCTATATTTTGATTTTGTTGTATGCTAAATTGCGGCACTATGGCAGGTATATATCTTAGATGATAAAATTCTAAAAAAAAAAAGTCAAATCTCAAATAATTATTTTTTAATAATTACTGTGGATTTTAAATTCATAAATCAACAATAGACAGATACATTATATATGCACCAAATTTAAAGAAGAAACTCTGTGTAAAAGCAGTGCAGAAGTTTTACACAATCAAGAAATGCATATATAAAAACCTGAAATGCACATAAGTACGTACGTAAATCGCTTAAATATTATCATTTAATTTATCTGATTGATGCAAGAACATTTAAAATATTCCTCCAAACTTTACATTGGTACAGGTATGAAGGAACTTGATTATCCATCGATCGACAGAAGAAAAGCGTCGCGCCAGTGCATACAATTAATTATTATAGCCAAACATCACGAACTAACTACAAGCGCGACATTTGAGAGTTAACTGGGAAGTAAGAAACCGGAATCGGAGGACGAGGTGATTTCTCTTTATTCTTCACTTTCGTGGTTCTTTGAGCACTTGAATCAGACACGCGCGGCGAAGAATTACAGAAGAAGCTCAGCAGGTTTGACAAGAAACCCATTGATGTCTGTGCTTTCGAAATTGGTGAGGTGGTAGCTTATTTTTTACGTTCAATCGAGAGTATCAACTTTGTTTTTGTGATACGAAGAATCTTTTCGATGAAGAACAAGTTGGAGTTGGTGGGGTATATATATAGTGAACAAATGTAACTGTTGGGTGAATTGAGGAGCACGGAATGATTTATGATTGGTTGATGCGTGTCAATTAGTATCTGATTGGTTGATGGGTGTCAATCGTATTTATGTGTGTCGCGCTTACGTACCTTTTACTATTTTTGGTCAGATATAATTTATCTAAAATAATCAAATTTTTTTCCACTCCCATTGTGATGTAGTAAAAATGTCTTTGGCGTATTAGATGAATAATTGAGTATTTGACCGATAGTCATGAGTTTGATTTTTCCTGTCAACACTTTTTCGGATGAATATGTCCCACAAAATTTGCTCATCGCGGTTTACCTGCGCGCTAGCGCTGTTTGCAATACTACTACGTGTAATGACCCGATTTAATTATATGTTATTTGGCGATAATTAAGATTAATTATTTTAAATTGAGGAATTTAAAATAATCAAGCCCAATAATTAAATTGTGTTTTTATGCATATTTAAATTTTATAGCACACAGGAGTTGAAATAAAATAGACCGGATCAAATTTCAAACCTCGAAAAGATAAAATATAAACACACACATATAATATTAATATATATATATATATTATATAATATATATGTATATATTATAATATAAGATAATCACCATCCTCAAATGTTCCTCGTAAGCCGCGCGTTTCTCCCGTGGCTTCTGTAATTCATTTCTTCAAACTTTTCGTTTGCTTTGACCGCCCATATCTCGATCACCAGTCGCCGAAAAATTAAAGTAAATATATGGTTGGAAAGCTCTCGACGAGAGCTACGTTTTGGTACCCATATTGAAGTATTTCTCGACACTTTTCGTCAAACCCGCCGTCGACTTCACCGTTGAATCGCAGTTGTGCGTTGCCGGAATTCAGAAATTGACTAAGGGCTTTAGGTCTCTGTATCATAAGCTTTATTTTGACATATATATTGAGGTACAAATCAACTCCAGAAAATGTTCAAGGGTTGTAGTATTTGTTATTTCAATTTGATACCAATATTGATATTGGTTATATTTTTGGGTGTAGTTACAAACTTTGAGTTGCGTCGAGGTATCGATCCAATTTTAGAAATCTGTTAGCGATTTTCAGAATATGTAATTAAAGATTTTTGAATTAGTGAGATGAATAAATCGAGTATCAGCTAGTGAGTTGGCATTTTCAGGACTTTCTTGAGTATTTAAATTACTGGTAAATTAGTTGAGGTACGTAGAGATCAGTTATTTTTCACGATGTCTGACAGAGGCATCTGATGATCCTGTGTATGATTTATTTGCTATTTGATGATTTATGTGATATTATATGCTGACTCGCATATTATCAGTTGGTAATTGATGTGCAAAATAAAATAAAATATTTCTTTTGATTTATACACATTTTATTTTAGTTAGACACATCAATACCAATGAACATATCATATTGAGTCTATCTGTTATTGAGATCCAGTCATATTTCGGTTGAGATCCGTTATATATATGATATGATATGGTGTCCTGGAGGTGTTTGGCTACCTTGATTCGGTCCGGCTTAGGTAGTTGCTGGCATCAAGTGTGAAGCCATATCCCCAGACACTGTCCGCTGAGTCGTGGACGGGTCCGCTGAGTCGTGGACCAGCTCGAGCATATATGTATGATTGTTGATATCGATCATTTGACTCCTGATATCCTGATATCTTGCACCTATTCATGCATTGCATTCATGCATGGCATCATTGCATTTCTATGTCATATATCGTGGTTTCTTGATGTCTCGTACTGGGATTACTGACCCCCGAGAGGGGGCTGTCGTGTCTTTTGTGTGTGGACATGACAGGTGGTACAGGTGGTTCGACCTCAGGCGCTCGAGAAGAAGCCTCGGGAAGTACCAGAACTCCTTGAGAGTAGGCTCAGTTGTATTTAGGTACTGCGTGGTGTTGCTGTCTCCCAGATACTATATGTATATATTTGGAGGATTGTATTATGGTATTATCGAGCCTTGTTGGCTCTATGATATTTTGGTTTGTATATGTCATGATCGTGTCTGGCTGGCACGTATGTATGCTGTTGTGTTTATTGAGGGCACATGTTGTTTATTTTGAGTATTTGATTTTCGGGTATGTTCTATTTACAGGAAGATCATGCCGAAATTTTTATAGGCCCAACCGCAAATTTTTAACTCACTTTTCCGCTGTAAACTGATTAATCAAGATTGTATGTTAATAAATCGTTATTAGGATAACGAGCCCTCACACTACGTTAACCCGAAAATTTACAAATAGGTGTTCATGGGTAGCGACTATGGTTTCCATAATCATAAAAATATAATTTTTTCCCTAATATTATTTTTTTTGTTTTACTAACTGTATATACATAACGTTAAAAACTCCCTTATATAAAATATAAGTTTAAAAAATAATATATAAAAGAAGCTCAAATAAATATATATACGGATAATCTGATGCACTTGGGTAGAAGATTAAATCATCGATCGTTGTTAGGTCTTGCTTGGCGTGCATACTACTTAATTTAACTCGAACAACTGAGGAAGAGTCATATGTAGCAATATCAATGAGTACTATAACTTTGAAATATACATTATATTTCAAAGTGAGTCAAATTGACTAATGAGTTTTTTTTGTGAGATGGTATCATCACTAGTCCAATAAACGCGTCTATACAATATATTAAACTTTATTTGGAAATCTAAATTATGGGTTTAGGGAAAAATAGTACACCTGAATATTCTAAAATCCTAAATTTGATTAATAAATTACTCAAGAACTAAAAATCAACTCAAATATATAAAATTGAAAGTCTTGTAATCAAATGAAGAAAAAATCTGATTACTTCCCAAAACCAATTCTAACATTTCCAAATATAATTTAATAATAAGGACAATCTCTCGTATGATTTTTTCGTGATTGACAAAAAGATATCACACTTCTGCTAGCTAGATCAACAACTGACCTAGACATATCATTTCCAGAGATATCCTTCAATTCCAATTAACCCTGTCATCAATGGGTTGAATGATGAATTGTCCACCAAATAATTTATGATTATTTTCGAGCAAAGAACATACCTTCAAATAGTATGATTTCAAAATGATAAATACAGTAATCGGACATTTAATTTTTTTTTTACAGACATCATTTGACAGAGTTGATATATAATTGATTACACAGTTCTTACAAAAATTTAGTACCATTTTTTAGAATATTTGTTCGGATTCCCATTACTGCTGTGTCTGATCTCTATCCAGACGCGTGAGTTCATGGAGGCATGCATGCATCTTGGCAGCAAGGGAGTTCAAATGGCAATCGTGGACCATAGAAACGGATGGGGTTATCTGTGCGATTCACGCCATTCAGCAACCCTCGCCTTTTTACTATAACACTATTAGGGTGTTCATACGTGGTTTGGTTCGATTTTAGAGAAAAAAATTAGAATCAAATCATATTTATCGGTTATATAAAATTTCAAACCAAATTAAACCCTAAAAATTTTATAATCAAACTAACTCTTCGATTTTGTTCGTTTAGTCTGATTTGGTCAACTAATTTTAAATTTTGAGTTTCATAGTCAATTAATGCATGAAATATTGTAATTTGAAAAAAAGTAGCAATGTCGGCATTTGACATAAATTGAGTGAATCATATTAAAATACTTGAAGGGAAATATTATCTCTTAATTTAATTGATATAATTTCTTAATTTAAAATATTTTCCTAATATTATATTTTCTTTGTTGATTTGATTGTGTATAATATTTAATGAGATTTTGCCTTTCTAGATGATGAGATAAATATGTAAATGTTATCTTGATAAGGAATCAATATTTAACTTTCTTTGTTTGATAGGTTATCTTGTGGAGAAAAACTCTAGGAGAGAGGATGTTTATAAATAAATAAGAAAAATGAGGACATTGACGTGACCGATGCTTGATCAATCATACACTCACGTTTGCGCTTCGTGGACTTAAGAGAAAAATATTATCAACATTGTTGCTGCCGTGAAGCGTGTTGCCGTGATTGCTGAGGACACTTCAAACAACACGCGTGCAAGTGTTGGCTGAAGATTGTGTTTCGTTGCATCAAACTTCTGCATCGATTCTTTGCTTTCTTGAATGATTTTTATACTGGTTGTTTGATTTTTAGAAAGCATTCATTTTCTCAAGTGTTGAGAAAATTGATTTTTGTGAAGATCACCAGTGATTGATTTTTGTAAACGTTTCGGTTTTTTAGTGATTGATTTTTCTTTAAGACACCACATAAGTATTTATACTTGTGCATATTTAATCTTGTCCATCTATTTATTTAAAATCAATTTGTGTTATAAATTTTAATATTCCGCTGCATGTTGTCTTGAATGTTGTAACATTTAACACAACACCTAATTCTGATATAACACAAATTCATAACATTAGACTACTGTTATTATACTAACGTCAAGTAATATTCCTAACAATACTTATGAAGGTTACAAAATTGTGCATCTTATAACATAAAATCTAGACTTTTAAGATTATAGTTACGTTTATTTGAACTAAAATCTATAATAAATAAATTCTCAATCTAATTGGATGGTTATAAATCTCACTAATAATATAAAAGAAACAAAAAAATATATATTCAAAAAAATATACTAAATTAACATAATTTACTACATTATTTTTTATATTATTGTAGTCAGTTTAGATCTATATGGTTGGGTTTTTTAATCCAAAATTTGAATCAGACCAATTTTATGGTTCTGTGGATTTTAAAACCAATCCAAACTGAGATTGCCCGAAAACTGATCCAAAACATGCGGTTTGGTTATGGTTTTACAATTTAGACCTGTCTGGTTCATTTTCTAAACACCTCTAAATCTCATAACACACATTTAGATATATTAGGAAAAGACACATACGACGCACGTGAGAACACACCTCTATTGTTGATAAATGTTGTTAAATAAATGAGTTGAGAAGAGATTATTAGTTTGCAACTAATTAATGATTTTTATGTTATTTTATTTAGTCAAACAGTAAAATTCAATGTAATATAATTTATATAACATTTATTATAACATGGAAATGTTATTTGTTCAAATTTATTGTGTATTTAAAATCTAATTGAATTTAAAATTTTTGTAAAATATATTAGTAATCAATCTTAAAAATATAACATAGAATTGTCATAAAAAATTATTAAAATAAATAAGAGATAAAGAAAAAATATAATGCATAGTGTTGACTACATTATTTTACCATTATTGATTTAGGAAAAAACAAAAATATAATGTAGATAATGCATTCTAAAATCAAATAATTGTGTCAATCTTTTCTTCCTTCATATTTTAAACTTTTCTCTCTTTCACGATTTGTTCTTTTATTATTCGTCTTTTCTTCTTGGTGAGAAAAGCAATGTTATCATTATCTTTAATAACATTTCTTGTGATATCATCGTCATCAATCATTTGCATTTTCGTACCTTTATTTTTTGATGATTCTTTTGTTGGACGACCTCTCTTTTTTAAAAATATTTTTTTATGCTGAAAATATTTCCTTGCAAGAGTAGCAATAATTTCATCATCCTTAATCTTCATTCTCGTATTTTCACTTCTATTACTTATATGCCAATGTCATTAATGATTGATATATTTGTTGGACATCATTTTTTCTTTTTAATTTTTTGTTGTTCGAAATCTACTAATCTATTTTTTCTTGCGATGTGTTTGTTGTTGAAATTTGTGATTGGATTTTGAATAGCTTCAATTACAAATGCTAATGTTCCGTCTTTTATTTATACCGACTTGTCTATTTTGAGAATAAATGTATATTCTTCTCTATTTGGTGTGCATTTGGATTCAATTATTTCATCTATCATGGAAGTGAAAAATTCGTAAATGTAATGAATATGTTTCTCTAAATATATATAGATTGAAAAGAAAAAAAACATAAACATGTACCATGTTGTTCCTCTTAAAGATATTTTCAATAGAAGAAAAGTTCGATTCAATATTATCTCGAATTTGATTATTAGCTTCCCTAGACTTGTATTTGAAAATATTTTGATGTCAATCATTCTCTCCATTCAGAAGAAAAGAAGTGAATATTGTAAAAGATCATAACAACCAAAATAATATTTAATTCTATGACTCTGGTCATTGCATCCATGAATTACGACGTCTGATAGGATCGATTAGGGGGGTAATCGTTGAGCTAAAATAGCTCGGTTCTTGAAATATTGAACACCGATGAATTAAATCGAGTTTGGTGTTCAAACCAAGCGGAAAATACTCGAAATAATCCTTCGTAGAAACCGAATAAATATTTTGTAAACCATTTAAAATATATGCACGTTGAATGAGTTAAAATATTCAGTTGAAGCATTTTATCAAATACTTGGTGTACAATATTTTGGTATTTGAAGAACACATAAAATGCTTCAACAATGCATCTTTAAAACTATGAAATGATAAGTAAATGCAATAAAGAAATAGACACGAATTTGTTTATGGATGTTCGGAGATTTCAAATACTCCTACGTCACCCCTTCTTCCTCTTGGGAAGGATCCACTAGAAGACTTTGATTTATACAACTCATTGTACAAACCCATTCAGCTAGGACTTACCCACTGCCTAAAACTGAACTCCTAGCACTCAAGATTGTAGGCAGCACCTCACAATCAGCATATTGTTTAATGTCTCATATGCAAAGACTACAAACACAATGTTTTACGTCTTTGTGTAAAGACTCACTCAACTAAACTTTTCGGCTCAAACTCTCTATATGTGTGAGTGATTGTGTGTGAGGAATTTATCAGTTACAGTGTACATCTCAAATGTTTCCTCACACAAGGGCTTGTGCTCTCAACTAGCTGATATATTCATGCTAAGTGCCCATGCTTTTAATCCCCTTCCAAAGCTCTTGTTTGATCTTCAAGATATTGTATTTATAGGCTCCAACACTGATATATACGTTAGACACAAGAATATGACCGTTGGAAAGTTTCTGTAATGTTTCGGGAAGTGCAACGGTCAAATTCGTCTTGCTGGAAAATTTCCCGACTGGTCAACTCTGGTCAACTCAACTGGTCAATCAGTTCAACTGGTTCAGTTGGTCTGGTTCAGTTCAACTGGTTCAGTAGGACTGGTTCAACTGGTCTGGTTCAGTTCAACTGGTTCAGTTGGTTGGTCAACTGGTCAGCAGCTGGTTCAGTTTCAGCTGGTGTGCTGAAATCAGTCTAGCTGATTTCAGTTTGTGCAGAACCAGTAGCTTCATCGTCATTTATCAGCATCGTAAGCTTCGATTCAGACTTTGACTTATAAGAATGATTTGTAGATCTTTGTCTTATCTTTCCAACGCATACTGAATCGCTTCGTTTCGATAACCGAGCTGAGAGATATGACCAAAATACCGCAGCTGCTCAAACCCAACTGATTGCTGTTTTCGTGCAGTCAGTTCGTCACTTCAGCGATCAGTTAGCCCTTGATAACATTCGATTTTGCCCAACTGACGTGAAATACGACTTGTTCCAAACTGAGTTTTCTGATCAGTCGAGTTGGCGGATTGTCGTTTGGATCATCCAGCTGAGAGATATCATCAAAATACAGAAGCTTGCCAGAAATTCAGTTTGTGCAGAATTCAGTTTCAGCTTGCTTCTTGTGTTTGCAACTTCACACTTGAGTAAATATGTTAGAAACACAAACAAGTTTTGTTAACATCAAAATCAAGATTACGAACATGAAATGTTCCAACAACGTCGCTATCATATGGCATATTAGCATTATTTCATTCGATCCAAATGGCAGCAACTTATCAGTTGTAGGCATATTGTAACATCGTTGATCCACAACAAGTTTTTTACAATTATGTAGCCTAATTTCCTCAAGAGACGACCAATCGTTTATTCTGCGTAATGATTGAGTGTAAGAGTTTCTTTTCAGGACCTCCATTAATATCCATTGTGTCTTCACCGATATCAGCATTTTCCATCACATTCATTTCATTACTTGTATCCCAAAAATACAATTGGAAATGAGATAGACCAGCCTCATCGGATGCCATAGGTGGAAAAGTGTGGAATATTTGGCCTAATGCTCGAAACGTGTAAATTCCATGATTTAAAGAAACAAGTTCTTTGTCTATCTTAACTCCAGACGAAGTAAAAGAGAATAGACTATTATAAACACTGATTTTTTTCCGAAAATCAACAACTTTGTGAAATTGATTTCCAGTGAATAGGTCTATCAATTCAAGACGGCATCACAGTGTTTGTCAACTTAATTTTACCATTGTCACAGCAAAATGTGGGAGATTCAAATTCAAACTTTCTTGATTTTACCATTGTCACAGCAAAATGTTGGAGATTCAAATTCAAACTTTCTTGCTTCACAGTAACGACATATATTCATATGTTTCAATTCATGCAGATCAACAAGTGATTGACCTAACAAAAATACAAATATGATAATAATATTTAAAAAAAATATGTAGTTTCCCGATATTTTATAAATATGTTTGAAACTAAACTTAGTTTTATTTTCATGAATCAAAGTTTTCAGTAACCAAACTATATTTTTCCTATTTAATTTTGTAGATATGTTGGACCCACATTCATTTAATCTCTTTTCTTTTAGAATTCACAACATTATTAATGTAATGACATTTTTTATCTATTTCCAAATTCGAATATTTGTTTTCGAAAGTGCGACACCTATTAAATGTCAATATATCTGCTATTTAAAAAAAAAAAAAAAAAACCAAACAGCTTGTTAGAAGTCAAATTTGGATACATATGATTTCAATTAAATAATAAAAATTTGAAATCTTCAATTGGTATACCTTGGTTAGTACCATTTTCAATTGATGGATTGGTTGGTTCAAATAATTTTGCAAAGTCTACAAACATGGGCTAAAATTTCAGTTGATACCTCGAATCGAGACAATGATTGTACCTAACAAATAACAAATATTAGTAGCAAAATCGAACCTAAAGTCGAGCTAAATTGAGAAGTTAAAAACTCATTCACCCGCTGCCTTATGAAACTCGAGGTAGGGCAAGATTTCGAACTCCAAATGCCTTGAGAAAAATCAAGTCCAAGCAACGGCGGAGGCCACGATTACAATCGCCATTTCAAAGAATAATTTCGAGTTTGATTTCTCGAAAGTAAGCTTTTCTGACTCGTTGGTTATTCTTGACGTGTCTCATAACAAGATTTACGGGACGATTCCGGAACAGATTCCTGATCCAGTGTACTTGCAGCTCTTGAATGTCTGTTATAACAGATTGAGTGGGAAGAATATTCCGACGGGGTGGAATCTGTGGTTCAGATCACCGACTCATTCTTGGGATACCACATCTTTCTTTCATAACCGATGCTTGTAAGTTGTGTGGGGCTCCATTGAATCCATGCAAATGATCTGTAATAATTTTATTTGTTTTCTCAAAAAATGTGTGATATTTGTTTGCTTCGAGATCTGTTCCGGCATTAATCAATATTACAATGATTTATGTAATGAAATAAATATTAAAACTTTCATATTGTTTTTTAAGTAGTTCGAAATGCTTTTGCCAAAAGAATTATGGTTTCTTCATTTTCCTCAAATGAACCATATAAAAAAATTTAGTTTGTTTCGATTGACAAAGAAAATGAAGTAAGATTGAATTAAAGTTCGACAAAGATTTAGACAATGTTATGTATCTATTAAGCAAGAATCTGTTATACTAACAGAAGATGGTGTCTTTTTTACACCAATTGATTTTTATGAAAATACATACATATAAATGCAAATATTCACAAATTCTCTCGTACAAATTACATATTTAATGTGGGTAGATCGTTGTACGAATAATAATAAAAAGTAGTGACTTTTTACATGTGTTGCTCACTTATAAACATAATATTTTTTTATTATTTTTTATTTGGAACACCAATAAACTATCTAATCTAAAAATATAAATATAGGATTGAATTTAAATGTATAGAAAATGAGAATAATTGTAATTTTAAATAAAATTAGTTAGTATAAGATATTTAACTTTAATTGAATAATAAAAGATAACAAAATAATCACAATTTTTTTTATAAAAAAAAAAAAAAAACAACTACTGTACAGGTACCAAGATGCTAGTGTGATATAATTGTAGAAAATGATGAATAAAATTACAAAAATATGATTTACGAAGTTTCATCTCAAAAGTGGTTGCTGCTCCTTCTCTCTCACGTTGTGATCACCAGACAAGCCCAATCACAATTATTGCAAAAGAACAATAAGGACACATACTCGTGTTTTGCCATCTTTTTAATGCACGAGATAAAATTGTGAAACCTTACATCTTCAAAATAATAACATCACCACACATTTCAATATGTTATCGACCAGACCCGACCCCAATCTTAAATATCTCTTGCTTGTCTTGAGAAAAACAAACCTGAAAATTTTGACTAATAAGTAATTACATTACAGTAATTTTAGTCGATTTTAAATTGTACATACGAATGTTAAAATTTGTAATTATTTCGAAAATGTTAAGAGTTCCTTAACTTCCTCGAATTTCTTGGGTCAACCCCCAGATGATTATTGAATTTGGGGTTCAAATGTTCAATGCATCATTCATCACCACCAAGCTAAATAACCCGAAACCAACATTTAAGACGATCAAGAAAGAGGATTAAAAATTCATTATTAGAAATAATTAGAGGGGAGAAAAAGTGGATAACGGGCAGCCAAAACTATTTCACGAATCATGGAAGGAAGATGTTTCCATATGTTCTTTGTTATAACGACATTACATATATTTCTCAAGAATAATATTTTGACAGATTCTTCCTGAAGCAATATTTTCAGGAGCACAATTATTGAAAGAATAGATGATATCGGAAAGAGCAAACAGCCATGTCTCTACACTCTTTCCATTTCTCGAAGCGGAGTGCACATAGGGAGCCTGTAACTCGATTCTCAGAGAGTAAAACAAGACTCTGTTTCTTATCAAAACCACACCCAAGTCAATGAAAAAGAGGAATCTCGCGAACTTCACCGCGAGACCCAAGTCAAGATGTGGCTTTGTCTTTAGATTTCTGCTTCTTGGCATCCAAAGCAGCCAACCCTGATCCTAATCCAACTGGAGGAGCCTGGTCTTGCTGACCTAGTTTCAATAAATTCTCTTTGGAATCGGGCTTTCCATTTACAATGTTAGAGTCAGCTTCTCTCTTTTCTTCATCAGGTACATTGTTGTCTACAACATCAGGGGTCGTCCCTGAATTTATTATGTTGAGGAACTGAGTGAGTGGTGGTAAAGCTTGGACAGGAACTCCATGAGGGCGAGTCAAAAGACCCCTGGCCGCTGCTTTCTTTCGTGCTTCTGCAGCAGCTCGAGCTGCTCTTTCATCAACACCCCTGCCTCGGGGAAGGGCTTCACCGATGATGGCACTGTTGAATGATTTGTTTGCAGTGGCACCATCACTACCACCAGCAGCCGCTTGAAAAGCTTGTATCAGGTCAGGATGAGCCTGGTACATGCATATATCGTAAATAAAATACTTTCAAAAGTTGTTTCCAAGAATTCAATACAGTCTCTTAGCTAAGCTGGGAGAACACTAAAATATCAACTCCGTTTCTTTTTATTTCTGTGACCAAATAATCGAAGATATAGACATAAACAAGAAACATGGAGAACGAGTTCAAACAAGAAAATATGAGAGATGAACAAATACCTTGAGAATATCAATAGCCTTTTGAGCAGATGCAGCCTTCAAAGCCTGACCTTTCTGCTTTTGAGCATTCATCTGTCAGTATGTAAAACATGTTATTTTCTCTCCATGGGGTTTGGGTGGGTTGCGGAGAAGGATTTTAATCCATATTTTATTTATTTGTTATATGGCAGGAAAACAAAAAGGCATAAATAGCCATGCACCAACAATTAATCAACAGACGGCAGAAATAACCTGAGCCTCACGCATCTTGAATGTGTTCATCCAGTTCTGAGAGTCACGTGTTCTGGAATTGTCCTCTCCAAGTTGTTTCACAAGAATATCGTATGTTTTCTTTTCATGCTACTATATCGAAGATTGAATATATAAGGATAGCCAATTGCATAATCAAACTTCATTAAACAAATATTCAGATAACGCAGCAACCTGGTGAGAAAGTTTGAAGGCACCCATGCAGTTAAATGCAATTGCCAAAGCATGATAACACACAGCAGTTTGAATATGCTCCTCTCCTAGCAGTCTTTCATTCTTTTTTAAGGCTTCTTGCAAGTATCGAAGGGCAGTATCCATCTTTCCAATATCTTGATACATCATTGCGACATTTATAAAAGTAGCAGCAACATCAGGGTGATCTGGGCCAGATGACAAACCTAAGAGGAGCAATGCCCTTGACATATGGCGTAATGCAAGCTCTGTCTGGTTGAGACCATGGTAAAACAGAGCCATATTCCCATAACTGCAGCAAAATACTACATGCATAAGCAACAGAAGGTCACAAGAGTAATGAAAGATATAAAACATCCAAAAGGGTACTGCAGCATAGAAGCATTCACCCAGAGTGCTAAATTTTATTCTTTCCAGTGAATGAAAAATATAGTTTCAAACAATGATTAGTTACAACATCAAGATAAATCCTTATCATCATCCTTATAGTAATTTCATCAGTGTCTAATCTATCCCAAGAGTGCTGACAACCGCAATCAGCCACAGCTGAATCAATCAACTGAAAAAACTGTGGAAAATAAAAAGGTCCCAAAATGCTGATACTGTAGAACATAGTAAATAAATTAAAAGGTAAATGATATATGTGCCTGTGAGCAGTGTCAGGATGGTCCAGTCCAAGGCAACGTTCATTAATAATAAGTTCCTTGTGCTGTTGCATGATGGCTCCAGCCATATCTCCAGCGTGATATAAAACCATGGCCAAGTAGCTGATGATAAAACATCGATGATAAATATTTTGGTAGAACTAGCATAAGTAAATGACAGCAAGGTTGTAAATGGCGGGAGGCGGTGGCGGGGCGGTCGGTGACCGCCTACAGCCTCGGCCGCCTAGGCGGTGCCCAGGCGGTTGGATTTTTTAAAGTAATTTTTTATAGATAATCTGCAATATTATCATTTTTATGTAAAATGTGCAATTAAATAATGTTTAAGCACAAAATATAATATCATCTAGATAATGTGCAATTAATAAAGATTCATCATTATATTAATGTTATTATGCTAACGAAGTAATATATTTTTTTTTTACCAAAAAACTAAGTTTAAATTTTCAAAATTTCAATCAATTATCCATCATTAGAACAAGTAGTAGATTAAACATAACTAATCTTTCAAATCATCTACATATGAACCATCTACTACATCCATTATGCTTTCATCATCGGACTCAATCAACATTTTCTTCATTCTCCTCCTCCGATGTTTCTAAATATTCATTAAGTTCTCTAATGGGGATGTTCCTTGCACTCCTCCTTGGATGTAGCACTTCATCCGCTCCCGAGGCATCCACTACCATTCTTTAAGTAAGACCTTTAAATAGTCCTAATATTTAAAATTAGTTGACTTTGACTTGGTTTTTAAAATTGTTGACTAAGTTTTAAAAATTGTTGCCTAGGTTTTTAAAATTGTTGACTACTGCCTCGCCCGCCTGCTCGCCACCTCGACCGCCTGTTCGCCGCCTCGACCCGCCTACTCGCCGCCTCGACCCTCCTCGACCCGCCTCGACACCCGCCTCATGCATAGGCGGTGCGGTCGAGGACCGCCTACCGCCTAGGCGGCCGCCTCGACCGCCATTTAGAACACTGAATGACAGGCTAATGTTTTGATGCCTTGATTAATGACAGTAACATGAATATTTTATATATATATATATATATATATATATATAGTTCAACCATAATTACCGGCAACAATTAGCAACCTCTCGATGCATTGGACCAGTAACCTGCATTTTATGTTCATACTTGATCATAATGCATAAAACAATGAAAGAGAGCATTCAAAGATTAAATAAATTATCGCACCTGCTGGAGTATAGCAAAAGCCTCAGAAAATAGCGTGTATGCCTCGCTAAGCATTCCCTGAAAAGGCAGTAAAATCTTGTAATTTTTCATGGTATCAAGTCCAACAAGAGCTCTCGATCACAGAGAGATTGAAATTATTTTTCAGGAAAATTGTCAAATTCTGATTACTCAACAAATTTGAACAAAAAAGGATAGAGCATAACCAAGTACAATTTTTTTAAATCAAAAATATCAAAATGGATGACTTTCAACTTGTTTCCAAAATTTTACGCAAGTTATCACAAAAAAATGTTTTATCACATAGTATACTGTTGATCTGAGAACACACATGAAATCTGGTACTGCAAATTTAAATACATACAAGTTACACTTCTGCTGACATGTTAATTACCTCTGCTAATTGAATCTTTCCTGTCTCGACGAGTTCCTTGGCTTCTGAACAAACTGGAATGGAATGCTTCGCCACAGGTTGTAGATTCAATATGTCTGAAACTTGGAAAGGCATTGGGGAGTCAATATCAAACTTGCGAGCAGAAAGGGTAATTCCGACCTATTAAGAAAAATAAAAATCGTATGAATAATACAGGCTCACTGCTATTTCATGAGCACGATGGATACATACAACCAATTGAAAAGGCACTGATAAGGGCCATGACATAGAACTTTTACTGCAATTTACTACAAATTTGCTTTCTTGAATAAAATCCCATGTCAACATATGGAAGTCAAGCTCATAGCTTCAAAAGCAAAAAATAACACAAACAACTAGATAGGTTCCGCACCCTATGGTAATTACACATGTGATTTATATTTTTTTTTTATAGGAAACTATTATTTATTAATAATATTAAAGATGAGAGAGTACATCAGTGGACTAGTAGTCCACAGTCATAATGTGTGAGAGCCCATTAACATCACAGTAGTAATTAATCTAACAATACACAAGTTCCCAATGTCTCAACAAATCAAAGGAGGAGACATTTGTGAAGTCTTTGTGATTTCCAATCCACATTGCCATGTTGCTCTTTATTTTTTCCCAGCATTTGTCCGAATTTTCGTCAATGTCTTCAAAGATTCTTCGGTTTCTTTCTAACCATAGCGTCCAACAAATGCACTGAACCACTGTTTGCCAAAAAATTCTTCCCCTATTCCCTTTTGGTTGTCCCAAATCCATATTGAAGAGTAAATGAACAAGTCAACATATGGCATGCAATCACTTCAATCTCCCAATAAATAAACTGTGATACTTGAACTATTTGTAGAATGAAACTCAAATTCACAATCATAGTAAAAAATCGTTACCTTTTGGCAAAGATTCCGGACTACGGAAATTTTCCTCACCCTCAGCCTCGCATCTTTTGGCAACTCGAACTGCACATTGAAATAATATCAACAAAAATGTTTTCCACCAAGAGAGATGTAAAATAAAATCAAGCAAGGCAAAGATACCTGATATTTGAGTTTTGAAAATTCCTGGATGTCAAACCACAAACTTTCAGAGGTGATACTCAAATACAAGGACTGCTTCTTCCTTGCATACGCTCTAAAGTTGGTTTGTGCCTTGGGCGACTTACCAGAAGCATGATGCCCTATATGAAGCTTTGAATTTCCGATTATGGAAGTCAGGATAGCTGGAACACAATTTGACACATGTGCCAAAAAAACAATATAGAGCTAACAGTTGTATATATAACACACAGCAACAACAAAATTTTATCTTCAAAATAAGTAGGAAACACCTAAATAGAATTTCTAGATCAAGTGAGCGAAAAGAATAAGAAGTCATGACAAGCATTCAGAAGATCAAGATAATGTTTGCCTACCTTCTGGTTTTTCAGAGGTGTGCTATTTGTAACACCTTTAGCAGGGATATACTGGACATTTCCACAAAAACAATTGAAAAAATGTGATATTGCATGTCCAAGATTATGATCCTCTGTGTCTCGTAAGATGTCCTACAGGTCCAGAAGAACAGGTAGTAGTAATTAGGTTAACTTCATTATAGCATATATAACGACCAAAAAATCTAGCCTTTGAAAAGAGTTTACAGATAAAAGAAATTTAGCATTGGTAATAGGTTCAATTCCTAACCATTCATGAGAATCAGATCAAGTTCAGAATACAAAAGCATCCCAAACATCAATGGCACCTTAAAAATGTCATACGTTGTAAGAAGGAAAGCAAAAGAAATACATAAATAGATAATGGGTTCTTCAAAAGAAACCACGCCGAGAGCTAAAGAACAGCGACTTATATTAAATAAAGAATGAGTAAGCAATTCATCTCAAAACGCACTAGTACCACCAAGGAGCAAAAGTTGAGCATACAGCAGAATTTCAAGCCTAACGACAAAGAAGAATTAATAAACAAAATTTGCACCACCTAGTAACGAGACAGGAAGGTCAAAATGTTGCATCCCTGATTGTTGAATTGCACAATGTGTGACTAAAGGTTAATTAATGTTCCACTAGATGTATAATTGGCATCATACTCCATTACTACTCTATTACACCATGTAAGATGAATAAAGAAAAGTCAGGCTGCAATTTAAGCGAATGATGAAATGACAACGTAGTCACATCAAAATTGGTGACTTCATTTTGTGACCATATGTGTAACAGTAGAACCTCATGACCTTATCTGTGATAACTTTAAGCGCTGGAGTGAAATTTAACACCCAAATTCAATCTTTTCAATTTTTGTTCCCTAGATTCCTACACGATAGTGAAAAAAGGTAAATGAAAAATGATACTGGAACTTGGGAGTGTTCACTCGTAATTGAAATGACAAGACTATGAGATTTTAAGGTAAAAAAGCATTATCACTAAAAAAGATTAACAGAATCAAGGGGAAACCCACAAGTGGTAGCTAGGTTAAAAGGACAAGTGATGTGCCAGGTCCAATTCCCAGAAGTTTGCCTCATGTTATTAACTGCGCTAAAACCCTGGAACTTTCAGGCAAAAATCATGATGTTAAAGTAACACTTACCTAACACTATATCACATTTTAGGCCAAGTCTCCAAAGGAAACCAAGGAGAAAGAAGAGTAGTTTCCATTTAATAATGGAGTTAATTAGTATTGGCTAAATCAACAGTTCCTCGCAAAGAAGCCTATCGGTCACAGCCTGGATCTAAAGTGTTATTGAACAATATTTTACCCTCGATCTCCCAAGACTTCACGTCTTCACCGAATAGTTCTGAAGTAATTGTTTTACTGCAATTGTCTTTCATTCTGGTCTTGCACCAAACTGAGAATGAAATATACAGTATAAGCTGTTTTGAGGCATGCAGGTATCTCCAGGGTCCAGTGTTTTTCCTCAGAAGATTTTTTCTCCATTTAAAAAGATGTAAGACACAAAAATTTATTCAATTATACAGGTAAGGGAAATGATTTGCACATTTCTTTCGAATACAATTCAATTAATTATGAAAACGACACAAATATTTTTAAATAGTCTAAATTATTGCTCCACAAAATGCATAAACAGCAATTACTACATACAACTGCTTTAATAACATTACATAAAAATATGACTTCATTTCTGTTTTAATACAACATAGAAATTCCATATTAATAAATTTCAATGTACTTTTATTATTTTAAATCTAAAATGGAATCTAATTTAATCACTGTCAAGTGTCAACCATCTCTTTCGCCATTCAGAATAAGTTTCATTTCCATGGTATTTAACTAATTGTTTAATGGAAGAAAAGTTGGACAAGAAACACCCAATCAGTGTTCTAAAAATCAGCCAAGGCGCCGGCCGACCGCACCGAAAAAGTGCTAGTCATTAGCCGGCCGATTTTTATTTTTTTAGGTTTTTTTAGCTTTTATTTTAAATTTAAAAAAAATGAAAAAGTACTTTTATAAGTCCTAACCAAAGTCCAACAAAAAATGCAATATGTTTGGCTTGCTCTAACACACCAAATTTTATCTTATTATGTTGATATCATGGAATCCGCCTAATGGCGCCTAAACGATGGTCTACGCCTGAATAGCGCCTAACAAATTTTAGAACTGTACACCCAATACATAGTCAGTTTGAAGTTAGATTTGGCTAAAAAGGTGAGAATAGAATACAAATACACAATTTGTAGTTTAGGAAGTAAATGATGTGGTAAGCAGCTCATTAATTAAAATAATGTGATTTTAAGAGTTTTGAGGACAACAAAGTTGTTGGCCCTCAAATATTCATTAGTGGCTGCAATCATGGATAACCAACCATACACAACACAACATAAAAATCCGGAATTTTTTCTTATCGGATAGATGGTCACCTTGATAATATGCTTAGCAGATCTGATAACAATCTCAGTAGAACAAAGATCCCACAGGTGAGGCATATCTCTGGTCCCTTCGGCAGCCTGTAGCACCGATCAAAAAAAAAATCAGCCAGTCAAAGCTAGCAAGAGATCCCTGCACCATAAACCTTTGTTTCCCAGTTAAAGCTACAAAAATGAAAAAACCCATGTATGCGATCATAAAAGGGATTGAGCTACCGTCCAGGACTTATTATTACTTTTCCGATATAACGAACGTTAATCCCGTGGGCATGAAGAGCTTCAGTTAAAGTCTGCCCATCCATTGGTGAAACCTCAAGGGTGCGAAGATCTTGTATGAATTTAGGTAGTACGACATCTTTAAGATGTAAACCTGCTTTCCGCACAAGCTCCTCATCTGCGGTGATCTCCTGAGAAATATTGTCGGTGGAATATCAACAAAATTTCCAGATATTTGGTAAAATAAAAGGTGAGATAAAAAATTACAAGATACCTCTTGATTCCCAGCAAGCTTAAATTCGGTAAAAACGTTGGGATTGAATAGTATCTCACTTTTTGCATCTTTAATTTCAGAATGAGAACCACTTTCTTGAAAATGTTTCTTCACACCATTTTCCATAGCCTGCAGCAACACGTTAACAATCATATGTGACCAGAAATAGGTGTAGCTACACTTAAAACTAGAATATATGCAGAGTAAACACATTAGATAATAGTAAAATTACGTAATAATCTCAAGGCCATACAACCTAAACTGCAGTCTGTTCTACCACAATCACGATGTTCTACAATTTTGCAGCAGCTGAAAACACACAAATTAGAATGTAGTAAAATTAGGTCATACTAACCATAAATTGCGGTCTGTCCAGAGCTTATCGCAGTTGTAATGTTCTATAATTTTGCAGCAACTAGCTAAGACTTTGGAAAATCAACTTAAAATCTACATGACATTACTGTACACCCATTTCATTCATATATGTCAACTGTTTTTTTTTTATAAGAAACGTAAATATATTATTAATTTTAGAGTTTTACAGTACAAGAAGTGGACTAGTGATCCACTAACATGAACTAGTTAAATTTCTAACAATACACATATGACCAATCTCTCAAAATATCCGAAGTAGACAATCCCTGAAAGTTTTTATCCACCCGAATCCAGTTTGCTATTGTGAACTTTATTTTTCCCCAACAATCTTATGTGTTTTCTTCCGAGTCTTGAAAAATTCTTCTGTTTCTCTCCAACCAAACCGCCCAAGTAATTCCATGGATCACCACTTTCCAGAAAACTATACCTCTCTTGCCAAGCATATGTCCCAAATCCGTAGTGAACAAATCTTGGGTCGTCTTCGGCACAACCCAAGCCAGTTGCATTTCTTTCAAAGCCCTAGCCCACAAGGCATAAGTGAATTCGCAATGAACGAACAGATGATCATGTGTTTCCTCATGTTGATGACACAACACACACCAGTTGGGACAAGTGAACAATTAGGAAATCTCATTTGCATCATCTCCGCCGTCGGTAATTTTCCAAGGATTGATGTCCAAGAGAATATCTAAATCTTTGACGGAATGGGTATTTTCCAAATAACACTGAAAAACTTGAAATGTAGTGGAGCACTAATTTCTGTGAAAAAAGAGCGGAAAAAAGATTTGACAGTGAATATCCCGGAAGGATCCCCCTCCCAACGTTTAAAATCATCGACTCCTTCCACCAGACTAACACCCTCCAAAATGACCAAAAGCGAAGATAGCTGATTGATCTCCTCCTCACGGAGAGATCTTCGGAAATGAAAGTCCCAAGATAAATTATGTGGAGAAGAATCAGGCGAGATAAAATGAGAAATAGACAAATTGCGAGACAAAGATAGCTGAAATAAAGAAGGAAACAAATCCTTGAAAGATGACTCCCCCAACCAAATGTCCTCCCAAAACCTTATTTTATTCCGCCCTCGAACCTCTAATCTCAGTAGTCGGTGATAAGTCGGGTATGATGTGGAAATAAACTTCCACGGATATCTAAAAGTCACATTTTTAGCCAACCCCGCATCCCATCCATTTTCTTGTAACCCATACTTACTCTTTATTATTCTCTTCCATAGCGTATCACTTTCGACGTTGAACCTCCACCACCATTTTCCCATTAAAGCCGTATTTCTCAAGCATATATTCCCAATACCTAATCCACCTTTCTCTTTTGGTCGACAAACTTTTTCCATCTAACCATATGACAATGTGAATCTCCATCATTCCCATCCCACAGACAGTTTCTCATTATTTTCTCCATCTCCCCCGCCACGCCTTTCGGTATCTTAAAAAGAGACAAAAAATATATCGGCAAAGCAGTCAATACGGCAGCAATCAAAGTCACTCTACCCCCTTTAGACAAGAAAGCCTTTTTCCAAGTGGCCAATTTTCTAGAAATCTTAATCATGATAGGCTCCCAAAAAGACACTTGTAGTGGGTTACCCCCTAGAGGGACTCCTAAGTATTTTATTGGCCATTGTTCCCTGCGGCATCCAATCCCCTTAGCCATCTCTTCCTCCTCCACTTCCTCCTGATTCAAACCCAATAAAGCACTCTTGTCCCAATTAATCCTCAATCCCGACATATCACAAAATGCCTTCAAGATTCTCACCAAAAAACCTAGGTGTTCCTTCGTCTTCACAAAGAATAATGTATCATCCGCAAACTGTATATGTGATACTTCCACTTTTTCTCTGCCCACTTCATACCCTCCAATGAATTTTCCTTCTTTTGCTTTGTCCACCAATCTTCCCAAAACATCGACAACCATGTTAAACAAAAATGGTGATAACGGATCTCCCTGTCTAAGTCCTCGGTGTGCTTTGAATTTCCCCCTCGGTCTCCCATTGATCATTACCGAAAATGAAACGTTGGACACACATCCTCTTATCCAACCTCTCCATCTCTCCCCGAATCCTTTTTTTTGTAACACAAAATCCAGAAAATCCCATTCTACATTGTCATATGCCTTTTCAAAATCAATTTTCAAAACCCACCCTTTTTTATTTTTCTTCCTCCCATCTTCCACCAATTCATTCGCAATTAAACAACAATCCAATATCTGTTTACCCTCGGTAAATGCATTTTGAGTTTCTGACAGTGTATGTGACAACACTTTTTTCATCCTTGTGGCCAACACTTTTGCAATGATCTTGTATAAGCTGGTTGTGAGGCTTATGGGTCTGAAATCTTTTACCTTTAACGAATCATGTTTCTTCGGTATCAAACATATGTACGATTCATTGGTCAACCCATTTATGATCCCCCCTTCGTAAAATTCTGCGAAGACCATCATTAACTCGCTCTTAACTGTATCCCAACAATCCTGATAAAGTGCCAAAGTATAACCATCGGGCCCGGGTGCTTTGCATCTCTCACACGCAAACACCGCCTTCTTAACCTCTTCTTCGGAGAAAGGTTGTTCTAATTCAGCTCTCATCTCATCGTCGATAGTTCCCCATACCACTCCTTCAATCCCAAATCTTTTCACAGATCTTTTGCTGTACAATTCTTGGAAATAATCAACTATGAGTTTGACAATTTGACCCTCATCCTCTAAGACCCCTCCATCATCCATTTCTAATTTACTAATCATTGCCTTTGTTTTTCGGTGGTTTAGCAAGGAATGGAAGAATTTTGTGTTGCGATCTCCTTCTTTTAACCACTTAACTTTTGCTTTTTGATGAAGCATTCTGTGACGTTGACACACCAACTCTTCCAAGTCACATTTGATTTTTAATCTTTCAGCCACCCCTTCCGCATTAACCCTCCCCTCACTCTCCATTTCGTCCAATGTCGTAATTTTGTTTCGCATTTCTGCCTCCTTCATCTCAATCTTCCCAAACTCCTCATCGTTCCATAGTTTGATCTCTTCCTTGATCGACTTTAGTTTCCTCATGAATTTATAACCTTCCCATCCTTGAAAATGTTTTCTATTCCACCAGTATTCAAATTTATCCTTGAAGCCCTTATGTTGCAGCCACATGTTCTCAAATCTGAATGGACAAGGCCCCCATTTAAGTTTCTTTGTTTCCATCACGATTGGAAAATGATCCGAAGTAAGGCGAGGCAGAACAGTTTGCTTATGATATGGAAATAATTCAACCCACCCTCCCAAGAACAAGAATCTATCTATCCTACTGCAAATCGGCGTATTCCTCAAATTTGACCATGTGTATTTCGCATTTAGTAGTGGGGGATCACACAATTCCAACTCCTGTATCAACATATCGAAACAAGCCATACTTGTTGTTTGTGAGTGGCTATTGAGTTTCTCTGTCACATATCTCACAACATTGAAGTCCCCTCCCAAACACCATCTCTCCCCACACAGGACTCTCAAACCCGCCAGCTCATCCCAGAATTTGGATCGAAGTTTTGGTGTACATGGTCCATATACTGCTGTGAACCACCAACTATCCAACCCATTGTTTTTGTCTATGCATACCGAAACTGTAAATTCCCCAATCATATTGTCTGTGATGGATTACCACTCTCGGATCCCACATAACCAAAATACCCCCTGATGATCCAATTGAGGGTAAGTGAACCCAATCAACAAACCTTGATTTCCACACACTTGATATAAATCTCCTATCAATCAATTCTTTTTTTGTTTCTTGTAGGATAGCCAAATCGGGTTTCTCCTTGCGCAGCATATCACGAATGAATCCTCTTCTCGTTGCCGACCCCCCACCTCTTATATTCCAAGATAAGATTTTCATCGAGACACATTTTCTCCCTTTTCACAGATTCCATCCTTCTTCAGGTCATCCCCTATTTCCTTCCTTGTTACTCCCATTATCTCCAAACAACAGACTTCTCCCTCAATTTCGGACAACTTCATCATCCCCTCACTTTTCTTATCGACCTCGTGGATGTTAATTCCTGACATACCCGACCTTTCACCAACCACTAGACCTCTCTCAACCTCGATATCCCTCCCCACCCCAGAATTTTTGTTGAAGGAGAAGATCGAAGGATGAATTGAAGTATCGGAAGATTGAAAAAGCGAAGAAATGGGAATGGTTTATTGTGTACCTTAGCCGAAGGTGATGCAAAGAGATCCCCTATATCCTCCAAACCCAAGCCGGTGTGTGTCGTTGTATCCGAGCCGATTGACACTTGAGTACCCATGTCGTTAAAATCACTGTCCTCTTCAGAACCACTGCTTTGATCTCTTGGAAAATCCTTGTCCTCCCATGTGTCATCTTGTTCCTCACACAAAGATTCTTGATCCGGCCATCGTTTCTTGATCTTTGTTGTTGCCTCAGCATGTGTATTAAACCAAGCATTGTTTGTCTTTGCTTTTCTTCTAGTATAGACGATCTCAAAGTTCTTATCTTTTATACCGATATCCTCTGGTCTGTTTGCCCGGCCTGTATGCCCATCCTCTTTGTTTGTCATTGAATGTATTATTCCTTTGTTGAAAGCATCCATTTCTTTCGGACTCAGCCTTTTGAGAATCTTGATTTGTTTGCTCCCTCTCACTGGTACTGATCCCAACCCTCTAGATCCCTTTCTTCCTTCCTTACTTGATTTGTAGAAACCTTGCTGTCCTTGACCAAGAAACACTTCCATCCTTTGAATAATCTTTGTGTTGCTATATTTCCATTCTTGGTGATTTAAGTAGACCTCTCCTCCCGAAGACTCTTCTTTTCCATTGCTTTTTTGTTGTGGCTTTTCCCCATCGCATGTGATATGTTTGTATTCTGTTGTGGCCTGCGCAACCTTCTCTTCAGCTAGTTGATTGCAGTATCCATTTTCTTCCTCAATAGGTCTTTTAACTCTGCTCCAACCAGCTAGTACTCGAGCACCATCCACTACTACCTATGCATAGGATCTTTTTTCATAAACATCATAAGCTGAAATGTTGACCGAATCGACATAAATACGCACGTTCAGAGGGCCACGCGGTGACTGAATTAGCAAAGAACTATTAATGAATCCCCTTTCTAATCCCACCACTTTGATTTTAGCTGCTGCCAAGTCCTTAAGCAAAAGAGTATCTTGACTAATATCCACCAATCCTCCACATTTATTCCCCACACTTTTTAGTACTTCCGTTGTCCACATATCCCATGGTAATCCAACAATCCTAATCCAACTATTGCAGCATTCATAAACTTCATCTGTGGTATTGATGTCGCTCCTCCCACGCTGGAAAGTCAAGGAAATACTCTTCTCCAAAAAGCATCTGCCAATTTTCAAATAAAATTCGAAGTCCTCTCTACTATTTGGCCACCACATTGCTTGATTTGCTTTAAACGGGAAGACCTCGATCTTCTTGTCAACCGCCTTACCAAGGGCTAACGTTACCATTTCCCAAGAAATATTAACGCATTCCTTTGTGACAATCAGTGTTTTATTCCACTCTTTGCTCAAACACTCTCTAAATTCTTTATGTGCATCAATGTACCCGGATCCTTTAGGACTTGGATTTATCTTACCTCTGAACACAGATTGTCGAGGTTGTTGGTTGCCCTTCAAGTGATGTGCTCCTTGCCACGTGCCGCTGTTCAGAAGTTTCCCGACAAAAAACACTAGACATTTCCAGCCCTTCTCATACCTTTCACTTGGAATTATAATTCGCTGCTTCTTACCGGAACGCTCAATTTTGGAGACTTCAATATAGCTTCCTCGTTCGTTAACAAACTTTTGCACCGATACAACTACTTCCCCCCTTCTTGTTCTGTTGAAGGTAGTATGCGATTTGGGGTTGGTAATGTAATCCCCCATAATTTTCCTCAGCCAGTAAGCAATTTCACGATCAATTTCCAGCATGTAACTCGCATTCCGTGTTCTTTCCGTCACACAGATAGAATCTCCCCTTTTGCCCAGTGAAATCAGAAATAATTTTTGCTCTATTCTAACCTCTACTGGATGATTAGGTATTGTAGGATATGCAGTTGGTTTTTCTTTATGTATATTTTAGATCGTATTATTTACCTTCAATTGAATAATGAGGGAGAATTCTTTTCCTTATACAGATTTTATACCAAACTAAATGGTATCAGATGTTCAGGACTAAACCCTATAGCTGCCGCAATGACAAAATGCGGCAATATGGCTTTTTCGTAAGATTCTGATAAACCACCAGCTCCGACGGATCCAACCACGCCCGATCTCTCTCCGCTTCAATCCATTAGCTGCCACAAACTCAATGACCAAAATTATCTACAATGGTCTCAATCCGTTGTGATGTTTATATGCGGTAAAAGAAAGGAATATCTCATCTCTGGTTCCTCCAAACGACCGGCCACTACTGATAGAAAATTCAAATCCTAGAACGTCGAGAACATGATGCTCATGTCTTGACTTATCAATTCCACAGTCCTAGAAATTCTTCTGCCAAAGAAATATGAGATGCACTCCGGAATACGTATTCTGCCGGTAAGAACACTTATGAATTATTCAGCGTGAAAGGCTGCCTACATGATGTCCGCCAAGGTGAGGACAGTCACAACTTACTTCGATGCCCTCACCAAACTCTCGCAGCAGCTGGATTTGTTCGAATCATATGAAATTACGAATGGAAATGTGCAACTGGTGAAACAAAATTCAAGGAGATTGTGGAGACAAAACATGTATTCAAGTTCCTGCTCATCCCTCGATGAAGTTTGTGGCCACAAAACCACTGCCAGGACTCCGTGCCGCTTTCTCCGAGGTCCGCCACGAGGAAAGTCCCCGGAAGTTGATGTCGGGATTTTCCCCCTACCAGTGATGCTTCTGCTTTGCTTCGACTCGAATCTCGTTTTTGTCCAGTCCTGACGGTGGTGCGCGTCATTCGCCACATTCTACTTCCACAAACAGTCAACACATGGGGAAGGGGCTCTCGATCTGTACGAATTGCCAATGGTTCTAGTTCAAGGATCTTGGGTGTTGGTTATGTACAACTCTCCCATGATATTATTTGCTTACAAATTTGTGTTCTTCATCCCTGATCATACTGTTAATTTATTGTTTGTTAGCAAGATTAATGACAACCTCCACTGCACTACGAAATTCTTTGTTGATTCTTGTCTTTTTCAGGAAATGCATCGGAGAAGACGATTGGCAGTGCTGAACTACGTGCTGGCTTGTTTCTCTTCCATATGGAGCCTCACTTCAAGGCTGGAGCACTGAGTTTCCAAGACCAAATTTTCCCATTTCCTGTTATAGTTTCAATTCCAATAAAGAGAATGATATTCTTTTATGGCGCTATAGATTAGGTCATCCCAACTCTCCGTACTTCCAAACACACATGTAGCACTTTCAAACCACAACTAAACAAACCCTCGACGCCCTTTTCACTCATCCACAGTGACATCTATGGGGCCATAAAAAATTAAAAATGTTACAGGTACTCGTTGGTTCTTTTTGTTTATGGATGATCAAACTCATGTATCGTGGGTATTCCTTCTGAAAGACAAGTCTAGAACAACTTCCTTTTTCTAACATTTACATTCCTTGATTCAAACTCGGTTTTCCGTCCAGATACAAGTCCTCTGCATCGATCGTGCTCGTGACTATTTTAAATTTGTGTTGGGGACTTATCTGACTAGCTATGAGATTATCCACCAAAGTTCTTGTGTTCAACACTCCTCAACAAAATGAGGTTTCTGAACGAAAAAACCGTCACCTTCTTGAAGCTACCCGCCATCTTTTGTTCACATACACAGTCTCTAGCCATTTTTGGGGTGATTATGTACTTACTGCCACTTACCTAATTAATTGTATGTCTTGTCGTATCCTCATTCAAAACCCTTATCAAGGCTCTACTTGAACATTTTCCCCAAACACATATCTTAAACTTTATTCATTGCCTTCGTCCATATTCGTTCCCAACATCGTGGAAAACTATATCCGCGAGCCATCAAATGCAACTTTCTATGGTAGTCTCCTAACCAGAAGGGCTACAAATGCTACTCACCGATAACCAAAAAGTTATATCACTCTCTTTATGTCACCCTATTCGGAAAACGAACCGTTCTACCCCAATTTCTCCATTCAAGGGAGAGTAAAAACCGTGAATCTCTAAATTGGGATCCCAATTCATTTGTCGACCCAATCCATGTCAATCCAGAACCTAACCACCTACCAACTTCCCCAAACACCCCACTCAAGGTTTATTCAAGAAGGAAGGTCACAAGAAGCAACACAATGTCAACCAACCCAAGAGTCTTCTACGAGGCAAATCCCCAATGAAAAAGACCAAGGTACTGCTGAATTGGACAGTAATTCTACCATAATCGATAATTGACATTGATGATAGACAAATTGCTTTAAGAAAAGGAACTAGGACACGTACTCAACACCCGATATGCAACTTTGTCTTGTTTAAATAATTATCTCATGCATATCTTCTTTTGTGTCTAGTTTAGATGAAGTACAGGTTCCTGGCTCAATCGAGGATGCACTCAAGGATCCTAAATGGAAGGTCGTCGCCTTTGATGAGATCAAAGCACTAGAAAAGAACAACACTTGACTTGACAAAGGCCCTCCATCGACCGCATTTTGAAGAACTAAAGACCAAGCTTTACATGACAAACATATACCGCCAAACTTGAGGGAAAGTGTTGAAGATCTTAAATAAGATAATTAGGATATTTATTTAAAGTTTAAAGTAATAGTAGATAATTGGATATTGTAGGGATATGCGGTTAGGCTTTTCTTTATATATATATATATATATACATATATATATATATATATATATATATATATATATATATATATTTCAGATTGTACCATGTATGTTCAATTGAATAATGAAGGATAATTATTTTCTTTTTTTTGTTGATATGAAACAATAATTTTATTATTAACAGTAGAAAAAGTTACAAAAGAGCATATGAGAAGTTCGCTAAGCACCCTACAACGACTACTACTCAATTTTTAGTTGTAAATAAATTTGAAGGATAATTATTTTCCTTATAGAGATTTTATACCAAGCTACAGATAGTATTTACAGTACATATAGTTGTTCAAAGTCAGTATTATTGAAACGTTGGTAATAGCATAATACATTTTCTTAATTAATTTAGACCAGAAAACTTTAAGGTCGAGGTCCTTTGCTTCAACTGATTTTGATAGGCAGGGCTGCCAGATGGCATGTGCCCATACAACATGATAGGACACATCAATTTGGTTAACACATACTTACGTTATGTAGAGGCTACTCTTGGCATCAAAAAGGTTACTCCACAAAACATTTACCAGTGTGTCACTATTTGATGTTGCACTTTCCTTGATTTTATTCACTTCTTCAGCATTAATAATGCTTGATTTTTCAGAGGCAACAGTGGTTTCTTCAGATTCAACCCCACATTCAGAATTTTCAGCCTCTTCAGCCTATTCAATTAAATCATCCAAAAGCTTAGGAATCCATGATATCCATATACTTTAGAAGATATACTGATAAACAAAAAGTCTAATCTATCAAGAATGGCAAATGGCAGTTATTAGTTCAGGATCCTACTAGGCAAAAGGAAGTCATTAGTTCAAGATCTTACATGGCAAAATGCAGTTATCAGTTCAGGTCTCAAAATAGAAAATCTGGAACCTGGGCCAGTATGATTTGCATCACGAGGAGTGACTCTCATCAAGTCCAAAAGATAATATCTGAACACAAAACGACGTCACAACCTAAAATGTGATCGAGCATAAAAAGTAACGAAGCAGTAATGATAAATGTAAAGTCACAACTGCACGGATCGGTCCCTAAAAACACGCTTGTATTCACCCGTCCAGACCAAGTAAAAAGAAAGAAAATTCAAATAGCCAAAAAAGGGCTCCAACGTGTGGCCTGAAAATGTTCAGGTCTTAACAAGAATTTACAAGATAGAAGGAATTGAAATATCCCTAAAAGAAGCTAAATAGAGGATTTACAACACAATTTTGAAGGAGAAAGTTTCACCTGTCATCGCTACCGACTATTCCCTTACACTCAACAGGAGCAGCTAGCTTGAAAATTTTACCAGATCCATCCAGCACAGTATGTTCCTTCAGATGAAGACGTTTGGCAGCTTCTAGTACCTACAACATAAATAAACATAAAAACGATATACTTCAGATGAAGACGTTAATATGAAAACTACCAACTCGTGCAAAACATTTTTGAATTTCAACTTGATACAATAAAGATAAGATGACTAAGCAGAATGTATAAGCATTCACCAAATAATAAACAAGCTACCGCCTTATATATATCTGAATACAACTCAAGTCCACCGTGAATATTCTAGGAAACAAAAATTACATCTTGGAATTAAGTAACACGGGCCCTCAACAAGTGCCGTCAAAAGTAAAACATTGTAGTGATAATAATTATTTAAAAAAAGACAACCTAGATACTCCAGACATTTAAAAAATAAATAACAAATAAATAGTTTGAATAAGGAAAAAATTCGTCAGGCAACATACTGCATCAAACTAAGCAAAAGTTCACAGCAGATCTCAACAATCAGAATATTAACACAGATAAATGTTGGGGTCAGAAGAGTACCAATTTCAATAGATCTTTTCGAATTCAAAATCTTATTGGAGTAGAAGTTAGAGCAAATAAACTTTTTAAGCACGTCATGTAACTCTTAATGGTCATTAAACACCATAACCTAAAGTATCCTGCCTTTGGACATTTCAGGAAAGCTGTATTTTTTATTGGCAAAACAAATTTCCACCTGTATGCCAATGACATTTCTAGAGCAATATAAGCAGGAACCGAGATACGATTCCTGATTTCCATGAATGGATAAAGATTCGGATTTTCGGAAAAACTCTACAGTAAGTTATTCAACTAGATATAGATTGAATACGAAAATATACACATACTGATTTTGGGAGGGAATAACTAACACTAGAATGACAGCTTATTTATACCTTGGAATGAAAATCTTCACTCCAGCATATTTTCTTGCCATTGTCAACAGAACCATACAAAAGGGATTCAGACTTGTCACCTTGAAGAATTCCCGGCAAGACACTCTGAAGAAGAGGAAAGGAAGTATATAGCACAACCCAAAAAATAATTATCATGCCAAGGGAAAGATCGTCTTATTGCATCAATATATTCTGTAAAAGATACTACAATCTTCACATGTAAACATGATAACTGTAGCACACATGAGATGAACATCAGCAGATCAGATAGGGTAGAAAGCTCCATTTTCCTTAAAAATCTAGCCAACACTCTATTCTAGTTGACTTTGACATCTAAAATACTAATAAACTTACTGCTCTCTGTTCAAGATAAGTTTGAGCACACACACCTGTGCTACAACTCTATGACCTCGGTAATCAATGATTGCCATACCAAGATTGTACAACCCTGGAACATCAGCTTCTTGGTACGCCTTGGTGCCTCTCAAGTCATTGTTAGCACTTGCATATGTAGCTTGTTCGCTTTCAGCTAACCGGGCATCTGCAGGCATATCAGGGGAAAAGCCATCGATGATATTATTATTTTTGTATCGCAGACAGCAGACTCATCTGCATCAGAAAATCTAGAAGCTCCTTGGGGCACATCGTTATATTTCTTCTCAGAAAAACTCTGCAATGAGGCTATGTTTTCAGTTTTAGAGTTATCTTCAGATGACTGCTTCCGGGACAGTTGTTCAAGATCCGCATCAACCGCAAAACTGAAGAATATGTTGTTGTGAACATACCTAAGTAAAAATAATAAACCAGTTTTAATGAAACAGAAGTTATTCCTAAATGCAAGTTCCAGGAAAATGGAGGTGGAAAAGCTCTAATACGAAAGACTACAGAGAGAGAACACACACAAAAAGCCTAGAGAGAAAGTGTGTGCACGCACACACATACGACTCAACCCTTACATATGGAAGCACTCTGGATCGGTTGGATTAATAGGTGGAATACATCTGCTAATCACCCCAATAGCACCATTGATAGCAGCATCAACAAAATCCGATGTCACTTTGTAGAGAGCCCTATCTCTCAAAATCCTACAATAGCAATATTTACAGTGAACAACTCAAATTGACTTTATCTTACTATAGGATTACCTAGGTAGGCAATGGATGTGCAAAGATGAACAAAATGTGCACCTCTCCTGATGCGTAGCATGGGGGAACTCCCGACAAGACTGTAACTCTTCATTCCAATCTCTTTGCATGCCAATCAACTCACTTCCAAAAGAGAGGGTAAGAGAATTTTCAGCCCTAGCTGCATCGCGCTTGTGATCTGAAATTACCACCATCCATGAGTCTAGTAAAGATAAAATAGATACACAAATTCATAGCGATCAAAACTGTTTATAACACACCAAATCAAGTCAAGTCCTGATTAAAATATGTTGGTCCATACTTTAGCAGGATTTACACACCATCTAAAAACCATGAACTCATGCTCAAGCAATTTTGGCCCGTATACACGAGCAACAACAAAATTCTATCAAATAAATTATATAAATTCAAATACTATACATCTGCACATAGATGACCTACAAAACTGTTTCTAACACCAAATCAAGTCAAGTCCTGATTAAAATATGTTGGTCCATACTTTAGCAGGATTTACACACCATCTAAAAACCATGCACTCATGCTCAAGCAATTTTGGCCCGAATACACGAGCAACAACAAAATTCTACCAAATAAATTATATAAATTCAAATACTATATATTTGGCACATAGATGACCTACAAATTCCACATTGCCTGGCTGAAATCAACATGAGGGTATGAAAGAAAGATAATGGAAATATCAAGATAGCACATACCCAAAAGCTTTTCAGAATTAGAGTTTTTGGGATGATTTATAATTGGACAAAATGTTTCCCAAAAGATCAGGTGAAAATTTACTTTTTTCATACGAAATGAAAAGGAGGTGAAAAATGAGGAGAAGTTCCACTACATGGTCCAAGCCTCCAAGGAGAGACTTGAGATTATTGAGAAAATGACTGAAGATAAATTGGGGACGGTTTACGTCAACATGTTGAAAAACATAAGTCACAATGCTTTTAATTTAAAAGATTAACTACCGGCACACCAACCTGCCCAATCAAAGACTAAGATGCTTATTGTCAATAACATAGAAAATAGTAAGACAATAGATACACTATCTCATAAATCTCAATGACCTATAAGCATGAAATTAACTGTCAGAGAAATTTGAACGTACCAGGAATAGGATACGAGCCGATCCATGAATTTGGTTGTAATAAAGATTGCACATTTTCAAAGGGATGTGCAGAGGCCTTCTGCTCCAAAATTTCGCGAAAAGCTTGAATAAGAAAAGGAAAGCAAAGTTATATACTAATTCTTAGATTTTTAACCTTGAGGCACAAATTATTAGACCGGTCAGAAGTCATTTTGTGGTACCTTTCTTGAATTTAAGGCTTATCTTTTGCAAAAGCCCAACAAGAGTTGTTGCTTCAAAAGCAGTTTTGTTAGGCCTTGGATCAAGTACATTTCCAAGGCTGGAGTTCACGTAGAAAGCTTTAGTTGTTCCCGTAATACAATATTTGTTTCCTTCCAAAGTTACCATGTCCAAATAAATTAAGTCTCCAGAAAGCCTACATGCAGCAAGAAACAAACTCAGTCATTAGCATGGGACTTCTGAAGGAAATAAAATTGACAGTCAAATCTTGAGAGCAAGCGAACTTCATAATTCGATGTGCTCTGTTAGTGTGGAAATACTTCAGAATTTGGGCAACCTTCTGTAGCTTGGAGGAGGATTCAATGATGAGAAAACAATACTTTCCACACATTTAATCTCTTTAGATGGTGATGACAATAGGTTAGTTAGAGAACCAGAACCAACATCCATAAAACCCAAATTATCAAGTTCAGGGCAACTCAGCTTTCGCAACATCTATATGTAGAAAAAATAAACCCAAATGAGAATTAAATTCTAAGAGAAAACTAAAATGAGAAACCAACACAGATAAAGGCTGAACAGGTAAAGGGTGGGACCTAATTTTCCAGATGTGGTTTTGCCTATCTCATGTTGTAGAGCAAGAGTGGTGGATAAAGAGGAATGCAGCGTCGAAAGAGAAATCAATTCTCTAGTTCGATGTACATGTGCTCTGATCGATCGATCATCATATAATGCTGCAAAGAATAGATTTAATTTAGAACCCAGGAGCAACAATTGTAGAAATGACTGGCAAATGCATAATGTGAAAAAAATGAACCTCTTTGCAGAATTTTCCACAGCAGATGATGTACTATCCCATGCAACAATATTTATTATATACGAATTAAATGTACGTGTAAGCAATCCACATCTTGTTGATGAAAGGTAAATGCCAATCATCAGTAAGTTCGAAAGTCAGTGCTAATTTTTTGCCAAAACCAGGTAGATTAAGGAGAGATTACCAGGAACCATCTCCAAAAGGCAGCTCCCACTAGTGATATCAGCCACTTCACATATTTCATTATAATCTTCTAGATGATGAACAGAACCATCCTTTGTATGCAATAGCAAATCATAGCAAGTACAGAAGCATGTCTCTGGAGCATCTACAAGAAATTGCCTCACATCCATCACAGAATCTCCTGGACTTAACTATAAACGCCGATGAATTTTTAGATAAGAAGTAGATTCAAACAAAATTATAATGCCAGTCGAAGAAGATAAAAAAGTCATCATATGAATATGATTTTTAAAAAAAAAAAAGCAGTCATCGACTTCTGAAGCAATTGCTAATATGGAGGAAATCGGTTAAACTGCTACATGCCACGTATCTAAATTCAAACTAAAAAGAACGCCAGCTTACTTGCAGCTCAAGCTTCTCGCCTCCTTGTATTTTAACAGAAACTGGATAAAGATGAACTTCAGCTGCAATAGAAGGAAACACCGATCATTCAGTCAGTTATAAATTGAATGCATGAATAAAGTGTGTGCCTAATGTGTGTCAGTGTGAGTATATGTATGAGCAGACCTTTGCAATAAGCCAACTGGCATCAAAACCATTCAAGTTGGGAAACATAACGGTATAATGAGATGGAAAATATACACATAAGAGGGCCTCCAGAAAAGGGAAGGATTTTTCTAGGGGTAACGCAAATGTCCCCAGATTCTGGTAAGGGAATTAACTCTACGTCACTAAAAACACACTGCGAAAACTTTCTTTTTATTATTTGATAAACCTCTATGAGAAAAGAGCCGAAACTGCTCCTTCAAATCAAAAGTGGTGCAAATTCGCTATCCAGCCTATCCTAAAAGCCGGCCGAATTTGTCATTATTACGGGTACGGCCAAAAGAATCGGAGCATCTTAAACATTACCTTGTTTTGAAGGATGCTGGTGGGATGCAGTTCCTTTATCCATTACCTCGGACTTTATTTCAGCTGATTCATTTGAACTTGCATCACCATTAGCACGGGCGCTCCTTGGACTATCATTCGAGGGGGGATTGGAAGAGACAGTTTGCTCGGCTGACCCTTTGCGATTCTTCCCCCTATTTGACTTTCCGGCCATCTCGAACCTTACGCCAAGAAATGCACTAATTAAAATCACGTAACAAACACATGTTTCTGATCAACAAAAGGATCATCCAATTTCTCAAAGCAAGCTCCTAGTTTCATGCATTGATGGTGAATCACCATTAATGAGCATCAAAATAAACACCGCCAACTGGACGTAAAAATCGAGCTTGAGACAGGACACTCCAGAAGTTTAACATCACCACTTTCCCAAAGAGGAACGCGCATTGAACCAGAAAAAAAGTTGACAAAATCTCAATTCCCATATTTAGAACCAGTAAATCCCAATAAGAAGCTCAAAGAACGTTAACATAACTTCAAGTCCTTGACCACATCAGCTAAACGCATAACCATGAAAAACCCATTAATTAAATCATCCAAATGTGATCAAATAATGGAAACAAACAACCAGGTCATTGAAAAACATTATTTTATCTCAGAATAGACCTCTCACAGAAGCTAGCCACCGAAAAAAAAAACCCCTCGTATATATATGCATGTACGTGTATTAAACGAGCATGAAATGAAAATCCGAATCCGTCAAAAAAATGGAAGCAGAATACTACCAATTACAACCGCAGCTCGATTGCCTGCCTAAGTAGCACCAGGAAGTGGTTCCTCGGTTCGTGTTCTGTACAGTGATTTGTTGGGTTTGGGGGGCTGCCGAGGTTTTATGTTAGGGGAGTAGGCAGAGAGGAGAGAGCGGATTCTTGACCAGTTTTACAGTAATCTGATAATTATTTGTCACAGACGAGGTATTGATGATTGTACAAGCTTAAATATCATATAAAATATGAATGTTCACGTAATAATTATGAAAAATATCAAAATTATATATATATATATATATATATATATATATTTATTTATTTATTTATGTTTGAGGTTTGGACTTTTTTCTAAACAAATTTGAAAGAAAACCTACAATGGCCGTTTGGCCTCTCCAATATAGTATATGGTGATTACTATTTATGTTCTTTCGACATCTTTAAAGATAGATTTTTTATACCGATCGATTGTTATTTAAATTAGAAGTGATTCAAATAATGTTTATGTCTTATTAATGAAAGAAACATTCTTTCATTATAAATGAAATATGGTTAGAGAATAAAAATCAATCAATCGGATCATCTCATTCGAATTTTGGGCAGTAGATCTGAGTGGATTATTGACGATTAGATTGACTATATACGATTAATACATCACATAATATATGTAGTCTTGATCATCAACATATAACAATTGATTATAGTAAGTATCATTTAATTATAAACAATATGTCATATATAAGTAATTTTAAATATGGGAAATTATTTTACCACCTTTATCACATACACTGTATACAAGTTTCAAATAGTATTATTTTATTGCATCTGTCATAAAATGTTCAACTAAATACTAATTAGAAAAAAACAATGATCACAAAAAAATGTGAGCAATGTAGCTGGTTATTCAGGGTATCTGTGTTGTGTGTATGATATATCATACATAAAATTTATGTGAGATGGTTATTAACTTCAACTAAAATCTGTAAAATAGGACAACAACGTTGTTATAGAAAAAGAAATTTATGGAATTGAAGGTGAAAAAAACCGATAAGAGTGGAGAGAGGAATGTGATGGAATCAGTTGAAATAAGTTGAGAAAATACCGATATAAGTTGCAATTATGCTAAAATGTTGGGGACAAAATTAGAAGAAAAATCGGTGTCTTACAAAAACAATATATCTAATGTGTTCATCTATATATTAGTATAGATATATAATACTTGAACGAACACCCTAAAATAACCATTGGGTCATTTTGGATTTATCTAAAATACATTTCTCTCTCAAAAACGAATAATCTCAAATTTAACCGTGATCCATATTTTCCTTCGTTCTTTTCGAAAAAAAATTATCACTCAACCTTTTGCAAAACACAGAAATATATATAAATAATATATGTTGAAATACTTGTATATATATTATATTTATATAATATATAATACAAAAGTACAATGACGATAATTTGTAAGATCATAATGTGCAAGATGAAACGCTATGAAATAGAGTACAACAAGAAGCAAAACAAGTCATTTGACATCACCCATGGTGTGAGGGCTGATTTCATATATAGCACAATGACCACTTTTCCACAAGACCACCACCATAGACCAAATGCCTCGTCAAACTATAACTATGCTACATTGTGTCTTATTAACTAAATTTTGTATCTTTGGTTCGATCAAGGCTATGTCAATTCCAAAAACTCCATTAATAACAAGTAAATCATACTAAGCACTCGAATACTATGATATGAGAGAAAAAATCGAATGAAATAACTGAATTATGAAAAAATACATCTATTTTTATTCTTTTATCTGCCACCAACACATTCACATTAATGGCTCTTTGCCGCCACCCACCAACCATTCACAATTTCATATATTTCCATATTTTAGAATATGAATAAAATACAACATATAAATAGGATTCTCAAAATAAATGCATTAGTTTACATGAGAAATCATACCGAGTTGTGTCCTCGTATTTGATCTATGTATCATTTCAATGGGTCTAGTGAGACGGGCAAAACTAATGTCGGCATCTAATGAATCTTTATATATTGTCAAATGCCCTATTAATGCATAGTCACAACTTACGTGAGAAAGTTCGCATTTCTCACGTCTTATTATCTTCTAAAATCACAATATACTAACCCTACATATTCTTTTTAAAACAAAAAATAATAGTCATTAAATAAGGAGAAATGTACTGAAGTGTAAAATTTACCAACAATGTAAGGTAGATTTAGCTTTTCCATCTTGCATAGATATTCGATATGTTGATCTAGCCTGCCCGTATATTTGTGAAATTACTAAAATCAAAATTCGAGCTAGCCGAAGCATCTATAACCATATTTTTCCTCACTATTAGTACGTGTGATGAATTGGAGATCTCGATATTATATTTTGGATTCTGCCAAAATGACAAAGCTCTAATGGTTATGTTACACCCTATGATCAAAAGAGAAACCACAAAATCTGTCTTTATCCATAAAAAATTAAATTTTGTATTGTTGACAAAATTTTTAAAACCCGTAAAATAGATAGAAGCTTAGCTTGAGTGTTGCGGCTAATATATACATAATTATATAAAACTAAGAGAATATGGGCTTATGGATCTCGTACAACCCCTTCAATAAATAATTCATGTGAAATCCCTCAAAATAACCTATCGCTATCATGTGTTAAAAACTCTAAACATTTTTTGCAACTTAACCCATAAATCGCTTTTGGTTCAAGTTCTGCATTAAAATAGTACACTTTATGCACCAAATACTGTCGTCACTTAATGCAATTAATGTTGGGGATGTGGTTTGAAGATAATATGTTGTGGCTGTCATATGCGTTGAGGGAACTCTATAAATATTAAATAGAACTCTCATTTATTATTTCATTTATTTCATTCTCAGTTTTTTCTTTCATCTCGTGGGATTTGAGTATTTAGTTATATGATATTTGTGATGTGTTTGTATACCCATATTAAGAGAGTGTATGTTCTCTTTCGAAACACATTGAGTGGTCGTAAACTATAAAATATTATAGTAAAGTTATTTTCATCTTGTCCGTGGTTTTTTTACCCTAATAATATTTAGGAGTTTTTCACGTAAGTTTCAGTGTCCAATTTTATTCTTTATTTTCATATATATCTCAAGTTGCCAGACATGAGACCAACAAATACAACATTCATCTTAAAATCATTTATTTTAAATTTATACCCAAAAAAATATCATCATAATATTCTTTTTATTTTACATACGTTAAAAATTATATTTTATTTAATATTAATTTATAAAGTTAATAATATAATTATGATTGTTAATTTAACTATTATACATTAATTAAATTATATAAATTAATAGACAATTGATAGATTACTTGAATACATAAAATTTAATTAAATAACACAATATAACTCTGACTTCAAACATTTGAAAACCATATTCATCTTGTCGGCAAATAATAATAACAACAATGCATTGTCACTAAGTCAACAATAGTTGGCTGAATTTGTGAATAAAAACGTGGTGGTAGGCTATTTCAGATAGAAGACTGAAGACGAGTTTTACGGACAAGGAGCTCTATAAATAGAGTTCCCTTTTCATTATTAAATGATCATTTTTTCGAGTTTTTTCTCATATTATAGCATTTGAGTGCTTAATTCTATAATATTTGTGAGATGTTTTGTTCTTTTGTATTAAGAGAGTGTGTATTCTCTTTGAAAATACAGTGAGTTGTTTGTACACCATAAATACTCATTTGACCAATTATTAAAACAATGTATGTTCTCTTTTGAAATTTGAAATGTCAAGTTAAATACTCACTTGACCAATTGTTACAACCCTTCAAAACAAACTTGAAACATTTCATTCATGGCTGATAATGACATTAAAATGGGTTGTAATGACCTTAAAGCCATGATAATTCAGTTGGTCCATGTCCCATATAAATACACCAAGAATTGAGGGGAAAAATCACATCAACATATCACTTGAACAATATAATTTTCGAGCAAGAAGAGCAGCAAATTTCGTACATATTTTATGATCAATTTTGAAGCAATCCAATAGCATAAATTTTGTCCAAGAATCAAGCAAAGAGCCGATGTTCAAGGCCGAGTAGATACTGCAACTATTGAGCATCGAATTTTGCACAAGTCCGAGAGTTCGAAAGCCTTACTGTTTGACCATTCCAGCAACATTCAATCATGTTTAATTCTACACAATAAAGAAAGAGGTAAGTGGGCTTATATATGTGTTTTAAAATAATGATATTTCTGTTTCTGAAAATTCGGTCATATATTACCCGTTTTATGTTCTTTGATTCCATATATGTTCGTTCCACATTATTTCTTTTATTATTCTATAAAATCTTGAAAATACACTGTTAGGATTGAAATTAAAAATCATAAGAAATTTTTTGAAATACGACAATATAAGATAAGACCCCGATGTGGTGAGTTATAATAACCGATATATTGGATCACATAATCAGATGAGTAACAATTAGGGACTTATCAGTATATAATTGATAAATAGATGAATAACAATGTTTTGTGCAAGTTTATGATTCAATTATGATGTGTTTTGATGTTTTGTTTCGAATTTCATTTGTCTCGTGTATTGATTGATGTTGCTACATGTTTGGCGACATGGTACATTTATATATTTCAATACTCTTGTATATGATTGACTCCCACATGTTGAGTGTTTTCAAACACCCACCCCCTTATTTTCCTCCACAAATAAGGGTGAATATCAATTGGAAGATGAAGAACAACGCATATTTTGGGGTTGGTGATCAAGTTCGAGACACGAAGTTTTAATCATCGGTTTTTGTTTTATATTCATTTTATGTAACACTTCCGCAACTGTGTTATGCATTGTAAAAACACTTTTGATTTATGTAATAGACTAACTTTTGGCTATTTCATGTACTAAGTGGCTTGTTGTTTTGCAATTTTAAATTATTAAACAACACCGATGATGTGTCTCGGTTTTGGGACATGACAAATCCACCGAGCATGACAACTCAAATACATATAACAACTTTATAAGAGTCATAGTCAGACACTAAGACACCTAGTCTCCAATACGAGGTTCGCTTGAATTACATCCATTTATAATCAATTCAAATAATGATGAAAATGCAGGTGACACTTTATCTCAGTGACTTATTATAGTTAAAAATATCCAAATGAAAGAGAAAAAAAATACTATAATGTTTCGAAAACAATGTACACATTAAAAGAAGGCAATTATGATCTTATGAATGCATTAAATAAGGGATCTATTATTAGACTTGTCAAATTGGGTTAGGCTCGTCGGGCCCGCTCGCTCCGCTATAAAATTGAACGGGTTGGGTTGATAAAATAGCAGCCTATTTGGAGGCGGGACAAATGGCTGAGCCCGTTTGGGCTACGGGCCGAGATGGGTCGGACCCAAACGGGGCGACATGATAAAATCTTATATTTTTAAGTTTTAAGTTCTATATAAAAATTGGAATAATTTTCATGCGTCTCCATGTCTTAGAACAAATATATTGATAATTTACTCTTAGAACAAATTTATTGATAATTTACTTTTAGAACAAATATACATAAAAAAAATAAAAAGAGAGAAATTTACAGATATACATAAAGAAAACAAAAGGGAAGAAATTCCTGTAAATTTTATTCATGAATTTTAAAATAATTTTTAAGCATAGCAGTTGTTTGTTAACCCAAGAGCGGTTTCGTTTGAAGTCCGACGATAGACTTGTCAAATCAGGTCAGGCCCGGCCCGGCCCGGCCCGCTATAAATATTGAGTGGATTGGGTTGATAAAATAACAGTCCGTTTGGAGGCGAACCAAATGGACTGAGTTCGTTTGGGCTGAGTCCATTTGGACCAAAGGGGCTGAGCCCGCTTATATTTTTAAGTTTTAATATTAAAATTCCGCTATTTATATGCTAGTTTTTTTTTATGTTTTTTATATCAATTTAAATCAGTCTAAAAATTATTTATATGCTAGTTAATACCAGTCATGTTCCCTTTATATGCATACACATGCATTAGTACTCTATTCCAGATTTTTTTAAGAATTAAGTTATTTAAATATGTTTATAATCAATCATATTGCTTAATTTATTAGTTTCATGTGTATCTGTGCATCTTTACACACGATTTATTTTTCTATAATAAAAATAAAATATAATAACTAAATCAATATGATATATTTTTCAAGTATTTTTTTTGCAATTTGCGATTGCACATTAATTTTTTAAAACAAAAATCAGTTATTTTATGAAATATAATTTAATTGTTTTAATTATTATTATTAATTTACATTTAAAAAAAATTATTAAGATGTTCTGGATATTTCAACAGAACTTACGTGTTTCTTCTCATAAAAGATACTTCTTTTTATATATTTTAAATGTAATGATATACTAAATTTATTAGCATTAAAAAAAATGAGCGGGTCGATCCGCCCAACCCACGGCCCAAAGTGGGTTGGGCTGGGTTGGCCGTTTAGAGGCTCGTCCTGTCAGTCCGTTTTGACATGTCTATCCGACGAGTTGCAGTGAGATTTTGTGGACCCGACAGAAGTTTGCTAATTATATGTATTGTCGAAGACATAATATTTTTTAAAATTTACAATCGTCTCTTTCCTCGACTTTATATTCTCCTCTATGTCTCAATTTTGATGTTTGATTTAAACACTTTACTTTTTATGGATTATATTGTATGCCTTTTCAATTTCTTATTTCAATGTTTTTCAGTATTTTATGAAACTATTTGATTGAAATATATTTTTCTTCTATGTTTACTGCGATATTATTTAACATTTTTTCGTTAAAAAAATAAGCGTGTTGACATGCTTAACCCGCGGCTCAAAGTGGGTTGGGCTGTGTTGATTATTTAGAGGCTAGGCCCGCCACGCCGTGCCATGCCGTGCCTAATGGCAGGTTGCGGTGGGTGACAGACTGACCCGTCTCGCCAACCTGTTTTAACATATCTATCTACCAAACTTCAATAAAAATATGATATTAGTGGTTGCAAAATGAGTAAAAAAGGAAATTAGCAAAATAAAATTGAACTCAATAATAACACGTGGCAATTGGTTACCCTTCAAGAAAAGAACATAGTTTAGTAAATTATTTTTAGTACCACTGACTATTCAAAAATGCGTGGAATATTAAAAATATACTGGAAAATTTTGCAAAAAATTTAAAAATAAGGACAATAAATATTTGGAATATATTTCAGTGAAGATGATCTGAATCTAATTTTCATATTATTGATGATTTAGTTTGTTGATATTTTATTATGTTTTTATTCAAGTTGTTGTATTTGTATTTGAATAAGGTGTTTAAATGTTTAGTTATAAAGTGTGTTATCACGTTAATTATTTTATAAATAAAAAATGTCATTAAATTAAGTAATTGATTAATTAATTATAATGATTTTAAATGTAAATAAATAACATAAAAAATTAAACATTTATTTATAAAATTAATAATATAATAATAAGTAAATTTACAAGTTTGGATGTTTAATCATCCAAATCTAAATAAAAAAAATTAAACATTAGTATGGTGCAATTGCACGGGAGGGAGGTCTTCATTGAAAGAAGATGCTGTACTAAAATGGTGTGAACACTCTCTTGGTGCAATATTGGAAATAACCAAATAAGACGAGCCGAGACGAATTATTAAGCTCAAGCTCGTGTAGTTAGAAAATTACTAAGTTCGTGAATAGTTCGATCTCATATAGTTAATAGTTCGTTTATCATGTTTAACGAGTTTAGCTCGTTTATCATGTTTAACGAGTTTAGCTCGAGCTTCACTCATTTTCGAGCTCTCCGATTATTTTTAGCCAAAAGACCAACTAATACATGATAATTTAAGGGTATGATTCATATTTTATATAATTTCATTAGCTTATATTTCCAATAAAACGATAACGTTGGACATAAACGCATAGTCCAACAAATCAACCCAAAAAACAAGCTGATCTCTGGTTCGAGTTTGGGCTCGAGCTCGCGAGCACGAATAACAATATGTGACAAAAACTTATGGTCCAAAGAGATTTTTTTTTTATTCGTACCTATATTTATTTAAAAAGATAGAATTCTTATTATGAAATGCAATTATTAATTTTTTTTGTAATAAAAACCAGTCCAAAAATTAGCTAAACTCGAGTTTGAGCTTGCGAACAAGCTTGTGAACCAAATATCTTTAAACTTGAAGTCATGCTCCATAAATAATAAATGTGTGGCTCCCAAAGTAAACTTACCTACAAATAGAAATGGAAGACAAATTGTAAAACTCATAGTCTCCTGTTAATTTATAAGTAATAATAATTAATTATCAAGTCACTTCAAAGAACATATATTTATATTTATATAAATCTAAAATTTGTTCTTCAAATATTTATATATCGATCTTTGAGCATTTAATTTATTTATTTAATCAAAAGAGTGACTTCACAATTCACGAACATCTTACGTGGCAAATCATCATTCGATGTTCGACCAATCACTAGGATCGACTACCAAGTCCTTCATTCCTTCCAATCCTAACCGTCCAATCAAATCTTTAATCAACGGCCTACCGGCCTCTCTTCTCAAACCCCAAATTCAAACACCCACCTAAAATTTTCACCCCTCCCGCTCGTTCGCCTTCTTTATAAACCCGGATCCGCTCACTCTCCAAATCATTCATCTTCGTTGCCATAAATCTACGAAATCCTTTTCGTCTTTTAGAGTTTTTCTGTTCCTGTTTTCACCTTTGAAATGGCTCGTACCAAGCAGACCGCTCGCAAGTCCACAGGAGGCAAGGCTCCGAGGAAGCAGCTTGCCACCAAGGCCGCCAGGAAGTCCGCTCCAGCCACCGGCGGAGTGAAGAAGCCCCACCGTTTCCGTCCCGGAACGGTGGCTCTGCGTGAGATCCGTAAGTACCAGAAATCCACCGAGCTTTTGATTCGCAAGCTTCCCTTCCAGAGGCTTGTCCGAGAAATTGCGCAGGATTTCAAGACGGATCTGAGGTTCCAGAGCTCCGCCGTGGCCGCGCTTCAGGAGGCCGCGGAGGCATATCTGGTCGGCCTGTTTGAGGATACTAACCTCTGTGCCATCCATGCTAAGAGGGTTACTATAATGCCTAAGGATATCCAGCTCGCTAGAAGAATCAGGGGTGAACGAGCTTAGAATTAGTCTTTCCACTCTGGTTTCCGGTTTGGTTCAGGCTTACGATATTTGTTCTTAGTGGGTGTGATATCAGGACTTTTTTAGCTTAAAAACCAGATAATGTAAGAATCTAAAGGGTATTTCGTAATGAATGATCTGGGTCTTGTTTCTTTTCTGCGATTCTTTATAATCTTGATCAGAATCTGTGAATCCAGATTGGACTACAAAGTAGAAACCAATCTCAAATTATATTTTACAGGTTTTTTGGATTGGATCAATTGGTGATCAATCACAAAGGTCTTTGTTCTTAGTTTTTAATAATGGGAAATATAATGAATTCCAACCGGTGTAAAATTGAGGGCTGGTTTTACTGCATTCTCAGAACCATTGGGCTTCACAAGAATTTGTGTGTTTGTTTCATTGGGTCAGACAGGTTTCAAGATTGCATTTTGATGGATTGAATTTGTGTATTTGAATTTAAAATATTTAATATTAATATACACAAATTATTTGAATAGTTTTAAAATTCGGTGATTATAAATCCATCAGCGGAAACAAAAAATTACTTTTTGAATGAACATAATATCTTTTAAATCCTCTATATTATTGGAGTCATTCCACTCTTTCAAATAATTTTCTCAAATGAAATATTTTGATTCATACGTAATCTCAATCCATAGACTTGGAGTTGACGCATTCTTCCAAATCCAGTTCTGAATTGTAACATTTCAATTCTAACACAACCTGAAGGATATCTATGTCGTATGTATGTTTATGATGCAAATCTGGATTCAAGTACTTGATATTGCATTTTAAGCACTCCTTACTCTCCCTTCTGCAGATATGGAATCGCCTTTATATTTGTTAACTCTTCAATATTTATTGTTATTTAGACAAAAGAAGCATGAAGTGTAAATTTCCTTTTCATTCTTGATACATTTTGTGTCAAGTGATTCTTATTATGTTTTCCCCCATTATTTTGAACGAAATTATATATTTAAAAGACAACTGTTTGAGAAGATATATCAAACAATATGTCCTAATTCTGTATATTTATTGGATCTAAATGTAGTGCTAAATAATGTGCTCACTATATACATGAATCAACCGTAATATAAAGTTAGATAACAAGCACCAAAAACACGTCCACCCCAAATGAACCCTCTATAAAATCCAAACACTCCCCACATCCAATCCACGCATCAAGAAACCACAACATCTTTCAGCAATAGCCCATACCAATAAACCAACCATAATGAAGACTTCTATCTCCAAAACTCTTCCCATTTTGATGCTTGTAATGCTGATAACATGTCAAGTTCAAGAGAGCAAAGCGCATCCTTGTGGTGGCACATTCTTTTCGGCTCTCATTCAGCTCATTCCTTGCAGGGGAGCAGTGAATCCATTCAGCCCCATTCCACCAAATGAGTCTTGCTGTGCTGCAGTCAAGGCACTTGGTCAGCCTTGCTTGTGCATACTTGTGAATGGTCCCCCGATTTCAGGAGTCGACCGTGAACTCGCCAAGCAGCTGCCTGAGAAGTGCATTGCAAACTTTGAACCATGTATATACAACACTTCACTTCACTTCACTTCACATCCCCCACCCCCCTCCACCTCTCTGATTAGTATAATACTGTAAATAATTTGCGCTGATTTGAATTTTTGTTGTGCAGGTGAAATCGCAAAATGAGAAGATTAGAGAGTGGGGAGAAGAAGTGCATGAATAAGTATGGCCTTGCTAAAGTTGCCTGGCCACTTATTATTATATTAATATCATCGTAGGAATCTTACATTTGATGCTTATGTTTTCTACTTTTTACCTATCTTTTTTGGTTATTCCAGTTTAATATATTGCAATTGCAACGAATCAAAAATCGGATTTGAGATTTTTTACGTACTCGTCGAACTAACGTTAAAGAAGCCATAAAATGGATATAAACGAAAAACTCAATATAATTTGGTTCATGCCATTTCCTATTCAGGATTATGAACTACATTTTGAAAACTAATTATTTACGGAGAAACTTCAAAATTCGTCTGGTTTATTTATCGAAATTTCGACGTGGATGAAAGTTTTAAATTTTAAAATTCGACGAAAAACAAATAGGTAATGCACTTTGAAATGATATAAAATTATACACATGAAGCTCAAACACACCCTCGTTCGTTCAGGATTTTTGGAGCAAGAATTTAGAAACATATCCCATGAAAATTAAATCAGAATCAGTAAATTCTTTTTATATCTAATAACCTGTTTTAAAATTAATTCAATAAAGACAAAGTAAGCTTGATACATACTATATTTTGATTGATAGAATATCTTAAAAACATATTCTTAATAATAAAAAAGCCTAATATATAACAAAAGCAACCTAAAGAGTGATATCCACACAGAAAAGACCACCTTTAACCTCATAACTTATTTTTTTTAAAAAAAATCTTAGAATCTATGGTACAAAAGTAAGAAGCGTGATGAAGTACAGAAAATCAAGAACAAACAATGTAATAATTGGGGTTGGTTTTGGAAACCTGGACATGGCCATCATTCGTGTTGGAAAACACACTGGCTTTTTAATCCGTTTGCAACAAATTTCTTAAAAACTTAATAAAATAACGTAAAAAAAAAGTTAATAAACTAAGGTGTCACGCCTCTTCAATTTCATTTTTTTTAAAAAAGGAAGTCACGTGTAGAACCCATAAATCAGACTACGTATAAGCCATGTATAATTACTATTATTCAAATTAAAATGATTTTTATGCATGAGGATTTAAATTCCTTTCTTTAAAATTAATTATTTTATGCAGTAGTTTAATTGTTATCTTTTCAGTTAAATAAGTGAGACCGGACTGGAGTTGGGGTATTGAGATAAAATTTAATATTTAGAAAACATTCCTAGAATTCATTTAAGATAAATAATAAATTAAATTAATGTAAAAGAATGTTTAAGAAATTATTTAAGTAATTTGAGGTAAGTAATAAATAAGTTCATTTAGGTTCAATAATTAATTTATTAATTCACTAAAATATTTAATGAGTAAATAAAATACTAAAGATTGAAAATTCAATAATTAAGAAATATTTTCCCTCCATTTACCATGCAATTTTAGGCCACCTTATTGAGAATGTAATTTAATTTTAGCGACTCCATCTTTGATATCTTTCCTTACTCTTTTCTTGATAGATAATTCCCTAAATTTTATTCACCTCTAATTAATATTTAAGCAATTATCTACCCTTTTTTGACAAGCAAAACTTCGGCCCCTCCTTTTCAGATTCAAAATATTTGACAACTCATTCCTTTGATTCATTTCCTTAATCTCTTCTTGGTAGATAATTTCCCCCACTTTTAAATCACCAACAATTAAATAATTAAGCAATTTTCTCCCTTGCTCCTAGACTAAAAATCGACCATGTGCACCCTCAATTATCCTTCAAATTTTTTTTGATAAATCATTCCCATTATCTCTCAACTCTAGGATAGAAAAGATTTTAGCTTGCCTTTCTAATCTCCCATCTATTAGTAAACTTTCAATTCATACCCTAGCCAATTTCCCTCTCCATAATCTCGAAAACTTCAGAACAATATTCAGAAAAAAAAGTCGAGAGATAGCAAGGTAAAATAAGAGAGAAAAACGAGAAAATAAGAGCACTCCGTCTCCGCCGCGCCGCGTCGTTGTTTTCATTTGTTTTTCTTTCAAAACAAATCCAAGAAATGTTTATATTTACTTTCATTCTTCAATCAAGTCATAATATGATTTTTTAAACATTACATGATCATGGTTTGATAGCCAAAAACCGAAATTTCATGATAGCATTTTCGAAAATCTGTGTGCAGAATTTTTCGGTCCCCTTGTTCTTTCACGGTTTGGCTTGTTTCTGTTGTTGCAGGGTTTGGCTCGATCCTAGGCTCCCAAGGCTGCACCTAGGCACGTACTAGGGTGCGTTAGGATCATATCGGTCCATTAGTTCAAGCCCATGCACGCTGGAATTGAGAAATGACAGCAACTCTTCCCTAATGTCATATTGAGTCTCGAAATTTCGGTTTTACTGTCAAGTGGGATGTTTCTGATCTTGGCTGCCCTAGGGGCTATAGCCATGGTTAGAACATCTCCTTGGCATGTCAAAGACGTGACCAAGTCGTCCTTTCAAGGCTTGGTCCATGGTTGCATCGGTTTTCAAAACAAAACAAGTCAAGCCCCTTCGACCCCTTTCATTTTCTGCGCGTGTGTGTGCTCGGTCATGGTGTTGGATTGGATTATGGCCGGACACAGTCGATCATATGGCCAATGGAATAGCACGTGACAGCAAGAACAAGCGAGACCCCCCACACGTTGGAGGTGTGCTCTCGGGTGAGACGTGTGTTGTCATGGGTGTTGGATTGGATTGTGGCTGGCCTAGCCATAGTTCAAACCTTACCTTATAATGTTGGTAAGAGACTCTGCAAATTAATGGAAGTCTGCAAATTAAAAATAATAAGGAAAGTCACGCCTACTAAGTAGGCGTGACTTTCTTTTTTACGAAAAAAAATATAAGGGAAGTCACGCCTACAAATTAGGCGTGATTTCCCTTTTTTAAAAAAAAAATAACGCTATTTTCTTTTTTTTACAATAATGCAAATTATTAATAGAAGTGTGCAAATTATCAAAAAAATAATAAGGGAAGTCACTTCTTTACAAAAATTAGTAATGACTAAAAAAATCAAGTAATTATTAAAATTTTTTAAAAAAATTAAATAACACTACAAATCTGGAGTCCCCAAAGTAGGCGTGACTTCCTTTTTTTTTTTTTTAAAAAAAACAATAACGCTATTTTTTTTAAGAAAAATGCAAATTATTAATGGAAGTGTGTAAATTATCAAAAAAATAATAAGGGAAGCCACTTCTTTACAAAAATTAGTACCGACTAAAAAATCACGTAATTATTAAAATTGAATTATTTTTAAATAAAACTACAAAATTAGTCTAACATAAATAATAATTTCATTTATAAATTTAATAATTAAAATAATAATTTATGTAAGTATACATACCTTATATTAAGTTGTCCAAATAAAATTTGCTACAAAAACAAAAAAAAAAATTTGCTGAGACCGCGTCTTTTAAAAAATATACAAAAAGTGAAAAAATAAATTCAAACATATACAAAAACTTACCGATGAAAATATGAGAAGAGTGAATGAAAGGAGAGAATCAAGCATTCAATTTATAGAAAAAATTTATAATATTATAATAAATTCGAAATTATTAAAATTATGGTGTCGCAGCTTTTAACACATGCTGAGTCCGCGTCAAAGTTAATGTGTCGTATCTTTTAACATGTACTGAGTCCGCGTCTTTTGCATAAAAACAAGTCACGCCGCAAATCACGCCATCACTTAATTTTTTTTTAAAAAAAATTAGGCAAGTCACGTGAGATGACGTGACTTGTATTTTAAAAAAAATAAAAATTGGTTAGTCACGCCTCTTCAAAAAATACCTTACTTTCTAATATTTTTTTTACTTTATTTTATAAAAAAATTAAAGAAGGTACTGCAAACGGTGAAAAAGTCCGAAAACACACGCAGCTCTGATCGTTCAAAAGTCGATGCTTCACTTTGAAAACATCTTAATAATACGATTTCCGTGGATTATTCTGTAAATCGAACAGAATGGCATCAACTGAAAGACAAATTGAGCCTCTTTCAGAGAAAAAAAGTGGCATGAGAGCAATACCAATGGATTTGGGCTGTGATGATAACCAAGCATCATCCGTTTCTTCGACTGCCCATATATTACAACCAACTGAGAAAACTCACTATTCACCGATACCTATAACATAATAACAATGCGAACATCATAAATGAAACTTAAATCGTCCCCTGAAACAGGGCGAGGAAAATTTCTTTCGGATTATATATATAATGATAAAAAAATAGTATATTTCAATAATTTTAAGGATGAAAACAAAAATTATTAAAGTATAATATAAAAATATAAATATATTATACATAAATTGTGTCATTCAACTTATTATTCTTAAATTCTTGCGGTTTTAGTTTGTTGAATATTTAGACAAAAATGAACAAAATTTAAAATTTATGGGTCGTGACTATCTATATGGACCATATAAGTATATTAGGATTCATAAATAATTGCAACTTGGGCTTGTTAGATATTTTGACAAAAAATAAACAAATTTAAATTTATAGGTCATGGTGATGTATATGAATTAAGTATATTAAAAGAATTGGGCAAGAATCTGCCGGTAAAATTGATCCGCCCCTGCTCCGAAAGCATGCCATAACCTTAAATTACACCTAAATCCAAACGAACCAAAATGAAACTTGATTTAATTATAGTGAACCAAACGAATCCCCAGACAACCACAGTATTCTCTATCTGGACAGATACTTGGAAATACAGGATGTATTGCCAGAAATTGTGCCGCATCAGCTGTCAATTTGCACTTAGTTGAGGTGAATGGTTGCAACCTTTTATGAATTTTGGAGTTGAGTCTGTGGAAATGAATGGTCTAACAAATTAGATACATTTCTTTGTATTCTTTACTCAGACCTGCTGCCAAGCTTATTTCAGCCTCTTTACCTGCTTCAGCCACTGGGGTTTCAGGTTGATGATGCAAAGTCAAAGCATGCTGGACTTGATTACTGGCCGTATCCTTCATGGCCCTAAACTGGCTTCTTGAAAATCGCCACCATCAGGAACAATATCTCCAAATTCAAGTTTGTATCATCAAGAATCAATATTTTTTGTGTCATCTAGAAACCTTGAATTATCGAAGCAATACTTGCTTATTTTTTTAAAAATTTATAGCTTGTAATTGACAAATATAATTCCATCAATTAACCATCCACATCAAATTTGTGGTGGTTAAAGTGCACTGTTCATAGTCAGAGTTTCGGGAATACTTCAGGCAAGAGGTTTCTTATTTTCATTCTCAATTATATGATTCAAGTTAATGTGTTATTTCTCTTATATGAGGACAACTTTGTCGTTGGTTATGCAGGATGGAGAAAAGAGGTTGCTAGCATTCACCAAGAGAGGAACAGACATTCTCTCAGTGAGTCTAATATGAAGTTAGCTAGCTTGCTTCTGAATTGTTCTGCTTGAGAACAGATTGAACAAGTAGTTACTATGTCTTCCTGGTGTTCAGGTAAAAAAAATAATGGGGTGGGGGATGAAATGAACATGGGTGAGTGCATCCCCAGCTGTCATCAGTTCTTGTAAGTGGTCGTTCTATAGGGATTAGGGATTTCCCCATTTACAGAACGTGATATTTGCAATTCCTTCATCTCCTCCTTGTTTAGCGGCTGCCAACTTCGTGCGAAGAAGAATATTTCTTACATTCCCACGCCCTTAATCATTTTGAGAAACGACTGGTTTCTTTTGTATTTCTGTCTCCCCTCAAGCCCAAACATCATCGACCTGGTCGAACTCTTTCCACATATTTACCCCTCTCCGCCTCTTTTCTGAATTAATCCACACTAGCTCGTACTTCTATCCACCTAACTTTTTTGCCATTACATTATTGTCCTCTGGGTTTATATGCAATTATTACAAATCTAACAACCACCTTGACAATTATCATTTGTCCCCTCTCATAAATCAATCGGTCATTTGTGTCCTACGAACTACGAAGCATTTCTTGTCGACCATTTTACTCAAATACAACAACGAGTTGCTTAATTGCCTGAAGTGGTGCATGGTAGCCATGTTTTGAGAATAAACTGTGTTAACATCTGGATTGAATTATATATGCCTTTTTACTGCTTATATATTATTATTTTTAATAAAAGGGATTGTAACAGTGTACTTATTCAAGAAAATCTACATATTTTGAGCTAATAATTGGCTGTCTCTAAAGTCTTCAACGATTTTCGAGTAAAAATCCTTCTGTATGCGCGCAAGGGTGATTGACTTGTATTCTGCCCGGAAACAAGCGGGGTTGCCTCCAGAAGCTCTGCTAGATTGTAAAAGCAAATCGCTCGGAGGAGGTACCATTACGTTAGATGTCTGAATTTGTCACTTAGTGTTGGCAATGCGTGAAGGCACCTAAACTAAGAGCAACTGCATAAGCGTAGAGACACCATTTCCAACTGAAGATATTTTTGCTCAAGTTGCAGAGTATCAAATATAATGACTGCTATTTAATTTGTTAAAGAACATCAGTTTTTAACTATTCAAATTTGTCATGATTTGATGGAAAATTCCACAAAGTTTCATACGTGAAAGTGAGATGGAAATGTGTGTTTTGAGAAAAATAAGTGGAAATTATTCTATCTTAATTTCAGAAAATAATCACCAAGATTCAACTTCCAATCAACACACCTGCATGATTTAGTACCTTAGTAGGGTCTTGATAACTAATTTATATGTTTGGGCCACACATTCACGTTATATACACATGTAATTATGTCTCTATCCTTACAATGCAAGCCCTTCTTGGAACCCTATATAATAATCTATTTTCTAAACTGGAACAGCTCCAGATTTAAAATTTGTGTGAGACAATTAATTAGCTCTGTAAGTTTTATGGAAATGGACTCTCGCATGCTCAAGTGTAAAAAAAAAAAAAAGGAAACCAAATCTCGAGGAAAGTTTACTTTTTACAAATAATAATAATAAAAAACTTTATTTTCTTATTAAATTATATAAAACACTTTGTAAAAGGTATATTTGAGCTCAAAATAGACATCTAATCAAGTTGGCTTGATTGGAACATGGATTGATTTGATTCATATGTACTAATGCTGTTCGAAAATGCATCTTTTTATGTGCAATCACAATCACATGCTACACTTGACAAATACCTAAAAGCCAATTAAGCCATATCTTATTATGATATAGACAAGAACATGAATGCTCAGTTTCCATTAATTGAATCTACAAAATTACAACTCAAAATGTTGGATACATTATTACATTGTATTCGTTTGATTCCATGCCAACATAAAGTGGTTAATAATGTATCCAATACAGAAAATATGGCAGCATGCAGTGAGCTAGCTTCTAGTCACATGCTTTGTTACATACTATTTATTTCAAACCAACCACCCCATTCATTATGCCAATGTTTTTTTTTATCTAAAAATATCAATACATAGATTTAATTTATCAAAATCATGTAATATATTGAATACAAAATGTCACGATATAATTGATGTAAATATCGATGCACGATGTAATCTTAATATTATCTTTTTTTATATATAACTTTGTATTTCTTTAATGGATAATAACTCCATATTTAAATTAAATTGCTCCCATGTTTAGAATATTGAGTGAGTCTCATATGAGACCGTCTCATGGATTATAATCTGTGAGACGGGTCAATCCTACCCATATTCACAATAAAAAGTAATACTCTTGGCATAAAAAGTAATACTTTTTCATGGGTGACCCAAATAAGAGATCCGTCTCACAAGTAAGATCCGTGAGACCGTCTCACACAAGTTTTTGCCTTGAATATTTGTGTAAATGTGCGATTGGATGATTGTCTATGTTTGGTACCATTTAAGTGTGTAATATTCTTCATTTAACGTAATACCCAGGATTTTTTTTAAAAAAATTAAAGAATCAAAATTTATATTTTCTAAAAAATTATAGGTCTTTTCGTAATTTAACCTTTTCGCTAGGGACATACTTGTCCCCGCGGCCACTTATATAACGTTGCACTACTTGCGAATTCATCTCCCCAATATTTCACAAATTCACCATAATCACACGTACGTTCACTTGCAGAGGAATGAAGCTGCCCAGAGAGTTCTTGGTCAGCACATTGGCGGTCCTGATGGCCGTCAGTGCCGCCGTGAACGCCTGCTCGCCTTCGGATCGGGCAGCATTGCTTCAATTCAAGTCGCAACTCACCGAGCCTTACATCGGCGTTTTCAACACATGGTCCGGCGCTGACTGCTGCACCGAATGGTACGGCGTCAGCTGCGACCAGGACACCAAAAGGGTTGCGGACATTATCCTTCGTGGAGAGTCTGAGGACCAGGTTATCCAGAAGAGCGGTCGCTCTGGATACATGACGGGTTCAATCTCCTCCTCCCTCTGCCAGCTCGATAGCCTCACCACCTTAGTCCTCGCTGACTGGAAGGAAATCTCCGGCGAGATTCCAACCTGCCTCACTTCTCTTCCGCACCTCCGGATCCTCGACCTTATCGGGAACAAAATATCAGGCCATATTCCGGAGGATATTGGCCGGCTGAACCGACTTAGAGTGTTGAATTTAGCTGACAACCAAATCTCCGGTTCGATCCCGGCTTCCATCGTGAACCTCAACAGCTTGATGCATCTTGACCTCAGCAACAACCAAATCTCCGGCGTGATCCCACAAGATATTGGAAAATTGGCCATGATGAGCCGGGCTTTACTCAGCCGGAACAAGCTTACCGGTTTAGTCCCCGATTCTTTTGCCAATATTCACCGGCTGGCAGATTTGGATTTGTCATCAAATGGGCTAACCGGTTCAATCCCGGATCAACTCGGTTCAATGAGGGTTCTATCAACCTTAAATCTAGACAACAATCGACTCTCCGGCCAAATACCAACGAGCCTACTTAGCAGCTCAGGCCTAAATATTTTGTATCTGAGTCGGAATTCGTTAGAAGGGAACTTGCCCGATGTCTTCGGCCCGAAAACTTACTTCACGGCCCTGGATTTATCATTCAACAATTTGAGAGGCTCAATTCCACGATCGCTATCTTCAGCTAGGTACATAGGTCACTTGGATTTGAGCCATAACCATCTCTGCGGTCCGATTCCGACAGGGTCGCCGTTCGATCGTCTTGAGGCCTCCTCCTTCGCCAACAACGATTGTTTATGCGGTTCTCCCTTACGCACTTGTTAAATTTCTGATTTGTAATTCAAGAAAACATTTGATTTTGCATGTGTAATTATCATGTGGTTGTAACGATACAATGTGAGTTGTGTTTTTATCTAAAAATGTGATTTTGATTACTCTTAAGTAAAGGAATTGTAAAAGCTCACATAAAATGTGTCATTTCTTTGAGGAGAGATCATACAAATTAAAGTACACATTTTTACGTCCCGTTTTTTGCATGGATGTCCATTGTTTCTTCATTAAGATAATGTATGCAATTGACGAGTGCATGAATAATCTTAATATACGAAATCAACAATGATGGCTCAAACTTCAAATAGCATGCAATAAATCAGAGAAATTACACATTTAGTTGAATCAACTTTACTTACAATTTTAGTGAGTCTATCCGATGTACTGGTTGAGATATACGTGCATTCAGGCATCGAAAGTGAAAGAACAGTAGTCTCGTATACAGAAAAAAAAAGGGTACCGTTGACGCAGACAATTTTATGCGCAATCGAATTATGTTATCATTAACAATAGGGGCTTGTTTTCTTGAAAAAATGGCTAAATTTCAGTAGCTTCTAGTCAAACGAAATCATCAACAGATCATTACCATTTTGTTTACATGCATTTATTTGATGCCATGATTCAATATTAAAAAGAAAGAAAAAACACTTTTTTTAAAAAAATCTCGATACAACTGCAATAGCCGGAAAGAACGCATCATGTATGCCTCAGATTCAGCGTTCTTAGAGTGTCAATTAATCAAGATATTTGAGACTCGGTTGTAGCAAATCAAGAAATGGCGACGAGTGTTGATTAAACAAAGGTTGGAAACGTAAGTATCAAATTATGGCAGAATTTAATCAAGGAGAAGACAGGGGTCAGAACAGATGCATGTTCTATCCTCTGCTCTCCCATGTGACTTGCTTTTGAAATGAACATGAATCTTGGGTCCTACCTCACTAAATTCCCACCAACACCCTGAAACTACATTTACTACAATGCTAAAGCTTGTCAGAATCACTTCAGTTTGAAGTCAAATTTAGCCTTTATTATTTTCAGCTGTCTTTAGCCTGATGCAAGATACATTTACCATGGAGTATTCATTTTAGTCAATCTGGAGGAACCTTCATTTTTTTAAACCTTTTACTGGGGAAAGCTTCAAATCCCGTACTAGCAAGATATGCATTTTTAAGAATGACTTTATAATGTTCTAGTTTTACCATTAATCACATGCATTTATCGTTTTAGGTTTCTCGTTATTTATCTGGCATATAATGAACTAATTATTGGACCAACAAATCAAGGGCGAGTTCGAGTAATTTCAAGATTATGTCATTTTTTTAAATAAATGATTCTATTTAGAATCGCAGCTAGGATCTTCTTCGTCTAAACATTACATATTTATTTTTATAATATTAGTCCAAAATTAAAATTTCCGTCAATTCTAAAGAGTGTGTGCCACTAAAAAATTTTGAATATTTTTGTCACAAAATTATGAAGAAAAAATTCTAAAACTTTTTTAGAGATAGCATGAAAGAAAATTCCATAATATATATTTTTAAAAAAATTGCAAATACTCCATAACTCTCGTAAATCAAAAGTCCAAAGTCCAATCCAATATTATAGTGCCCTGAGACCTTTCGCTAATATCGAACGTAAACAAACATTTCAAGCCAAACCAAAAAGCATGTTAACATCGGTAACAAAATGACATTTGCCATTAAAAGACGGCCGTATCTTAACACGATAAACCTTTGAAGAATAACATCAAAATTTCAGTAAATGCTAAAAATGGAAAAGTTCATTCATCTGCAATAACAACGGTGCCCAAACCCTTCAACCCTCCTTCAGGAATTTCAGCAACAGTCACCAAAGAGTAAAGCTCCTCTTTAGCATCTTCATCGTCATTTCTTTTCCGGGAAATGCGGACACGGATTCTCCTAGGCACACTACGTATTCCACGACTCCATATCTGTTTGTTCAACTTCACATCGACTCTGACATCAGTGGTTCCCATGGCCTTCTGGGCAAACTTTCTTATTTCTTTTATAGCAGTAGGAGCCTTCTTTTTGAAGGTGCTGCACTCAGATTGCATACCCAGGTTATACAAAGGCAACACAGAGTATGCTCAGATACTCATATTCACAGCAACTCAAGGTAGAATGACAGATAAGCAGGGTTAATGTTTCTCCACCCACACTAATGTGACAATGACACAAGACATAGCAAGATAGAGCACAAAAAATAAAATTTGCTCGTTCACCAGATATCAACATTATAAATAATAATAATAATATCAATTCGGGATCTAACACATAAAATACCGTAAACTACACATCATACTAGAATATGTCTGGATAGTAGAATTTTTTTGTCGTAGCCATCAAGGGATATGGACCTAAATAGTGGAAATAATTTGATGCAGTGTTGGACACTCTCTGGGCAGGGACACTACTCAGTTACCTGTCTAGCTAGATGATCAACTAGAGTAACGGCACAATATCACCAGGACTACAGCAGGGGAAGAAAAATAGACAAAGTATTCAACTTTGTTGTTCTAATATCATTAATTCTTCATAAATTCTGTTCACATATAATCAAGTGCTACCGTTTCCGTTCCTGGTATTTCTATAGCTCATTCTCAGTAATGTTCCTGAAACAGTGACCCATGCAGGACAGTCAACTATATCGAAATGCTACTAAAACATTAAAATGAATTTAGCATAACTCGGATTAAGTTTCAGATTAATAATCACAGAAACTCTACCAATATACCTTTATCCAATTTACTCAATAAAGGCCTCAGTTCGAAGAAGAAACTAAAATACAGAGCCAAGGAATAACACCAATCAAGGGGAAACAGTACAGAAAACATCAACCATCGCCCAAAAAATACCTGAATTAAACCATAGTAAAAAAACGCAACGACAAATATACGGAACAATGACTTAATTAAACGAAAGAGCAAAGGCGATATATTGTAAAACATCAAACTTTACCTCAAACCTTCAACAAACAACAATAAACAAATTCAATTCTGACAGATCTAAATCTCTAATCTTAATTTTCAAAACACAGTCATAAAGAGAAATCGTACCATCCATGGAGGCGTTTGTGCAGATTAATGGTGTACTCTCTTTCAACGACCTCCTCTTTTCTGGCCTTACCGCCCTTCTCCACCATTGTTGCTGCCGATCCAGCTAACAAATGCACCGCCTTCTTCTTCCCTGGAGCAGGAGACAGTCCCTAGGTCATTTCGACTGAGGTTTATATAGCTCTAGCCTCTATAGCCTTTTACTTTTGCATGCTGGCTTATTATTTTAAGGCCCAAAAGGCTTTCTAAATTCCAAGGCCCAATTTAGATACATATTTGAAAATAAATGTCTTAACATAAAAAATAATATTTTTTTATAAATGACGAAAATAAGAGATTCGTCTAACAAAATACGATCTGTGAGACCGTCTCACACAAATTTTTGCTTTTTTAAAAAGGGTATGAATCTTATGATACATACAAATTGGGGCAAATTAACAAATATAAGTTTTAAATGGGTTATAGAATTTCATTTGAAGAATAGGGACGTATCTGCAATGAAATAATATTTATGGGTTTGCTGTAATTACAACAAATTTAAGGGATGCGGTTACGTAAATAAAAGACATCAATATTTTCGGAGATTAGGGCACAAATCTGTCCATTTTCCAATTTCACTCCATATCGGAAATCGCAAGCTGACATTTTTCTCCGGTAAATCTATTCAGAACATTTTGCTTCAATTTTATCCTGTTAACTCAATTTTCCGATGGTCGCAGGCTTATCATTGTGTCGACAGAGGCTGTAGCACATTTCGCTGCTCTCAGTTGGTCGATTTGCTGAACATGGTACACTCTTCGTCTTAATCCTTGTTTTAATATTGTTGGTCTGTTTTGATATATAGTATCTGCACATGCGATCGCAGGCTTAGTTCCTTGATTTAAAGTTGTTCTAGAAAATGTGTTATATATATTGTTGTATCTCTTTATTTCAGTCTGGCAGAAAAGAAACAGTTTTGGATTTAGCCAAATTTGTGGACAAAGGTGTTCAAGTCAAGCTCACTGGTGGAAGACAAGGTCATTTTTTGTCCCTTTTTTTCCTTATCAGATATTCGGAAAGTTTTCGGTTCTTGATTTACTATGGTCAGTGGCTTAATGTCTTAATTCTGTAGCTACATCGTCCGCCTTTAAACATTATTCTCGAGTGTGAACTGCCTACAACTGTTTCTTTCTTTTCTTGATGTGATCTTGCCATGACACCGCCCAGAATCTTCAATTGAAATTATCGACGTTATTACGTCCATGTCTTTTGAAACAATTTGAGGGGAAAAAACATTTGAGTCAAACGCATCACACTAAGTCGGTGATTAGGTATATATTTCAAAAAACCCGTGTATGCTGTGATAATTGTTCTAGCTAGAGGTGTATAAAACAGTTCGATAAATTGAATCATTCAACTATCTACACTTATTGACCATCTTTCTACTTTCTTTTTCGACTCCTTTCTAGGATTAATATTCAGCACGTCTTTATCCGTTGAAATCACAAGTACTCTACAAGGATCCTTCTCCAATTAGTTTTGCCGCCATACGCTATTTATCATGCATGGCTTTTGGGTTCTACAGGCAATGCACTCTACAATTTTGCTATCGTTTTCTCGCCGTGAGGACAATAGAATCATCTTTTATTTTGCAAGCTATTTTTTTCCTCAGAAAACATTCTGTATTTTGTTTTAAAGAAATTCACATTCATGCGCCTGCCTTCATGGAATCTGAGACCAATGTTTCTGAAAACCAACTGCTCCATGAACCATGATTTAATGTTATATGTGGTTACTTAATTTTATCATCTATATGCACAAACTATATCTTTCCCTGCAGTAACGGGAACTCTCAAAGGGTATGACCAATTGCTGAATCTTGTCCTGGACGAAGCAGTAGAATTTCTGAGAGGTGATTTTCTGCTTGTTGTTGGCATATGTGGATTGTGTTCCCTCTATTTTCAATTATGCATGTTTCTGCATTGGCTTTCCACTAGATGAGTGGTTCAAATCTCCTAGGACCACTTGGTCACATACTATACAAGAACTACCACTCTTATAGGTTGAAAGTCTTACATATGATGAGAATATCGAAGGGAATAAATTATCTGGATATTATATTTTTTTTGCCGTCTATTGTCGTATTGATGCATATACCTAGGACCACTTGGTCACATGACTATAAAAGAACTCCACTCTTATAGGTTGAAAGTCTTGCATATGATGAGAATATCTTGAAGGGGAGAAATTATCTGGATGTTATATTTTTTTTTGCCGTCTATTGTCATATTGATGCTTATACCGTCTTTTAACTTCAGAGATGTGGAAGCAGCCATGCCTTAATCCATTTTGGTGAACCCTAAGGATGATACTTGTTTTGCGATCTTGCTTATTATAAATCAATAAAACACATTTATGACTTCCTATCTCCATTGCTTTTAGTGCCGTTTGCTTTGTGAATAACATGAAATGTAATAGATTGCTTTTATATCTTCTTAAGTCAGAAATGATTGCTACTTATTGATTCGTAGTTGAAGAGCATCACCACTAAATATCGATCCTGGACTGCAGATCCTGATGATCCATTGAAGACCACTGATCAAACCAGGCGCCTTGGTTTGATAGTATGTTCTTGCATCTTATACACATTATTTTTACTCTACATACGAACTGAGGTTTCCGAATCCACATGTGATCTTATTCACTTCTTTTGATCGACCATTGCAAGCTGTGATATTTGATAGGATGAAGTGCATGTGTTTAAAGAAATGTGACGACCTTCAGAAGTTCCTAACATCATATTGTGCCACAATTAGCTTTTGGTCCATGCTCATTGCCACTTCTAGTTTTGGATTTTTTAGTTGCAGTTCAAGACTTTGAGTGTCCTCTACCTACCTTGTTCCGTAAATTTACAGCACAATAGTGGACAGCATGATGTGTCGGAGGAGCTTTTATTTGATATTGTGACGAGGATAAAATTAAGCTGCACACTTTTCTTACTCTTGCAATGTGCGATTGGTGAACTGCAGGTATGTCGAGGTACTGCTGTGATGCTTGTTTCACCCACAGATGGAACAGATGAAATCGCCAATCCATTTGTTCAGCCAGACGGCGCATAGACATTTTCTTTTTGTACTCAGCTCCTCCTCCTCTCGGAAGTTAAAGTCTTGTATGCATTGCTTTCAGCGATCTTTTTCCTTCAAAGTTGCAGGAATATGTGGAACTGCTATCATAGAGAAGCTTAAAATGCTGTAATTTGCATGAATGTTCTCCAGATTTATTAATATCTAGACCTATTCGGAGTTAGGGGCCGCCTTGCTTTCATCGAGTTACTCATCCAGTTATGGTTTTGGGGAAGATCTATTCTGAATGTGTGAAACACACTCCATATAGCATAACATTGGAATTCTCTGTTGGATTCAAAAGAAAAATGAAGGGATGCTGTTTTGGAACTAGTAAAAGAAAAAATGAAACTGAAGTGTGATTAATAATTTTAATATGGCCTGCTACACATCCAAATAATATAAAAAACAATTAATAAATCACAAACTTCAATAAATATAAATAAATAATGATAAATCCGTAAATCGCGAAAAATAATATTTTGAAGTCAAAATATATTTCTGATAAACAGTAGAACGAGATTAATAATCAAATCAATCAAAATTCATAAATATTACTTTATTGTTTAATTTCTTAAATTATTTTCTATTAATTAAATACTTGATATTAATAATCAAATCAATCAAAATTCATAAATATTACTTTATTGTTTAATTTCTTTAAGCCAGTTACAATCAATCCCCAAGTTCACTGCTAAATTCAAAGAAATTAAAGAACGGAACAATTGGAAGCATAAAAGAAACCCTTCAAATAAACCAACCAACTAGCAGATTATACAAGTCAACGAAAACCACCAGCATAAGAGATGGCCAAATCAACTACCAAATACCAGGCCATAACATTACATCACTGCTTCAAATACGAAGTCTCTTTTTTTTTCCCAACGTCGGAAAGACACCAAAAACATTTTAGCATTGGACGACACTAACGCCCTACAAACGCATGAGAAGCAACACAAACCAACCCGCAAATGCCCCGCAGGAAACAAAGTGCAGCAAAATTCAAGACTGCCAGCTTCATCTTCTATATCTTGTCGAGCTTTTCTGCCTTGACAACAGGATTGGCTTTAGCTATAGCTTCCTGACCAGCACTTCTATAATCAAAGTTGCATTCATGTTTGTCGAAGTGACGATGAACCGAACAGAAAATACTGCCACATCGACAATTAAAACCAGTCAAACCAACACGTTTCTGGCAGGCCCCACACCTTTTTGGGCCTTCTTTAACCTCCTTGCATTCTTCATTTGCTGCTGATGCAGAAGATGATAGCTTTGACGCCACCTCGATCTTCGGAGAAGCAGCCACAACATCAGTTACAGCAGCAACGTTCAGGTCACATGCATCTGTGCTTGAGCTCCCGTTCATAATATTCTGAATGGAAGACGTGGCTAATTTGGCCTGTTCTTGCTCCAAAACAAGGTCTTTGTAACACTTGGAGCACATGTTCATAGTTGCTGCTGTTCCGAAGAATCCACAATTGTTGACACAAAGGATGGGAGCTTGAGGGGTTTGACAGCCAGTCTCATTTTGTTCCATTTTGTTAGTTTCCTTCGACAAGGTTTAAAAAATCAGTATACCATTGTCTTAAAAAAAACCAGAATATGCCTACTTGGCTCACTTATAGTTATTATTTGCGAAATCCACCATCAATTAAAAAAAAATCGACTCAACATGGATGAGGATAAATAATGCTTAAAATATTCATTAGTAATAATTAAATTTACCTTTAGAAGACAAGTCAGTTTCTCATTAGGATTGTTCTGGTTTCATTCACAACCCGTATCTTACATCAATACAAGACACAATATTCTGCGTTTGATTTGAACCAAGATGGTTTAAATTACAATGTGCAATGCAGTAGACATTGTTTTTTTTTTTAAATGTAGTCGCACCCATATTGCAAGCCAATATCTGATGTTTTTCTATATCAATTGCCATCTCCTAGAACTCCTTTTAAAAGCTCACTTGTTCATCTCCTCTATATCTTCCCCTTTCTTTTCGAGTATCAATAGGATCCATAAAAAACTTTGCAATGTATGTACTTTGCAAAAGAATCTACATCTTCATTCCAGAAAGCTCAAGGAGACAAGATCTAAAATTTGAACACACTAACTTTAAGGATACTCCAAATATTATTGTTTTCCTATATCTAAGACCTATTATCAATCCAAATAATTCCACTTGTCCTTCTCCAGTTGTCCTCTTGTACTCCTTTCTTCTTCCCCTAATCTTCCTGCACTCTCGGCTCTTCCTCTTTCCCGATCATCTTAACTTAACAATTTATAATTGAGAAAGTGGAGATGAATAAAAAGCATCACTGAATTAGTAACGTATCCATGCTTTCATGAAAGTTTAACGAACAAAACCAAAATCTTCTTTGACATTTGAAGTGCAGAGAGGTGGTGAAAACACAATGGTAAAAGCAGAAATCGTTGCTGCGCAGCAAAAACTCCAATACGCTGAAAATGTAATTACAAGAGGGTGAATTCTTAGCAAGTTCTGTGCCCTTGATACTAGTGTGCGCAGCTTTCCGATTCAAGCTTAACCCAGGGAACACTAGACACCTCAAATGCACATAAAAATGATTTTTCTTCATCAAAATAAAGTTCAAAGGAAAATTCCACCATTTTAAAGATAATTTTGGAGAACAATAATTTCTATGAAATGCCCCCTGTTCTGCCTCTTACACTGTTTACAAACATACATTTTACTCTCGTCCTTGTCTCCTTGAGCATCCAACATCTCATTCACTTCATATCTTGTATGAAAATATCGAGTCAAAATAATTCCACAGCATTCAACCGAGTTAGACAATTGCTTTCACGCACAGCAAGTATTAACAAAGTCCAAAATCGTAAAATCCCTTTAAATGGAAAAGGCCCCTGGTTTTTCCAAGACAAATAAATTAAAATCCCATTAAAAGGAAAAGGACTCCGCCTTCCCCCCCTATACATCAGATAGAGCCGTATATAAAATATATTCTAAGGGGTATAAACTTATAATCAATCATAAAAAAAAGGTAGACATGAAATCTTAAAATCCAAACCTAGGTCTGCCAATTCTACATGGACGGCGGCTGTAAACATGCACGAGCATCGTAATTAAGCAAAACTACAACGAAAACTCAACAGTTCTTTTTTAAAAGAAGGGTTTCATAAATGGATCAAACAAAGTCCCCAAATCAAACACCATCAGAAATCAGCACACATCAACGATTAACTAAAACATCAAGACAACAAAAACACCAAAAATGGATATGTCTCTTGACATCAAACTGACCTGTTCGCAGAGGAGACAGACGGGAATAATTTGTCAGAGTATACGCTCCTAATCCCCTGTTAATTAACATTAAAACAGAAACAAACAATAAATCAACATAAATAATTGGTGATTAGATTATAATAATCATATACAGAAAAGTAATTCGAGAGAGGAAACCTCGAAGCGAACAGGAAGAGAGACGTAGAAGCGGAACATAGGTTACATTTTTAAAGGAGGAGAGGTGGTAAGGATGAAATGAGTTGTTATCGGCTGATACGGTGTACGTGGTTTTTCACACGTTTCGTCTTCTGATTGGCGCCGTAGCAAATACGATAAAAACAAGGCAAAAACTTGTGTGAGACGGTCTCACGGGTTGAATTTGTGAGACGGATCTCTTATTTGGGTAATCCATGAAAAAGTATAATTTTTTATGCTTAGAATATTACTTTTTATTGTGAATGTGGGTAGGGTTGACCCGTCTCACAAATTAATATCCGTGAGACGGTATCACATGATACCCACTCTAAAAACAATAATGGAAGATGAATCGAGAAGCGGTGATTGTATTTCCACACACGGGCTGGGTTTCAACAATTTTAATTTAAATTATTTCGCTTGAGACACGTGGCAATCGTCCGCCAACAGCGCCAGCTAGTATCACGAGCTTTTTTTAAAATTAAAATTTGTTGATTGGAGGATATATTATACATAAAAAATATATAATAAAAATATTTGAGTCAATAATAAAATTAAAAAATATTACGAATTTTGTCAATAAATAAATCTACTGGTATATTTCACTATCTGTATGAAACATTTGAATTTGACAAAATTTAACGACATAATCCTCAATAACATCGCAACTTTTGCATATATCGATAACTCCAGATCATATGAAATTTTGTTTGATAAGTATCATCATTAAAGGGGTATTTGCAAAAAAAATAATATTAACTTTTGGCTTTTGACTTAAAAAATTGGCAAAAACTTATGTGAAACGGTCTCACGGATCGTATTTATGAGACAGATCTCTTATTTGGGATTTGGGTCATCAACAAAAAAATATTATTTTTTATGCTAAGAGTATTACTTTTTATTGTAAATATCGAGAAGGTTGACATGTCTCAAAGATAAAGATTTGTGAAACCATCTCACTCTAAAAACATAATCAAATATATTTTCGATTTTTCACTTTTGATTTCGAATAATAACCACTTTTTAAATTTTCTACGCTTCCTCGTAATCTTTAACTCTAATCACTTTTTAAAAGTAGAAGTTGCAAACCCGCCCTGAATTATGGTTCGATTTTTTTTATGGATGATAACTATAATGAGATGGACTAATAAATTAAAAAACGACGTTACTGGACATTATTTTGAGTTCGGGGAATGAAAAATAAATGTTGAGGAAGTTTTCCCCTTCCTCCATGAGATGATAAATGATAATCACCCGAAATGAATGTTGATATTAAATGGACAATGAAGAAGTTGAAAGGAGAATAGAGCATACTACAGAACATGGGAGGAGGAAAGAAAAAGGTGAAGAAAGTGGAGTTTGGGGCTTTAAGCAACAAGACTCTTTTTACAAAAAAATATTACCCATCTACTATTTTGATCCCATCAACCAAACACTTCAGTAACATACAAAATCAATTTTTTATCGCTTCATTGTTACGTCCAAGGGCACCACCCTTGGGAAGTGTTTAGCCATATAAATAACATAAATGCACCAGAAGTTTTGAAACACCGAAAACCGATTCATTCTTGGACTAAACTATTTACTAAGAAACCAAAGAAAGCATATATTAACTGCAAGATATTTTGACTCCATCCAGAAAACGAGAAAAAAAAAAGATTGAGCTCAGAAAACTACTCACTATGCGGCAAAGTTTTCTCCCTCGCGTCGAGAACCATGGTTGAACCCCAGAAAACAGACATGGATACCGTGAGACAACTTATTATATGTTCAGCTACTTAAGAGCAATCCGTTGTCCACATAACATAAGATCACATAATACAACACGAGAATTCAAGACTTGTACTAAAATTAGAGAACAATGAAATTTTAGTCAATTTGTTCACCCTTTTATTATACTGGATGGATGAAACAAATGAAGTGTTCGATGTTAAGTATAGTGCCAACCATTTTCATTTACTTTATTAACTTCATCTTTTGTTTCGTGAAATCTACTCAATAAAGCTTAGGATTGTAAAGAAACATAAAGAAATGCCAGATTAGCATCAAGTGTCATCATAAGAAAATTAACATCTAGAAATTGTACCATTGATAACTGATTCAAATTCACCCTTGAGGGTAGCTTGATGCCTTTTAAGGCAACAAAGCTAACAAACTCTATGGACTTGTGGATGCTACAATCAATGCTTAAAAAAAGACTCCAAAAAAATATTATGAAAGGTCGCTCAAGCACCAAGATGACTAAATAAATGCTCAAAATTGCTACCATGTTGATCATTCATCTCTATTAACTGTGCATCATTGCTTTTAAATTTATAAGAGCACACATATCATCGAGTTGACCAAATATTAATAATTCATTATCAATAAAACAATACAACTCTCCAAGAAAATTCAGGAAAAAAATGTATCTCATATCTTAAATTTTATAAAGACGTGTCAAGCGCTTCACCGGGAAAACACTACAAGGATCAAACCAACACATGCTCCAGCAACACACAAGTAAGAAACTCCGCGAAAACGAACAAAAAAAGTGTTCAAATTCTTGGAAATCTGAAGAGTAAGGGTCAAAATCTGCAGTCTACCCTGCTCCTCCATTTTCTTGAAGAAGTACATTGGCTTCAACGCTCGCCTCAACATGAATGCAAGTGAGAAGGGCATCCCAAAAGCCAATAAACTCTGTATCAACACCTCTGGAATAGAAGAATCTCGTGTAATATATGCTGTCCAAGCTCCCAACGCAAGATGCACGAGGCCTAATCCAGCCAAAGCCTTACTTAGACTGTACATAGTCTTCATCTTCATCTCAAGAACTTCGCGTGTTTCATTCGCTAATGCTGATAAATCCCGATCGACGGTCGGCCCAGTGATCTCTTGATGCTTGAATTCCTGGTTCTGATTCGGATTCTTAATAGAGGTGTCGGAAATTTGTTCAGCTGAAGACGACGATTGGTCTAAATTGGAAGAAAAGAATCTAGGTTTATCATACATTACATTACAGCCGGACACTGGGTTAAAAAAAACACGGGCATCTTGAGCTTTAAAAAGAGAACTAGAAATCGATCTGGGCACAATAAAAACTCGACAAAAATCAACCACTTCGCCATTTTGTGGGCTTTTTTCAGAAAAGTTGGGTATCTTGATTTGACTTTGGTGCTTGTAAATGGCATTATTGCAGCGGGGTTTTGGGTAGGGGACTCTGGAACCGGAGAAAAGTTTATAACTTTGGTCGGAAGTAGGAAAGGAGGGGTTCGGAAAGAACCATCGGCGGAGGAATTTAGGGGAAAGCTTGAGAGGTATTCTGGAAGCCATTTTCATCTAGAAGAAAAAAATTAGGGTCCCCTTTCACGTAAAATTTTATTTTATATGATATTTTGGTAAATATAAATTACTTTTTCATATTATTCCAATTAAAATTTAAAAACTGAAAACTATATAAATATATTTACATAATTCCTTTTTTTTTTAAAGTTAAACATTTATAACATCAAGTCGATAAATCCCAAGTTACAATACAAGAAAATCAAAATGAAATATTTTCATCTAGTCAAAATAAATTGAAAGAGCTATTGAATGAAGTGTACCACAATATTGGTCGAACGACACATACGCTTGATCGACACAAAATGATTGACTAAGAACACAGAATTAACTTCAAGAGCCAATACACCAACAGTGTCAGTGTTAAAATCTGGGTTGAGAACTATACGAACCACCTCCTTGGAATTAGAATAAATCCAAACAGAAGAAACACCCACGTGTAGACAAAGATCCATACTACAAAGAATAGCCAGAATTTCAGCTGCAAGGACACTATCGGGATTACAGATGATAAGTGCATGAGCACCTCTAGTTACTCACCGTGAATCTCTAATTATCGCTCCAGCACTGAATTTATTAAGCTTGGCATCGAACCTCGCATCAACATCTAGTCGAAATAAGTTAGGGCTAGGCGGATTCCATAAATGATCTGCTGAGATTTGTGAAGTACATAATGAGATAGCACACTTTAATCTAGAGTAGTGAACCGAATCTAGAAATGCATAAACCCAATCTACTCTAAATTTCATGCTCTTACCCTCGGCATCGCGCTTTCGAATATAAGTTTCACGCCAAATCGCCCAACAAAGGATCCCAAACAATTCGAATTCCTCCTAGCTAAAAATTTTTGACACATGTAAAATACAATCAAGAAAGTAAGCATCACGATGTTTTTTCAGACAATACCAAAATGGAGTATTTTTCCGAATATCCTTAATAACTAAACAAAAAAGAAGACAATGACTTGTAGATGCATAATTAAAATTGCATATCGAGCATGTCCCATGAGTTGGAATATGATGAGAAGCAAATTAACCTCGGTAGGAAATAATGTCTCTTGAAGCTTTCCACATAAATATAATAACTTTCGGTGGTAATCTGAGTTTCCAATCTTCCGCCACCAAGTGCCAAGAGACTGCCGAGAATTAAAAGGTGGAGTGTCCCAACTTCTAGTCTCCAAATGGTAATCATCTTTAACCGAATATTTACCATTCTTGAGCTAAAGTGAGGTGAGAACCTTTATAGTCTAATTTGCCTACAAGTTCAGAACATGAAGATATTCATATATCTTTGCATAATTAATTAAATGAAATTATTTTCCAATGCATTGATAGGGTTTTTTAAATAAATATTATAATAAAAAATATTCAAAGAAATATAGCAAAATTGTGTTTTTGAAAAATGTATAATAAAACGGAGTTTGAGACCTTGACTCCTCTTTAACGTGAGAGAGAAGGCTAGGTCTGAGAACCCTCCTTCTCTTTAATATCATGTTTTATCGGCCTTTTTGTTTTGTTTTTTGTTTTTCAAGTACATTTCTTTTGAAGAATTATAATAATTTTTACTACAAAATTTGAGGACCATAAATAAGTTGTTATTATTGTAAATTTATTTTTTGTTATATTTTTATTCTTATATGATCACTTAAAACTTGTAATAATTTGGTTTTAATAATAAAAATAGTCATAAGAAAAAATAATTAAAATTTATGATTCGATATTTTCATTAAAAAAAATCTAATGTTAAAATTTAAGTATTTTTTACGACAAAATACTTGTTGTTTTATTAAAAATTATCTAAAAGTGATTGTATAAGTCAAATTTTTTGAACACTACGACAATTCGTATGTTTTATAGCTTATAAGAAGATGACGGTTGGTTTTTTACCAAGAATTTATGCTGAATTACATTCAATGTCATAAGGCTGGACTGGACTGGTTCCGCCTTAGATAAAAAAGAGTGCATGGTACGCTTGGAGGCCATGTACATGCTTTCCATCGGAAATTTATAATAAAATTTGGAAAATATATAGAAAAAATAGATCTATTTACAACTTTTTTGTTCAGCCGTTGATCACATTAAACAGGACGGACTGCAGCAGAGTCGACGACATGAAAACAGCTGGGGACCAATGAACTGATGCCGTGAGATAATCTTGAGGTGAGATAACGGTGGTGGTGGTGGTGGTGGCTGCTGCATTTTCCGGCATGAGGGGAGGCGTTTCTAGCTTTGACAAAGGGATGATCTAGAAGCATGTCGGCAGTAAATCTTGATCTTGGATCCTTAACAAAACACTTCTTGAGAAAATCTACGGCCTCTTTCGAAATCTTCTTAGTACTGGGGATCTCCGGAATCTGATCACTACAGCCGATAGTCATCATCACATCCACGGCAGTCGTCCGGTTGTCGAACTTCCAAGGCGATTTCCCAGTCAACATGAACAAGAGGGTGCATCCCAAAGACCAAACATCTGATTGAGGTACGTATGTTTGATTGGCTATCGACTCCGGTGCCGCATAAAGAACGGTGCCCCGGAATCCCCCGTCATCCTCATCATCGCCGCCACGCATGTTAATAGCACTTCCGAGATCTGCGAGCTTTGCAGTTTCTTCGCCAAAAGTGTTCCCGCTCGTTTTCTCGTCACCTCCTTTAACCATTAAGACGTTGTGTGGCTTAATATCGCAGTGCACGTACCCGAGTGCGTGCATATGAGAAAGAGCCATGAGAATCGATCTCGTGTGATTTTTGACAACAGGCTCCGGCAAACCTTTGCCGCCGCAAGATTTGATGACATCTGCCAAACAACCTCCGGATGCGTACTCGAGAAAAATATTGTATAGTTCCTGGCCATCTTCTAGGGTGGTGTCGTCCCCGAAACATCGGATGATGAAGGGACAATGGTTGAACCGATCGAGCAGCTTCTTTTCTTTGAGAAGAGAGTTGGAGTGGGATGATTTAGAAGATTTAACAGCGACTATGGGTGGAATATTACTGAGGCAGCCATCTTGTCGGGTTGTGCCTTTAGAGACAAAGGCAAAACCCCCTCTGCCCAAAGTTTCTCCTCTGATCCAATGCATCTTAATTAATTCTTCGTTTCTTTGCAATCTTGAAAACAATGGAAGCTGCCCATGTATGTAGATTGGCCGAGTATATATAATATTGTTTGAATTCAAGCACGGTTTGGATTCGGTATTTAGAAACACGTACATATCAAATCAAATCAAATCATTCAATTTTTATCAGGTTTAATTCTTCAGGTGTATTAGAATCCAACTTATCGTAATCGAGTAATTTGTACGTACGCACTTGTGTCGGGTTGTTTGCTTAGGATTTTCTTCAGTTGGATTTTCTTGGATTGGGTTCTAAAAGCTTGAATCCAATGCATGATCTTAATTAATCAATCTTGAAAACAATGGAGGCTGCCCATGTACGTACGTATTTATATAGAATTGCCGACACGTACATATTAAAATTAGCGTAATCTGTAGTTGTATCAAGATTTGGATTGGGTTCTAAAAGCTTCCTTATTTTACTTGGTGAATATATGTTTTCTTCGTAAATAGATTTTTTTTTTAAAAAAAAAAATCTACCAGGAGACCAATTTGCCTTCATTTAAAATTTACAACTTTCTAGCTTTTGCAAAATAAAATAAAATTGTTTTCAAAAACTTAATATATAAAAAAAATTCAGCCAAAACTTTAATATTTTGAAAGGGGATAATACATTATACGTACGTCCATCCCTAAAATATGGCCTCTTCCCTCTTGTTTTTTCATTTGCTTTTATTTGTTATTTTTCCAAAATAAGATTAGATTTTTTTTCACTCTTTGTACGTTTACATAAATTTCACATTTTCTATTTGTACTTATCTCGTTCATTTCACAAATTTTCTCCTTCTTTTAACATTTATTAATTCAATAAGCAAAACTTGTGTGAGACGGTCTCATGGGTCGTATTTGCGAGACGGATCTCTAAATTAGTCAATAACACAATATTGACTTTTTTGAGTAATTGTTTTAGGAATCTATACAAGCAACATTATTTTTTCACTTGCTGTTATTTATTATTTTTTCAAAACTAAGATTATAATTTTTTCACTCGTCGTACCTTACAAAAATTTCACATTAGAAGTATATCTATTTTTCCTCAATAATCGAATACTTTTGTCTGTAAATACTGAATATTTATTTGTACTTATTTTGATTATTTCACACATTTTCTTCTTTTTTTAAAAAAAACAAAATTTATTAATCAATATTGATTTTTTTTTTGAGAAACTGTTTTTATATTTTAGTAATATATATAAGCATCATTATTTTGTAGTGTATTTTGCAAATTATAACTTCTAAAAAGTTTTCTAAAAATATTCATAAAATTATTGAAATTATCCTTTTTACCTGATGATAATTTTTATTACTAATTTATTTTTAAATATATTTTATCATCAATTTTACTTATCGAGTGCATTAGCAACTATTTTTATTTAGCTTCAAAAGTTGTCTTGGAGACAAAAAGTATTACTCAGTAGTTAGTACTGCTCTTTCGATAATGATCACCGGTATGTATATTCTATTGTTTCGAATGTTGGGATTGAAAATTGCGAATCAGGAAAAAAAGTTCTCCAAATCAACCAAAATTAATCAACCTTTTTAATGTCTTTTTTTATTTGAATATCAAACACAAGCATGCAAATCACGTTGGTCATATAAACTACATTGAGAAAGTTTTATATGACAAACTCGTCCGAGAAATTGTTAGTAGAGAAAATAAAACATTGATCATTAGTCAAACGATCACCTACTACACCAACTCGGACAATTCATTCGAACAATCAAAGACGTTCTGATGTCATGCTTTATTTTTTTTACTCAAATTGAAGCTAAACTCTATTGAAAACGTAAACTATATTAAAATTTTTGCATTGATTATATCAATCAATTTAATTAAAAACTGTATAAATAAATCTAAAATACAAATGATTGTAATGTTCAATAACACTCATGAAATAAATTATTCAAAAATATATTTTGCTATTTTAAGTCATTTTGTGCCCAAATTACTTACTAAAAAAGAAATACAATATTCAATTATTTTATTTAATTTTCTAAAAATAAAATTGGTTGAGTGTTAAAAGTTATCACCACAACAAGGTTTTCCAATGGACATTAAATTACAATTTAATAATCATAATTTTTTTATCTCAAATGCATATTATTTCGAAATTACCTTAATTTGAAATGCATTGTAGTTTTTTTTCAAAATCATATGTATATTGTATATCTTGAATTGTCTTCTTAAAAATTCAAACAAGAGAGCACAAGAAAATTAAAAGAGATATATTCAAAAGAGTTTCAAATAGACATTAAATTACTCTCAATAACATGTATATTACCCTCAATAATCAGAAATATTTAAACACTCAATACATGCAATTCGAGATTTTCATAATTTGAAAGAGTTAATGTATGGTATAATTATGTCAAAAGCATCCAATATATAATTTTTGTCCTTGGGGATGTTTTATTTGAATTTTAAATTATAAATAATGCAATATTGCATATTATATTAGAAACCAATTTTATTCTATTTATGTTACTAAATTTATCTATTCCAAAATTGAATTATGGAATAACTCATCTTTTCAGCACCATATATGAGTTGAATCCTTACGAGATGTAATGTTCGTTTAAATTTAGATTTATTCGTTGTTATGAATTACCTATATATGTAAACAACGAGAACAACAAGACATTAATTTTGAAATCTGTCTTTCATGATAGAGAAGTAAAAAATATCATTCTTCTATTTGTACAAAATTTTAATTATTACGTATTACTAATGTGATAATTTTCTTTTATATTACAAAGTTCACGGAAACATGATAGTATAAAATGTACCATAATGGAAATAATTAAACCAATTCTAACGAAAGTAAACATCTTATTAGAAGACACCTTATAAAATTTATTGATATTGTTTTGAAATACACATAATAAATGTTAATAAAAATAAATTTTCTGATTTATACATAATTGACTTATGATCACATGTTTCATTTTTTTTCGAAATAATAGGTTATGTATATTATGAAGATATTTTGTAGATAAAATCACAACCCATTTGGATAAAGATATTGATGAAACAATTATTGTTATCATTCAAATGTGTCAAACACGTGTCATGTCACAAAATTGTTTTTGAATGTAGATTTAGACGAAATTATTGAATTTTAAAAAAAGTATTTCTCATTAATTTTATTGAATGTGATTTAAAAATTTTTTTTTTGTCACATGTTAAAAAATAATAATATATAGTTTCTCGAAAATTAAAGAATTAAATATGTATTAAGATTGGTAGCCAACATCAATATACTAAACACGATATGCATCATGTCATTGTCTTAGGCTAACATAATCTAAAATTTTGATATATGACAATGATTATTAGCCAAAAATTTAATCGACATGAGTTTTATTTAATAAAGTTTTTTAAAATTAGCGAAAAATAGTTTTTATTTTAGTTTTTTATAATTATATTAATTTTTTCAATTTAAGTTTCTATTCATTTTTCCCTAATTTTTAATAATATCATTACGTGCATCGCACGAATTAAATACTAGTGTATAATAAAACGGAGTTTGAGACCCTGACTGCTCTTTAACATGAGAGAGAAGGCGAGGTCTGAGAACCCTCATTCTCTTGGCAAAAGCTTGTGTGAGACTAGTGATGTAAACGAACCAAACCGTTTGTAAGCTATTCGAAGCTCGATTCGATAAAAGCTCGTTTGAGCTCGTTTATTGAGGTTCGTTAAGATAAACAAACCAAACTCAAGCTTTACAGTATTCGGCTCGTTAGCTCGTGAACATGTTCGTTGGTATGTTAATGAGTAATCTTTTAGATGAAAAAATAATAGTTTTGATATTTGATTTATTGATTTTGCATATTATTTATGAAATATAAAGAAAAATATATTAAATTTATTTATTATAATAAATTTACAAATTTTAATAAGAATAATATATTTTTCTTTAAATATATAATTTACTTTTTAATTAATTTAATGAAAATTTAAATGTATAATATTTCATATTTATTAAGCTTGTTTAGGCTCGATAAAAGCTTGAATAAGCTCGTGAGCCATGCATATATTCGTTAAATAAAGCTCGAGCTCCGCTCGATTATAAACGAACCAAGCTCAAACATTCAGGAGTTCGGCTCGGCTCGACTCGATTACATCCTTATGTGAGACGGTCTCACGGGTCGTATTTGTGAGACGAATTTCTTATTTGGGTCATTCATGAAAAAATATTATTTTTATGCTAAGAGTATTACTTTTTATTATGAATATCGTTAGGGCTGACCCGTCTCACAGATTAATATCCGTGAGACTGTCTCACATGAGACCTACTATCTTCTCTTTAATATCATGTTTTATCGGCCTTTTTGTTTTTTTTTTCTAGTACATTTCTTTTGAAGAATAATAATAATTTTTACTACAAAATTTGAGGACCATAAATTATAAGTTGTTATTATTGTACACTTATTTTTTGTTATATTTTTATTATTATATGATCAATTAAAACTTGTAATAATTTGTTTTTAATAATAAAAATAGTCAATAAAAAAATAATTAAAATTTATGATTCGATATTTTCATTAAAAAAATCTAATGTTAAAATTTAAGTATTTTTTTACGACAAAATACTTGTTGTTTTACTAAAATTTTTTGAACACTACAACAATTCGTATGTTTTATAGCTTATAAGATGACGGTTGGTTTTTTACCAAAACTTTATACTGAATTACATTCAAAGAGAGAGTGCATGGTACGCTTGGAGGCCATGTACATGCTTTCGATCGGAAATTTATACTAAAATTTGGAATATATAGAAAAAATAGATCTATTTACAACTTTTTTGTTCAGCCGTTAATCACGTTAAACAGGACGGACTGCAGCAGAGTCAACGACATGAAAACAGCTGGGGACCAATGAACTGATGCCGTGAGATAATCTTGAGGTCAGATAACGGTGGTGGTGGTGGTGGTGGCTGCTGCATTTTCCGGCATGAGGGGAGGCGTTTCTAGCTTTGACAAAGGGATGATCTAGAAGCATGTCGGCAGTACATCTTGATCTTGGATCCTTAACAAAACACTTCTTGAGAAAATCTACGGCCTCTTTCGAAATCTTCTTAGTACTGGGGATCTCCGGAATCTGATCACTACAGCCGATAGTCATCATCACATCCACGGCAGTCGTCCGGTTGTCGAACTTCCAAGGCGATTTCCCAGTCAACATGAACAAGAGGGTGCATCCCAAAGACCAAACATCTGATTGAGGTACGTATGTTTGATTGGCTATCGACTCCGGTGCCGCATAAAGAACGGTGCCCCGGAATCCCCCGTCATCCTCATCATCGCCGCCACGCATGTTAATAGCACTTCCGAGATCTGCGAGCTTTGCAGTTTCTTCGCCAAAAGTGTTCCCGCTCGTTTTCTCGTCACCTCCTTTAACCATTAAGACGTTGTGTGGCTTAATATCGCAGTGCACGTACCCGAGTGCGTGCATATGAGAAAGAGCCATGAGAATCGATCTCGTGTGATTTTTGACAACAGGCTCCGGCAAACCTTTTCCGCCGCAAGATTTGATGACATCTGCCAAACAACCTCCGGATGCGTACTCGAGAAAAATATTGTATAGTTCCTGGCCATCTTCTAGGGTGGTGTCGTCCCCGAAACATCGGATGATGAAGGGACAATGGTTGAACCGATCGAGCAGCTTCTTTTCTTTGAGAAGAGAGTTGGAGTGGGATGATTTAGAAGATTTAACAGCGACTATGGGTGGAATATTACTGAGGCAGCCATCTTGTCGGGTTGTGCCTTTAGAGACAAAGGCAAAACCCCCTCTGCCCAAAGTTTCTCCTCTGATCCAATGCATCTTAATTAATTCTTCGTTTCTTTGCAATCTTGAAAACAATGGAGGCTGCCGATGTATGTAGATTGGCCGAGTATATATAATATTGTTTGAATTCAAGCACGGTTTGGATTCGGTATTTAGAAACACGTACATATCAAATCAAATCAAATCATTCAATTTCCATCAGGTTTAATTCTTCAGGTGTATTAGAATCCAACTTATCGTAATCGAGTAATTTGTACGCACTTGTGTCGGGTTGTTTGCTTAAGATTTTCTTGGATTGGGTTCTAAAAGCTTGAATCCAATGCATGATCTTAATTAATCAATTAATCTTGAAAACAATGGAGGCTGCCCATGTACGTACGTACGTACGTATTTATATAGAATAGCCGACGAGTACATATTAAAATTAGCGTAATCTGTAGTTGTATCAAGATTTGGATTGGGTTCTAAAAGCTTCCTTATTTTACTTGGTGAATATATGTTTTCTTCGTAAATAGATTTTTTTTTTAAAAAAAAAAATCTACCAGGAGACCAATTTGCCTTCATTTAAAATTTACAACTTTCTAGCTTTTGCAAAATAAAATAAAATTGTTTTCAAAAACTTAATATATAAAAAAAATTCGGCCAAAACTTTAATATTTTGAAAGGGGATAATACATTATACATACGTCCATCCCTAAAATATGGCCTCTTCCCTCTTGTTTTTTCATTTGCTTTTATTTGTTATTTTTCCAAAATAAGATTAGATTTTTTTTCACTCTTTGTACGTTTACATAAATTTCACATTTTCTATTTGTACTTATCTCGTTCATTTCACAAATTTTCTCCTTCTTTTAACATTTATTAATTCAATAAGCAAAAACTTGTGTGAGACGGTCTCATGGGTCGTATTTGCGAGACGGATCTCTAAATTAGTCAATAACACAATATTGACTTTTTTGAGTAATTGTTTTAGGAATCTATACAAGCAACATTATTTTTTCACTTGCTGTTATTTATTATTTTTTCAAAACTAAGATTATAATTTTTTCACTCGTCGTACCTTACAAAAATTTCACATTAGAAGTATATCTATTTTTCCTCAATAATCGAATACTTTTGTCTGTAAATACTGAATATTTATTTGTACTTATTTTGATTATTTCACACATTTTCTTCTTTTTTTAAAAAAAACAAAATTTATTAATCAATATTGATTTTTTTTTTGAGAAACTGTTTTTATATTTTAGTAATATATATAAGCATCATTATTTTGTAGTGTATTTTGCAAATTATAACTTCTAAAAAGTTTTCTAAAAATATTCATAAAATTATTGAAATTATCCTTTTTACCTGATGATAATTTTTATTACTAATTTATTTTTAAATATATTTTATCATCAATTTTACTTATCGAGTGCATTAGCAACTATTTTTATTTAGCTTCAAAAGTTGTCTTGGAGACAAAAAGTATTACTCAGTAGTTAGTACTGCTCTTTCGATAATGATCACCGGTATGTATATTCTATTGTTTCGAATGTTGGGATTGAAAATTGCGAATCAGGAAAAAAAGTTCTCCAAATCAACCAAAATTAATCAACCTTTTTAATGTCTTTTTTTATTTGAATATCAAACACAAGCATGCAAATCACGTTGGTCATATAAACTACATTGAGAAAGTTTTATATGACAAACTCGTCCGAGAAATTGTTAGTAGAGAAAATAAAACATTGATCATTAGTCAAACGATCACCTACTACACCAACTCGGACACTTCATTCGAACAATCAAAGACGTTCTGATGTCATGCTTTATTTTTTTTACTCAAATTGAAGCTAAACTCTATTGAAAACGTAAACTATATTAAAATTTTTGCATTGATTATATCAATCAATTTAATTAAAAACTGTATAAATAAATCTAAAATACAAATGATTGTAATGTTCAATAACACTCATGAAATAAATTATTCAAAAATATATTTTGCTATTTTAAGTCATTTTGTGCCCAAATTACTTACTAAAAAAGAAATACAATATTCAATTATTTTATTTAATTTTCTAAAAATAAAATTGGTTGAGTGTTAAAAGTTATCACCACAACAAGGTTTTCCAATGGACATTAAATTACAATTTAATAATCATAATTTTTTTATCTCAAATGCATATTATTTCGAAATTACCTTAATTTGAAATGCATTGTAGTTTTTTTTCAAAATCATATGTATATTGTATATCTTGAATTGTCTTCTTAAAAATTCAAACAAGAGAGCACAAGAAAATTAAAAGAGATATATTCAAAAGAGTTTCAAATAGACATTAAATTACTCTCAATAACATGTATATTACCCTCAATAATCAGAAATATTTAAACACTCAATACATGCAATTCGAGATTTTCATAATTTGAAAGAGTTAATGTATGGTATAATTATGTCAAAAGCATCCAATATATAATTTTTGTCCTTGGGGATGTTTTATTTGAATTTTAAATTATAAATAATGCAATATTGCATATTATATTAGAAACCAATTTTATTCTATTTATGTTACTAAATTTATATATTCCAAAATTGAATTATGGAATAACTCATCTTTTCAGCACCATATATGAGTTGAATCCTTACGAGATGTAATGTTCGTTTAAATTTAGATTTATTCGTTGTTATGAATTACCTATATATGTAAACAACGAGAACAACAAGACATTAATTTTGAAATCTGTCTTTCATGATCGAGAAGTAAAAAATATCATTCTTCTATTTGTACAAAATTTTAATTATTACGTATTACTAATGTGATAATTTTCTTTTATATTACAAAGTTCACGGAAACATGATAGTATAAAATGTACCATAATGGAAATAATTAAACCAATTCTAACGAAAGTAAACATCTTATTAGAAGACACCTTATAAAATTTATTGATATTGTTTTGAAATACACATAATAAATGTTAATAAAAATAAATTTTCTGATTTATACATAATTGACTTATGATCACATGTTTCATTTTTTTTCGAAATAATAGGTTATGTATATTATGAAGATATTTTGTAGATAAAATCACAACCCATTTGGATAAAGATATTGATGAAACAATTATTGTTATCATTCAAATGTGTCAAACACGTGTCATGTCACAAAATTGTTTTTGAATGTAGATTTAGACGAAATTATTGAATTTTAAAAAAAGTATTTCTCATTAATTTTATTGAATGTGATTTAAAAATTTTTTTTTGTCACATGTTAAAAAATAATAATATATAGTTTCTCGAAAATTAAAGAATTAAATATGTATTAAGATTGGTAGCCAACATCAATATACTAAACACGATATGCATCATGTCATTGTCTTAGGCTAACATAATCTAAAATTTTGATATATGACAATGATTATTAGCCAAAAATTTAATCGACATGAGTTTTATTTAATAAAGTTTTTTAAAATTAGCGAAAAATAGTTTTTATTTTAGTTTTTTATAATTATATTAATTTTTTCAATTTAAGTTTCTATTCATTTTTCCCTAATTTTTAATAATATCATTACGTGCATCGCACGAATTAAATACTAGTGTATAATAAAACGGAGTTTGAGACCCTGACTGCTCTTTAACATGAGAGAGAAGGCGAGGTCTGAGAACCCTCATTCTCTTGGCAAAAGCTTGTGTGAGACTAGTGATGTAAACGAACCAAACCGTTTGTAAGCTATTCGAAGCTCGATTCGATAAAAGCTCGTTTGAGCTCGTTTATTGAGGTTCGTTAAGATAAACAAACCAAACTCAAGCTTTACAGTATTCGGCTCGTTAGCTCGTGAACATGTTCGTTGGTATGTTAATGAGTAATCTTTTAGATGAAAAAATAATAGTTTTGATATTTGATTTATTGATTTTGCATATTATTTATGAAATATAAAGAAAAATATATTAAATTTATTTATTATAATAAATTTACAAATTTTAATAAGAATAATATATTTTTCTTTAAATATATAATTTACTTTTTAATTAATTTAATGAAAATTTAAATGTATAATATTTCATATTTATTAAGCTTGTTTAGGCTCGATAAAAGCTTGAATAAGCTCGTGAGCCATGCATATATTCGTTAAATAAAGCTCGAGCTCCGCTCGATTATAAACGAACCAAGCTCAAACATTCAGGAGTTCGGCTCGGCTCGACTCGATTACATCCTTATGTGAGACGGTCTCACGGGTCGTATTTGTGAGACGAATTTCTTATTTGGGTCATTCATGAAAAAATATTATTTTTATGCTAAGAGTATTACTTTTTATTATGAATATCGTTAGGGCTGACCCGTCTCACAGATTAATATCCGTGAGACTGTCTCACATGAGACCTACTATCTTCTCTTTAATATCATGTTTTATCGGCCTTTTTGTTTTTTTTTTCTAGTACATTTCTTTTGAAGAATAATAATAATTTTTACTACAAAATTTGAGGACCATAAATTATAAGTTGTTATTATTGTACACTTATTTTTTGTTATATTTTTATTATTATATGATCAATTAAAACTTGTAATAATTTGTTTTTAATAATAAAAATAGTCAATAAAAAAATAATTAAAATTTATGATTCGATATTTTCATTAAAAAAATCTAATGTTAAAATTTAAGTATTTTTTTACGACAAAATACTTGTTGTTTTACTAAAATTTTTTGAACACTACAACAATTCGTATGTTTTATAGCTTATAAGATGACGGTTGGTTTTTTACCAAAACTTTATACTGAATTACATTCAAAGAGAGAGTGCATGGTACGCTTGGAGGCCATGTACATGCTTTCGATCGGAAATTTATACTAAAATTTGGAATATATAGAAAAAATAGATCTATTTACAACTTTTTTGTTCAGCCGTTAATCACGTTAAACAGGACGGACTGCAGCAGAGTCAACGACATGAAAACAGCTGGGGACCAATGAACTGATGCCGTGAGATAATCTTGAGGTCAGATAACGGTGGTGGTGGTGGTGGTGGCTGCTGCATTTTCCGGCATGAGGGGAGGCGTTTCTAGCTTTGACAAAGGGATGATCTAGAAGCATGTCGGCAGTACATCTTGATCTTGGATCCTTAACAAAACACTTCTTGAGAAAATCTACGGCCTCTTTCGAAATCTTCTTAGTACTGGGGATCTCCGGAATCTGATCACTACAGCCGATAGTCATCATCACATCCACGGCAGTCGTCCGGTTGTCGAACTTCCAAGGCGATTTCCCAGTCAACATGAACAAGAGGGTGCATCCCAAAGACCAAACATCTGATTGAGGTACGTATGTTTGATTGGCTATCGACTCCGGTGCCGCATAAAGAACGGTGCCCCGGAATCCCCCGTCATCCTCATCATCGCCGCCACGCATGTTAATAGCACTTCCGAGATCTGCGAGCTTTGCAGTTTCTTCGCCAAAAGTGTTCCCGCTCGTTTTCTCGTCACCTCCTTTAACCATTAAGACGTTGTGTGGCTTAATATCGCAGTGCACGTACCCGAGTGCGTGCATATGAGAAAGAGCCATGAGAATCGATCTCGTGTGATTTTTGACAACAGGCTCCGGCAAACCTTTTCCGCCGCAAGATTTGATGACATCTGCCAAACAACCTCCGGATGCGTACTCGAGAAAAATATTGTATAGTTCCTGGCCATCTTCTAGGGTGGTGTCGTCCCCGAAACATCGGATGATGAAGGGACAATGGTTGAACCGATCGAGCAGCTTCTTTTCTTTGAGAAGAGAGTTGGAGTGGGATGATTTAGAAGATTTAACAGCGACTATGGGTGGAATATTACTGAGGCAGCCATTTTGTCGGGTTGTGCCTTTAGAGACAAAGGCAAAACCCCCTCTGCCCAAAGTTTCTCCTCTGATCCAATGCATCTTAATTAATTCTTCGTTTCTTTGCAATCTTGAAAACAATGGAGGCTGCCGATGTATGTAGATTGGCCGAGTATATATAATATTGTTTGAATTCAAGCACGGTTTGGATTCGGTATTTAGAAACACGTACATATCAAATCAAATCAAATCATTCAATTTCCATCAGGTTTAATTCTTCAGGTGTATTAGAATCCAACTTATCGTAATCGAGTAATTTGTACGCACTTGTGTCGGGTTGTTTGCTTAAGATTTTCTTGGATTGGGTTCTAAAAGCTTGAATCCAATGCATGATCTTAATTAATCAATTAATCTTGAAAACAATGGAGGCTGCCCATGTACGTACGTACGTACGTATTTATATAGAATAGCCGACGAGTACATATTAAAATTAGCGTAATCTGTAGTTGTATCAAGATTTGGATTGGGTTCTAAAAGCTTCCTTATTTTACTTGGTGAATATATGTTTTCTTCGTAAATAGATTTTTTTTTTTAAAAAAAAAAAATCTACCAGGAGACCAATTTGCCTTCATTTAAAATTTACAACTTTCTAGCTTTTGCAAAATAAAATAAAATTGTTTTCAAAAACTTAATATATAAAAAAAATTCGGCCAAAACTTTAATATTTTGAAAGGGGATAATACATTATACATACGTCCATCCCTAAAATATGGCCTCTTCCCTCTTGTTTTTTCATTTGCTTTTATTTGTTATTTTTCCAAAATAAGATTAGATTTTTTTTCACTCTTTGTACGTTTACATAAATTTCACATTTTCTATTTGTACTTATCTCGTTCATTTCACAAATTTTCTCCTTCTTTTAACATTTATTAATCAATATTGACTTTTTGTGAGTAATTGTTTTAGGAATCTATATAAGCATCATTATTTTTTCACTTGATGTTATTTGTTATTTTTTCAAAACTAAGATAATAATTTTTTCACTCGTCGTACCTTACAATAAATTTCACATTAGAAATATATTTATTTTTCCCCAATAACCGAATACTTTTGTCTATAAATACTGAATATTTATTTGTACCTATTTTGATTATTTCACACATTTTCTTCTTTTTTAAAAAAAAAAATTTATTAATCAATATTGATTTTTTTTTTGAGAAACTGTTTTTATATTTTAGTAATATATATATAAGCATCATTATTTTGTAGTGTATTTTGCAAATTATAACTTCTAAAAAGTTTTCTAAAAATATTCATAAAATTATTGAAATTATCCTTTTTACCTGATGATAATTTTTATTACTAATTTATTTTTAAATATATTTTATCATCAATTTTACTTATCGAGTGCATTAGCAACTATTTTTATTCAGCTTCAAAAGTTGTCATGGAGACAAAAAGTAGAGTGAGTCACGTGAGACCGTCTCACGGATCTTAATCAATGAGACGGATCAACCCTACTCATATTCACAATAAAAAGTAATACTAATAGCCTAACAAGTAATGCTTTTTAATGGATTACCCAAATAAGAGATCTGTCTCACAAATACGACCCATGAGACCGTCTCACACAAGTTTTTGCCCAAACCGTATTACTCAGTGGTTAGTACTGCTCTTTTGATTATGATCACCGGTACGTATATTTAATTGTTTCGAATGTTGGAAATGAAAATTGCTAATCAGGGAAAAAAAAGTTCTCCAAATCAACCAAAATTAATCAGCCTTTTTAATTTCTTTTTTTAAAATAAAAAAACCACTAGCTTATTAAAACCTGAACTTTTTTTTTCAAAAGAAAATACTATCTTTTTTTAAAAAAAAATCTTGAATCCACTTTATACGAAATGACTCCTCAACTAATTTAAAAGTTGGGTTGCTACAAAAAGCAATTCTCGATTATGCAATATCAAGAAAGAATTTGAAATAAAACTTATTATGATGTGATGCTTTAACTAAAACTTAAAATATTATTTTAAACAAATTATATCTTGGGTTTATGAATTTTAGATTTCGATAATCTATACTATTATATCAAGCAAAAATCTTATCCTAAAAGAATTTGGTGTGGATTCATGATACCTGATTGAATTTTAAGAAAATACTCTATCAACAAATTCAATTATTCACACATTATCTCTAATGAATTATATTAACATTCATTTTTTTTTTAAATATATATATACGCGATGCACTCTTATTATTAGAGTGGGTCTTACATGAGACCGTCTCACGGATACTAATCTGTAAGACGGGTCAACCCTACCTATATTCACAATAAAAAGTAATACTCTTAGCATAAAAAATTATACTTTTTCATGAATGACCCAAATAATAGATTCGTCTCACAAATTCGACCTGTGAGGCCATCTCACACAAGTTTTTTCCTTATTATTATAGAATGCAGGTGATCACGGATTGACTGCGGACGACTTGGAGAAATATCGTTTGGACTAAATCGATTTTCAAGCAAAAATTAAAGGAAGTTATACCATGTAGCTAGTTAATAAATAATGAAAATAATATTATTGCACCTTTTAAGGTGCTCAATTAATAACACGTGCCTTCATTGATATATTATATATCAACAAAATGCACAAGGTACATCAATTAAATGAAAAATAATGAGAATCCCGAAAATGAAACGATAAAATCATTTTCACACAACATACATGCGATTTGCTTTGTCTATTATATTTTCAACATAGCTAGTTCATGTACAACGCGAAGAAGGACAACAGGGAGGCCCCAACAAAGGATCCAACGGCTGGTAAGGCAGCCATAGCACCGCTAGTTAACACGGACGGGGCTGGTGCCTCAGCCGCGGTGCTCGCCGCCGCCGCCGCGGTGCACATGGAGGCAGCCGATGCCGCAATGACGGCAAGGTATGCAATCTTCTTCATGTCCATTTTCGCTGGCGGTGGCTTCCGATCGATGTTGGAGAGAAACCTCAAAAGGAAGCCGAGCAAATTAATATGTGTATATGTTGTTGAGTGTGAATGAAATTTCGTGGTAATTTGATGGATTTTTATAGGTTTTTTTTTTTTTTTTTGCTTCTTGTGGTTCTACGTAGTTATAGTATAGAACAATTTATGAATGGATGATATTAATTAAGCTACCGCATGCAATAAATACTTACTATATATTTATTATTTATTTAACATTGGTTCATAATTTTTTGGGCGCTGTTTAAAAAAATTAACATTGGTCCGTATTTGTAGATTTTTTTAACACTTGAAAACCATGAAAATTATCAATTTTTTAAATTATGTACCTATAAATTACTGGTATATTGAATGGCTTGAATTGTACTCTGTTTGTCGAAAGGTAGACATTTTTGCCCTGGTCTATTTATTTATGTGGAATAATACCTTTTATTGTATATGTTACATGAAAATAAATCTTACAATATGACATAGGCCTAAATGTTTTTGGATGTTCTCGGAATACACAAAACACATGTTAGATTTATGACATTTTTAACTTACGTCAGTTGTCAATTAAAGTCTAGATTAACAAGTCACATATATGTGGTCCAAACGTATATGATGACAAAATTATCCGCAATATAGCAAAAATTTGCATGAGACGGTCACATGGGTCGTATTTTGTGAGAGAATCTCTTATTTAGATAATTAATGAAAAAATATTATTTTTTATGCTAAGAGTATTGCTTTTATTGTGAATATTGGTAGGATTGACCGGTCTCACAAATAAAGATTCGTAAGACCGTCTCACAAGAGATCTAGTCCCGCAATAACTCGTTGATGTATCACTTTTACATTTATTTTCTAAGTTTTGAAGTTGTCATAGCTTGTATATATGTTGAGTGAGTATTTGCATGATTAATCACTTTCACTTAAAAAAAAAATTTTTTTTTTGTGTCTCTTAAACTCTAAATCTGATTCTTCAAAAGTGATTCTCAATTTTTTTTTTTTTTGCAAATTTTTTTTCTGGACGCTCTTCCGTCCAGTACTTTTGTTTAATAAAATTACCCTTTACATTCATATTTACAATACACAATCAAACCATATGTTTTGCAAAAACTCCAACGATATTTTTAATTTTTTATTAAAAAACTCGTATTAAAATAAGTTATTTACGAAACATCATACCTATAAAAAATTTCAGTTTTTCACATTGATTTTTCAAACACTACTAAGTTTTGCCTTTTTCTCACTCTTTTATAATCTATAAATTTAATAAATAAAAAATGAAAAACAATAAAAAAAATCTGATAAAAACTAAGAAATTATATAAACAAATACTGTAGATGTAATTTTCTGCTTCAAAAATTCAAATTTATGTTGAAAAAAATATATTAATAAAAACTTAGGAAATGAAGATAATGTCTTAACATAAATTATCGAACCTCATACAGATAAGATAAAATCTGTCCTGATGAAATGAAAGTTTGATCGAGCTGGATTTGATTAGATTGAATCTCAATAAATAGAGTCGAATTTCTTGATTTTGGTTATCAATACTTATAAATCAGACCATGACACCAAAGTTATTGCTTGTCCTAGAAATTTAAACCTTAATATTAATTAATAAATTGGAGACAAATTTGGGGTTAATGATAAAGACATAAATATGACATTTGATTTGATTTGGTTTATGACGATAGATATAATTGATAGACATAACATGGTTACTGCTATATGACATGACAATTTATAGTAATAATTAATAATAAAACAAAAATAAGTGAGAACACAAACAAATTCATATGTCACGTGAATGAAAAATATCATAAATAAAAACAAAATTATCTGTAAATTAAACAAAGACATATCAAATTTCAACTTATTTGGAATATATACAAGATAAAAATTTGTGTGAGACGATATCATGAGTCGATCTCTTATTTTGTCATCCATGAAAAAATATTACTTTTAATGCTAAAAGTATCACTTTTTATTGTGAATATCGATAGAGTTGATCCGTCTCACATATTAAGATCCGTGAAACGATCTCACATGAGACTCACTCTATCTGCAAACCTAATTTAGCAACATTATTATTCAATAAACACTCTTCAACAAACTTTTTCCATTAAATTATGAGTTCATAGCAAATCATTTCATTTACAACTCTAAATACAAAGAAATATACAAATAAAGAACACAAAATCAAGATGCCAACAAAAAGGAAAACTAATTAATAATTATTTTTATGAGAAATAAGACTTTCCACAAAATAAAATAAAACAAAATCATAACAATCCTTTTAAGAAACAAATGAAATCAAATCACATAGACGAAGAGTACTGATCCCCTCCTTGCTCAATCTCAGATGCGGATTCGTCTTCGTCTTCAAGCTGCTCAAGCTCAAGCTCGGCCCCCAGACCCCCATGCCCTCTCCCAAACGCCTTGATATGATCTTTTAAAGACCTTTTGTGCTTAAAATCAGAGCCACAAATACAGTACCAAATCTTGCCACAGTTCTTCTCGTGTGTCCTCCAATCACCTTTGACCGCGAATGGTTTCCCACACTTTCTGCACGTGAAGGGTTTGGTTCCATGTTTCCTCTTGTAATGTGTTTGAAGAGTTCTGAAATCTTTGAGTGGCTTGGCTGTTGGGTTATCGATGTTGTGCTTGCAATCCGGCGCGCAGCAGTAGCATGGTAATCTTAGCATGGCCGTGGGCTGTGTGCCTCGTAGCGATTCAGGTCCTTTTCTGTATTGTGATCCATGCCCCCACATATGCATCTGAAAATCATGGATGTGCACATTTGTGAGGTGTCAAGCCATTAAACCTAATACGAAAGCGTAACTAAATAGACGAGTACCTTATTATCATTTTCTCGCGAGGAGATTTCATTATTTCGATATCTTACAAATAATTAAATATTGTGATGCTTAGTATCAAACTCCACAAACAAAAACTTTTTTCCTTAAGAACTACGCAAACAATAAATAAATACAATAAATGTAGTTTGATTTGTGTATGTCACACAATCAGTGGAACCATATACTATTATTTTTACTTATGATACTTATAAAATTATCCTAAAAATATTTGATTCGTAGTTAGGTATGCAAAACACGATCATTTTTTTTATATGATATCAGTATATAATTTTCACAAGAACTTATATATATTAAATTAAATCCCATAAATATAATAGACGCATATCCACCAAAAATTAAATCACGATCTTTGACCGATTCTAAATGACGTCCCCATCGTCATTCCTCATACAACGGCGACTGCTGGGTAGACAAGGAGGCGGCAAGCATATGGCGGAGTGAAAGCAGTAATTAATACCCAACCAACTACTGTAGTGGTCAATGCAATGCAATTTGATTTACCGAATAGTATGTAGCACGAAGAATGTGGACACACAAACTTTACAATTTGCATGTACTGTATTCAACAACAGACAAATGAAACATTCGTCGTGTTACGTACTGTATTATGTGCAGTTCCCGGAGTAACAGATATATGAAAAGAAAAAAAACATCTGATTGAGTTTCTGTTCCCATTTTGACTACATGCATGTGGCTCAAGTGACTTTCCAAGGAATTTGCAGCATCTCACTCCACATCAAAAAGTTTTTATGTAAATTTTCTCCGTAAAAAAATAATAGTTCCCTCAAAATAATCAAGAAGTTCTTCTTAATAAACTGGATCTGGTTATAGTGTCGATTTATAAACAATCCTTATTTTTCTTTTAGCAAAATAGTTCTAACTGAATTGATTATTTTATTATTATTATCAACAAACATCTACAGTTTCACTTCGAATTAATCTGAATTCGATCTAAATTTCTTTTCTTACAGTATAGGTCTATAAATAGCACTGAAAAGTTGATAATCACAATAATTTAGTGAAGACCGTAAATAGCAAGTGCCCTTTATTATGTACAGCCTTTCAGATTTAACCATAAAAACATATTTGATGAGATGTCATGAAGACTGATGAGGCACATAAAAGATTTCCAATCCAAGGAAGAAAATAAAAGGGATAGAGCTAGGTATTCAGTTTCAAAGAGTGAAAGTTATTTAAAAAATAAAAGTTTCTTAATGGTTAGTAATTATATTATATTCACAAAATTAAGAATGATTAATTAAATAGTTTCACGTATCTTTATCGTGAGACGGGTCAATCTTACACATATTTACAATAATAAGTAATATTTTTGACATAAAAAATAATTCTTTTTTGATAGATGATTAAGTAGTAAATTGTCTCGCAAAATTGACTCGTGAGCATCTCACGAAAAATCTAATTAATTTCCATATCTAGCTGACCGGAGAAGCCGATTTACTGTTTACATGTTCAATCACTTGAAGACTTGTACATGCGGTGACATAAATGCCAAATTTCAGAGACATTAATTTTTATATATAGCTAGGTACAACAAGCAAAAACAGAGGACAAATAATAAATTTCATTTAAAAGTCATAACTAGGAAGATGCTACAGGAATGGAACACTTGTCAATTCAAGAAGAAATTGTAGAAGAAACACCATTGCATTAAAAAAAAGAAAGAAATTGTAGAAGAAACACCATTGAATTAAAAAAAATAGATTTGTTGGTAAAAATTAAAATGGGGAATAATTAATTAAGAACAATCGCTAAATCAAAACCTTGTCTTACTTTCAACATAAAAGTAAAACAAATTCGTGGATTATATTGTGAAAAAGGTACTGATTAAACCTTAGTACTCTAGCTAGGGTTCATCGGAAAGAATATTACCTGCAGATTATTGTATCTGTTAAAAGTCTTGGGACAAAGGTGACAAGAAAACTGAGTCGGGCCGATAAGAATCTGTGAAGGCGTGGGAATCCAATACTGGCCCATGTTTAACCTGTTTAAAGGCAACCCCGAGAGTATATCCACGCCATCCTTATCCATGATTTCGCCGTAGCCCACCTCGGAGCTAGGGCTAGGGAGCCCTATATGCAAGGCTACAGTTACATCTTCACTGAAATTAGGATCTTTTTCTTGATTTTTCTGGTAGTTTAGCGCATAATCAGACGAGGGTTCCGTATATGAATATTCTTGGCTAAGGCTGAGTGTATTGAGGAGGGGAAGAGCTTCTCTTGGAGGAGACGAAGAGTGCGGGCAACAGTGATGATGAGCGGTGTGAGTGGATGAAGAATGGAGAGGAATGAAGTTGAAGCACTGTGCTGTGAAATTATTGTAGGGTTCTGCCATGATTGAAGAAGAATATTGGAGAAGGGATCGGAAATATTGTGGAAGAAGTGCGAGTGGAGTGCGAGTTCGAGTTGAATGATTGACTTGTTGTGTAGCCTACTACTGTTATATAAGATTAGCTGACACAGCTTGTGGTGGCTTTGTGCCCATGTGGATTGGTCAAACCATTTAACAAAACTCATGGTTATATATATTCTCCATCTCCACTAGTCTTTAACTATTAAACTACACTTTTGAACTAGTCCGGATTTAACTTTATCCGTTTGACTCAAGTTAATTATACTAAGAAAGTTATTTATACTTGTAAGAATAAGAGGACTTGGTAGATAATATTTACATGGGTACTGTCTTCATCCACTCAACACATAACTTGTGTGTTGAATGATAAATAATGGTCACTCATACATATATATTCACTCAGCACGTGAAACATGTGATTGACCATGATTTATCCACTAGATAAAGACATGAACATGTCATCACACACGAGTCAACCGGTGTCTACGACCGTATTTAAAAAGCCAAACTCATTATTCAATTTTTTTAAATCCAAGTTTAGCTACACTCCGAGCAATAATATATTTACAAATAAGTATCAAACTAATATTGTATAATGTAACAAATAGAGTACGTATTTTAAAAAATCTGTATTTGATGATTCGGATGTGATTATTATGACACCCCTTATTTAATTATAGTATTAAATATTGAATGGATATTCTATGAAATTTCAATATTTGCTGGAGGAAATATGATGCTAATTATATATAAATTGTGGGTGTACAGCGGAAAACACCTTAAAATAGGAAGATTGTGCGAATATGTAAAAACAACATAATTTTTCATGAGTGCCTTAATTATTTAAATTTATGATGCGTTAACCAATGTGTGTGTGTGTGTGTGTCTATATATATATATATATATATATATATATATATATATATATATATATATATATATATATATATATATATATATATAGTACATGCTACCTTTTCACCTGTTTGTAACCTAAAATTGGCAAACATAAAAAAGAAGAAGAAGAAGAGAGAAATCACAACACAAAAATGATGTTAGGATATGTTTTTTAGGTGAAGTTTATAAGATATGTAATGAGGAGGTTATATAATACAATTACATGAAACTTTAATGATTGGCATAATATGGAGATCTTGAATCATTGATATGTTCTAGTGGGGAAAAATACTTTGATTGACAAGAAAAGAAAAAGAAAAAAAAGAGGGTGCATTCTATATATCTTATTATATTATTTTTATAATTAAAATTAGAATTTATCCTTTATATCACAATATTTAATAATCTTATTATTAGTCGAGTACCCATCCCGCCCGATTTTTAGATCCATCTTTGTGCAAAGCTGCTTCCAACTTCTTTAATAAACTTTGCAGCGTATAAATAGTCCAAATCTTACAAGTGAATTGACTTGACCTTGTTCATTTGGGTATAACATTAACATTTTTATTATTAACCCTAGCTATTTCCTCAAGGTACATTAATCAGTAATTTTTCTTACAATTAAAGAATTCAACTTTCCAATGACTTTGGTACGACCAACGCAATTATTGCAATTTATATATAATCTACCAAAATTTAATATTCTTGTAAACAATTACAGAAATTGAATATCACATATATATGTTTATATATTCTTACATGATGTATACTATTTAATAATAATAATAATAATAAATCTTTCATAAATATATAACAAAACCAAACATAACACATCAATATTTCTTAATACAAGATTTAACATAAGTATTTCACGAGACATGTCCACAAATTAAGGTAGATGGATCCAAATATAGGTTAGATGTTGAGGCAACTTTCTAAAATAATAATAATATAAAATGCATTCTGAATGAAATACTTTAATTTGTGTGTCATTTCTCCTAACAGGAACATATGGTAATGGGGCCTGCAAAAAAGGGCATAAATACAAAAATATTTGGTTGTGTCTGTTTTGTTTGAGAATTGAGGTGGGCAAGCAAAACAAATGAAACGATAAACCAAATTTATATTAATAAAATATAAGTGAGACATTTTTGGGTCGTATGTTGATTTTCTTGACGGGATAACATTATGTTAACCACAAACACAGTTTCTTTGCAGAGATTATTTTGTACATATATACACACAAGTCTGTCGGTCATTTTTTAGTTTTCTTTATATCAATATATATATATCAAAATTGAACTCTCCCCCCGTTGTTGAAAAAATATTATATTACATCATTAATTATATATGTTGAAAAATTTGATTGATTGAGTAAAATGATTGATGGAGCTGAATTTGTTTGATTATTTTAAATAAATCAATTTTTTTATTTAAAATCAAATTATATCAAACAAAAATAGAAAACCAACCCATTCTTTGTATGCTTTCATTTAATTCGATTTAGTTAATTTGTGCATGTTTGAGATATTTAAAAAAATTTATAGGTTCGTTGTTCTCTGAGTATTATTATTGTTAGAGCCAATTTAACTCATTTTACCCGTTAATTTTGTTTTCCTAAGAGTTTCAATGGATTAACTTTTAGTCAATATATTTTTCCTTTAATAAAATATAAATTTGATAAGATCGATGGTGCCATTGATTCAAAAATAACAATTTTTATATAGAAATTGGTTAAATATATTATATAATATAAGGATGGACATGTCTTCTCATTCTATAATAATAATATAATATAATAATTAATAAATATGTGTATTGTGGAAATTGAGACGGGACAGCTGTGGACAATTGATGATGAACATGATAATTATAATCGACTGTTGAGCTACTAGCATGACGTCATCCAAAACTTTATTGCCATTTGCTGCTGCTTCGCTTGACAGTGACACACGTTTTTTTCGAGAAATTTGGCTTCAGTTCCCAGCCGCCTTTTTTCTTTGTTTTCAGTCCCTAGGTACTTTTTTAGTACCACATTTCCACATGAAGTGTACCACATTTCCACATGAAGTGTACCACATTTTGTATGAAATAGTACCACAATTTTGTGGGTAGGGAGTGAATGCAAAGAAATATTATGATTGGGGATTTTTAAATAACTTCCCCTTTTTTTTAGAGCTCACCACTTTTTTTTTTTACTGGAAAACTCTTATCATTTTTATCAAGAATAATCTTTTATGGATATAATATTAATCAATCAAGAAGAAAAAACTTCATTTAACTGATAGAAAGATGTAAGAGAATAAAAACAAATTATGTTAAATTGTGAACAATAAGATTAGCCGAATGTCGTATGTGCTTGAGGCTAAAAACTCTTTGTTCCACGACTTAGAGCTCACAACATTTAAATATACTTTTCGTCTCAATAATTTAATAAATAGTCTATTTTTTAATAGTTACTAGTTTTTTTAACTAATATATCTGTATTTAATGTATATAATTATATTCAATTTTCATTTCCCAATATCATTAAATAAAGTTGTGTTAAGAATTTTACATGTGAAAAACGGATTAGGGCGAAAGAAAGAGAAGTTGGTGAAAAATTCTCAATCAAAACATTTTTTTGGGTTTACTCTCTATCCACAAAATTGTGGTACTATGTCATACAAAATGTGGTACACTTCATGTGGAAATGTGGTACTAAAAAAAGTACCCAGAGACTGAACACAAAAAAAAATCTAACGGCTGGAGACTGAAAACCAATTTCCCGACGAAATATATATACTCAATATTTCACATGAAAGACTTTACTGTTTAATTCTTGATTGATCAGCCAAAAGTTTGTATTTGTCCTATAATAATTTTGGGCCTTGCCCGTTCATATAAGTATTCACTAGCTCACCCTATGTGTACTTGTGTATTTGTCAAACTGAACCTTTTTCATTGGCAATAATACATCAATAAACCAAGTCTGATACAATGTCATGTCCTTAAATTTTTTCTGTGATGTAAAAAGACATGTATGGGTATATAATTGATATAAAAGACAATCATATATAAAACTTTAGTCATCAGATTAGTCCCCTCACGCAGTCTGATAGAAATGACTGAAATTCCGGAGGACAAAAGAGGCAGCATAAATATTATATTTCTGCACCAAAAACAATGACATACGAGACGGTCCAGACCACAGAATCTGACTCCATTTTTGGTCCATTCCTTTTAAACTGTAGTTATAGTTATTGCCTTCTTTAGACAATGTATAAAGGAAATTTATTGTGAAAGCAACAGTTGTCGTTCGTGGCTCCCAAATTCTGCTTTTATGGTGAACGGATGAATTAAATGAAGATTACCCTTGTTGTAAAGATTTCATATACACTAAAATATGGTGAAATTAAATACTTGTAACACCTCATAAGTTGCAGAGAGGGTCGCCAAAAATAAAGAAAGAAATCCTGACTTGGACAAGGATGTTTCAAAGCCTGTCAGTATTGCATGCAAGTTTTATTTTTTCTCTAGCTTTTAAATGAAAGAACAAAACAAGGACAGTTTGAAAAAAAGGAAAAAAAACAGTCTTTTCCGACTATACGTATTTTATAGGTGTATTTATCAATCGATTTGTCTCCAAATTCTCAGAGTTTTTATTCTCATATGGACACAGAAAGGTACCTCTAAAGTGAAACATGTGATGTGATGAGTCTACGCAGAAAACAACGTCAGTGAAGACTGCAGTCTCACCCCAATTCCATTCAAACCATTCGGGAGGCATGGAAATAGACTTCTCAATGAGCACGAATGCAGTTTCGAAAAGGACACCTCGAGATAGGGGCACGGGCACACTCTAAATTTTTACATTATATATACACACACACACACACAAAAATACACACGATAGGCCCCACAGCCCACGAGCATGGACGATAAGTGGATTCGAAGCCACTGGGTAAAGATTATATACAAAAGTCGGATGAAAGATTATACAGTTGTAAACGCATCCAAATTTACCAAGAGGAGAAAAGACTGTATATTATTAATCAGATGAAACTCATAACCTTAACGTTTATATATATATATATATATATATATATGTATGTATATGTGGAGGATAAACCATGCCTTTCTTCTATCCTAGCTAAGTGCTGAGTGTAGTTGAATGAATATTTTTGGCAAGTAGCCGACAAGCCAAGTGAACGGTGAAACCAGACAAAAGTAAGAGCATGGAGAAGAGAGACAGACAATTAATTCAGGCAATATGCGTCACTTCCCAAATCGCCTAGTGTTAACCTGCATAGATATCATCTATATGCATTTATTGTCAAACATGCCGCAAGTTAGGCCACGCCTCGCTTCGCAACAGAGCTTCCATTTATCGATTCCACGAGCAACTATTATTAATAATATCATGATTTTGAGATTAGGCTTGTAGCGCAGGATCTCACCCTTGTCAGATTAGTTGAATCTTTGAGTTCGAATCTTCTACCTATATTGTAATTAAAAAATAATAATATCATGATTTTAAAAAAATGGTACAAGATCTAAAAATTGTCGAGAATCAAATTAGATCGAATATATTAATTTGATTTAGCGAAATAAAGATGCTACCTGAATTAGAAACTTTAAGGCGAACGCAATAACTTTGTAAAGTATTTATTTACTTATTGTCATTTTACTTAAAAAATAATACTAGCATTAGGAGATGCTTGCTATATGAACCACTGGTAGCGCAGTAGGAGTGTCGCCAAAGTTTGATATCGTGACGTAATGTTTGGTGTTAATTTTAAGATTTTATAATTTTTTAAAAAATAATTAGGAAATATTTTTATCGCGAAATCTTAAGAATGGATTATATATATTTTTCATAAGAGGGAGTACATTAATACAAAAATTATATTCAGTTAGCTAATATGACCCAAAATCGAAATAGATAAGTCCGACCTGGCGGATTAACCGCTGGTTGGATCTTGGTAAGCTTGTTTTTGTTAATTTTTTGTTTTCATAGTTATTGATTTAATGTAGGAGAAACAAATTATAGCGTTGCATTATTTTAAAGCGTTCTAAAATTTATTTTTTGTTGAAATATTCGAAAATATTATATTTATTTATTTTTAAAAGAACCCACCCTCAGGGAAAAGTCCCCTCCAAGTAGCTAGCCAGATCCGGGTCAATCACTATAGGTTTTCACAAATTGGGATTACTCGAGCAGAACGGTGCTTCCACGTTAGTTTATCTTCATATTTTACGAGCCCCGTTCCATTGGGCCAGGCTCAATTTTGACTCATTGGCATCATCAGCCTATTTCCTACATCCAAAGAGATTTGTAGCCCAAACAATGTGTCCAAGCCTTCTTTGCTCACAGAAATTGATTAAAGCCTAAAAGTGAAAATACTTCAATTACAAATAGCATGAAAATTGATCAACTGCTTAAGCTTCAGAACAGCAAGCCATGCTCCCGAGCAGAATCCGCAAGGGCCTCAATACGCCCATGGTAGGGGTAACCACCCCGGTCAAAGGCTACCTTTGTTATTCCTTTTTCAAGACAAGATTTTGCTATAACTTCACCAATTTTTTTGGCAATTTCCTGACATCCCAAACCTTAATGTTAGTGCTTGTATCTGAAGTTTTAAAAAAAGTCATGATAATGGATAAAACTAATGTAACCAGTGAAGAATGAACCCTGCTTAGAGTAAATATCATGCTCAGAGCCCACCAGATAGTTGCACATAAGGGTTCACGACTCCTGAATCGCCATTTCAGTTCAATAGCTAAAGCTAATAATTTGATCAAACATTGACAAGGTGCATCATAAGGACACATTTGCTAGAGCAAGATACTTGAGCTTTTTCTATGTAATTCTCTAGCCATGGTTCCCTCTTAAACGTTTTTTTCCATTTATTTCACTATGGGAGTGATGTCATTAAGTTGAGTTCTCATATGCAAGTCAAGTCACTGGCATCAAAATTTAAGAAATATCCACAAGTTGGATGACGATGGAATGAGGAAAGACAGTAATTTGCTAGCCAATGGAACTCTTGAACGGCAATAAATTTCTAAAATCCTCGATTAGTCGATTAGATTAGAACATTATAAATATGCAGTGAACATATTTAGCAACACTGCTACTTTATTTTCTGATGTGTGGAATTCACTTACAATCGTAGGACCAGAACTGTAGTCAAACTCCTCTGAGACAGGTTTCTGCACGGTAGAGGCAGAAGCAAGAGTATGCATCTTTGAATCGTCGATCACCTGAACATATATGTGCTTGTTGGAGCGAAAAACGCATAATCTCGGTCTTTCTGTGGTCCCTTCAACCTGAGTAAAATGTGTATTTGCAAATTTAATAGAGTACAAAAGCTCCAAAATTCAAATAAAAAGTTGATGATCCCTCAAAAACTGCATATAGCTCAACTTATATTTCATACCATACAAGCTTTTTGTACAATGGCATAAATGTCTATCGTACCTCAATAAGAGGATAATAACATCTAACAAGCTCCAAGAACGTATTTGCTCGGCAATTTAGCAACTTATATTAAGATCTAACATCTTTTTTCTTCAAAAACTAATCTGAGGAAACTCACAGCTTTAACCATAACAAAAGACGCTCTAAAACATCATTTCAAACCAATTTCCAAAGACTTTAAGGTTGCATTTGGAACAATTTGATTTGGGTGGAAGAATTTGAAATGGGAAAGGATTTAAAGCATGGATGTCAAATACATCCATCTTGGTTGTCATTGTGCGTGCTTGACATTTAAGATGCACAGTTCGTGAAATGATGATCATGGGTTGAGTTCAGGCCTAGTGGTTGCATCTCACTAGTTAGACGTATAAAATGACTATCAACATAAAGTTTACCATGGTTAGGAGCGAGCAACAACTGTTTGTATCGTCCTAGGTGAGACAACTATGAAATGTGGCGCCTGGATTTCTGCACAGCTTAAAAATTCAATAGCATATTTGATATTAGTTATTACCAATAACTAATGGATGATGTTCAATACTACAGTTAATATCAAAACCAATATCACGTGTTCAGAACTTGTAGTTGGGACCCGTTAGTTGGAGATGGAATGTTAGTAGCAACAATTGCTTATATGGTTCTGAATGGCACAACTATTGAAATATAGCATGTGGGCTTAAAAACATTGGTAGTGTTGTTAATAACAATAACTTTTGATATAACATCATGTGCTTGATCCAACATGTTGCATATGGTGACAAGTGATCAGCACTGGTTTGGCAGCATGATACATAGTGAAATTAGCAGCAGTAGACTTGAACAGAAACAATATGAGCAAGTACAGCAGCAGAAGGCTAAGACTGCCACAACGTGATCAGTAACATACAATCAATAGATAAGTAAAGTTTTCTTCTTTATTCCCATCTCTGGCTGAATAAGGATGAATTATGTAGAAGATCGCCCATGAGCAAACTATCCAAGCAAACAGCAATAAGATATAAGGACCGGTGGACATAATTCTTATCCTAAAGAGCTGGCCACCATTCACCATTACAAACCTTACATACAACCTAGATAACAATTAGCCAAAATAACAGCACCAGTTCACTCAATTTTGCAAACATCTGGAGGTACAGGGAGACTTCTCAAAAGTCGTTTCATATCATTTCTTCACAACATTGTATTTAGGATGCCCATCTTACACTTTCTTCCTCAATAATGTCACATACCTAGAAATCCTATTCTTGTCAATCCTAAAACAAACAAAATAGTCAAGAAAGAAAGGACAAAAAATTGCCTTCTTGCGGATACGAGAATGGCGAGCAGTTCTATCCTCTGTTCGGGTCGCGGACTTGGCTTGAACAATCAGTGGCCGAGGTTGGTGGCTCGATAACGGCACCGAATTTGGGCGACACCCATTGCAAAGCTGCTGCTGTTTGGTACTGGCCAAAGTGGTCTGCAGAAACGAGAGCGAGAGTGAAGTGCTGGACATTTCTTATCACTTAGATTAGAATTCTATCTCTAACGTTTCCTACAGCCTACAGGGAAAGAAATTGGCGTTGGCCTCAGGATAAGGAGAAGGGCAAGGGAAACAATGTTTTGGTATTTACTCTTCGACCCCTGACGTTATCCTTTTTCGCATCACACCCTTTTAAAAGATGAACATTGTAATTTGCACACCAAGAAATAGATTTTAACGTGAACCTCTTCTCAATTAAAACAATAAAATAATATAGAATATGTAATAAAGTTATTATTGCATATCTTCCTATAAACATCGTTCGGTACGAAGGATGTTATACAATATAACTGTCATTTACTTTAAATATTAAAATAATTTAAAATAGTTTTGTTAATATTATCTTTCAATTTATCGTCTCATTTCACGAGTCAAGCAATATCTTGATCCATCAATATAAAATGACATAAATAAGACACTAAGACATTAATTGAATATTTGAATCGTTGATTCGTCAGAAGATATTTAAAATAATTTATATGATGAAGGAATTGAAATACTTCAAAGAACAACTTGAAGTTCAGGGATTTGAAATTTGTTATTCATTAATTAGAATTCCCATGCCTCTTATTTTTTTTAGTAGGTTTTTTGTGAGATAATTTCACGAATCTTTATCTGTGAGACGGGTCAGCCATATCGATATTCATAATAAAAAGTAATACTCTTAGTATAAAAAGTAATATTTTTTCATGGATGTCCCAAATAAGATATTTGTCTCACAAAATAGGACTCGTGAGACTGTCTCACACAAGTTTTTACCTATTTTTTTTTTTTTTTTGTTTCTGAAAGGTTTTGACAATAGATAGACAATCGATGTCCCAAATGTTGATTATCCTTATCTCGATCTCATTTATTTTCTTTATCCGATACATATTTTCCTGGCTTTTTATATGCCCAACTAATTTTCATCACTTTTAACTAACATTTCTTCATTTTTCAAAACACTCTATTTTATTTTATATTATCATAAAATATGATATTTTATTTTATTTTATTTTAACGTAAAGGCAGAATACAATCTCTATTATTTAATTTCAGTTTCGTACATTAAAAAATAATAAATAATAATAAAACTAAACTGGGTTAACCCGAACCTAGCCTCAATCAAAAGCAATTGTTGACCCACTAGCACAAATGTAAAGGCTACCAGATCAAATAATAAAACGTGAAAATTCCCAACGGTCGAAAAGTAATTGAGATAAAGCGAATTAATAAGAAAAACCCTTCCCTCCAACGGTCCACTGTCTCAGAGATCCCCCTCTCTTCTTTTATTCTCCAAGAAAAACTATTTTCACAATCAATTTCTGATCTGGGATTTTACAGAAACACTTGGATTTTGAACTTTTTTATTTTTCTTCCCTATATATTAAATTATTTTTGCTTCTTTACAGAGATCAGACTAAATGGACGTTGCAATAATTGATTGGAAGAATATAGATTCAAGATTTGTGATAGACGAGATGTACGAGCTCATCAATGCTCCAAAATGGATCGATTTCTCGGCCTCCGACGATCCTGTTGATGATGAAGCCTGGTTCTGCCGCCACAGTAAGTTAAAAGAAACGCACAAACACAAACGAGTCTTTGATTTTCTTGTTTTTCTCTGGCGCTTATATTTTTTTCGTGATCCTTTTTCGCTTATTAATGTGTATATGTATAGGCTGTAATCACCCCAGGACAGCTGAAGATTTCTTTAACGGGAAAGAGAGGACTCCCACTTTGAATTCTAAGGTCTGTTTTGCCTTATATCTCTTGTTCACTGCACCATTTCTGTTTGGTTTTCAAGAAATTTTATGTGATTCGGGCCTTAAATTTGAAAAACTAGTTTGCTATTCGTCGGAAATTTATTTTTAATGAATGTGGACAATTCCTTCGCGGGTAAATTTACCTTGCGATGTTTTTTTCTGAGTTTGAGCTTGAATTTGATCTTGGTTGGAATATAGCGTGCTTATTAGTTTGTTTATATCAAAGTTGTGATAATTACACAAAACATGAAGTTGTTCCCCGGATTCGGTTATTGATTGTGTTACAATCTTGTCTGATTTTCTCTTTTACTGTGTTTCCAGCTTCAGAGATCTACTAGAGTTTCTGAGATTCTTCCATTCGGTGAAGAAAAAATGAGGTATCTATGAAACTATTTTAGTTTTGGGCTTAGTGTGGTGGATTCGACAAAAGATCGTCATACGCTTTGTCTTTTTCTTCTCTGGTCTGTAAATCTTGAACCTGTCACGCAATACTAAAACAGGATATGAAATCATCTAAAATTTGCAGAGATACGAAGTTGAAGAAAAGGGGTACAAATCCAACTTCTGTTTTGTTGAGGGACACAAACAACAATAAAATCCTTGAAGATGGTGAAAATCAAAATCCCAACTTCTCAACCTCTCCAACTCACAAAGCTAAACTCAGAAAAGAGGCAATCAAATCAAGCACGGAGAAGAAATCAAGGGATGACACTGCAATGAGAAAAGCCGATCAAATACCAAAGCTGAAAAGTACTTCATCTGCAAGAAATTTGTTCTCTGGTGGGGATATACTGAACAAGGTTGCAGAGTTCTGTAATGAATTGAAGAAACTAGCAACTAAGGTGAGAGAGAATAAAGATATTCAGGACATCGATTCTGGGGTTTTGAATGACAAAGAAAAGGAAAAGAAACCATTGCTAGAGTTGAGCAGAGAAGATGTGAAAGTAATGGAAACCGGAATGTTCAAGGAAAAGCAGCGAAAGATCAGGTGAATGTTCTCTTCCACTCTAGGGGTGGATTCGACAAAAGAATTCTACGCCTATGCTTCCACTCTTTGTCTTTTTCTTCTCGACCTCTCCAGATCACAAAGCTTTCAGGTCCGAATATATATAACTTTTGAATCAGCCAGCTGTAAGAATCTTGAATCTATTCTTGCAGAAGAAAAGATGATGCAGAGAACACCCCTATATCCGTGGATGTGAAAAGTAGCAAGCTTAACAAGGATGGTTTACTAAAGATTCGAACTTCACCTCCTACTCCACAGTGTTTCTCTGCAAATCGTGGGACGTTGAAAGCTGAGATGACGCCTAAGACTTTCAGGTCCAAACCCCTGGTATGTGCTCCACAATATCCAATTATGGATTGATTCAAATTTGAAATTCGACGACAACAGTCTAGAAGCCAAAGAAAACTAACACATATTGGTTATATTCTAAGTGTGTGTTCTGACCGAATATAGTGTGGCTTAAAAAACAGGGAAGAGGGATTCTTCAAGAGGTTAAGCAAATCAACAAAGAGGGCAACATGGCGGCCGAACATGAGAAGATCAACCCTGAAGGAGAAATTCCAGTAGGGGCAGCTGAGAAAGAAGCAAGAACTTTGAATGCTTTCTGGTTCTTAAAGCCTTGCACTCTTTCAAGTCAATAAGTAACGTTAAAATAGCTAAATAGAGATTTTTTTTATATATAGCCATTCTTTTGTCCTTTTTCCATTTGTTTGAGAATAAATTTGAAACAAACTGTTGTAAAACATTCAAGTTGTATAATCATGCTGTACTTGAAAACCAGATTTCAGTAAATAGATGAAAATTAGATTCTTTCCTACCACCAATTACTTTATCAATTTCTATCAAGATGGTGGAAATCATGAATATACCAATTTGTTTCTGTTAGACCCCAGGGCTTTAAATCAACTGCATCACTTGTTAAGCCAAATCATAACAAAACTGCGACGATGATTGATTCAGAACTTGTGTTCTTGACAAAATTGTAGACCTTGCCTGTGTTATTTTTTCCTTGGCCAGATAGTTTCTCTAAAAGAAGGATATTAGCTCAGTAGCTCGTAACAATAATGAGGGTAGAAGACTTGCCATACTACATAAATATGGAACAGTAATCAACCACGGAGAACGCATCTTGAAATTTCCTGGCCAGATGGTTTCTCGACAAGGGATAATAGCTAGTACAGGTGATGAATGCCAGAAGAGTTGTAATCATATAGATATGGCAAAGTAACTGGTTAATGTATCTCGAAATGAACGCAAAAAATTCCACGGAGCACAAATGCTGCTGAGTGAATTTTGACATTGTATACAACATATCAAATTATCAATCAAAAGACTGGAGAAACAAATGAGAGATGCTCCTCAGATCCGACACACCAGCTCCTTTCTCAATCAAATTTCAGTCAAGATAATTGTTTTGGACACAAAGTGGAGAGCTTATGGGATAAAAGAGGATTATGGGCTACGCAAAGCTACATCACTCTTACTTCAGAAAGTCTTAACTCTTGAATAAAGGAATTCAAGAATGGAAATACTATAGAGTTCAAGTAACAACAATCGAAAACTGGGTCTACAAACAACGATTCAGATTCCTCCCAAGTTGCCCATCCAATCCATTGAATTAACCCCCTTCGTGCCACTCGCCACCTCGTTGCAAATCATAGGTCACCACCCCCTGGGAGGAAAGTCTAAGATAGAAGTCCACCAGGGGTCGCAAAATTTATCAGGTTTTCAAGACTTGAACTTGAACTTGGTTTTTCAGTTATGTCCTTCCAGTAGCTCTAAATTGAAGAAGCTCCAGTGGCAAAAAAAATGGCAACAAGCTCGTATTCAACAGTAATATATAACACCAAGGGGGGAAATCCCAAATTGAAACCAGATTAATGAAAAAGAAAACGTAATTAGATTTTATTATCCCAAAACACATCAACAATCAGCATCCCACAAGAACACTTCCACGAATCACAATTCCTCAACTCTTTGACAGCATCGAAAACAGAGAAGAAAAAACGGGGGCCAATATTCACAAACTCTGTTTCGTAAAACCGGAATTCTAATCCCAGATCGTTCAAAATCAATCTACCTGGAATTGTTACAAAGTATACAGTTCAAGATCCTGGAACAAGCATACCTCAAACGAGGAAAAATTCTAACGGCATGAGAACTCGAGTCCCTCCAGATATCCTCCATCGTCTCCACAAACAGATTCAAGCTTCTGATAGGAGGGATGTAAAGGGTCAAAGGCACGGCAGAAAACGCCACAGCGAAGAACAAATGCAGCATCTTGGAACCCAATCGCAGTTGACTAAGTGGGCACGTCAAAGAAGCTATCTTTTTTTACAGGAGTACTCTTGATCTGTGTTAGAACCGACGCAGAGAGGTTTAGCGGGTGGTCGCTCCTTGATTTGGAAATTTTGGAGTGGATGATTTCACAAGATAATAACACGCATTTATTAGGATTTATTTATGTGAAGATTTTATTTTATTTTAATTAAAAAATAATAGTAATGTGTGGATAAACTAACCATTTATCAGGATAACAATGGCCCTAGCTGGTAGGTTTACCTGTGAGCTCCAAAACCGCTGCTGACCTAATTGGTAGTTTTTCAGTTCAGCTCGTCGGATTTTTAAGTCCTTTCACAAGACTCCAAATCATTCCACTGAGGAGAAAACTGGATGCATTCATGTAAGAGACAACGGGATAGTCGTTACACCATTCGTGCAAGACGTTATTTATGTGACAAAAAATTTCGTCACCTAGTTTTTATTTCTCGAATATTCAACTCACCGATTAATTATTTATAACACCTTCCGGATTATTATACGTTACATCTAGAACATTTTTTCTTCTATGATATAGTCAAATGTTGATCTATATCATCAATATATATATATAGCAAGTTCCATAAAAATATTAAAGACTCACGTGATATGATATTTTTTTTAATAAGATATTATGATGATGCATCAAACAATATCTTAATTTCTCAACATAAACATGATATTTTATTTGAAAATGATGAGATCAAACATATTTATGGAAAAGTTTAATCAACAATAAAATCGTATTTTAAGAAAACATGATATTCTAATTATTCTTCTAATGTTCCGTAAAGTATATACAAATCTTACTATTTGTTAATTCTGACATAACAGAACCAAAAGATTTGGTGTCATGATTATTTATTGGGTGCGTCTCATATGAGACCGTCTCACGGATTCTAATATGTGAGACGGGTCGACCCTATGGATATTCACAATAAAAAGTAATACTCTTAGCATAAATAGTAATATTTTTTCATGGATTACCCAAATAAGAGACCCGTCTCACAAATACGACCTGTGAGACCGTCTCACACAAGTTTTTGCCTTATTTATTTATTTATTATATCAAAAATGTTGTTTATTCCCTTAATAATTTTCGCAATTATGATATGAGTTTCATGTAAATATAATCAAAGCAAATCAAATTGTAATATGTAACAATTTCAAATTGTACTATGACTCGTCAATAATTTTTACAATTATGATAATATCTTTATTTTAATATAAATTAATTTTATTATAAAAAAACTGTGTAAGCACGCGTCGTGTACCAAAATTGCTAGTATTAATAAATCTATAGAATAGAAAATAAATATAGAGATGGGATATATGTGCATGGGGAGCTACATTTTTATATAAGATTTCAAAATTGTTGTTAAGTCTCTCAATAATTTTCATAATTGATATGAGACTCATTTTAATAAAATCAAATCAAATTGTAATATGTAATAATTTCAAATTGTATCATGACTCATTATTAATTTTTATAATTATCTTTATTTTAATAGGAATCAATTTAATTATAAAAAAATATGTAAGTACACATCGCATGTAAAAATTACTAATATTAATAAATCTATAGGAGATAGGATATATGTGCGTGGGGAGCTATATTTTTATATAAGATTTGATGCAATAAACGATCCAATTTTAAAGTGATCTATAAAATGTCGTGTATGGCATAAAATGTATAGATTGAGACACTTGTCTGCCAGAATTCTCCAGTAGACACTAGATACGTGCTCATCTGGACTTGCGTCATGGCACGTGACTCGCGTGCAATTTGGTATTTCAATTACTTTTATTATTTACTTTAAATTAGGGATGATAATTTTCTCTACGGATTTGCGACCCATAGAGAAAAACCGAAACAAGAATGGGGTTCTTCGATTTTTTTGGTTTTGGGTTCGGGTTCGGAGATTTTTTAAATCCCCGATGTAGTTCGGGACGGGTATAAGATTACTATCCACATCCCCAAACCTGCCCCAAAAATAATATATATATATATATATATATAAGTTCCCGCCAAAATTACTTACTAACAAGAAATAAAATATTTAATGAATATTGACATAAGTCTACTGCAATAAATGATCACTTCAATTATTGTTTGCATTGATTATATCAATTCATTTAATTTAATTTTGAATTTAATTAATTTTTATATTAATTCAAATGTAATTTATGTATTATATGTTTTTTTGTTTTTTACTCAAATTGAAACTAAACTCTATTTAAAACGTAAATTATATTAAAATTTTTGGATTGATTATATCAATTAATTTAATTAAAAATTGTATAATTAAATTTAAAATACAAATTATTGCAATGTTCAGTGTCACTCATGAAGTAAATCATTTAAAATACATGTTGCTATTTTAAGTAATTTTATGCTCATATTACTTACCGAAAAGAAATACAATATTTAATAATTTATATAATTTTTCTAAAAATAAAATTGTTTGAGTGCTAAAAATTATTACTACAATAAGGTTTTCCAATGGACATTAAATTATCATTTAATAATCATATTTTTTTGATCTCAAATGCATATTATTTCGAAATTACTTTAATTTGAAAGAACTAATTCATTGTAATTTTCTTCTAAAATCATATGTATATTGTACACCTTCAATTGTCTTCTTAAAAGTTCAAATAAGAGAACACAAGAAAATTAAAAGAGATAGATTCAAAAGAATTTCAAATGAACATTAAAGTATTCTCAATAAACATGTATATTACCCTCAATAATTAGAAATATTTAACATCTAATGCATAAAATTCGAGATTATATAATTTGAAAGAGTAATGCATGATAACTGTATGATATAATTCTGTCAAAAACATCCGGTATATAATTTTTGTCCCTTGAGATGTCTTATTTGAATTTTAAATTATAAATAATGCAATATTGCATATTATATTAGAAACCAATTTTATTCTATTTATCTTATTAAATTTATCTACTCCAAAATTGAATTCTGAAATGACTTCTCTTTTTAGCACCATATATGAGTTGAATCCTTCAAATATATAATGTTCATTTAAATTTAGATTTGTCGTTATTATGACTACTTACATATGGACACAACGAAAACAACGAGACATTAAGTTTGAAATATGTCTTTCATGATCGAGAAGTAAAAAATATTACTCTTCTATTTGTACGAAATTTTAATTATTACGTATTTCTAATTTGATAATTTGATAATTATTACGTATTACTACTTTAAATTCATTCTTCTTTAAAATAATTTGGTAGAAAAAACAAATAAAAAGAAAAGGCCTTTGATCAATGCTAAAGATGAATGCGATACATCATCCATATGGATAAAATATGATAGTTTTATTAGGGTTTATATTGAGTTATAATAAGTTTTTATAACAATTTGAGTTAATCATTTTTCATAAAATAAGGACGAATCCGAGATAATTGTCATCGGGGATATTGAGAAATCACATAAGGGCATCAGAGCCGGTTACCAGCAGAAACATCTTGAAAATAAGTGTTATGTGATGCAAAGTGTGAGAGTCAACTCTTGAACTCATTGACAAAGTGTTATATCATGAAAGCCATATCTTGAACATGTATAAGTCACATCTAGATTCTTTGTGTTATCGAGGACATCATCTTCTAAATGAAGGGTGATTGTGACACCTCGTCTCAAATATGAGAGTTTAAAATTGTTTATAATGAGCTACAACGCAATTATATGTTAACTTGTGTTAATTATTTTCGTAAAGTAAAAACAAATACGAAGTAGTTACGTAAGCAAGAACACATATTGAAATCACGGGGCAAAGTATATATTACATCACATGAGCCTCTTGAATTTGTAGGAATCATCTCCAGATTCCCCGTGTTGTTGAGGAAATCGTACTGAATGAGAGCTGGTTGTGATACTTCATCTCAAATATGAAAGTTTTAAAATATTTATAATAAACTATAATGTAATTATATAGTAAGTTGTGTTAATCAATTTTATAAAGTAAAGACGAATACATTATAGCTTAAGGGAGGTTATGGGCTTTGGTGTGACAATGGATGAACAGTAGAAAAAATTGTTAATTTTGCACCAAAGAAGAACAATCGATCATGGCACATGAACCCGTCGTATCCTTTCAGCACGTCTACGCGTTGCTTTTTTATTTGAATTTATTTTCCGCACGAGCATACAAATCTTAGGCAAAAACTTGTGTGAGACGGTCTCACGAGTCGTATTTTGTGAGACGGTTCTTTATTTAGATAATCCATGAAAAAGTATTACTTTTATGCTGAGATTATTCCTTTTCATTGTGAATATGGGTAGGATTGACCCGTCTAACAGATTGAGATCCGTGAGACGGTCTCACATGAGACCTACTCAAAATCTTATATGAAAGTCGAAAACAAAATCTTAATGTTTACGTCACTTTTTTTATACATTGCATGATAATTTAAATTTATTTTAAGTTTGAACGGTGGGCTGCAATTATTCATTGGCTAATTAACTATGGAGAAGTTAGTGTAAAGCACACAAATGCTAAACTCAATATATTATTTTTACACTCGAAATTCGTAATAAGTTATCAAAGATTTTTTGGATTGTAAGATTATTTTAAGTGATAGGTGATAATTAAATCTTTGTGTACAGACTATTCAATGTATTCAAATTTCAAGTCATAAATATGCCTAATTTTCGATTTTGGAATATAGACATACATATGTCAAGATTCTTAAAGATTCAAGAATCATACATGTATTTCGAATTTTATACGTATAATTTCGAAACTTGATTGGTAGGAAGTGTAACCATATATTTCGGAAATATATATCAAGAGGATTCAATAAAAGGTATAAGATTAGAAGATTTATGCATGGAAATTTCGAAAATTTCCATTCAAGTGGACGGATAAAGAGATTACGATCTACCTAAGGCCCTAAAATATATTATCTGATAATTTGATATAATTAGAATAATTATTGAGTTGCAAATTAAAATAATTATTTATGTCAAATAAATTTAGAAAGTTTGTTAAAAATATATATTTAAGATTATCGGAATTAAACGATAAAAAATACATATATAATTTAAATAACACACGAGAGCAAAATAAATACAAATCTAGATAATTGGGTTAGAGTTACTATTTTTAGTAACCAATTAATATTAAATCCACATATATATATATATATATATATATATATATATATATATATATATATATATATATATATATATATATATATATAGACACACACACAATACACTGAGACATACCATTTAAAGAAGAAAGAAGGAGGAAGAGAAAAGAAGAAACACATCTCTTTCCCCAAACAATTCATGCAGCTACAGTAGTAGTTGCCGTAAAATCGTCGTATCTCCTCCGTCCGAAGTCAAAAATTAAAAATTCTTGAAGGGTTGTGTTCTTAAATCCTAAGCTTAGACTCAAGCAATAAATCGAAAATTTAGGACAAGGATCCAGCTAGATCGAAGTTGTTGTTCGAAGCTATGATCTACGCGAATTCTGGTCCAGTTTAGGTGAGCTGTTTCTCTTGTTGGTGCAATTTTATAGCTAGAATTCGTATAAATGACCTAAATCAATCTTGTATTCTTTGTGTTTGCTGTCATTGACCACTACAATCATCGACTTCCAGTTCGTAATGGATTTAGTATAAATTTTTTTACCAAAATGTGTCAAAACTATATTCTGTTTTGGAGTATAGATGGAGACCTACTATATTTTGGGCATATGACCTTTGTGTACTCGGATTTTGGAATTTTGATTCAAATGAAAATTGTAGATCAATGAGTTATCTTTGAAATGAGACCAGAACCGTTTAAATCTATTAAGAATTGAGAGAGTTATGTGTTTTTCTGTGAAACTGCTTTGCTATCAGAATCTGTTCGAGAACAGAATGAATATAGTGAGTTCAATGAAATTCTGGGCACAAATTATTAAGAATTTGAATACGATTTAAACTGGACAAATTATATAATTGAGTTTCTTTCATTTACAATTGACGGATATTGATTTGAGTCAACATTGAGTGAAATATGAATTTTATGCATTTAAGTACTGAATCTGGAACTGTAAGTTCCATGGTTTCTGTTTTTTGGACATTTAATCGTGTCGAGATGATCAAACTTCTTGTTTATTCTTCCGGTCAAATATTGTATTATTCGGCTTATTGTTGTGTGTTTTAGGCCGAGAAACTTTAAAGTTGCTCATCGATCATCGTTTTTGGTATATGTATATTATAGTTCGGTAACATACAACGATAACACTTGAATTATGTTTTAAGCATATTTATGTGTTGTTATGGTTGTTTATGTGATTATGTAAATTGTTTGAGTTGTTTGTTGCCTTATTGAGATATACGTTCAGTTATATGACATTTAGTTTAGGGCATACTATTATGACATACATCTTGAGCCCTATCGTTTTTGTTGACCAGTTACTGTTATTCATTGTTATTCGGCACTGGTTGTTGTATAACTCGAGATCAGGGTGTGGCTGATAGGTCTATATTGATATACCTGAAATCGTATTTAACATTGATCAATCCTGTTGTTAGTGTAGCCCTCGAGGTAAGCATTGCGATTGTGATATCCAGTTCTGATTATTTGTATCATTCATGTTATATATTGTTACAGCTCTACGAAGGCCGAACTGGCACATCCTGACATACCTCGCATCCTTGGCTGGGTGGTTTAGCTGCATGACGATGCAGCTCCCATGTGTGTTGCTCGAGCATTATTCTTGTTGATCGTATCGTTCGTTTGGCTCCGTTTATCCTTGCCACATCATAATTGGCAATGGTGGTCGTCACCACCAAGGCATCGTTATGTGGAGTCACAACGCCTCGGAGGTCTTCCGGCCCAAAGCTGATAACGGGGTCTTGTGGTAAGTCTGCAACCCTAGATATCTCAAAGTTCTTCAACCTTCTTCCATGTGCTTTTCGAGCTCTCCCAGAGTCTCCATCAGTAGCAACGCCCGAGATCATATGAATTATTTCTCTCGTAGGGTGGTTATCCTCATTCGTTCCTCTCCTCGATTCGACGGGCTCCTGAAGGACATCTTGACCTTGACCTTCTCGTCTCTACTCCCAAACCCCCTGATTTATCCATGGAGGGACTTGACCACGTCTAGGAGACGAGCGAGACCTCGGTCGACTCCCGGATGCAGATCTTTCTTGTTTGTCCCGCGAAGGAAATCTAGCACTACACTCAACCATTCGTGACTTCTCCCACCTCCATGCGGGCTCCTTCACCTCCATCACCTCATCACGACTCCTATCCAGGGGAGCATGTGATGAGAATTGTCCTCTCTTTCTAGTTTTGACCTCCTTTCTTTACCTCGTACCCCTCTTCCTTCCTCCTTTCTCCGCTCCCACAGCTCTACTTCCTCAGGGCCGGTTCTCCATCCTTCTGTACCGTTGGGCATCTTCCAGGTTTATATATTTCTCAGCTCAAGCCAACAGATCATCATAGCTCGACGGAGGTTTCTTGACCAGCGACTTGAAAAACTCCCCTCCCCTCAGTCCTTGTGTGAAGGCACTTATCATGATGTCAGTGGTAGCCGCTGGTATTTCCAGCGCTGCACTGTTGAAACTCTTGACAAATTATCACAAAGTTTCATTCTCTTGTTGTTTCATCACGAACAAGCTCAAATAATTTTTCTGTTGCTTCTTGCTGCTAGCAAATCGGTGCAAGAAGGCAAGTGAGAAGTCCTCAAAAGAATGTATAGAGTTGAGCTGCAAGGTGTTAAACTATTGCTGGGCTGACCTCACCAACGTGCCCAAAACACCATGCACCTGACTCCATCCGAATATTGGTGCAACAGAGCCGCATTCTCAAATCTCCCCAAGTGTTCATCGGGGTCAGTATGTCCATCGTACTCTCCCACATTCGACTGTCGAAAATTTGTAGGAAGTCTTTCTTCTAAAATGACTAGTGAAAAGGGACTTTCTCTCTTGGGTGCCGGCGATCTGCTTCCCAACTGCTGCATCAACATCTGTATTTCCTTCCACATTTATCTCATCTCACCAATCTCCCCACTTTGGTGGGACTGTGTATCTTCAACCCTGCTCTGGTGGCCCTCAGCATTTTCCTCTTGCTCCTGGCGAGTGGCCTGCTCTTCAGCAAACATAGATTCTTGGTTCCTCTTCATAGCCTCATCCACTGTCCGAGTGATAAAATGACCCAACTGCTCCAGGGTCAAGTTCCCCACATTCTCATTGGGACGGAGTTGCTCGACCCTTATCTCGTGAAGGGGCTGCTCGGCTCTTGTCTCTCGACGAGGTTGTTCCTGTCTCGTCTCAAGATGCGGTTGTTCCTGTCTTGTCTCAACATGAGATTTTTCGGGTCCTCTCTGAGGACGCGATGATGTTGAGGTAGCTCTTCTACTCCTTCTCTTGCCTACCATCTCTACGTCTCAACTTAAATTTCCCACAGACGACGTCAAGTGATACTCACGAGAAATTTAGAGTCCGATTTCGGTAAGTGTCACTAGTACAGATGCAGGGTTTTGAAATTGTCTTGAGCCTGAAATCGCGAAGAAGACCGTTAAAAGGAGGCCCAGGAGGGTGTCCTGACGTAGCCCCTCCGACGCTCAAGTCAGAGACTGAGGATATATGGGGAAGCAGCTAAGGGTGCTGCTGAAAACAATATAGTGAATGAATCAAATGAACAATCAAACCTGATATTTATAGGAAAATACTGGGCCTTCGATGGACCTGTTTTTCATTTAGGCTTGGGTTGGGCCAAGGATAGCGGGACCATCCATAAGATATCACCCATATTTCTCGAACATTTACACCTTAGTTATAATCTTTGTCACCTTTCGATACAGACACATGATTTGATTCATGATAGCCATAGGGGACCAAATTCGTTTTTCACATGGCAATTGGCAAATATATGAGTGGTTAAAATAATGTTTGTATATTTTGGTACCGCCAAATTTCATTTGCTTTTGTGGTGTAGGTATAATTTTGAAACTTAAAGAGTATCTATAGGAGAATAATCTATGCTTTTGCGATCCTCATATGAAGAATATCAGGTCCCGACGAGAAGGGATATTTTAGCCGACAGAAAAGCACAGTCAAAAGTTAAAAAACCATACCTATCTCTGGTCATATATACAAGCAAAGTGTGTGTGCCTATAAATCGAGTGAACCTTGGTTGGATTGTTTGGTCTTGGAAATTACATTTGATCAAAATGAAAATATCGCCGAAGGAAATATTTCCAAGTCATCCATTAAATATCCTTTCCTTAACTCGGCAATCACGCTCGCTTTACTCCGCCACCCATGATCGGCTGCTGTGCTCTGTCCCACAGCGGCGAGGCGCCGTCAGAAGATTTCCTCAACTCTCTCTTGAAACTATGGCAGCTCCTCCTTTTTCATGGTAATTTTGTTATTTATTTCTTTACGATTGTAAATCACTACCTTATTCATTTTTATGCTTTTGTGGGTGTCTCTGAAAATTGAAAAAGAATAGGTGACAAGAGGTTCCAGAATTTTTCAGCAGGAAAAATTGAGTCGTAAATTTAATTTTCTTAAAACTCATATATTCAATAATATTTTCTTAAAAAAAAAAATCAACAGGGAGAATGATTTACGGGTCATCTTATAAAATAGAAAATTTTAGATAATATGAACACTGTATTCTTAGTATTATTACATATTAAGAAAATTCTTGGATTTAAAAAGTGTCAAACCAAGTAGATCTTACATTAGCATAAAAATTGTTCATCAGGGAAGAGGTTACACTTATCAAATATAAGACTCCAATTTGAATTCAATTCCATAAATACAGGCAAGTGAATGCGGAAACCCTTTTAAAATGGATAATTCGAATTCTCTTTTTAAAATGGATAAATACTATGTAATAACCCAACGAAATACGGATGTTACATAAACGAGTTTTACAATTAAAAGCTTTTTGTAAATCTTTTAAAAATAATTTATTTGTCATTAGAAAATTTTAGACAACCGAGTCATTGGAACTTCCGTAAGAAACTAGCTAGACAGCTAGTTAGCACAAGGGACGCACAATGATATATATTTTCGAGTGGTAGATATCTTGTGAGACGGTCTAATAAATCTTCATCTGTGAGACGGGTCAACTCTATCGATATTCACAATAAAAAGTAATATTCTTATCATAAAAAATAATATTTTTCCATGGATAACCCAAATAAGAGATTTGTTTCACAAAACACTACCCGTGAGACCATCTCATACAATTTTTTGCCATTTTCGAGCCACGATTTTATTAGTTTTAACATAGATGAATTTAAAATTAAAAAGGACAAATCTTTTAAAAAATTTATTTAACACACGAAAATTATTTTTAATGATATTAAATATTTTATGAGGGTGTAAAGAACCTAAATTGATTTGGAGAAACAAAACTATATTGATTGAGTGAATCTCATATGAGACTGTTTGATAAATCTATATCCGTGAAACGAGTTGACTTGGTTTATACTTAGAGTGAAAAGTAATATTTTTTATAAAAAAAAAATACATTTTTGAATGAGTCGAGTAGGATTGGAGATTTATCTTATTAAATTGACTTGTGAGTTAGTCTCAATATTAGGATATTAAAATTCTAATTATTAAAATTTATTATAAATAATGTTGAGTTATAAATTAAATAAATTTTGGCTAAATATAACATATATCCACAACAACAAATACTGTACATGAGGCACATCTAATTTGAATTGTAAATGTCTATATTGTTGGATCTTGTTTTCTACACGCCCAAACGCAGCGGAAGATTTAAAATTTTTATTTTATTTTGAAAAACAAAATAATATTGCTTTAGGCGCTCGTATGATTTATCAAAACATTCATAGGGAGTTGAAAATTATACCTTTGTGAATTAAATCACTTGGCTCCAACTGATCCGGTATTAACGGATTAGCTCTTGATGATTCCCTACGAACTTTCTTCGATTCTTCTAATTAGGTCCACGACTAGAAGATTTGTTCCTCTTCTAAATTGCACTAGAAATTTAGAAGAACTTTTGCATAGGAGAGAAAAATTGAGAGACGGCTCAAACCCTAACCATAAATCAAGGTGGCCGAATTTCTCACTTTTGAATGGAGGCTCACGTGAGGTTGTGTGGTGGGTGGGCTAGGGTTTTGTCTTTATATGTATTATTTATAATTAATTAAACCCTAATTACATAATTAACATTAATGGGTTTGATTTAATTAATTGAGCTAGTCCAACTAGTTTAATTAATTTAATCAAAGCCCATTAAAACTTTAATTATTTATTATATTGGACTTGTACTCCTACAAGCCCATTAAACATAATACCCACCATATTTAATTTATTAATTAATCAACTCAACTTTTGAGCTTAATAAATTAAATACAGTATAAATTCAACATTTGAATTTATTATTTAAATTATAAATTCAACTATTTGAATTTTTATCACCTCCAAAATTTAATATTTAATAAACCCAACATTTGAGTTTAATAAATTAAATTATCACATTTTATAAATTCAACTACTTGAATTTATTCTCTCAAAATTTATTTATCATAAATTCAACTCCTTGAATTTACTATATAATATAAATTCAACTTCTTGAATTTATTCTCTCTACGGGAACAAACAATCCAGTACTTGTGTGACCCTCAATGGTTCAGGGATACAGCTAGCCGTGGGTTCACAACTCCTTGTGATTCAGAATAACATTTATTCTTATTCGGGCTTACCCTAGTTAGCCCCATTCTATTCATCAACACCTTGATCAAGAATGTCAGAACTCATTTCTGATTGCACCCATCGGATCATGGTAGGAGCGTCTAGTAGCATCGCCCCATGATCCCCTAGGTATCACTGATAGTGCCTGCAAGAACCAGTCGATTATGATTAACGTACAGTACGGTCCCTTCATCTCATATATCCCGATCGAATCTGCAACCATTGGTTCATCGAGGGTTGCATATTAATTCGATAACTATGTGTTACATATAATAGTGGCATCGCGTGTACTATTGGAGAACTCCTTCTCCAACGTACATCTCATACTCTGGCCAGAGATTCCATGCACTATTATTACATCAGATCACATAGGATATCCACACCCGTAGGTGAGCGGTGAATCCCCGACTACAATGCACTGGCTCCTATATGTGTCGCGACTGTACCCAACCTCGCCACCTGATGACTCTCCTGGAGCCGGTAAACGAGTCAAAGCACAGCCCTAGCATATAGAGCCTCAGAGTTGTCTCGGGTCATAAGGACTAATGGTATACAATCATAACCACGGACTTATCCTCTCGATGTATGAGAACCACTTGGAAAGTCCGAGGGAGGGTTGTTCGGTATAATCATCATATGACTACCCATCTGCATGTTTGGACATCTCCATGCCCTTACCAAGAAACGCAGTACACAACATCACAGATGCTAGTCTCAAGCTCAAGCGACCTTTATCCATGTTTTAGGCGGCTGAATCGACTAGGAACGAATTTAGATCATACAGTATTTACAAACGAGTTTCAACATCGAATTACGATTCATTTGTATTAAAGTATGATCAAGGTCTTTATCTATGTTTGATAACATGGGTATACAGATAAAGAATTAACAAACCATGAAATAATGAATTATATTAAAATAAAGATTGTTTATTACACTTGAGTCAATAAAATCCCTAGTCAACAGTTGACTTGTAGGGCATCTACTCTAACAATCTCCCACTTGCCCTAGAGCCAACTACCCATAAACTTTAATCCCATTGCTTCGCGATGCTTCTCAAACAATGGTCCTGGCAAGGGCTTCGTAAGTGGATTGGCAACGTTATCTGCAGAGGGGACTCTTTCGACTGATATGTCTCCCCTTCCCACAATCTCCCGGATGATGTGGAATTTCCTCAGTACATGTTTGGATCGCTGATGAGACCTTGGTTCCTTTGCTTGCGCAACGGCACCAGTGTTGTCGCAGTACACCGGGACTGGATCAACTCCATTAGGAATAACGCCCAACTCTTGGACAAAATTCCTCATCCAAACTGCCTCTTTCGCTGCAGCAGATGCAGCAATGTACTCAGCTTCAGTGGTGGAATCCGCAACGGTGTCTTGCTTGGAACTTTTCCAAGAGACAGCCGCACCATTAAGCATGAATACAAAACCAGAGGTCGATTTCGAATCATCTACATCACATTGGAAGCTAGAATCAGTATAGCCTTCCAATTTTAATTCTCCACCCCCATAGACCATGAACAAGTTCTTAGTCCTTCTCAAGTACTTAAGAATATCTTTCACGGCCTTCCAATGCATTGGACCAGGGTTCGCCTGATATCTGCTTGTAACACTCAAAGCATAAGCAATGTCAGGACGTGTCGATATCATACCATACATGATACTACCAATGGCTGACGCATATGGAATTCGTGTCATCATCTCTATCTCTTCATCAGTTTTGGGACACATAGCTTTAGATAGAGTAATACCATGACACATTGGTAAGTATCCTCTCTTGGACTCTTCCATAGAGAATCGTTTTATAATGGTATCGATATATGTGGCTTGGGTGAGCCCCAACATCCTTTTTGATCTATCTCTATAGATTTGTATTCCTAATACATAGGATGCTTCACCCATGTCTTTCATGGAGAATTTACTGGCTAACCATACTTTAGTTGATTGCAGTAATCCTATATCATTCCCAATGAGCAGGATATCATCAACATAAAGTACCAGGAATGTCACTGCACTCCCACTAACTTTCTTGTACACACATGGTTCCTCGGGATTCTTAGCAAAACCAAACTCTTTGATAGTGCTGTCAAATCTGAGGTTCCAACTCCTTGATGCCTGCTTGAGACCATATATTGATCTCTGAAGTTTGCATACCTTATGCTCACTTCCTACTGATGTGTATCCCTCAGGTTGAGACATATAAATTTCTTCTTTGATGTCTCCATTGAGGAATGCAGTCTTTACATCCATTTGCCATATCTCATAGTCATACCATGCTGCTATGGCTAGTAGTATTCTAATGGACTTAAACATAGCTACTGGTGAAAAAGTTTCCTCATAGTCAATTCCTTGCTTTTGAGTATAACCTTTTGCAATCAGTCTTGCTTTGAAGGTCACTACCTTCCCATCCGCCCCAAGCTTTCTTTTGTAGATCCATTTGCATCCTATGGGAACGATTCCCTCAGGTGGATCCACTAATGTCCAGACTTGGTTTGAATACATAGAGTCCATTTCTGACTGCATGGCTTCTAGCCATTTAGTTGAATCAGTATCAGATATTGCTTCTTTGAAATTCATTGGATCGCATCCAACACAAGGCTCATCATGGCCTTGTTCATGAAGAAGTGTATATCTGGCAGGTGGTCTAATAACTCTATCAGACTTTCTAGGAGCTTGTACTTCAACTACTGGTTCTAGGGGATTAGGTTCAACTTCTAAAGTTGAGGGATTATCTTGAATTTCTTCAAGTTCTATCATCTTGCCTTTTCTATCTAATAGAAACTCCCTTTCCAAAAAGGTGGCATTTCTTGAAACAAACACTTTTGCTTCATTAGGATGATAAAAATAATATCCAATAGAATTCTTTGGATATCCTACAAAGTAGCACAAAGTGGATCTACTATCCAATTTGTCTCCCACTGTCTGCTTCACATAAGCAGGACATCCCCATATTCTCAAGTAAGAATACTTGGGAGGTTTCCCCATCCATATCTCATATGGTGTTTTATCCACTGCTTTAGTATGGACATTATTCAACAACATTGCCGCAGTTTCAAGCGCAAAACCCCAAAACATTGTAGGCAATTCAGTGAATCCCATCATAGATCGAACCATGTCCATCAATGTTCGATTACGACGTTCAGAAACACCATTCAATTGTGGTGTTGCTGGTGGAGTCCACTGTGAGAGAATCTCATTCTCTTTTAGATAACCCAAAAATTCAGCACTCAAGTATTCTCCACCTCGATCAGATCGAAGTGCCTTAATACTTCTTTCTAGCTGATTTTCTACTTCAGATCTGAACTCTTTGAACCTTTCAAATGCTTCAGATTTATGTTTCATCAAATAAACATACCCATACCTCGAATGGTCATCAGTAAAGGTAATGAAGTAGGAATGCCCAAATTTTGTGCTAACACTTAGCGGGCCACAAACGTCTGTATGGATCAAATCCAATAGACCATGTGCACGTTCTACTTTTCCATTGAATGGAGTCTTAGTCATTTTTCCTTTTAGACAGGACTCACAAGTAGGTAGAGAATTTATGTCTGACAAGTCAAACATGCCTTCTCCCACTAGCTTGTGCATCCTTCTTTGAGAAATATGACCTAGTCTAGCGTGCCACATTTGTGCGGGATTTGGATTTTCTATTTTTCTTTTGTTTGTTGTTGTTTTCATATGCGCTTGGACATTGTTTAAAGGAATCTCTTTCAATTTTAAGTTATAGAGATCATTTGTTAATTCTCCAGTTCCAATCAAACATTCATTCTTGTATAAATTGCAAACACCTTTAGCAAAAACACAAGAATAACCATCCCTATCAAGCATAGAAATAGAAATAATGTTTTTAACCAATTCAGGAACAAATAAAACATCTCTCAAAAATAACTTAAAATTATTGTCCAAAATTAAAGTAATGTCTCCAATGGCAGTAGCAGCAACCCTTGCTCCATTTCCTAGTCTTAGAAAGGTCTCACCATCTCTAAGCTTCTTGCTTCTTCCCATCACCTGCAAATCATTGCATAGATGAGAACCACATCCGGTATCCAATACCCAAGAAGAGGAATTAATAGAAACATTAACTTCAATATAAAACATACCATGGCCAGAACGCTTCTGGGCAAGATACTCCGCGCAATTACGCCTCCAGTGTCCAGGCTTGTTGCAGTGGAAACAGATTTGTTCTGACTTGTCAGGCTTTGTGGGCCCCGGATTAGGTTTCTTGTATGGTTTTTTGTTAGGCTTGTTCTTCTTTGGAGGGGCAGAACGCTTCTTGCCTTTGTATGGGGCTCCCTTTTTCGTGCAGGACGAAGAACCCACTAGAAAAACAGGCTTATCCTTTTTTATTGTGGCCTCATAACTAGTAAGCATATTGACCAACTCTTCAAGGGTGGCCTCAAGCTTATTCATATTAAAGTTAACCACAAATCCATCGAACGAAGAGGGCAGAGACAGCAAGAGAATATCAGTCGAGAGCTCACTAGGGATAACCAAGTCGAGTCCCACCAACTTCTCGATGAGCCCAATCATCCTAACACCATGCTCATGGACCGAAGCCCCATCTCGCAAGCGTGTAGTCATGAGTTCTTTAACAACAGCATATCTCTCTGAACGAGTTTGTACAGCATACAATTCTTTCAGATGTAAGTGAATGTCAGCAGCATTCACAGCCTCCTCGAACCGCTTCTGCAGTTCATTCGACATAGAAGCCAACATGTAGCTCTTAGCTTGAATGTCATGGTCCCACCATTTTTCAAGCTCAGCCAATTTAGTCGGAGTGACATTTGAAGGTGCTTCCTTCGGTGGCTTCTTATCAAGCACATACAGAATCTTTTCCGAGTTCAGAACAATCTTTAAATTTCGAAACCAGTCATTATAGTTAGGGCCAGTCAATTTGTTTTGATCGAGAATGATTGAAAGCGGGTTACGAGTAGACATCGTATATATACTGAAAATGAAAACAGATAAATGTTACTGATAATTTTAAAATAATTCTAAGATATAAAATATGGATTTCATTTTATAAATTACCCTCCCACTATTTTGACATTTCCACCACCCTCTGATGAAAAAGGGAAATCGTATTTCCTTAGTAGGCACGTAGAGTCCAATTAGCCAATTATAATCCCGAATAATATCAGCCAATTATAATTTCTAAAAGGTAGAGTCCAATTGCATCCCTATGCAACCTCCGCGTGTTTTGCCTCACGTTTAATAAGGACCCAATAATATGACGCCGTTTATTTTCACGTGTCAAACCAACCCATCAATATTGAATTGTAGTGGACGGTCGCCATGAGTTCCCCCAATAATATGAGCCGAAGTCATGGGAGTTCCACTCAATTCACATCATATGTCCGGTGGAAGTCACAGCTTTCCGGCGTACAGGCCTCCCCAATAATATGAGCCAGACACTGTCCGCGGGTAGCGATCAACATGCAACCACGGTTGATGGAAGGCAAGGAAAAATTAAACTCTTTTAATTTTTACTTATTCGGTTTGATATAAATTTTGAATCATATTCAAAATGAGGGATTTTAATTAAAAAAATTTGTCTCATCATTTTATTTGAAAATCGCGTGCCACGAGTTTGTATGTTTGCCGGATTCATGCAACTATATTATATAATAATATACATACATGCATACTACTATATCACATATATCATAATATGACATTCAACAATAAATAAGGATGATCGATTGCCAACACTAATAGATCCATGTGAGCCATACATGGATCCAGGTCCAAACCTAGGTGAATGCAGGGATGCAAATGCAACTTATTACAAAAGCTTCCAATATTTTACATGTCTTCATCTTGATCATCGGGCCCACCATCTTCCAGTCTTGATCTCCCACTATTTCTAATTATTACATTTGAATAGCCATGGCACATAAGGGATACATCTCATGGGGGTGGGAACGGGCCATAAACCAGGCCCACTTTAATAATATCAAATATTATAAAATTGAATAAAAACAGTAAAATATCCTAACATACACCTAACACATTGGTCAAGGCTCTCGATCATCCTTCATGCATTTAATATCAAATATTAACATCAATTTAATTAAACAATTTAATTAATTGATAAATCATATATCTAATAATTTTATCACTAACCACCACAATTATTAAAGAATTTAATAAATTAAATAAACTCTTTTATTTAATTTCCAATTAAATCAATAATAATTGATTTCTTATAAAACTCATTTTTACCATAAATAATTAAAATCATATTCTAATTATTTATTTTACAAGAAAATTATTAATTTTCCAAAAATTAATTTTCCAAAATAAAAAATTGAATCAATTTCAAAAATATCAATTTTCCCCATAATTTTGAAAAATCAGAAAATTGCACCCCGGGCCCAAACAATTCAAGCCCATCAATTTTGCACGCTTCCCGAGACGATCCCGGGTCGTCGCCCCCGCTGCCCGCCCGCTGCCCGAACGTTTCGGGCAGTGGCAGCAACCTGTGCGCGCAGGCGCGCACAGGTGCGCGCAACGCCGCGCGCAGCGTGCGGACGCTCCGCACGCTGCGCCGCGTTGTGCGCCGCGCGGGGCGGCGCACAGCGTGCGGACGTTCCGCACGCTGCGCCGCTCTGCGCGCGCACGCTGCGCGTTCCTGCGCGCAGGGCGCTGCGCGCTGCGCGCGCAGCCCTGCGCGGGGTCTGCCCGGAACAGTTCCGGGCAGATCGCGAATTTTTTTTTTTTTTTTTTTTTGTTTTTCCGAAAAATTTAATTTTTATGGTGCATCAATATTTCTGAAAATTTTCTTGTGTGGTTAGAAACAAATTATTCAATATAATTTAAATCATACGATTTAGAAAACCTGGCTCTGATACCACTGTTGGATCTTGTTTTCTACACGCCCAAACGCAGCGGAAGATTTAAAATTTTTATTTTATTTTGAAAAACAAAATAATATTGCTTTAGGCGCTCGTATGATTTATCAAAACATTCATAGGGAGTTGAAAATTATACCTTTGTGAATTAAATCACTTGGCTCCAACTGATCCGGTATTAACGGATTAGCTCTTGATGATTCCCTACGAACTTTCTTCGATTCTTCTAATTAGGTCCACGACTAGAAGATTTGTTCCTCTTCTAAATTGCACTAGAAATTTAGAAGAACTTTTGCATAGGAGAGAAAAATTGAGAGACGGCTCAAACCCTAACCATAAATCAAGGTGGCCGAATTTCTCACTTTTGAATGGAGGCTCACGTGAGGTTGTGTGGTGGGTGGGCTAGGGTTTTGTCTTTATATGTATTATTTATAATTAATTAAACCCTAATTACATAATTAACATTAATGGGTTTGATTTAATTAATTGAGCTAGTCCAACTAGTTTAATTAATTTAATCAAAGCCCATTAAAACTTTAATTATTTATTATATTGGACTTGTACTCCTACAAGCCCATTAAACATAATACCCACCATATTTAATTTATTAATTAATCAACTCAACTTTTGAGCTTAATAAATTAAATACAGTATAAATTCAACATTTGAATTTATTATTTAAATTATAAATTCAACTATTTGAATTTTTATCACCTCCAAAATTTAATATTTAATAAACCCAACATTTGAGTTTAATAAATTAAATTATCACATTTTATAAATTCAACTACTTGAATTTATTCTCTCAAAATTTATTTATCATAAATTCAACTCCTTGAATTTACTATATAATATAAATTCAACTTCTTGAATTTATTCTCTCTACGGGAACAAACAATCCAGTACTTGTGTGACCCTCAATGGTTCAGGGATACAGCTAGCCGTGGGTTCACAACTCCTTGTGATTCAGAATAACATTTATTCTTATTCGGGCTTACCCTAGTTAGCCCCATTCTATTCATCAACACCTTGATCAAGAATGTCAGAACTCATTTCTGATTGCACCCATCGGATCATGGTAGGAGCGTCTAGTAGCATCGCCCCATGATCCCCTAGGTATCACTGATAGTGCCTGCAAGAACCAGTCGATTATGATTAACGTACAGTACGGTCCCTTCATCTCATATATCCCGATCGAATCTGCAACCATTGGTTCATCGAGGGTTGCATATTAATTCGATAACTATGTGTTACATATAATAGTGGCATCGCGTGTACTATTGGAGAACTCCTTCTCCAACGTACATCTCATACTCTGGCCAGAGATTCCATGCACTATTATTACATCAGATCACATAGGATATCCACACCCGTAGGTGAGCGGTGAATCCCCGACTACAATGCACTGGCTCCTATATGTGTCGCGACTGTACCCAACCTCGCCACCTGATGACTCTCCTGGAGCCGGTAAACGAGTCAAAGCACAGCCCTAGCATATAGAGCCTCAGAGTTGTCTCGGGTCATAAGGACTAATGGTATACAATCATAACCACGGACTTATCCTCTCGATGTATGAGAACCACTTGGAAAGTCCGAGGGAGGGTTGTTCGGTATAATCATCATATGACTACCCATCTGCATGTTTGGACATCTCCATGCCCTTACCAAGAAACGCAGTACACAACATCACAGATGCTAGTCTCAAGCTCAAGCGACCTTTATCCATGTTTTAGGCGGCTGAATCGACTAGGAACGAATTTAGATCATACAGTATTTACAAACGAGTTTCAACATCGAATTACGATTCATTTGTATTAAAGTATGATCAAGGTCTTTATCTATGTTTGATAACATGGGTATACAGATAAAGAATTAACAAACCATGAAATAATGAATTATATTAAAATAAAGATTGTTTATTACACTTGAGTCAATAAAATCCCTAGTCAACAGTTGACTTGTAGGGCATATACTCTAACATATATTATTAGTCGTCCGAGGTGACCCATTCTAGTTCAACTACGTATCTGCCTTTTCCATATTCATCGTTAGAAGCCTCAGCTCTATATATACATTGAAGCTCACACATCTAAACCTGCTAATATACATACACTTTTAAATCGTATTCTATATAATACATTTTATTTGATTGTTGGAAAATCACCTAGCAGGAGGGTGAGAGCGATGGAAAATCTTGAAAACTTCGTGAGTTCGGTCAAAGACATGGTGGTTTCCCGCGGCAACACCCATGGTACGAATGCGGAAGAAGAAAGGTTCAAAAAACTGATCAAAGCAAAGGAAAAGACTGCCAAGATACATGTTTACGTCCAAGATGCTTTAGGAGGATTGAATCCGACGGTGTGGGAGGTGGCTCGGTCCATCCAGACCGTGAATTCGCCGACGACTTTTGGCCAAGTGCGGGTTGTAGATGATCTGGTGACAGCCGGACCTGACCGTGATTCAGAGAAGTTGGGTCGAACACAAGGGCTAATTACGTCTTCGGACATGAGCGAACAGGCCCTAACTATGAACCTGAACTTCTATTTCACCGGAGGCGAGCATAAAGGCAGTAGTATTTGTATTGGTGGACGAAATCCGATAAATAACAAGGACCGTGAGATGCCTATCATCGGCGGGACTGGTGTTTTTAAGATGGCGAGGGGATACACGATTGCGAATACTTACTCTTTCGATGCCGTCTCAAGTTATGGTGTTCTCGAGTACACATTTTATGTTGCTTATCCGGATCACTGTTGCTGTTGAAGGGAAATAGCAAGGGATCTATAACATTTGATTTGAACGTGGGGAAATTTTTTTTTTCTTTTGTGTTTATTTGTACTTTTTTATTTTTGTAATAGGTAAATGCCATGTAGAATAACTCAGGCAATTTGGCGTGCGAGTTTGATGTACCACAACTTTTTCTTTTTCTTTTGTTGGTGTTTGTCTGTTTCCCTAGATTTTTTGATGTATTGTTCGTATGAAAGTTTGAATTATTTTGCTTTTTCTTTTTCTTTTTCCTTTTTCCTATTCATTGAAAGCAATTAGAATACTCATCTTCTTCGTCAAAACGGGTTCTTCAAATTCTTGCATCCCCAAACTACATAATTGATCATATTAATATTAATTTGGAATAATGTTGAGCAATTTTATTTCGGGTTTTGTCTGTTAAGTTGGATTAGTTTAAATCTAACAACTTATCATTAACCTTGTCAAATTGTTTGGTTGAGTTAGGTATCACGTAGGGGTCTATGAGTTTAACAGATGCGTGTGAAAATTGATCTATGTGTATTAAATCAATGAAATTTGAGAACATAACATTGGTCTATTTATTTTAAATTTCGTCTAAATTCCACATGACATCAGTGTACATACGTACATGAGTCTCTGCTATATAGTCTATTCTTGATGTATCTTGCTTTTAGTCTATAAAGATTTCCTGTTAGTGAAAGCTTTTTAACCATATATTAATTTTACAGTACTTTCTCACCGTGAAAAATCTTTTATAAAAGAAATCATGGGAATATACTTTGAAATCAAATGGTTTCAGTTCCCTCTAGTATAGTTTTTTTAATACCGCGATGCAGACTAAATAAATATTTGGATTAACGCAATAGTTTGTAAATCATGTCAGTCAAATAAAACACATTGGACAAGACATATGTGACAAACTCATTCGATAAATTATTAATAGAAAAATCGATTTTCTGATCATTAATCAAATATTAATCTATTTATCGAACACCCTCGTAAAACTATATCTAAAATTCTCACTCCAGTAAGATGTGATTCACGAGATTGGGTCATGCAAATGCATGCAGGGGATAATTAATTTCGGCTGTTAAAGTCAAACGAGGTAGCTTATTATTTAAGTCGTGATTAGCTGTTTAATCATGTCTAGTTAAAACGTGTAAGGTTACAATTGAAGAAAAAGATGAAAATATTAGATGTTTATTGAAATGATATCACATATTGTATTTTATGAGATAGATATCTTGTTTGAGTCATACATAAAAAAATATTACTTTTTATGCTAAGAGTACTACTTTTATTGTGAATATCGGTAGGGTTGACCTGTCTCACAGATAAAGATTCGTGAGATCGTCTCACAAGAGATCTACTCTGAAAAAAAATCATAAATAATTTATAACTTGTTTAAACGAATCTTTCTATAAAGAAAGTTAAATAAAATAAATTTTAGTTAAAAGGAATGGTTTGATCAAACATATGCGAAACAAGTCACGCGAGAAAAGAAAATCGTAACAGAAAATGAGTTTAAAACATAAGAACCATTATATATGATGTGATCTGGGTGAATTGGACGAGCTAGGTCGAGACAATTCACCGAATCTGATAAGAAATTTGTTAAGAAAAAAATGAACAGAATATATCTTGAGGGGAGAATATATCTTGAGGGGTCATGGAAGTCCATGACTTGGGTGATGACTCTATGCCCGAGATGCTTCGATAATAGTACCGTACTCGAGTGTGAGAGCAAGTGATAATCTTATCTTGATAAGCATGCCAGAATCTTACTGATTTGATATGATAGAAAAGTCAAAAACGGTGTGACATGAACTTTATATAAATAGGATATAAGTGGTAAATAGTCATTGAAAACAAGGAAAAGTTATCATCTTCTTTCATATAAATGGCGTATTTGTTTGTATTCAAGAGGGGATTCACATATTCACGTATACTCATGCATACACAACAGTTTTCTTCATCTATTAAGTTAAACATCGGAGTGGCCACACCGGACACCCTCTGACGCTCATTCACATGTTCATCTTCTTGTTTGCGGGACATAGTTGCAGCCATAACACAGATATATATTCTCCCATAAAAATATATTTTCTTGCTCATTTTTCCCTTAACAAAAATTCTTATCAGATTCGATGGATTGTCCCGACCCAACTCACCCAATTCACCCGGATTACATCATATAGTTTGTGGTTATTTTGAGTAAATCAAGTATAATCCTTGTTACACCTTAAATTTAAAATGACTCAATAAGCTCTCATTATTTTTAGTTGTAATTGGATGGATGAATTGAAATCTACAGATTTCGATTATATTTTTATTGTTAACAATAAAACAATTGATGAAATCCTAAATTCATATATTGCTTATTTACACAGGTTATAACATAAAGTAGAACAAATTTCAAATGCATCCATTATTTCGTGAATTTGAAATCCGTCGTAACTAATATAATATGACTAATATAAACATGAAAGATGTGAACTTGAAATTCATCGTAACTAACACGAAACATTATATAAACGTGGAATATGTGTATTTGAAGTTTATAATATTCCTTATCTAAAATACAAAAATATATTTGAAATCGTCCATCAATCCAAACACAACTTTATTATTTAAAATTATTTTTCAAAAAAAATTATCGACACTTTGATTGCATATTTATATTATGATTTTCTAAATATTTTATATGGCATTTTAAACCACTTATGAATTGAGGCAAATATTTTTTGTTTTTTCAGAACTTACATACGATTATACAGTAGTTTTGGGTATTTTATATCACCAAATTCGTGTGACATAATCTCATGAGATAATGTTATAAGACAAATCTTCAATTAACATAATTCGTGTCACTTTAAAAATAGATTGGATTGACCGATTGCATGAAAATAAATCGATGAGACTATTGATAAATTATTATTTTATTTTATGTGATCTTGTTATATTCGATAGATGTATGAGATTGTTGGCAAAACTCTGGAATATTGGAGATAATAATATCATTCCATCGAATGTCATGTCATGTGATGTGTAAATATAACAAATAAATTTAAATGAGATTGCGATACGCCGCCCTCGTTTATTTAATGCCAAAAATCAAATTTCGATCGATGCTCGAAAATAAAATAAAATAAAATAATATAAATTTCGGCTTTTCCAAAATTTAAAAAATATACAAGTTTTGAACAATTTTTATTTTGCGTACACTCTATTTTTATTAAAAAAAAATGGCTTTTATTTTCTTAACAAATGTAGAGTATCAGTAGCAACAAGTGTAAATAATATTAAGAAGTAAATTTGTTTTACTTATAAGGTAAGAATCGAACTTAAAAGGCTGAAGTCCATAACAATAAGACAAAAAAATATGTGAGACGGTTTCACGGGTCGTATTTTGTGAGACAGATCTTTTATTTGAGTCATTAATGAAAAAATATTATTTTTTATGCTAAGGGTATTACTTTTTATTGTGAATATTGGTATGGTTGACTCGTCTCACAGATTAAGATTTGTGAGAGCGTCTCAAAAGAGATATACTCTAACAATAAAGTGTTTTTTTTCTCTCTTGATCAAAGATTATTTTTCGAAACTAAACAATGACATATGTATTTTCAATGATTTTTCATGCAACCAAAAACAACCAAAATACAATTCTAAAATATTATTGTTGACGTATTTGTCTCAAATGATTCTGCTTTCTTGAACTATATGTATGTATATACAACAAATTTTTAAGTTTAAAATCATAAACAATTAACGGTAAATCAGGAAACCAATTGTCTTTCATAAAAAGAAATTCAATCATTAGCACAACTTTTTTCAATTAAATAATATATGTTTACTTTTTTGATTCTTGAGACATGATAGCGACTTGTAATGGCAATAACTAATATCTTTTATAGGCATTGACATTAGGCGATTGATTCACTTGACTCGGGTCTGAATTTTATTGAAACAACTTAAATATAAATAACATATTTGTGAAATATTTAAATTAATTAAACATGACTTATGATTAGCCCGTAATTGGATCAAATAAACCCATGTATTGTAGCTTGGAAACTAGTGTTTTTAAAATCGGAAAGAACCGACAAGTTCCATCAAAAACCGGTCATGATTTCGGTTCAGACCAACCCTATAAATCATTTTACATAAAAGTGGTCAAGAACCGATCCGATCGGATATGAACCAATGAACTGGTTATAATCGGCCCGACGAGTTCACTCATTTTTAATTTTTTGATTGTTTCTTGCATTCTTTAAAAAAATATTTCTTATATTTAAATTTTAAGTTTTTTTTAATTATATAATATGATTATTTGAATTTTGAATTTCGTAAAAATTATTATTTTAGTAGTGTTAGACCTTATTTTGATGTATTTTTTGCTTAGAAAATATAGATATAGTTATATTTGATTATATATATATATATAGTTTATATTTTAAACTTGGATAAATACATTTTTTATTATTTATATACACATTTAATATTTTAAAATTTTAAAATTTATTAGTTATTATATTATATTATTATTTTATATAATATAATAGTTTTCCGATCCGATTAGTTCAACTTTTTTTAAAAAAAATAGAGGCATGCATGCTTAATTTAACATCGTTTCATAGCACCGACTAGTTTTGATTCCTTAAATCTGGTTTGTCCCTCCCCTACTTGATATAGGGTTGTCAGAGTTATCGACATAATAGAAAAAATCAGCTATTGGGTTGGCATTCGTTTCGATCACTGGGTTGGTTATGAAACTTTTTTGGAAACTAATAACCCATAGAGAACCCTAGTCGGGCTGACACGAATTACTTCTGACCGAATAATTGTTTTACTCAAAATGTTCTGATTTGATAAGGTTAAATGATAAATGTAAGCCCAACACATGCTAGTCATCTCACAAGAACGCCCCATGCGGAAAACTTGTAAAACCGAGAAGCTTGATGCCCTATAAAACTAATAGAACTTGGAAAATACAAAAGTATGATCATCTCGACACACTAAAAGTCAACATAGCTTGAAAAATAAAAAAGTTCGACCAATTTGACACCCTATAAGCTCAACATAACTTGACAAATACAAAAATCCGATCAGCTCGGCACATCACAAGCTCAACAAACTTGGAAAATACAGAAGTATGATAAGCTTGGAACATCACAAGTCCAACACAGCTTAGAAAATACATAAGTCCGACCAATTCGACACATTATAAGCCCAACAAATTTTGACAAATACATAACAGTTTGACAAAAATATAAACCGAACACAACTTGAAAATTACAAAAGATTTACTAGCTAGCCACCTTACAAGCCCAACACAACTTGACAATTAAAAGTTCAATACATAGCAAAAATTTTAAAGTCTCATATTTTTACTGATACCTTGCCTGGACGATAGTTTGAATACTCAGTAAAATTTTGACGATTTTTTTCTTATTCGGGTAAAAAAAACCTACTCGGGTTATGTTTCGCTTATTGTTTGGATATGTATTCTACATGAATGCAAGGTTCAATACTTAATGAAATTTTTTGTACGTTATTTGTTACTCGGGTAAATAAGATGCTCGGGTAAGAAGAACAATTGTACAAAGAAAAGTGCATTTGTTTAAAACAAAAGAGCCAACCTATTACAAATTACAAAAAGAATGTTAATTGTCCCAAATCGGTTGGATAAATAACCTTTGAGTGGTATATATCGAATTGGACAATCTTCCTCCCTTGAGCTAGCTTTTGGGGTTGAGTTCGGTCCAAGTTCCATTCTTAACATGGTATCAGAGCCCGGGTTTCACCGTTATGTGTTGGACTACCTATAATTAGGCCACTCGTTCTGCCCATAATTGGGTCATTTGTAAACTCAACGCGTTCTGCCCATAATTGGGTCATTTGTAAACTCCACGCTCCAGATGTTCATTCCTGGACGTGAGAGGAGTGTGTTAATTGTCCCACATCGGTTGGATAAATAACCTTTGAGTGATATATATCGGATTGGACAATCCTCTCTTTTTGAGCTAGTTTTTGGGGTTGAGTTAGGTCTAAGTTCCTTTCTTAACATAGATAAAAATGAGTTGATAAAAAGAGGAAAATATATGGTATGGGAACACAAATAAATCATTATTATGGGTATTTTTGATTATTTTAAATATATTATGTCTCTTGTGAGACAGTCTCACGGATTTTTATTCATTAGACGGTTAATTTATGCTCATATTTACAATAAAAAATAATATTTTTGGAATAAAAAATAATATTCTTTTATGGGTGGCTCAATCAGAATATCTGTTTCACAAAATTGGCTAATACAACCGTCTAACTTGAGTTTTATATGTTTTAAATTAATACAAACGATTTTAGAAAATAATTACTTTTTGACATCTTACATTATTACGAAATATAAGATCGTTTATTAATAGAAAAATTAATAAATACTTTTATACATTTTATAGTATCCCATAAGTGCCTGCAGGGGTACATCCAAGGGCCAGAATTTTTTCTGGCCCAATTTTTTTTTTATATTTTTTTTTCCCATTAAGTGGAATCTCAACCATTGATATAGGGTGTGGGCACTGTCCTCACACAGTTCGTTCGATCCTTAGTATTTGGCAATTAATATGGGGTGGTCAATTATTACAGGAGTGAGGTTATTTATGCTATATTTAATGTTATATATACCTCACTTTATCATTAATTTTATATGTAAAGTGGAATTTAAATTATATTAAAGTTATTTTATCAGGGGAATAAATGAGCTTGACCAAAAAAAATTTGAAGGATATTTGGTTAAATTGTTATTTTAAAAAATCTCGTCAAAAAAGTCAAAAGTAAGGAATTAGAAAACATGAATTCTAGATTTGTGTGTTGCCTTTTCTCTAGGGTCTACTTTGGATTCCAATATACGAACGAGTGATTATCGATGAGACGGTTTTATTGATTCATATAAATAATATGTGTTGATCTGGTAGGTAAATACTGTTGAAATGTAGAAGAAGAAACCAATTTGTCCGGGAAGGATCCCAAATCTGAGAACTGTTTATTGAGAAGTAAAAATATGAAGTTCTAAAACTTACAACTGAGAACTAACTCCTATTTATACTAAGTAAAGAAAGGCACACAATAATAGGAAAAACACGCTTCTATAAATTACAACTACGATTTCAATACTCCCCCTCAAGCTTGGAATAAGTCCATCATTCCAAGTTTGGACACCAGATAGTGATGTTGGCCTTTTCCCAATGCTTTGGTCAATAAATCCGCAGGCTGTTCTCCGGTTGAAATGTGAGAAGTTTTGATCAACTTATCACGGATCTTTTCTCGCACTAAGTGACAATCTATTTCGATATGCTTCGTTCTTTCGTGGTACATGGGATTAGCTGCTATGTGTAATGCCGCAGTGCTATCACAGTAGATCGTTACTGGGAATTCCAAATGCACTCCCATGTCTTTTAGGATATTAACCACCCAAATTATCTCACAAGTTGTGTTCGCCATTGCTCGATATTCCGCTTCAGCCGATGATCTCGAAACTGTCACTTGCTTCTTGGTTTTCCATGATAGTAATGAGTCTCCAAGTTTGATGCAATAACCAGTGACAGAACGCCTCGTCATGGGACAAGTTCCCCAGTCCGAGTCGCAATAGGCTGTTAGAGATAAGCAACTTTGTGCCGAGAGCAGAACTCCTTTTCCAGGTGCAGATTTCAAATATCGCAGCACCTTCAATGCAGCCTCCAAGTGTGAAGACTTGGGATTATTCATGAATTGACTCAAAGTTTGTACCGCATAGCATATATCTGGCCGTGTAACGGTGAGATATATAAGGCGACCAATCAACCTTCTGTATTCACCAGCGTTATTCAACAGCGGATCATCAATAGCTTGTTTTCCTGCACTCTCATCAAACTCTTTTGAAGTAAGCTTATTGTTTTGATCCATAGGAGTGTCACAAACCTTGGCACCTCCCAAACCTGCATCCGAAATGAGTTCCAGAGCATATTTCCTTTGGTTTAAACAGATTCCATGCTTTGATCGAGCAACCTCTATGCCAAGAAAGTATTTCAGCATACCCAAGTCCTTTATTCTGATATGTTTGTGCAGATATTGCTTCAACAAGTCAATGGAAGCTTGGTGGTTACCAGTGATCACTATATCATCAACATAAACGAGCAATATAGTAATAAAAGTATGTTCTTTCTTGACAAATAGTGAGTGATCATGCACAGATTGACAAAAACCAGCACTCTTCATAATAGAAGCAAATTTAATGTTCCATTGCCTCGATGCTTGTTTGAGACCATATAGTGACTTCATTAATCTGCATACCTTAACCCTTGTTTTCTCCCCCTGGCTGCTGTACATCCCTTGGCTTCGAAGACCCTCATGATTCTCCCCCTGGCTTCGAAGACCCTCGGGTAATACCATATAAATTTCCTCGTCAAGTTCCCCTTGAAGGAAGGCATTTGTGACATCCATTTGGTATAAGGGCCAATGAGACATGACAGCAACGGTGAGAAGGCACCTCACAGTAGGAATTTTAGCAACGGGAGAAAACGTGTCATGAAAGTCGATGCCATAAAGTTGGGTATAACCTTTGGCAACAAGGCGTGCCTTGTAGCGATCCACACTACCATCAGGATTATATTTAATTTTGTACACCCATTTATTGCCAATAGGAACTTTACCAATGGGTAGATCAACTATCTCCCATGTGTGGTTGGATTCCAGTGCCTTCAGCTCAAGATCCATAGCAGATTGCCAACGGGGATCAATTATGGCCTCATGGTAGGAAGTAGGTTCTTTGCAAGCTGAGAGGTTTGAAAGGAAAGCTTGATAAGGAGAGGAAAGCTTACTGTAAGTGAGGTACTGAGAGATAGGGTACAAGGTAGAAGAAGTGGATGAGCATATATAGTCTTGGGACCAAATTGGTGGTCGGGAAATGCGAGTCGAATGTCGAGGAGGTATTTGAGGCTGTGGAATTTGTGGCAAGGGGTCAACAGGAGGTGTATCAGTGGCTGTAGTAATGGGTGTATCAATGGGTGTAGTAATGGGTGTATCAATGGCTGACAGAGGAGGAAAAATGGATTCACAATGATTAGGGTGTGATAATGGGAAGAGGTTTTCATGAAACAATACATCCCGTGAGACAAACACTCTTTGTGTAACTAAATCTTGGAGTTTATATCCCTTTTGAGAATTGGAATATCCAAGAAATAGGCAGCCATTGGCTCGTGGAGCAAATTTATCACCTCTAGGCAATGTGGAAGCATAGCATAGGCAACCAAAGACACGTAAATGGGAATAAGAAGGAGTAACACCAAATAAAACTCCAAAGGGTGTTTTGTTGGATAACAGAGGAGTTGGAGTACGATTGATGAGGTAAACTGAAGTTAAAACGCAGTCACCCCAGTATTTATGTGGTAGGGAGGCTTGAAACTTTAAAGAACGAGCAACATTGAGAATATGACGGTGTTTGCGTTCAACAAGACCATTTTGTTGAGGAGTGTAGGGGCAAGAACTTTGGTGGATAATACCTAAATCAGAAAACAGATTTGTGCAATCACGTTGAAAAAATTCCATTGCATTGTCAGTTCGAATGACCTTGACAGCAGTGGAAAATTGAGTTTGGACAAAGGACAGAAATCGTTTTATCATGGGAAGAACATCAAGCTTAGAGTGCAACAAGTAGACCCAAGTTGCCCGAGTGTAATCATCGACAATGGTCAAAAAATAGCGTTCCCCATTGTATGTGGGTGTATGAAAGGGTCCCCATACATCCATATGGATCAATTGAAATGCAATGGATGATTCTATGGATCGTTTCTTAGGAAAACAAATACGAGTTTGTTTTGATAAAGGACATATGTGACAGTGAGACAAATGACAATTAGTAGGTAGGAAAGGCAACATTTGCATTCGATTCAAAGAAATATGTCCTAGGCGTTGATGCCATAAGGTTTCCTTATTTATATCAGTAGGTTCTGTATTATTTACAGCTGAAAGCAATGACCTATACATGGGCAATCTAGAAACAGATATCGAAGTAAGAGATGTTGTGTCCAGAAGCTTCAGACTTGAGTTGGATAGGTAATATAGTCCATGTCTCTCCTTACCAATCCCCATTATCTTCCCATTTGAGAGGCCCTGAAAAATGCAAAATCGGGGAAAGAAGGTGACATAGCAATGATGTTCCTTAGTGAATTTAGACACGGAAAGAAGATTATGGCGAAAGTCTGGGACAACAAGGACATTCGACAGAGTAATGGTTTGATTTATGGGAATGGTGCCTATGTTACGGATTTTGGTGGCATTACCATTAGGCAATTGAATTGAACCCGTGGCAACTACATGTGAGCTAGTAACATGGGATAATCCATGAATCCCAACCATATGATCATTAGCACCAGAATCAATAATCCATTCAAGAGGAGTACCTGCCATGTTCACAGTGGGGCTACTTTGTTCAGCAGTGGGCAGTTCCTTGGCCAGAAGCTTCAAGATGGCCGCATACTGTTCCTGTGAAAAAAATGAACCTGTATTTGTGGTGACAGAGGGCTGCTCAGCTTTATCAGTGTCAGCAACAGAGGCATTAGCTTTGCCCATTACCCTTCCTTTATCATAACCTTCTCTGTCAAACCTCTGGTTCCCATTTTTCCAAGGTCCTTTGTAAAATTTGTGACCAGGAGGATAACCATGCAGTCTGAAGCAAACATCTTTTGTATGACCAATCACATTGCAATGCTCACACCGAATGTCAACCTTTCTTCTGTTCTGACTAGAGAAGAAGGCTGAAGGTTCCAGGCGTTGTGGGGGCGCACTGAGCAAGCTTCGATGCGATTCTTCTTGAGATATAATAGCAAAGGCATTACTCACAGTCGGAAGAGGATCCATCATCAGAATGTGACTGCGGATGTGAGTGAAACTCTCATTCAGTCCCATGAGAAATTGTAGAAGCTTATGTTGCTGGTCAAAGGCAATGAATTTCTTGGAGGATTCACATGAGCATATAGGTAACGTTACAAGCGACGCATATTCATCCCATAATTGGCGAAGCTTCGAATAATAGGTTGAAATTGAGCTGCTACCTTGGATGTGACAGTTGATTTCTCGGTGGAGTGCAAAGATCCTTGATCCATTCACCTTATCGAAGCGTTCACGAAGATCATTCCACACCATAGCAGCATCTGATGAATACACAATTCCGCCAAATATTTCCTTCGACATAGCATTCATAATCCAAGATAAAACGATCGCATTGCATCTCTCCCATTGGAGCAGCTGGTCCGATCCTTGATCCGGTTTCTGATAGCTTCCATCAATAAAAGCAAGTTTGTTCCTAGCTCGTAAGCCAATTTGCATCGCGCGACTCCAGATCCCGTAATTTTCAGTTCCAATCAGTTGTTCATTGATCAAATTGAGTCCTGGTATATCCGAGGAACTAACATACAATGGATCTAACACATCGATTGAAGAAGAAGCCATTGCAGAGAAAAATTCGAGACTGAGAAGAAATAAGGATCAATTGCAATCGATCAAACCTAGAATCAAATCCAAAAAGAGCAATCGATAGGCTCTGATACCATGTTGAAATGTAGAAGAAGAAACCAATTTGCCCGGGAAGGATCCCAAATCTGAGAACTGTTTATTGAGAAGTAAAAATATGAAGTTCTAAAACTTACAACTGAGAACTAACTCCTATTTATACCAAGTAAAGAAAGGCACACAATAATAGGAAAAACACGCTTCTATAAATTACAACTACGATTTCAATAAATACTTAGACTAAAAAATAATACTTTTGATATATACAAAAAATTCATGATTCACATAATCGATTCGTCAGACAATCTCATAAAAGTTTTGTCAAAATAAAAAGTAGACTTAAAAAAAGTGAAATATAGATTTTACTAGTGCAATTTTTCTAAAATACTAAAAAATAAATGGATGAAATTTATATTGCAATAGAACTTATATAAAAAAAAATTCATATATTTTTAATTAGTAGATGTGACTACCCTAGTGGTGGGATCTTATTCCGAGTTCATTAATTAAGTGCCAGTTGAAATAAAACATAAGTAGCTAGAAACATTCATAAAGAAAAATTTATAGTTTTTTTTAAAAAAAAAGAAGAAGTTTATCGATGGTGGTAAACAATATATTATTAAATAAAGCTTAATATTTAATATCTCTCCCACTCACATCTTTATCATATAAAGTATAATAAAGTTTAATTAAATAAAATTATTATTTCCCATCAAATTTTGTGTTGGAGTTTTTTTTTTGGTTTAAGTAAGATTTATGTTTCATAAATTTATTGTTCGACTGATATTTTTTTAAATTTAAATTTCAGATTGGTGGAACTCATCAGTTCAAATTAGGTGAAAGGAGAGTGGACGTGACTGGCGTCACAACGAAAATACTAAGCTGCAATGCTTCGATGGATTTCACTATCGAAAAATAAGTCGAGGCTTTTCGGCCTTCACATCCATTATCCAATTACTAAAATGTTTTTTGGCCATTTCCCTTTTGCAATGTCACAAGTAAGTATATTTTCTCTATTAGATAAAATTGAATTTTGATCCTATATTTTTACTTTTTATGATTTTGGCAATCTATATTACCAAATTTCAGTTCAGTTCGCATTTTTTTTTTTTACAATTGTAGTCAACTTTTTTGATGTGGTACTGTTATGTCATGACATGATGCTGATATATGCAGTTCTACATCAGCAATCCTGATTAAAATATTAAAATTGACAAAAATTGAAACTAATACTAAAATTAAAATACGACAACACAGATTATGAGAATTGCAATAAGGTTCTATGTTATCTTGTCCATGTGCATTTGTAGGCTACAACATTAATCTATAGATGACAAATTTATGAAGATGGCAGCAATTTCTTACTTTTACTCGACAAATAGCTAATAGGAAATTAGTTGTTGGGATCATTAGTTAGTAAGTAGTCTTGTCATGCTAAAATTTAATTAGGTGCGGGATAGGCGTGAAGTGTTGCAAATCCGACGTGCCCCATAAACGCAGAAGTTGTATAAAAAAAAAACTCAATTTGGTTGGAGCCACCAAGTATTACGAAATTATATGTGATTTGTCTGACGTTCGATTGGTGGAATTCCACAATACATTTTATTACTAAATCGTACATATTTTGTCCGCCCATATAAAAATATATACTTGTTTATTTTTTAAAAAAATTTGATTCAAATACCGTCTTCCAAGCTGTGTAAGGTATGAAATAGTTATTTGTACTCGATTTTAACTCGGATCAATTATTAAATTTCATATAATATGCGACAAATTAGGTGCAAAGGAGTCGAGATTTTAAATTTCGAATTTTGGAATTCAAAAAATATTACAAAAGATTTTTTCCTACATTCCAATACATCAGAAGCACAATCTTTTGCAATTTAATGTTGTCGTTTCCGTAGTACGGAAGGGTGAAAAAACAGGGAAGAAAAATGGTACTTAAAGGGTAGATTGGAAGTCGAGAATTACATTGGAGAATGCTTCGAATTGAGAGAAAAAAAAGAGCTCTATTTCATTGGACTCCGTACTTCCGCACGTAACATAGAGAAGTTAGTATTTTGTAAGTCTACCCATTGATTTGAATTATTCGAACTTTTTCTCTTATACAATATTAATTGACGCACATATCACTTCCGAGTCAATCAAGTGGTTTTCAAGATTCAAGTTAATCCGCTCATGGATTCGATCTCTTATTGCTTCTGTTATCTTAACTTTGAGTCTAAGACACACGACTTGTCCAGTATGATTTATTTGATTAACGTAACTTTCCTGAGTCAATCAATTGGTTTTCAAGATTCAAGTTAATCTGCTCATGGATTCGATCTCTTTTTGCCTATGTTATCTTCTATTCGAGTCTGCAACATACGACTTGTCCAGTGTGGGTTATTTGATTAACGTAATTAACAGGCTATTTCGTTGACTTTTTGGTTTTACCATAGCACACTAAAGGTAGTGATTACGAGTTCTAATTTTTTATATAAAAAAAAAAAGAGAGAGAGACCCTTTATTTGGCTTCCTTATTAATCGCTTTGTTAAATTCAAGGAGAAATTATCGGAAGGAAATTTGTTTTTTTGCCTTTTTCCAACGGAAAATTGAACATATAATTAAGATGCATTATTATGTACTTGTTTGTTTTTGTGTTTTGAAGCTTTACTACAATGATTTCAGAATCAGATTAATTGAAAGAAAATAAAAAGTGACCAATTAAAGAAAAGGAATTGATTAGTGGATTACCTTTTCTATTTGGTCAATGATTTACGTCATTGATAACTTCAATATAAAACCAAATTGCTGAAAAAAATTAACTAGATCGAGATATTGTTTCGAAAAGGAATGGTTAAGCTAAAGATTGTAATACACAAGGGAAATCCACTTGATCACTCCTAAATGTAACTGATAGGTACTGTTCTAAAATGAAATGCCCGAAATATTTATTTATTAACTTGGATTTTTTTTATAAATGTCAAAACCACTTCTGTTATTTTTTATTTTTTTTAAAAAAAAAACACTTAAAAACTGAATTTATTTAAGTTTTTTAAAGCTACAACTTTTGTATCCAAACTCGTCTTTATTTCGATATTTTTCCTTTTTGGTTTAACATCATACGTAAATTATTAGTTAGAGTGCAGATTACATAATAAAATTTACAGATATAATTAATAGTCTAATTTTATATGTTATAAGAATGTGTTACGTGTGTCCAAATTAATAAAAACTGGATCTTGGACATCTCTTATTAGGAAGTCGAATACGTTGTCTACTACATTAGGTATTTGAGTGTTCCTTAATTACAATTAAACTTGATGGTGAGATATTAATTATATGTAAGTTTATGATTACTTGGATCTTGGACATCCCTTTTTATGAATCTTGTCCTAGGTCCTTTAGTATACGATGCTGCAGTCTGAGTGAATTTATCTATTTTTAGAAAAGTGACTTTAATTATGTACCTTTTTTCTTTCCTTTTTTGAGGAAAAGAACTGTGAATCGGTGGATCTGTTAGTCACTCGGCATTTTTTTCCTTCCCTTTAATCATATCTACACGACTATATTTTCAAAAGGTATAGTTGCATTTCCAAGTATTGCGTTGTTATTTTTCAGTGTGCATTGAGTAAACGTTTTCGCTAACAAATTGTGTATGATGGTAGACCAAAGGAGTTACTTGCCAAGTGTTAGAAAGCACGAAGCGTGGTGAATCGTCGAGGCGAGTGAAAAAATATTTCAAATATTTTGGGAGGAAAATGAGGCCAGGGTTGTTTGCTGGTAAATGAATGCGGCCAAGATTCTATTTGGAGGAAAATTTTAAGATTATTTAAAAGTTAATATGAAAATTTTACTATCTTATTTAATAATATGAAACTAAAACACAGACGCTTTATCTAGCATTAAATACGTACACTTAACGAAATCGATCAAAAGTTACATATTGCACTGAGCAATCTTGATCAGAATTCTCGAAGTTAGATTATTCATCTTCGACTTTACTGATGTGCTTCACACACATACAGGTGTTTGTTTATACACACACACACACACACACACATATGTAAGTATGTATGTACGGATGACTTTGACCTAATATCTTCCACGACAAATATCGATATTTTTCTTTCCTTCTTTTTTTGATATCAAATGGCGTCTGAGGTCATATATAAAACATTGAACAGTCGTTTTAAGCAGGGGAGCTCAAAAAATATTGGACTCTTGCAACATTTGCTTTGCTATCTCCGGAACTCATGGCTGAGGATACTGATATGCTTCCACCACCGGGAAGAAACTGGAAAATACCCTTTTTGGTTTTCTTCAAAGATGCCAAGTAAAGTTTTTATATGTATCTTATATAAAGACTTGGCTAACGTACCACACTAAATCAAATGCTTTTTAAAACGTTTGATCATCTATTAAATTGTGATGTCAGATTTGTTTTCAAAAGGGATGATATCGGAATGGAGATAATAAGTATCGCGCTCCCTGCTGCACTGGCATTAGCTGCTGATCCGATTGCATCGTTGATCGACACGGCGTTTATTGGCCATTTAGGTAACTTTTGTCGCCTGCATTGATCAGTTAATCGTGGAAATATAAGGAATATTATGTGCTTAGAAGAGAGGAGGAGGCATTTAAGTGTCTTTCATATGCATTAGTTATATCTTATATGTTATTAGTTGTTAGAGGCGCACGTACGGGTCATAAAAAATGAATGAGGCAATATTTATTTCGCAGGTCCAGTGGAAATAGCTGCCGTAGGAGTCTCCATAGCTATTTTCAATCAAGCTTCCAAGATTACTATATTCCCACTTGTTAGTATTACTACTTCATTTGTTGCGGAGGAGGACACCATTCGAAAGATCGCCGATACACAAGTACAGAAAGGAAACGACCTGGAAAAGGGTTCTATAAGCGATGCGAATTCAAAGACAATCATGCCACTCGGCGACGATGACATGCTAGAAAACAGAAAGACCATGGATGAAACAATTGATCTAGACTTGAAAAATGGTATAAATTTTCGTGGTCCTCTTCTTTCACATCAGGGGGTTTGACTGAAACTGAAAAAAAACTTGTGATTTACGTACGGTAAAAAATAAGCAACTTTTTAGCAAAATTTTCACCCTTTGCACAGGTTTTGAAATGACAGCACGCAAGTCTGTTGATGCTCCTAGCATCGGTTCAAATGAAGGGGAAACGAAAGTCCAACGTCGGCATATCCCTTCTGCGTCGACTGCACTAGCTCTTGGTGGCGTTCTTGGACTTCTTCAGACCATATTCCTTATTTGTTTGGCCGAACCATTATTAAGTGTAATGGGAGTGAAATCTGTGAGTATCCAAGACCTTTTCACACTTAAATTTCACATTAAAATGGAAAACATGACATCATAATTTGATCCAGGGATCTCCTATGCTACCCCCTGCGCAAAAGTATTTAATTATAAGATCACTTGGGGCACCTGCAGTTCTCCTCTCTTTAGCCATGCAAGGAGTCTTTCGAGGTTTCAAGGACACCAAAACTCCTCTATATGCCATTGGTAAGACTCTATTTTTGCATGTTTGAGCGAAATCAAAATTTAAGTTTTGGTAAACCAGTTGGGCCCCCTACTTAATTACTTTAATCGATCGATCTCTATTTTATCAGTTATTCACTTGTGTAATGGCAATTATCTCGTGGTTGAACTTTATGACTACAACAGTTGCCGGAGACTTGACAAATATAATTTTGGATCCCATATTCATATTTGCTTGTCGGCTTGGTGTTAGTGGTGCAGCCATTGCTCATGTTCTTTCACAGTAAGTTCGTAATTAAAACATTTTCTTTTATGATGAACATCTACTTGATGTATAAAATTATATAAAACCAATTGGTATGACGTAAAATTTGAAATGTCCATTCAAATAATTTTCAGGTACTTAATTTCCTTCATACTCTTGTTCAAATTAATGAAACAAGTGAATCTGCTACCTCCAAGTCTGAAGGATTTGCATTTGAGCAAATTTCTCAAGAATGGCAAGTACTTCGCACTCTGCCTGCAGTTTCTCTAGAAATCGTTTGCAAAAATAATGAGTAAGATCAGAAGTTTAGACTGAGACATGGCGACGATACCTACGGAACAAACCTAATAAAAAAAGACTCTGGAAAGCAGGCAAAAATGCCCATTAGCCAACTTAGAGAGTCGATGGTCACTACTCGTTACCTATTATCTCTAATCCGACACGAAATGTAGCTCACATAATAGATGATCCTTGATTTTAACATGCCTTGTATGATATATTACTTACTTCTTTTACCATATTTCTTGGCCGAACATTTCCCCAATAACAGGCTTTCTTTTACTGGCAAGAGTCATTGCTGTGACAATATGTGTGACTTTAGCAGCATCAATGGCTGCAAGACTTGGTGCTACATCTATGGCTGCATTTCAAATATGCTTGCAGGTTTGGATGACTTCTTCCCTTCTTGCCGATGGCTTAGCTGTGGCTGGACAGGTATCTACACTTACAAATTAATTATGAATTACAATTAGCCCCGCCAAACTTTTAAAACAAGAGCCTTGTAATTTGACATTTCACGTCTGTAGGCAATTCTTGCTTGTGCATTTGCTGAGAAAGATCATCAGAAAGCAACAGCGGCAGCAGCCAGAGTATTGCAGGTATGGTTCAACTATCCATAAACAGAACATTATTATTGACACAGGGCAAAACATAAACAATTTTATTGATAACTTCATGTTTTCCAGATGGGATTTGTACTAGGACTAGGACTTGCTCTCTTTGTTGGACTTGGTCTCGGATTCGGATCAGGAATATTTACCAAGGACAAGAGCGTCATTCACATTATTGCCATAGGCATCCCGGTATATATCACTCATCAAACATTTACACAATGTTCTTCATTCTCTTCTCAAAGTAGTAAAACTCTTATCTTGTTTATGAACAGTTTGTAGCAGCTACACAGCCTATAAATTCGTTAGCGTTCGTTTTTGACGGCATAAACTTTGGAGCATCTGATTTTGCATATTCTGCATACTCTATGGTAACTTAATTCTACATCATAAAATATGAAATGAAACAGAGCATATTCTCTATTAATTATATGGCTTGTTTTCCTTAAAAAAATAAAATTTGGTATGCAGGTTGTGGTGTCCATAATAAGCATTGGATCATTGTTTGTTCTGTCAAAAACTGATGGATTTATAGGAATATGGTATGCTCTAACCATTTACATGGCACTCAGAACATTTGCTGGTATTTGGAGGTATTTGTTTTTGGCTATGGTCCTGTTATCTTTATCATTACAAAAAATAATTTTAAAAATGATTTTTTTTAGTAAAAGTGCGAAATAAATTGAATAGCTTTCAGTTTTTATTGGTTATATTTATATTTGCAGGATGGGAACAGGAACAGGACCGTGGAAATTTCTCAGGAGTCGGTTGCTCCCTCCCTTAGAATGAATATTATGTATTATGATGTTTTTTTTAGGAATGTAATGTTGTTATGTATAATAAAACTGAACTAGAGATGCCTATTTATTATTAATTTTGGAAAATAAAATCTTTCTTTTTAATTTATTCGTAAATTGCATATTTGCATGCAACTCGAATTCATAACTTAAAAGTAAAACCCAAAATATCACTACTTTTTTCCTCTTTTTATTATACAACCCCGTAGTTCTTTTTTTTTTTTTTGAATTCAATTCGATTCAAAAACCACCAGTGGAATAAAATTACAAAACACACACGCGTTTAGCAATTTGGGTCGCTGGAGTATAATGCGTGTTTCTCTTTCCTTGTTGATTCACGACACTGGCATTTATAGTGTCCATCACATATGATCTAATTTTTCTATCAATCGAACAGCAAAAAATTATTTATTACTCCTACATTTATGGGTAAATATTTTATTTGTGTCATATTACAAAATTATTTGAAATTGATATGGTAAATGTTGTTATATAATTTTATCCTAAAACAAACCTATAAAATTCGCAATCACTCTTCAAGGGAAACGAATCACCATCAATGTGCAGGCCATTGCCACACAATTGTCTCATATCCGTCCAAGAAAACATCCCAGATAACTTCGGTTTCATAGACAAGTTAAATATAGTTGTCGTTGTTCACATGGGGATTTCATACAAACCATTTCCTCGTTCACATCAAAACTTTTCGTACGATTAGATATCCATAAACCAACTTCGTTCTTCAAAAAAAAAAGAAAAAAAGAATGGGAGTCTGTATATCTCTATTATTTAAAGGCAGAGAAAGGTGTTAAAATTATTTTTTTTCCGGTCTTGCAGAATGCTAATGCTACAATGCGTGATTGTACCAACATAATTTGACAATCCCAGAAGTCTCACTAAATAGTAAATATCAATAGGGATAACAACCAATTATAAGCTGAGAAACAAAAAATTACAATTATGAATTTCAATAAATGGAATAAAGAGTAGAAATACATAACAAGGATAACCTTAAGATTATCGAATACAAAGTAACATTGTCCAAACTGGACTGAGGTTTTCTTCAGTACACAGCCCAGGTAACAAATTGAAAACTCATGTAATAATCAACAAATGATTAGTGCAGAATACATCTTTCAAAAAATAATAAAAATTCATTATGCCCATCAAACTCCAAAGCTTTAGAATCGATGTGGTTAACCATTAGACTTGTGCGCTACACCGTTGAAAAAAGAGGGGATTGTTTTTTTTTTATAAATAAACTTACTTCCTAAAATGGGATTTGTTGTCTAACTGAATGAATTCTTGATCCTGTTTACTAGGCTACAAGCTGATCGTGTTGCATCTGCTAGAGCCAGGCTCTTCTAACTGAATGATCAATTGAATCGATTTCAGGATTTGATTTCAAACACTCACCGGATGTCACGGCAGAACCAGATATGGTGCTGCAACAGGCTTTTCCATCATCTCAGGTGGTGATTCTTTGACAAGAGACTGCACCCATGACAAGTCGGGCTCCTCCCCGTCGTTGCTGAGTTCAAAAGAAGATGACCTCTTCAGATAAACATGATTGTTTCCACTAAAGGACGACCAATCAGCTTTTTCATGGGGAGATCCCCATTTAGACAAAGCAGCCACAGGAGATCCAACGGTGGGGGCACGGTTGGATCCAAGATCTCGGGAGCTGAGGCTACGCATCTGTAGCTGCTGTTTCTCACGAGGTGAAAGAGCAGAGAATCGGGCACTCATCGGTGATGCAGATTCCAAGTTTCTCGGGGACTGAACACCAAGAGAAACCTGCAGTAGAGGGTGTTCAATATTTCTAGGAGAGAATGCTTTAGTATTAACAGGTGATAAAATGTTCTGCTGCTGTTGAAACTGATTAAGAACAGCTGATTTGTGGGTGGGAGAAAAAACACCAGAAGTAGCTGCCTGGTCAGAAGAAAATCTAGGGGATAGAGCAAGCTCGGCCATAAAGAGATCTTCAAGATTTGAAGGAGTGAGAGATGATTTAGATCTCGCAGACTGATTCAACAAAGCAGAATTGGGATGTGGCTGCGAAAAACATGCTAAATCATTCATAACGAATTGCTGCACATCAAAATCCTGCAACAGATTATATTCCTCAAGTGGAATATCTCGGGCACTAAGAGAAGATCTTAGGCGACTGGACTGCAGATTGCTACCAGATAGATTAAGGGTCGGGACATTTGGCTGAGGCCAAGGTGCAGATGAATGCGACATTCCATTTGCTGTAGGGGACATGCTCTGATTAAACACAGGAGACATCACGGAATGTGATGATGGTGAACCAGGCAAAAGGCTTAAAGCTGTAGCCATGTCCATGAAACTAGCAGCAGAGGCAGTAGACATGGGTGAAGGAACACCAGATCCAGTAGAACCATACAAAGGACGAAGCTCCTCTTGAGTGTGCGCAAAAAAACACACCTGTCTGGCACAGCTAGTGCCATCTTTACAGAGTCTTGTTCGATACTGAGCAGGATGCAGCCAACATTCAAATACACCATGTGCATACTCACACATGTCTCCTCGCCGACAAGAACCCTTCCGAAAATCAGGACAAGGAACACAACTGTAATGAAACTTCCGAGGATCCCTCCTGCGAGCATTTTCTCCAGGGTGGACAAAAGGACATTCGGTCCAATCATGAGAATAGGCTCTTGAACAAGGCCTGACCTTGAATGAGAACATGCGGAACTCGTCAGTTGAATAGATACTATTCCGAATGTCGGGCAGAGATGGGTCCACAGGATATTGTTTCTTCTCAGACACATAATTAGCAGGAATATCGCTGGATTTTAAGGCTATAGGAGTATATATAGAGTTGGATGGCGATGATGGAGAAATGCTCTCTTGGTTTGACGATAAAATAGGTGAGGATGCATTCGAACTACATACAGAGACACCACTGTTGCCTTCGCCAACTGATCCATCAGAAATATTGTTCAAGAGCAATTCCTCGAGAGCAGCCCTGGCACCAAGAAGCTTTGGAGGGGCAACAACCACATCGACAGGGCGGCAGCCATCTATATCCTCAACGTTAGGATCAGCACCAGCAGATAATAGTAGTTTCACAACATCAAATACATGGATAGAGCCACCATAAGCAGCACAATGAAGAGCAGTCCACTTGTCTTTACCGCAAGACTTGTTCAAATCAACCTCTGGCAAAGCAACTATCAACTTCAACACATCCACACTACCATAAGTAGCTGCTACCATCAGCAATGTTCTTTCTTCCTCGCTAATTTGCTTTGAACCTTTCTTCCGAACAAACCAAGGCCCGGTTTCATCAACTGCCGACAAATCGAACTCGATGTACCTCTTGAAAGATTCGAGGTCATTGTTCGCAGCATATTCAAGTACACTGGAAAAGGAATCTTCAGTCTCAACAGATAGATTACTCATGTCCTGCATTTTATTCAATTCAAAATCAGCAGCCATTTGGGTGGTAGAAAAACTTTAATTTGATTGCTCCTGCCCACTGCACATAGTCCAATCAACTACTGAACAACCAAGATCTATCTGGATCAAATGGAAATAAACAGATATCAATGGCCCCCAACCCCAAAGAGTAAATATAATTGACTGATTTTAAAATAGAGGCGCGTGATTTCTTATTATGTTATCGGTCATAATTTTTTCATTCCAAATGGTATCATATTATGTTCCACATGAATGAGAACGACAACTCTTTGTGAGATAAAGTAATAGCCATACATCATACATATATACATCTGAATCAGAAAATTTTGTAACTTCGGTGATAAACAGCTCTGTCAGTATTGAAAAATAAGTGATAAATACCATACAAAAACAACATGTAAAGTACTTGTTATGTTGTGATAAAGTAGGTATGAACCAAATTAACAAAAAGAAGAACAGCTAAAGTAAAGAAAACTTGATAAATATAAAAAGCAGGTAACAAAAGGGTCTACTCCAATCCGGTCGCATGGGGTAACAAAATCACACCCGTGTCAACCCAAGAATCTTAGGCTAGGTGCTATTTTACGTCTTCAAAAATAGTTACCAATCTTGAAGACTCCCTCTTTATTTATAAATTAAGAAAAATTATAGAATAGAGAAGCAAACCAATATTGTATCACCACCAAACCGATGCAAAATATGGCACATTAAGCATCTTACTTCCAAACATTAAATTACGTTTAAAACTGAAAATATTTTGCTTTTTCCACCAAAAATATCCCATGAAAAATCGAATCTTCGGTCCTAAATACATTCGAACCTAATATACACACCACCGATTCATTTAAATAATGATTACGGGGCTATCCATACAGCTCAGCGACATCAAAAGATTTAATTCGGAACAAAGGTCGTCAAATCATTGAAAATACAAGTAGCGAAATAGATTTCAAAATTAACAGTGCACTTCCATGCAGCAGAATTTATAGGAAAATCAAACATTTTGGTAAACGGGAGAATCTATATCAGGGCGAACTGAATAAATGGTTTATCACATCAAACAGGAAATTGGAGTCAACCCTACTCAACAAATCAGCTGAACACCAAAAAAAGAATAAAATAAATGAGCAAGCCCAGCACATAAAACTCACCGATGATCCCAAAAACAGAGCTTTAACCAAGATCTACTGAAGGGGTCGTTTCAATCAACCTTTTTATCCATCTATTAGTTGAAGAGGGAAAAAAATAATGATAAAAAACACAAATCAAAGAAAGCAGAAGTTTCAAGATATGCGATCTTCATGGCACAGATTTGCAACTCAAAAATACAGCAGGGGAAGTCTTTTCCAACGTACCCATCGATAGATACAGTGCGAGTATGTATGTATATGCGGGAAAAAGGAGAAAATATAGAGAGAAAGCGACAGGAGGGAGGCCTGTAATGCAGAGTAGTGTGAGAAAGCGATGCTTTTAGGCGTAGAGAGGAGCGGTTTTGAAATCGAAATGAAATTGAAATTGAAATTGAAACTGAAATGAAATTGAAATGCAGAATGATATTGAAATTCACGCGAAATGTGAGTCAAATATGAGGGAGGTGAGAAATGTGGGGCCGGAAAGCAAGGAAAATTGGATTAGGAGGGTTATAGCACTAAGGCTGTGTTTGGTTGCCTTCATTCGATTACAATCCTATTTAATTTTAATTTTTTTTTCATATTTTCAATATTAACATTCTAAAAATGCCCATAAAATTTGTAAAAATTGCTTGAAACTTGTTTTATTATTTAAAAATAATTAAAAAATGATTATGAGTTTTTTATTCTAAAAATGCCCATAAAATTTGTAAAAATTGCTTGAAACTTGTTTTATTATTTAAAAATAATTAAAAAATTATTATGAGTTTTTTATTTACAAAATTATGCTTGTTTTAATATACGCAAACACTATAAAATGGTTTAATTAATTAAAATTTTGTGCTTTATTATCATGAGATATATATAATTAATTATTATTAACTTTGTATTATTCTTAATATTTTCCTCTTTGTATATCATTTTAACAAGTAAGTCTTCACAAATCTTTATCTGTGAGACGGATCAACCCTATCGATATTCACAACAAAAATTAATACTCTTAACATAAAAAATAATATTTTTTCATTGATGACACAAATAAGAGATCCGTCTAATAAAACACGACTCGTGAGACCGTCGCACACAAATTTTTACTCATTTAACCATTTAATAAAATTGGTGTGTGGCATGACATCCATTTGCTTTCCGTTATCAATTGTTGATATTATTCCTTATTTAGAGTACCATTTAATTTTGTGTTTGATAGTTATAAAATGAATTTCAATTATCTTCAATTATATAAAACAGTATTTTGCATGTTTATATGAAATGCATAATAAAATATTAGCCACTATGCACACAATACGTGTATACAAAATAGTAAAATAATACCCTCGATGTATGTTGGGATCGAAAAAATTATAATATGCAATGGAAATCATTAATATTACATACAAACAAACTAATCCAAACAATACCTTGTTGTTGGAGTTGGTCAAGTCAAAATGATGGAGGAGGGGTCCCGGATTTGAGTTGAACATTAAAGTTTTCAACAATTGGGTGTTGGAGTCCGCAATGACGCGAAGTGGAAGGTACGAACTGCAGGCATTGGTCAATTTTGGTTCATTACGAATATCTTGTTTGGGAAAAAAGAAAGGGCAAGAATTTATAAATAAATTCACTTAAAATTATTATTTTATATATATATATATATATATATATATAATTTTTTTTAAAACAAATCAATTTTTGTGTTCTATGTATTAAAATGTGACGTTTTCGGTTGTTTATATTTATTGAATCAATTATGATTTTATAATTATATTTTAATAATTAATTTTAGTCATTTTTCTAAAGTGTGTAATTAAATTATTAATATTAGTGTAAATTTTTTTAATTATTTTTTTATAAATACATGATTAAAAAAAATTGTGACATTCATGTATGTTTAATATCGTAATCATTAAATTTAACAATAGTAACTTAATTATATTATTTTATTAAAAAGAACTCAAGTTATTTTTTAAAACATAATTAAAAGATAGTAATTAATTCAATAAAAATACAAAATTAAAAATATCATACCTCAATATTAAAATTAAAATTGTATCTTAATTATTTAATGATTTAATTAACCGAGTGAGCTCGTGTAATAGAACACGTACATTCGGAATTGAAATCGTAGAACGATTTTGAATAACTGATCCCTGACTTCGTCTTTTTTTCTTTTTTGAAATATCGAGAGCGTTTGCAAAAATGTTATGTTTTTAGATAAATAATTAAATTTATAAATTGTTCAAAAATGAACAGTATTTGAAAAAGAAATCGAAATGTTTCTAAGATACAACGACCGATAAATAAGTGAATTTAATTTTTTTTGAAAATTGATGTAAATGGTAATTTTGATTGTCACCAACCAACCGTACACACCTTCAATATGAACGAAAGGGATTATTTCATCCTACCCTTGCAGGCAGTGCTTGCAGAGATACATCCAAGAGCCGGAATTTTTTCTGGCCTAATTTTTTTTTCCCATGAAGTAGAATCCCAACCATCTCTTACTATTTATTAAGGCTGAGTAGGTTAGAGTAACTTCTTTGGTCTGTTTTTTAAAATACCTAAAATACCCTTCACCTCCACTCTCTACATTACTAATTATATATATTAATAAAGTGTTAAAAAATAAAAGCAAGTCACATGTAGTTTAGAGGATAAAGCCTATGTTTCTTAATCATGAGGTTGTAGGTTCAATTTTTGCTTGGGTCTTTTTTATTCTTTTTTAATTTATTTTTTAGTTCATATATCAAAATTACAATGTAGCCACTCATTATTTCTTATAAATATATTTTGATCCTTATTTAAATATAAATCAAATAAATTATAAAAACATATCCACGTGTGCGTCGTTGTACTATTCATATAAAGTGTGGACACTGTCCTCTGCCAATTATCCAATTGGAATATCACTAAACAATTTTACCAAGTATTTTTTCATTTGGTCCCTTAACTTTTCGTTTTCCGCAAATAAGCCCTCTCCTGTCACTTTAAATAGTCCCTCTCCTGTAGGTTACATCTCCACTTAATTTTTTTTTTAGTTATCCATTTTTCCACTTTCGGAATCTTTCGAATTTATTTTTTTCCCGAAATATTTATGGGGTATTTTTTTATACTATATGATAGGATACTCTCAATTAATGTTTCATTTTTAAAAATAAAAAAAATCTAAAAATATTCATGACAATATACTGTACTTTTTAAAATATAATAATATAGAATTATTTCTCATATGATAATAAACTGAAAATCAAATAATGATTGTATATTGTAATTTGAATTGGATCTAAAAAAAAAAATCATTTGAGACTTGGAGGAATTCAATATTTTCAAACATGAAACAAACACAACATAAAATTTCTCTTGCTTTGATTGTAATAATTCCATGAATAAAAAAAATGTATTTATTTTTATTTTGAAGCTCGAGACATACACGAACACGACAACGTAGGAGGACAGCAGTACTTTGCATGCCATTTCTCGGTACTTGCATTGGTTGCTCAATTTTTTTATAATCATCATATAAATCATACACCTTCGTGCGGGTTCCTGAAGTCGGCTTGTCCAAAATTAAGACTAAAAAAATTGGAGAAAACGGAGAATGTCAAAGAACAAGTAGTTTAAATTAAGCAAATATGATAAAAATATGCTTTAGATTGATATATAAAATAATTATATTATAGTTCCAGCATAACAAAGTAAACTTTCATTAAAAATTGCCCATCATCTCCTCTCCCATATTTTCAAATAAAAAAACAAGTCTAAAGTTAATTTATCATGTATCTACCAAAAAAAAATATGATTACATGGATAAACCAACAAACACCTTATATAAAGAACAACATAATTAGCATACAATTTATCAGTCTTTCGTTTGGTACTTGACATCTCCTCCGACGCATGATTTCACCAAGTGCTTCAAACCCTTTTTAGGTGTTCTTTTCTCCGCTGAACTCGTCTCCATCTCTTCTTCCATCATCAAACATATCTACAACCACCGACATCAAATTTTTTTTTTTATGAAATTGATACTATTGGATAAGAATATTCCATGTTTTTAATAATTTTTCCTTCTAAATATATAGTAAAAGACTCTTATGCTAACTTCATTTTACATGAATATAATTGATTTTGTACTTAAAATTCGAAGGACCCCTTCAAAATTCTAGTTTCCAACACACACAGGTATAGGTACTAGCAAACGACAGTGTTTTCGGCACCATAGAGTACTCCATGGCTCATGAAATGTTGGTGTCCTTACCTTGAAGAGACGATCCTCCGCGCGAACTAATCGTTCCATTAACGTTCCTTTTTGTTCGACTTCCATGATCACCTCGTCCAACGGACGACAATGGCTTTCTGGGGAGAACTCAACCGACGATGGCTGGCCATCGCTCGAACGAGTGGATGCACTCGAGCTCTTTGGAGAATGACTAATACTCCGAATGCCTTCCAATTGTTTTAGCTGAAAAAATTTAGATTATACGTATAAGATTATTTCTCTAAATTTACTAAAATCCTATTATCACATCAGCACCATGTTCTTCTCCATTTATTAAAGTGGCAAATAGCTGGAGGAACCCATAACTAAAATGACTTGTGTTTAGCTTAGTCTGTGAATACTTGTCCGGCGCCCAATTAAACTTAGCACATGTGATGTTTCATTTTCTAGCAATTCTCTTTCGTCCGGGCATTTTCAGGTTGGTATTATTTTTCAAAATTCTCTATTTTGAATCTTAATTTCTAAATCATTAATGACGAGGTCTGGCTAAAAATATTATTTTTTATTTAAAAAAAAATTAAAAACACGAGGTTTTGAATCCCTTCACGTCCTACACCACAACCAACTTCTTGGATAAAGAAAATTAATGAAAATAAACGATTAAAGACTAATAATAAAGATAAATTTTAGGAAGAAGTGAACATGATCAGGATTAACAAGAACAAAATTAAACAATTGCATGTGCAGAGTGATTAAAAAAGATGAATTAATATTGTACTTACGATATCATCTAAGCGATTAAGGCGAGAAAGCATTGGTTCTTCCGCAGCGGTCATTTTTTATTTGATTGTTTCCTCGATCGATAGAGAGTCTATCACACTTATCTGCGTCTTCTTGCAAATATCACAATCGCTATTTATAATGTGATATTTTTGTAATAAAAATATTACAAGTGATACGTGTCAAAAAAAATTAGGAAACACTTCAGACATACACGTAGAACAAAATTGCATATTGGGCACCGCCACTTTTCCCAAGGTGATGGGCTCTAGCCTCTAGGGTGTGGATATCGTCATCTTATATATATGCATAATATTATGTTTCTAGTTAATTTCATTTTTATAATAGACAATAATGAATGGATTTGATTATATTCATGTGAGAATCATATCATAAATTTAAAAATATCGAAAGACTCAAGTGTAAATTTTGATATTATGTTTCTAGTTAATTTCATTTTTATAATAGACAATAATGAATGGATTTGATTATATTCACGTGAGAACCATATCATAGATTTAAAAATATCGAAAGATTAAAGTGTAAATTTTGATTTTTTGAATTTATATTTAATTTGATTATATTCATGTGAGAATCATATCATTAATTTAAAAATACAATTAATTTGATTTATATTTAAATACGAACGTACCATATTTGTGAAAATTAGTGAGAGAAACGCTGAAAATTTTGAGATTTTGAATGATGGATGATACCATAATTGTGAAAATGAATGAAAAATTAAATTGTAATTTTGAAATAAATCATTTAAAAAAATAGAGTATGACAAGTCCTTTGGCTCTATCATAAAAGAAACTGATACCCCTATAAGGATATGGGTTCGTTCACCTGATACCCATATGTACAACCCGGGGGGTCGTTTCATGAACGCCCGGGTAAATCTTCCTTTCCCGGGTGTGATGGCTTTATCCACAGTCCTTTTCCAATAGCCCGGGTCCTCATAGAGTTGGCCGGGTGCTTCTCACTTTTCCGGGTATAGTTCCCGGTTGCACAAACACTTGGGCAACCTCGAGAATGGCGCTGTCTCGATAAGTGAACCGCACTCGAGTGTGAGCATTGCAAGCACTCCAATCCTTCAGAACAACTTGGGCTTGGACTGTCCGAGAAGTCATCAGAAGCTAGTATGGTAAACCGACTTAGTAGATGACAAGGGAATCGAGGTAACTACTCATTCCTCTCCTATAAATAGCATGTATTAATGTCATTAAATGATCCTGAAAAAAAAACCTTTGAACTTTGAGCACTCTACGTATTTCTCCTCAAATATTGTTTAAGTTCATCATCTTACAACCTGCTGACTTTGTCATCGGAGTGGCTACGTCGGATATCCCTCCGGCGCCCATTCACGAGTTCTTTTCATTGTTCGCAGGTGTTGTTCAAGCCATTGTCTTCGTTCAAAATTCCCAAACATTATAAATTGTTGATCCGATCCGTTGGAGCTCCTTACCCGGCTCATCCTTTTCAGCGAGATCGCATCATTGGCGCCGTCTGTGGGAAATATATTGAGCTCGAGACGTCGATATGGCTCGCACTAGGAGAACAGACCAAAATAACTCCCGGGCCCAGGGGGACGGGGGGCAATCTTCAAGACAAGTGGGTGTTAATAACACCGAGCAGAATCTCGTAACTATGACCCGTGAAGAGTTGAAAAAAATGATGGCCGACGCAATAGCTCAGGCTATGGGCAACAAAGAAATTTCTCGACACAATACGCCGCCCGAGCAAGAGCAGGAGCAGGAGCAGGAGCAGGAGCAGGAACGGAGAGAGGAGGAGGAGGTGAGTGGAGGTAACATGGATTATAGTGTTGGGTCAAAAGCTCCGACTACAGCAGAGGAGTTGAGAGAGTTAAAGCAAAAGATGATGGTCCTAGAGGGACAGTTGGAGAGCCGTAGCGCTACCCGGGTCATTGCCAAAGGGTGCCCGTTTGCTGATATTATTGTCCGGGAGCCCCTTCCCGGGAATTTCAAGTCTGCCAAAGTAAAAGATTACGATGGCAATGCGGACCCCGAGGAGCATCTCGCCAGATTCGAAAACATGGCCATGCTGCACTGCTACACTGACCGAATCAAGTGCAAGGTATTCTAGACAACTCTGGTGGACTCCGTCCAGAGATGGTTTGAGGGTTTGCCCCCTCAAAGTATGCATTCTTTCAGAGATTTTCAAAAAGTATTCTTACACCACTTCAGTAGCAGCAAGAAGTACAAAAAGACTGCTTTTAGTCTTTTTGAGGTGAAGCAGAGCCCGGAAGAGAGTTTGAGGGCTTATATCAAAAGGTTCAACAGGGTAGCCCTAGACGTCCCATCTTGTGCCGGCGAGACTAAGACTACAGCCTTCACTCAGGGTTTGAGGGAGGGAGAATTCTTCAAATCACTAACGAAAAAGGTACCCGGGGATTTTGAGGACCTGTTATCCCGGGCAGAAAAGTACATAAATATGGAGGAAGCCCAGAAGCAGAAGAGGGAAGCCGTGAGAAAAGAAAGAGGAGACCGGACATCTAAGCCGGAGGAGAGGGGGCAAAAGAGGGGCAATCCAGGACATTTCTCCCATCATGTGCCTCTGAAGATGGCCCGAGAGAGGGAGGTGCAGGAGTGTAGTAGAGATTTGGCCCCGGACCATCAGCTGTCCCGGCCAGAGAAAAAGGGATTTTGTGCTCTTCACAAGTTGGGCTACCATAACACTGAGGATTGCAAAGTTCTGAAGGGAAATTATGTTGCGCCTTCCCTCTCAAAGCCCATTACCAAAACCCAGATGTCTAGGTTGCCGCCATGGACATCCCGGCAACCTGGATCTAGTTCTCGGGGAGGAGGTGTCAGAAGCAATCCTAGGATCGAGCCCGGAAGGAGAAGGGGGCCTGAGCCTGAGCAAAGAAAAAAGTCACCCCCGGTTGTAGGGACGATTAAAATGATATCCGGAGGCTCTACTGATGGAGACTCTAACCGGGCGAGGAAGTCAAGGAGTAGGAGAGAATGTTTGGAGGTGGAAGGATCGAGGAAGAGTGAGACAGTCATCAGTTTCGGCCCGGAGGACCTAAGAGGGGTGAATCTACCCTACAACGATGCCTTGGTGATCCAAGCCTGAGTGGCGAATTATGATATTCTGCAGGTTTTCGTGGACTCAGGCAGTTCTGTGAATGTAATTTTCAAAGATGCTTTTGAGCATATGGATTTACAGGGCTATCACCTGGAAACAGTGGAAACCGCTCTTTTTGGCTTCGCCGGGCACGTGGTTTATCCAGAGGGGGAAATTATTTTACCTCTGACTTTGGGTTCTCATGATCTCAAAAGAATAGTGATGACTTCTTTCACTATGGTGGACTCCCCATCATCGTATAACATCATCCTTGGGAGGCCAGCCATGAATGAGTTGAGGGCTGTAGCGTCTACTTACCACCAGAAAATAAAATTTCCTGTGGGAGCCAGGGTAGGCGAAGTCCGGGGAGATCAACCCTCTTCTCGGAAGTGTTATGTAGAGGCGGTCCGAGAGGATCAGAGCAGATCTAAGAAGGAGGGGAAGAGGGCTAAGATAGGTGAGACAGGAGGAAGGATAGTGGAGAAAGGGGAGATACACTTTGTGGCAGAAGAAGAACAGGAGGCGGTGGAAATTGGGCCAGGCCAGCAAATCCGGGTGGCTCGGGATCTCAGCATGACCACCCGGGTGAGTTTAATTAAATGTTTAAAAACTAACATCCATGTGTTTGCCTGGTCCCAGCAGGAGCTTACGGGGATTTCTCCCTTTATATCGGAGCATCATTTAAACATCCTCCCGGGGTCTCACCCCGTAAAGCAGAAAAAGAGGCACTTTGGTCCTGAAAAGGATAAAGTCATATCAGAGCAAGTAAAGGAGCTCTTAAAGGCGGGACATATTCGGGAAATTCAATTCCCTACGTGGCTTTCTAATGTGGTTTTAGTACCTAAATCCACTGGCAAATGGCGCATGTGCGTAGACTTCCGCGATCTGAACAAGGCGTGTCCCAAAGATCATTACCCGCTGCCCCGGATTGACCAGCTGGTAGATTCTACTTCAGGCTATGAGCTGCTGAGTTTTATGGATGCATACCAGGGATATCATCAGATTCCCCTGACCAAAAATGATCAAGATAAAGCCAGCTTCGTCACCTCGGGAGGTACATTTTGTTATATTGTAATGCCTTTCGGGTTGAAGAATGCAGGTGCTACTTACCAGCGTCTTATGGACAAAGTATTCGAGAAGCAGCTGGGGCGGAACGTGGAGGTCTATGTGGATGATATCCTGGGCAAGACCCGGGAAGTCACCACTTTCATTAATGATCTGGAGGAAACTTTTGTCACCCTCATGCAATATGAGATCAAGCTTAACCCGGCCAAATGTATTTTTGGCGTAAAAAGTGGCAAATTCTTGGTATTCATGGTTACAGATCGGGGGATTGAGGTAAATCCGGAGAAAGTCAAGTCTGTCTTATGTATGCCCTCTCCCCAATCTGTAAAAGAGGTGCAAAAGTTAACAGGAAGGATTGCTTCCCTTGCTCGATTTATATCCCGATCAGCACACAGAAGTTATCCTTTCTTTCAAATCTTGAGGAAGGCCCAGCAATTCGGATGGAATGATAAATATGAGCAAGCCTTCCAGGACTTGAAAGCCCATCTTGCAGAGCTCCCTATTTTAGTAAAGCCCGAGCCCGGAGAGAAATTATTCCTATATTTGTCCTCTACAGAGCACGCTGTCAGCTCCGTTTTGATCAAAGCAGAAGGCTCTGACCAGAAACCTGTCTATTATGTCAGTCACGCTCTAAGAGGGCCCGAACTCCGGTATACGGAAGTAGAGAAGATTGCATTGGCTTTAATCGTGACCGCCCGGAAGCTAAGACCTTACTTTTTATCACATCAAATAGTGGTTCTTACCAACAGCCCTCTTGGTAGAATCATGACTCATTCTGAGGTATCCGGGCGAATGATTAAATGGACAGTGGAATTAGGGGAGTATGATATCGAATACAAGCCTCGGGTGGCTATCAAGGCACAACCTTTATCAGATTTCTTATCTGAGATGATCCAGCCCAGTGAAGAAGAAGTGTGGAGAGTATTTGTAGATGGGGCATCTAGCCTTGCGGGGTGCGGAGTAGGAGTTGTGATGATATCTCCCCCGGGGGAAAAAATTAAATTGACAATAAGGATTGATTCCCAAGTAACTAACAACGAGGCCGAGTACGAGGCCGTGCTAGCTGGAATTCGAGCTGCTCGGGAAGTCGGGGCTTCCCGGATAATTATATATTCTGATTCACAACTCGTCACTCAACAGATAAAGGGTGTATATGAAGCTAAAGATGATAGGATGCTGAAATATCTACAGCTTATCAAAACTCGAGCAGAAGGCTTTGCGGATTAGAGTATCGAGCAAATACCCCGAGAAGAAAATGACGAGGCAGATATTCTGGCAAAAATGGCAGCATCCCTAAGTGAAGTAAGCACCCGGGAAGTATTGCACGTCTCCCGCTTGATCCTCTCAACGGACGAAGAAGGAACACCCGATCCAGAAAACTCCTGGATGACGCCCTTAATCAGATTTATTGAAAAGGGTGCACTACCCGAGGACAGAAGTCAAGCTCAGAAGATTAAGAGACAAGCTCCCAGGTTTGTTCTCTTAAACACAATCTTATATAAGAGATCATTCTAGGGACTCCTTTTAAAATGCTTACCTGACAAAGAGGTAGATTATGTACTCCGGGAAATTCATGAAGGATATTGTGCGGAGCACCTAGGTGGAATGTCTCTGGCTCGAAAAACCATGCTTGCAGGATTTTGGTGGCCAACTCTTAACCGAGATGCCACCCGGGTGGTTCAAGCCTGCGAAGGATGTCAACATCATGCAAACTTCCAGCATAGCCCAGCTACTTTTATGAAGCCTATTTGGGCGTCTTGTCCTTTTGATCAATGGGGCATTGACATTGTGGGTCCTTTCCCGATTGCCCGGGCTCAAAAGAAATTCTTGTTAGTAGCTGTCGATTACTTTTCCAAGTGGGTAGAGGCCGAGCCCTTGGCAAGGATTACTGAGACAGAAGTATTGAAATTCTTGTGGAAAAATGTATGCCGATTTGGAGTGCCCCGAAGACTAATCTCAGATAATGGCAGACAATTTCAAGGCAGAGGAATCGTTTCGTGGTGCCGAGAAATGAAGATCACCCAATCCTTCACCTCTGTGGTCTATCCTCAGGCAAATGGCCAAACAGAAGTTGTTAATAGGATTATTGTACAGGCATTAAAGACGAGACTTCAAGGCAAAGGGAAGGATTGGGTTGAAGAATTACCCAGTGTTCTTTGGGCCTACAGAACTACTCCTCGGTTGCCTACTCAAGAAACCCCTTTTTGTCTTGTATATGGTTCTGAAGCAGTTCTCCCAGTTGAGATTGGAGAGACTTCTCCTCGGGTAGAATCTTACCCGCACGATAATGATGAAAGCCGGGCCAGGGAATTGGATTTAGTCGAGGAAAAGAGAGACCGGGCATTTATCCGCATGGAAGCATACAGAGGTCGAGTTATGAAATCTTACAATAAGAAGGTCCGAGTCCGAGATTTTCAAATCGGAGGCTTAGTCATGAAAAAAGTCAACCCAGCTGGAGAGGTGGGAAAATTAGAAGCAAAATGGGAAGGGCCCTACAAAATCACTCGAAGAGTCGGCTCCGGATCTTTTTATCTAGAGGACGCGCAAGGACGCTCTCTCAAAAGACCTTGGAATGTATTTAATTTAAAGCAATATTATACATGACAGATGTAATCGGTTCGCTAAGGATATAAATGAAAGATTTGCTTTTCCCAGAGATGTTGTATTATTATCTCCCACATTTCGGAAGAAAACAATTAAAAGCCCAGGGCACTACACCCTGGCTCGGGGCAACACACCTCGACCGTTCCCAAGTCCCGGGACATGCTCCCCGGCCCAAGGCTTCGTACCTTGGTTATCTAAAAAGCCCAGGGCACTACACCGTGGCTCGCGGCAACACACCTCGACCATTCCCAAGTCCTGGGACATGCTCCCCGGCCCAAAGCTCCGTACCTTGGTTATCTAAAAAGCCCAGGGCACTACACCCTGGCTCGGGGCAATACACCTCGACCATTCCCCAGTCCCGGGACATGCTCCCCGGCCCAAGGCTCCGTACCTTGGTTATCTAAAAAGCCCAGGGCACTACACCCTGGCTCGGGGCAACACACCTCGACCATTCCCAAGTCCCGGGACATGCTCTCCTGCCCAAGGCTCCGTACCTTGGTTATCTAAAAAGCCCAGGGCACTACACCCTGGCTCGGGGCAACACATCTCGACCATTCCCAAGTCCCGGGACATGCTCTCCGGCCCAAGGCTCCGTACCTTGGTTATCTAAAAAGCCCAGGGCACTACACCCTGGCTTGGGGTAACACACCTCGACCATTCCCAAGTCCCGGGACATGCTCCCCGGCCCAAGGCTCCGTACCTTGGTTATCTAAAAAGCCCATGGCACTACACCCTGGCTCGGGGCAACACACCTCGACCATTCCCAAGTCTCGGGACATGCTCCCCGGCCCAAGGCTCCTTACCTTGGTTATCTAAAAAGCCCAGGGCACTACACCCTGGCTCGGGGTTCTGTATTTAGCAAGGTTCGCATTCTTTAAAATATAAAATATTTGGTTCGCCAGAGATTAAGATATTGTGAAAAGGAGAATAATTTTTCATAACCAAAGCCCGGGGGCGAGAATTACACAAGAAAGTATGAAAATATAAAGAAACAATCCTAGACTAAAAATATTGCAGCAGGTTCCTCCCCGGCCTCTTCGAGAGCCTTCTCGGTCTCCTTGTTAGCAGCATCGTCCTTAGGAAGGGAGTCGATGGCCCGATCTATGTCCGGAAAGCCCTCCTTGTCTGCCGGAATCAAGCCCTCCTCCTCAAATTGTTCTCGGCATTTCGCAAAGCCAACTTTGAAGTAGTTGTACGATCTATCTTCAACAGCCGCTTGGAAATCCGAAGATTGAAGGAAGACAGTCTTCTATTCCTCGTGAGTAAGTTGGAAAAGCTTGAGCTTATCTTCAGCAGCCACAACCCGATGTTGTTGAAGAGTGGCTTCTTCTTCGAGAAATCAAGCCCGGGATTCCAGGAAAGCAATTTGCCGTTGAGAGGCCTCTTCCCAAGCCAAACTTTCGTCCCGGGCCCGCTGAGTTGAGGCCAATAGTTGATTGGCTCTTTCCAAGGAAGCAAGTAGACCGGCGACCTTCTCCTCATGCGCCTTTTCAGCCCGAGCTATCTCCCCTCGAAGTTGGTCGTGGATTTCTTGGGTCGTTCGAGCTTGCCTGTTCGTCTTAGTAGCCACGGAAGCCACTTCTTCGAAGGCCGAGACCATCATTTGAGCAGCCTGAACGAAAACAAAGTTCAAAAATAATAGACCGGTGAATATGTTAGACGAAAGGAAGAGGGGCTTACAGAGAAAAGCCGGTTCGATCCTTCAAGAAACCTGCTGCTAGCAGGGACACTCTTCAGAAAAATTGCTTCGGCAGGACGAAGCATCTGCCTAAAGCGCTTGGCACCGCTGGAAGTAGCTCCTTCGAAAAAAATATTATTCAAAGAAAGCTCAGGAGTTGGAACCTCAGCAGGCTGTTGGGAAGGTCGGGATTGGATAGACTGGGAAGCACTTGGATCCCCTTCAGGCGGGTTTTCAAGAATGACCAGCTCGGGCTCTGCCACAGCTCTTCTTTTCCTCTGACTTAGAGGAATAAGATCCTCAGTTTCCTCTGAAGTTTCAGCCATCCCCCGGAGGGTGTCGTCCCGATGAGGATCTTCCCGGGCAAATTCGACTCTCTGGGACGCATTCTCGGCAGCTCGCTTCTTCTCTGCTTCAGCGGCTGCGCGGTGAGCCGCAAGATCCTTCTCCTGGGCATTTTTCTCAGCTGCCCGTCTTTTGGCAAAAGCCGCCTGCATCTCGGAATTATCTGGACAAAAAAGAAATGACGGTAAGTAAACAGAGAGGGAAACGAGAAAAAGAGCAATAAGGCGGATGGGTGAATTACCGGGTTGAGAGCCCGAGCCCGCCACCTCATCGATTATGCGGTCTTCGAGATCCTCAGGCTGGGGACTCAACCCGTAAGTAGTCAGATTTTCATCCGAGATGAGAGTGGAGGACGAATATTTACGCCCCTCTACCAAATCTTGACTGATAAGGAAGGGCTCCTCAAATTTATAGGTCCCGGGAAGGGAAGGTTGTGTGGGAAGAGAGAAGAGAAAGCCCGTTAGACAGGGAAGATCCCCTGAGAGTCGAATGAAGAAGTATCTTCCTTTCCACCCCTTCTGCGAAGAAGGTATGTCATCAAGGAAACGGGTGTTTTGCCGGGAGGTCAAGGAAAAGGCATTATCCCCAAACCGGCAAGAAAAATAGAAGTGAAGGATGAGAGGATTGATGAGAAAATCATTCATGCGAAAAAGGACGAAGGTGGCAGCCATTATTCTAAAAGAGTTTGGGTGAAATTGGTTAACTGGTACACCAAAAAATTTGGCGACTGCAATGAAGAAAGGGTGAACAGGAAATCGGAGACCATTCTTAATCTGATCTCGAAAGAAGGTGGTGTACCCGGGAGGGGGGTTGTTGGTTCTATCAGAAGGCCCGGGTATCAGAATAGAAAGAGCGGAAGGAATATTACCCAAAGTCCTAAGTTCCCCATCCGCCCCCGAGAGCAGGGTGCTGCTCAAAGAGGAGAACCAGGGAACTCTCGGGGCCTCGGCAGGAGGAGGGCCCGCGACTCGAGCTTTACCCTTACCTTTCTTTTGGGCAAGAGCTCGGGAGTGACTAGGAATGGAGGGTTTGGAAGAAGAAGAAGGTCTGGTTGGAAGGACTACTAGTTTCTTAGCGGGTTGGGTAATAGAGCGACGGGGTGGAGGAGATTGAGAAGCATCGGAGCGTAGCGCAGCGGATTCGACACTAGGCGAACCTCGCGCATTGGCCCCAGAAGTAGAAGAAGTAGAGTTAGACATGTTATAAAGAAAGACTTACAAACTTTGGAGACAGGTGGTCGGGGAAAGTAGCAATATCAGAGGCGCACCGGAGACGGGAGAAACTTCGTAGAAGAGCTTGGAGAGGATTTTTCGCAAGGGCTTCGCCGGAGTTTCGAATTTGAAAATGATTCTCCAGAAAGAGGCGGTTAGAATTTATAAAAGAGAAAGCGGATCTGCATCGTTGATTGAAAGCAGATCGAACGGGTGAAATGAACCTAGGAATCCGTGAGGATAGGCGAAGGGACACACGCTATGATTACTGTCAGGCCTACTGCTCCTCGGAGTACGAAACATTACTGACCGTTGGATATAGGAACACGTGTCATTGTGATGCTGTGTGGGTAAGCCAGGAGGTTTTGGAGACCTCGGCGGGTTTGTCTCGTAGCTCGGGAAACCTAGAGACCCGGGATGTTGATTTCTAAGTCCGGGTAGTCCGAGACCCCGGTATTTTGTTACAAATTCAAAGATTTGACTAGCCCGGGAGTATGTTCTAAGTGCAGGAGATACCAGATCCGGGAACCATATTTTCATCAGGTATGTCATAAGTGTAGTTTCAGTCTTAAAGATTGGGTTATCACAATTTATGGTACGTCTGTCATTTCAGTCCGCATAAATTTGTACAAGATTTGTTTGCAAAGGAGTAATGAAGCAGTAAAAATCAATAAAACTTCCATTACATACAATAACGGCGAAGAGTTATGGGATTCATTATATAAGATACAGAATCCTGCCACTCCGTTATCCAATTAGTTAACTCATGAATACGAAGGTTGACGAAGGATTCATCCCTCATTATCTTGTTCAAAGCACGCCACTCTTTCCACAGCATCATGTGCGGCAAAACCTCGTCATCAACAAGATTTGTTACCCGATTTACTGCAAACTCTCGGGTATACTTCCTCGCTCTTGCTCTTTGTACTCGAGTAGTGGCGAGACGATTGCGGTAGGTATAATCCAGGTCGTAAACCTTGTCTCGCACGGCCATGACCTTCGCCCATATGCGCTGTTCAATTCTCTTCTTCAGCTCTTCCACATGAGGACGCATTTCCGGAGTTACCAGGACATGTGTACTGCTGCAGGCACTGGAACCACTTGAACTCGACATTTTGGATTGAGAGTCACTCTGCATCTATACCCTCTTATTTATAAGCAAACGTCCTTAAATGTGGAGGAAGTCCAAGGGTCTCAGTCAGTCGAATCGTCTCCTTTATCATTCAAAGGCAAGAGTTGATCGAACCGTCCAATCTAGACAGGTGGACGATCAGGATGCACCTCGTAAATTGTTCCAGGTAGCCGAAAAGGTGGGCACAATTATCAAGTGTCACGACATCATCATAACCTAGGAGGGGTGGGTATTCTCCCCATACGAGCATTTTAATGTTCAAAATTATATTACTATGATATCCCGTTGTACAGCTGAGGTACCCTGAGCCCGGTATTTGGTTTTATCACCCGAGAGATTCGAGGCCGGGATACCCCATCCTAAATGCGGAAGGTTTTAGATTTCATTTCTATAAATTGTTTATCAGTTGGGAGAGTTAATTGAAAGAAGGTGATAGCAAAGTGCAAGCGATAAAATAAAATAAGATTTCATTTATTCAGGGAAGGGTCCACCCGTTACATTACAAAATTCCTTTTCAACCAAAATCATCCATTTGGCAAGAAAGGTCTTTACCGAGCTACCGGTAAATGCCTTGACAAAACCATCCGAGGAGAGAAGCTTCTGCAGGATCCTCCTTTCCTTGTAGAGCATCAGTTGAAGGATGTAGCGGTCTTCGAAGAGATTTTCCGTATCAGAAAGCTGCAAGCGTTCCCGATATTTGGCCAGTTTGGCCACCAGTTGAGGAGTGATCGCCTCCTCCCATTCGTGTATCAGTTCGAACCCTTGCAGTTCCTCCCAGTAATGAAGGATTTGGTGGAAGACCTCATCTTCCAGCTCAGACTTGCGCTTCTCAAGGGCGGCTCGCATAAACTCTGCTGCCATGTCAGGAGCTTTTGAACTACTGGAACTTGCCATGGTATGCTCTGAATATGGAATTGTTGGGTTGAAATAGAATAGGCAAGCCATCCATTATATACATGAAAGGTAATCAATCTCTACCGTAGATTCAAATCCAATCGAGTGATCGTGCGTACAGATGAAGAGACGTGTACGGATATCGAGGAAGCATGCTCATCATTATCTCAGAATATGAAGAGATTTTTCGGCGGCGTCCTTACTAATACAGGCGTAATGATGTGTTTGATTAGTTTTCTCGGAAATAGTAACTGTCAGATATCGAGGAATCGGGAGTATGGGATGCAAGACACTTGGAAAAAGTTTTCTCACTTGGTATTTATTCGCAATTGCAATCAGAGAGTGAACAGAGAGGATTGAATCGGGACAGCGAGTCAAGCTCTAGCCCGACTATTTTAGGGATGGGTGGTTATACCCTATAAGGATATGGGTTCGTTCACCTGATACCCATATGTACAACCCGGGGGGTCGTTTTATGAACGCCCGGGTAAATCTTCCCTTCCCGGGTGTGATGGCTTTATCCACAGTCCTTTTCCAATAGCCCGAGTTCTCATAGAGTTGGCCGTGTGCTTCTCACCTTTCCGGGTATAGTTCCCGGTTGCACAAATACTTGGGCAACCTCGAGAATGACGCTGTCTCGATAAGTGAACCGTACTCGAGTGTGAGCATTGCAAGCAGTCCAATCCTTCAGAACAACTTGGGCTTGGAGTGTCCGAGAGTCATCAGAAGCTAGTATGGTAAACCGACTTAGTAGATGATACGGGAATCGAGGTAACTACCAATTCCTCTCCTATAAATAGCAGGTATTAATATCATTAAATGATCCTGAAAAAAAAACCTTTGAACTTTGAGCACTCTACGTATTTCTCCTCCAATATTGTTTAAGTTCATCATCTTACAACCTGCTGACTTTATCATCGGAGTGGCTACGTCGGATATCCCTCCGACACCCATTCACGAGTTCTTTTCATTGTTCGCAGGTGTTGTTCAAGCCATTGTCTTCGTTCAAAATTCCCAAACATTATAAATTGTTGATCCGATCCGTTGGAGCTCCTTACCCGGCTCATCCTTTTCAGCGAAATCGCATCAGAAACTTTGACACCAAGTTTTTGGCCATATCGTCTGTTGAAAAAATATGGCATCTGAGCTTTGATTACAATGATTTAGTTGACAATTTTGCGCAGAAAAAAGAGAAAGAATATGAACATTTTGTTCTACATAATATGAACATTTCGTTCTTACATTTAGTTTATATATGTCATTTCTTATAATTTAATAAATTTGCATAGCACATTGATTTATGAAATTGGATATTGATGATAATTATGTTAATTTAATTATCAGCTCGTTTGTAAGATTTTTATATTTAATAAAAAAAACTATTTTGGACATTTATCTAGATATTAGCTTAGGGCATCTAATTTTATGGGGACGGTCTTGTTTGAAACCTTTGTGTTAGCTTCATTATCAATGGTTAGAAATATTCTTTAATTATCAATTATTATAAAATATTTGTATAATAGTTTCATGATCAACAGTTAGAAATATTTTTTTTTTGCAGGCAGTTTTGAAAAATCAAAATATCTAATCCTAACATCTATAATGCTTTGTTCATCAAAAAATATATGGATTTTATAATGATTATCAAATTACGAAATATCAAATTATCGAACACTACAAAAATTAAATAAACAAATAATTTGAATTGTAAAGAAAGATAATTCACCATACTAAGATTAATGGTTTTCTGAACTTTTGAACAATGTAAAATAATTTTAAGACTACAATTCTACAAATATATGTGGACTGCTAATTTTTTTGGCATATATATATATATATATATATATATATATATATATATATAGTTTTGTTATCCTGCACACCCACCGTGCACACCTCCGTGAGCACCTATGAGGTGTCACTCACCCATTGGATGCGCAATTTTTCTATATTCCATCACATCCAATAGGTGAGTGACACCTCATAGGTGCTCACGGAGGTGTGCACGGTGGGTGTGCAGGATAACAAAACTGTATATATATATATATATATATATATATATATATATAATTTGTTGATTTTTCGGGTCTAGTTAGTTCGGTTAACAATATCTAACTTCAACTCAAAAACTAAATCGAACAGAGCTGACCACACTGGACCTATGTTAGCTTTGTCTCAGTTAACAATATTCAACTTCAACTCAAAAGCTAAATCAAACATATTGTCTTAGTTAACAATATTCAACTTCAACTCAAAAGCTAAATCAAACATATATTCAACAAGGACTTATAATTTGAGTTGTCCACTCTTTAAGATTTCAAATGTTGTGCACTGATTAAAATTTCATCAATTGTTTCATTTTTAAATATAAAAATATAATCAAAAGCTATGGATTCAAATCCATTCATCTAAGTGCTTAAATAATTGTTACAAATAAAAAAATATTTACTGTTGGACATTTGTTATTTTAAATTGAATTAAAATATGTTTAGTCAAAAAAATAATTTTTAAAAGAGTTTCAATCAAAGGTAAATCAGGAAGAAAATAACAGATTTCACATAATGAGTCCAGTTTTAAAAAAAATAGACAAGTTGGAAAGACTCATTCATCCAACACAAATATAATTGAGAAGAAAAAACAAAATCATGTAAAAAATGAGCAGTTCTGTTTGCTGATTTTCACATTTGGTTGAGACTAAGAATACTTGAAGTCTGCGTTAATCCCTTATCTCTGAAACACAGGCTCCCATGTAGCCGAGTTCTTCACTTGAATTAGTGATTGTTTAACGCCAAAAGAGAAATAATCATAACGTGAACATTATGAAATCATTTCTCACAAACGAACTTCAAACCTTCTCGTATCGCAATCAACTCCCCATGAACAACCAACATAGGTTTAAAAATGTTCTGTCCAAATGCAAGCAACTTATTACCATCATGATTCTGCCCCACCCCACCCACAATGTAAGAATGTGAATCCTCATTGTAGCTTGCATCAACATCTAGCTGTAGCTGCCCAACCGACGATAAACTCTAAAATTCTAGGAAATATGCCATTTTCATCAAACCATCGACTTTCATACAGTTTAATGACCTTGATATTCCTGAAGGTAGTTCCTACTCCAAAGAACTCCTTGATGTACCACCTTCACATTACATTTATAACCAGTGCACAAAGGGACGGAGCCACCCCAAAGGCTGGGGTGGGCTCCAGCCTAGGCTAAAATTTTGGCCCAAAGTAGTAATATGTAGTAGGTTTTTTTTGTATTAAATTTTAGCCTTCTTAGTAAATTTTTTGAGCTCACTTTAGCCCATTTCTTTAAGCTAAATTTTGGCCCAAAGTAGTAATATATATTGGTTTTTTTTTTTGTATTAAATTTTAGCCTTCTTAGTAAATTTTTTGAGCCCACTTTAGCCCATTTCTTTCAGCCTATTTTTTTAGGCCACTTTAGCTCATTTCTTTCAGCCTATTTCGTTGATGAATGGCTTGCTTTTCATTTTTTAGGACAATAATTATATGATTATGGTATGCATCTCAGCCCAGGATAAAAAAAAATTCATGGCTACGTCCCTGACTATGGCACAACCTTTGACACCAAAGACCCATCCTCTCATAGCAAATTCTTCAAAATCCCTCTTGTGAATCTTTTCCATCATCCACCAAATCACTTCCAATATATCCTGTTGTTGAGAATCGGGGATTGGAACTCTATTACACAAATTTTTTGTAGCTTATTTATTCGAGTCACTACTAAACATATTAATATACATGTATAATTAAATTTGACAACAAAAATTAAACAGAGAAAACCAAATAAGTTAATCATCAACGAAAACAAAATACTAATTTCACTCTTAAATGTTAAAACAACCATATCAAATCATAATCAATCACGATAATACGATAAACCAAATAAAATCCACTTGATCACCATTGAAAACCCAACTGTTCTAGCCACAGTGCTGGACGTCCGAATCATCCAATATAAGATATATCTCGTGGGATAGGGCGTCCAAGATGAAAACAAGGACATGCATGACAATCACCCAATATGATAAGATACGAATATACAAATAGATATGATGCATGCGAAATACAATATATTAGGATATCAAAGATTAAGTCTAGAATCTCATGCTCGGTCTAGAGACGTTTGAATGTGTAGTCTCTGATCTGTCATAGATATGTTTTGCCTCTCACACTCATCATCAAGATGTGGACCTACAATGTCCAGGACTATTAGAGCCCGCGAGTCCCGTCGGACAATGTAGCTCTCATACCCAACCGTCCAGAATACAAAACAGTGTTTAGCGGCCTAAACGAACGAGGTATATCTCAAAAGATATCAAGCTCTATGTGATATGTCATGCATAATATATCAAAGTAGTAAAACAAGTATCATGCAACATATAAGTGTGTACACTAAGCTTGGATATCTCAGTCAATACACCATATACCTCACTAAAACACTTTGAGAATTCTACTAGTCTGAACCTAGAAAATAACAACATATTGAAAATCGTTATCATATCAGATCCCGAATGATTAAACATGCTTCAAAATTCTTCCTAATGATCCTTAAATCAGTTTTGAATGCTTCTAGATTATACTCATGTATGTCGTCAGCCCGTTGATGACGTCTCGATCTGCATATCCCAGTTCACTGACGATTTGACACTACTTCCGAAGCTTCTCAGCACTAAAATGTCCTAGAAACTATGTAAAACCTAATGTATAGGCTAGAACTTGAGAGAGTGAAGATGAAGAAAAACGATGTAGGAAACAAATGAAATTTACTTTTGTTTATAGGCTGTATGCGGATTAGTTCAGAAGATTCGAACTCAATCTTATATGTCATGTGCCATAATATCATTCATCTAGTTGGATTTCTCGGGATAATGTAATCTAAATAGATTGGGTGATCCATTCTAAATCAGTGTCACTAAAGTCTTCATGAAATTTTTCCACCAAATACAATAAAATAACACGTGCTTTGTCACTAAATCTTGCTTGCCAAGCATGATCGAGTGATCTTTTCTTTAGCATGAAATTTGAGGAAATTGTTGTAATTTCAGTTTTATTTTTCTATATATAAATATATAATATACCTGCTTGTGCAGTCTTTATTTTTTGTGAATTTATTTGTATTCAAATTTAGATATTATCCTGATTCATTCAGCAATTTGAATTGATTATTTTTGTACGAGTGTCAAATTATAATTGTATCGGGTCTGTGTCGGGACTAGACTGCAATTTTAATTGATGAAAAAAACAATAGACCTGCACCATACCAAAACCTTTTTCTTTTATATTTAATAATAGCAATTGATTATTACATTGACACATGTGTTACATGTTTGTATAATTTTTTTAATAATTTGATTTGTATTCAAAATGAATAATATCATAATTATAAATACTATGAAAATGCCATACTGCAATATTAAATACTATGAGTATCATGAATATTTTACAAATCAACCAATGCAAGCCAATAACCAGCAACACATTACAAACTTTTGCGTTTCTTGAGCTTTTCCCTTTTCTCTTGGTTTAGTTTTTTTTTTCATTCACAAGACTTTAAATTTTTTTTCCCTTTTGGATAATCTTTTTTCACGTAAGGAATTTTCCTTTTCTTTTTCATCTCCTTCATCAATTTTTTCGAGCTCAACAAGATATAATAATATTAAGTGCATTAAATGAGATTTAATTTAGGCTCATGAGAACAAAAAATATCGAATGTGTGTCCAAAAGTATGCAATGCATACACCATTCTTTTTTAATTTAGCTCAACTTGGGCACTAAAGATTAACATATGATAAGTTTGAAATGTTCAAACGATCAAAGAATCGTCTAAATCAACTTCAAATAAAGTTCATAACTATAATTTTCATCTCAAAGTGCCATCAAATTAGGTTCTAGAATAACTCAAAACTTTCAAGATAAAAAATGAAAATGAGTCGAGTTCAGGAAAAATTTGACCAAACTAGAGACCCGACCTCGTCTACTATTGGACCCTTCACGCCCAGTGGCGAAGCCATAGCCCGAGTGGCCCAATTTTTTTTTTATAAATTTATAAGTAAATTTTGTATAATTTTGGAATAATATGATATTAGCCCGGGTAGATCAATTTAAAATATTAAAAGATTCTAGAGTTTAAAATTTTAGCCCGAGTAGAATATATTTCTGACTCCGCCACCGTTTACGTCCATCCCATGAATCCAACGTGTTCAGACCCGCCTAGGGATGGCAACTTTCCCCACGGGTTTGGGACCCCGCGGGGAAAACCCGAAACGGGGATGGGGATCCCCGATTTTTTCGGGTTTGGGTTCGGGGATGAGGATTTTTTTAAATCCCTGATGAATTTCGGGGCGGGTACGTGATTACTATCCCATCCCCGAAATCCCCGAACCCGCCCCGAAAATAATATCAATAATAAAATTATAGTATTATTAACATTAATAATATAATAATAATATATATTTTTAAAAATATTAATAATCTTATTATTATTAATATTGATATTGATATTAATATTAATATTATCTCTAATAATTATAGATAATAATAACTTTTGGTTTGAGAAAATCTTCGAATTCGACATCGTCATCGTCTTGCCATATTAATATTTTTGAAACGGGGATGGGGACGGGGACGAGGATGAGAAGTTGATCCCCGAAGTTTCGGGTTTGGGGATTCCCCGAATCCGAAAAAACAGGGATCGGAGCTGGGATGGAATTCGGGGATGAGGATGGTAATGGCAAACCCGCTCCCACCCCGGCCCATTGCCATCCCTAGTCATCCGCACCCGCCAAAGTTAAATATATATATATATATATTTAAATACAAAATGAAAAATAATTAATCATTAACTTTAATTTTAAAATACATATAATAATTTTTATTAACAAAAAATATAGCGAATGTTTTGGTCATCGGCGAAACGAACAAAAATTCCATTACGTAATAATGTGGACGAGTGGAAATCCGAGAATCTCAGGTTTAATTTAATAGAGACAATGACTGATTTTTCTACGGTCTAAATTTCCATCACTAGACCAAATATTATTTACTGTTTCTTCAAAGACGCAGAAAATCGAATCACGCTACCAGCGCCTTCGGAGAAACCGAGGAAATGGGTTCCCTCAGCAAGGTTTTGTGGTTCTTCATCTTCTAGTTCTTGATTTCAGGATTTGATTTCGTTTTTGTGGTTGCTTGGAATCTTAATTAATTCGAGTGTTGTTCTAATTGGATCTGTTCTTGTAATTTTTTGTGTCGTTTTCGTTTTCTGTGGAATTATTTGTTTGTGAGAACTGAGATGTTTATATTCTTACATGTGATTTTGAATTTCATTCGAAGCTAAAGTTAGATTATTTGCGTAAAGTTTGATTATTTTTCCCCTGAGAAAAATATTTCCGCTGGTATCTTTCTTGGATCGACAGTGGCTTGAAATTTTGAGTTGATAACCGGATCGATATATATTTCTCACGGGGGTTGAAAATTTTTCGTGTATAAGTACCTAAGAAAATGAAAAATTCAGGGAGGCGAAATACAATTTAAAAAGGCCATGTTAAAAATTATTGAGAACTATAGGATTTTATAATAATTATGAGCATGGTTATGCTAGGTTACAGTTCGTTCGAATTAGATTGCTCTGGGAAAACGTATGAGTTCTGTTTTATTTTCGTATTATGGTGGGGGTGGCTTTCTTGAAATATACTGGTTTTATGGATTGTAAACTTTGACTTAATTATACTCGTGCAATTGAATGATTAGTTCGACAAGTGGGAGTAGGGAGGATTTTGTATTTGGATGATTCTTGTGGAGTTCACTGGTTCAAAGCTTGCTGAATCAAGGTCTGCAGACAATGTGGAACACTTGAAACAGGCTAAAACTTGTATTCCGGCAGTTAGCATGATTATGAGCAAATTTCTTTTGACTAAGTTTAGCACCCAAGACTTGATAATATCTCCCACAAGACGTTGAAGCAAATCCCCTTAGGAGCAATCGGTGACCTTGGTTTGATCACCTTGTGGATGATTGTCTGAACTCATATCCATGCTGCTGTTTACTGATCACCAAAGAGATGTTCACTAATGACTCAAGAAATAAGAATGTCGATTAGAAACAATGGATGTAGGAATACATGGAAACTATACTCATTGGAAAATAGTTCAGTCACTTGAATTTATGGATAATGCGAAATTTTCTGGAGCTGATCAACTACTACAAAAATAGTCATATGCCTTTTCTGTACGTGGTAGACCAAGAACAAAATCCATCTAATGTCGATCCATGTTTGCATTATAGTCGTTCATCGGAAGTGTAGTCTTTGGACGTTTGGCGAACCTGGAAACACTCAACTTATCTTTCAAAGTATCAGTGGTGAGTGGAGTGTCGACCAAGAGTATGATGTGTCTATCAAGTGAAGAGTTCTATCTCGACCATGAATTTCTTTCCATAAATTGCATTCATTGGTTACAATTTATAACGAATAGCTGGTTGTTGATTTGTCAGAAAAGAGAAAATCATCATGAGACAAGTACTTAAAATGAACACCTCTAATAACTTCTTGGATCTGAGAGAAAAACAGATCAGTGCAGAGGTGCTTAATTTGGTTGGGCAGCTGGAAGGTTTTTCAATTGTAGGTGTTATCCTTTATATTGTGGTTGGCATGTCGATCATGTTGCCATGGTTGTCCAATCAAAGACAGCATTCACTCATAGGAGTGATATCAAAATAAATTTGATCCTGATATACATCTTCTACTGAAAAAAATTATGTTAGACGAAACATTTGAAATTTCTGATCTTTGTTCAAACCAAGCAAGATTGTGAGGAGTTGGATGGCACTCTGCCACCATCACAAGATTTCGGACAACCTCTTCAGAAACTACTACCTTCCAACTCTTTGGCTCAATAATAAGATGGCATCTTTACTCGTTATTCCTGCTGTGGGCACCAAATCTTTGTAGGTTTTGTAGTTTCAGTGTGAGTGAATTTGCCGATGGGGATAATGTTAAAAAGCTTTCCAACTGTTGTGATGCTTGATTTCCTTTGCGTGGTTTTGTTGAATTTGGTGTCGATAACCGAGATAGAATCCAAAATGAAATTCACTGCCAACAAATTTCTGTACTCGCAGGACGACAGAGCAGAGGTTATTCAGGCATGGTACATGGATGACAGCGATCAAGATCAGAGACTTCCCCATCACCGGGAACCTAAAGAATTTGTCTCATTTGAGAAGCTTGATGGTACATCTGATTCTCAGAAGTCTTGTTGTTATCTTTGTTCTAACAACTTGTTATTTTGTTGGTTATGATATGAACTTAGAGATCCTTGGTGTCGAGCATGTGCTGCTACCCATTTCTCCCAAATGGCTTTAGAAAGTAGTTTCGTTTGATTGATAACGACAGGGCCTAATGCATGCAAAAAAAAAACCTGATGAATGTTATATACGTTCCCTTAGGGGCAACTGTTCTTCGTAATTCTTAGTTATGAGTTTGGATTTGAACCTTGTTGCAATTATTTTAGAGATTGGAGTGCTCAGTTGGAGGTTAGATGCTGACAACTATGAAACTGATCCAGAGTTGAAAAAAATTCGCGAAGCACGTGGATATTCCTACATGGTATGAAAATTTGTCAAGTGATAAGACATATTGTCATATATAGGCTTTTACATATGGCCTCTGTCAAAACAGTTATTTTCTTTGTAATAAACATCTGGTCGTGTTTGGATGAAATATTTTGGTTTGGGGAAGTGTTGTCAAGTTTGGATTTCAAATAACACCTTTTTTGGGATCCAGGGTAATTATCAATACAGGAGTTTCAATTGAGAGGGAGTGAATTCGAAATTCACCTCAATCAAGATCACTTGAAAAAATCAAATATATTTAAAATCACGGATTTAAAATGTTTGATTTGACTTCAAATGATTCGATTCGCATACACTGTTAATATATTTCAAGTTATTATCTTCTTCAGGACTTTTGCGAGGTTTGCCCAGAAAAACTTCCCAATTATGAGGAGAAGATCAAGAATTTCTATGAAGAACATCTTCATACAGATGAAGAGATCCGCTATTGTGTGGCAGGGAGTGGTAGTTTCACACGATTAACTTGGCTTGATGATTCTTCTGATCTTATGAAAGATCATTGTTACTAAACAGTTTTATGTTTTGTGAAGGTTATTTTGATGTTCGTGATCATGATGAAGCTTGGATCCGCGTCTGGGTGAAGAAAGGGGCGATGATTGTCCTGCCAGCTGGTATTTATCATCGTTTCACCCTCGACTCAGACAACTATATCAAGGTATTTTTTAGTTGAGGCACCACCATTAACATTATAGTAACTATGTGCTTTTGTGTTGATCTTCCACCTTTTGTTCATATTATTTAAAACTGCTCCTTTTGACCATATATCGTCGCATACAGGCAATGCGACTCTTTGTTGGTGATCCCATATGGACCCCATTTAATCGTCCTCATGATCATCTTCCTGCAAGGTATCTCAATACTAAAACACATCAGCTTCCTGCAAACCTCCTACGCCTTTGTAGCCTAGAGATCATCTTCCCAATTATTTAAACCAATTAATAAAGGCCTAGAGATCATCTTCCCAATTATTTAAACCAATTAATCAAAATCCAACTCGACCACTAAAATTTGTTGATTAGATCTAACACCAGAATGTTGTCTCCCGCAGGACACAATATATTGAATCTTTCCTGCAGAAGAAAGATGCTGGAGAAACGGTTGATGCTGCAGCTTAAAGCACATCTAGATGTTGATAAAATTCAGCCAACTGTCAGTCACCATCGGTTTGGTCTTTTATGGTTTTCCTGTAATATAATCCCCTCTCCAATAATGAACGTAAAATATTGCAATAGAATGTTTGATCAAGGCTTGCAAGTGCGTATCTTCGAACCTTTTTAAGTTAAATGTGTCGAATCTGTTGGTTAATATCTAGACATTTCTGGCTGTCTTTGCTTGGCTTCAAATACTAAGACGCGTCTTGTTATAACGGATGATATATTGTTTTTCTGTTCATCTTCTTCCCAACCTCAATCACTAGCTAAACCACAATGCCTCAGCGCGAAAACAGCCTCTCTTCGAGCATATTTCGATGGGATTATATCAATGGCGCAAATCATTTTTATACTTGTAATGGGATTTGTGATCTTTCTATCCAAGGTGAAGCCTAAATCTTATGATGCTCTATGTTAGAGAACACTTTTTACTCTTTTTATGTCGAGCATCCACGCGTATTTTTTGAAAGTAATCTCCAATTTATTGCACTATAATATCATCTTATGAAGCAATTGGAATACATTATATAATAATTAGTGCTACACATGCGTTGAATGAATTTGGTTCTTTGTAAAGTCCCCATTTACCTTGTCCTGAAGGAAACTTCGGTCTATGGCTAAATTTACGACGATAAACACTTGAGAAAATAGTTTTTTCTTTTCCCACTTACTCCCTCAAGTTTCGTTTTTGCTCCATTAAAATTTCAAATTTTGGTTTTAGATTATAAATTTTTAATTTTCACCTATTTTGGTTTAATCGTTGATATGACACCGGAAACGACTGAATTGATCTCGAAAATTACTGATGTGATATCGATATTGTGTGTGTATCAATTCCATAAGTTTGTGTTTAGATGGAAGAATTTTAAATGTATTTTTGTATTTGGAGAAATAAGAATTTAAATTTCAAATCCATTGCTTACATGTTTATATAGTATTTCATGTTAATTGTAATGAATTTCAAATTTACACAATAATATGTCATTTAAAATTCATTATATTTTATATAATTAATGTATACATAAAAATAAGATATGTATTTAAGATTTAATATATTTTTTTTATTATTAATCATGAAACTATAATTGAAATACAGGGATTTCAAATATTTCCATCCAAATACAAGGTATTTAAAAAACTCATATATTTATAAATTATATAATTTTATGTTAATTAAAATAAATTTCAAATTCATAAAATATTATAAAACATTTGAAATTCATAATTCATAGATTTCAATACACAAAACCCTGGAATTTCTTACTCTTTGCGCTCTCGGCCGCCACAAAGTGCACCTTCACGGCAAGGTTCTCTCGATCCTCTGTGTTTCAATGTGTATTATGCGTATATGTTCATGTTAACTGTTGGTTTTTCCGCCAATTTCTTCGCATTTTTCTTTCCATTTCAAATTAGACTACTGCGTATATAATACTTCCGAAAGGTTTCGTTTGTACGTGTGTACTAATCTTTCTTCGAATTTTGGTTTTGTAAACTTATTATACAAAATTGAAACAGGACAGTGAAATCTTAGCTGGTTTATGCTTACTCACTCAATTTCTGTATTAGTTTTCTTGCACTTGTCCTGTCAGTTAAATGCAGGCTTCCTTCTGCAGCTATTAAGATTCTTAATCAAATTCGCACATCCCATTGATGAAACATTTAGTAATCCGAAAACATGCATATTTGGAGCTCCCTCTTGCTTATTGCAGGAGGTGGAGGGGCCTAATATGGAAAGGTGGATAATAGGCACTTCTGAGGGATATGGCTGATTGCTGCATGCTTTTGATTAGTGTAGTTGATTTATTTCTGTAGATTTAAATCCTGAAAATGATAGTTCTTGAGTTTCTATTTTCTGTTGTGATCACGATTGTTTTCCTACTACGACTTTTTTGTGTTCTTCATTAATGTAATTGTTTTACTAGTTAAATCTAAAATAGTTGGTTGTACTTGGAACTTGGAGTTGATAAAAAATAGTCCATCAATGAGATGGAGATCAATCACTTGGTGGATACTATTTCGAGCTCAAAATTTGAATGCCAATAAGATGTTTTGAACTATATTTGAATCCTGCTAAAAGGTGATGACGAGTGGCAATATACTGAAGTCGTTTTCTGTTGCCAATGTTTTTATCTTTCTTAATGTGTTATCATGCTATCAGCAGGTGTCTGACTTCAGAAAAAGCAAGGTGAATCACATGTGAAGTAAGGTTTGGCGAGCTTAAGGTAAAAATTGAGATGCCTTTGATTTGAATTTGGCTTACCAGGACTTTTGAAAATGTTGGCTTCTACAGGCCAGTTTGGATACAAAGGCACTTGAGTACAAAAAGTTCTTTATTAAGCAGTGTCTGCGAGTATTTTTTTTAAAACAGAGAAGCAGTTATATGTTTGGATTTGATAGCGAAAAAGTATTATTTTTTTTAATCTTTAAAAAAGAAGTTGAACCAGAAGACTGAGACTTGTATTCTTTGGTCTCAAGCGTTATTTAGTGTTCTTTCATAAAAAGAAGCCTGTCCAACACTCTTTTTTACAAAAACTTTATTCTTTTTTCCTTAAAGAAAAAATGTGTTTCGCCAATAAGGCTTTTGTATCAGAACGCCTTACCACGTAAAATTGGGACATGCTGCTGCTGGTACCAGGGCTTTAAGGAAGGCCCTACACACTGTTTGACTTCAATTATATTCCAGTCGATCCTTCCCTCAATAGAAGTCATATATATGTGTTGAAATGATACTGAATGTCCTGTATTGCATTGTATCTTTCATTTTATTTTATCCTTAGTCTTTGGATTTCTTGTAATTTGTGTGTGCTCTCTTCATCATTGAAAATAATTATGAGAAAACTGATACTCTTCAGTCCTTACGTTTTATTCTATAACTAGCCTTCATCTTGTATTCTGTTTCCCAAATTGAAAATGCTGTATTTTTTGCAGAAAATGGTTCCGGAAGCTGCAGAAGAATCACTGGACGTAGTTTTCCTCATGTCAAACTTTCGTGAAACTGGGTTTGATCGCGATACTCTTTCAATTCTCATTGCACTTTGTGATATGGGTCTTGATGCGGAGTCACTCACTGCCATGGTTAAGGAGCTTCGCAGTGAATTCACAGCTTCTTCATCCTCCGCATCTGCTGCGTGACTTTTCTGACCTGGTATCTCATCAACATAATTTGTTGTTAACATCTGCATTTATTACATTTTGTGAAGTTTGTTGCGTTGATTTGCCTTTGTTACCATCTTTGTCAGATGTAAACATGTGCTGGACCAATAGTGAATAGATTACATATTTATGTTTTAGATTTACCACACATGAGATATCTATGCGCGACTGAGTAGGTTTTGTATGATTATTTAATGTCCTATCTCTAATAAAATTCTTGTAATCTCATGTCCTATCTCTAATAAAATTCTTGTAATCTCATTTGGTTCAGATGGAGGATATAACTTTCCTGGAAAGGTTTAGTGGCGGATCAAGAAAGCTGGTGGCTTATGTCGGTGACTTCTTTGTGCTTTGCAAGGGTGCCTGATGGAGATCCACTCGTTTTAGCTTTTGTTATAATTTGCGGTGGAAGTACACCTGCAAGGCCACAGGAAAAAAGATGTTACCGTCCAAAGCGTAGCCAAGTTTTACAATGAGTACACAAATTTTCCGTCCAAAGCGTAGCCAAGTTTTACAATGAGTACACAAATTTTCCACTGTGGACTATATATATATATACATATCAACAAGATGATTAGACATGAGAAATAATTAATCTTCTAAAACTAAATTCGAGAAACTGGTCGTGCCTTGGTGTCCTAGTCTTTCTGTTTTGATTATAGAAATAGCCTTTTCTTTCTTTCTTTATGATCAATATTATACAGAGGCATGTTTCCTATATATAATGTACTAGGCTAATATGAAGTCGGACCTGTTACCTTGAGTTGATTACTCGATCATCCTTAGTTGCAAAAGTATTCAAAGCTCGATATTTTAAACAATAAACACGTGGATATAATGAAAGTGTATATTTGAAGCAGCCCTTCCTATATATGGCGATAATTGATTTGGGGAGGGAGCTCTTAGAATTTGGCCGTTGGCGCATTGGTGATGGTTCTTCAGTGGATATTTTTCGAGAGAGATGGATTTCCAATTCACAGGGGTTGCTCTTGTGAGCTCAATGATCATAATAGAATCCTAATTTAAATTGTTTTCGTTTATAACTTGGACTCAAGCTAATGCTGCTGAAATCTTTTTACAAAACTCTGCATTCCTTCTGGTCGCACGGTAATTGTTAAATAAATTTTTAAACGTATGATTTTTGTCAAAAAAGCATATATATAAATTTTTTACTCAATTTAGATCATTATCTTTATTAAATAAATAATTTTATTATTATGGTATATATGTAAAGACAATATTCTGTTCATAGATTTGCATTACTTAACGTAATCCTATACATTGGTTTATTTTTCCTTCGAGTAATGTAACTGTCAACATTCCAACAGAATAAGATCCAATCAAAGTGAGCAAATTAAATGGAACTTGATTGGTGCCTATTTTTGAATGGATATGTCATTTTGATTTATCTATGTTCATGGAATTAATTAATAAATATTTTATTTTGGTGAATTGTTGAATAGCATCAACTATAAGATAGAATCATTTATTGGGTAATTATTATTATTATTATTTTAAAAAAAATCATTTATCCGGTTTTTTATTCATCCACATGTAGTAAACGTATACATTTTTGAATGGTTTCCAAAACGCATAAGCCCAATCCACATTAAAATTAGAGTTATGCCCCGAAGAGGCATCTGTTCTCCTCTTACATGTCTCATGCCAAATCGCCGAACTTAGTCTAACAAACATTCGAAGTCCTCTTGTATAAAGGCAGAAATTTTGCTTTGATCGGTCCGACATTCGATGCACTAAAGTCGTGCGAACAAGCCCAATAGGCTAAGTCCAACAATAGAACACTAGATATAAGAAGGATTGGACCTCAGCTCCACCGCCATAATGTTTGTAAGTTTGAAGTACCGTCCCTTGGGGACTCTCGCCAACAAAGAATTGGGCGATTGAATGACTCTCCACACTTTTTTAGCTAGCAAATCTTTGTTAAAACAGTTTGGTGTCGAAAACCCAACTCACCCACTCATTTTGGTCTACACATATTCTCCCATTTCAACCGATGCATTCCCCATTTTCCATTAGTATCGTTCCACCAGAAATCAGCACATATTAGCACATATTCTTGTTCTACACCATGGTTAAGGGAAACCAGAAGCCTATTTTTCTCTTATTATTTATTCCACATGAAGTGGTCAAATAGCCAATTACTTGTAATATTGCTAATTTCCCCCGACTCCACTCCACCAAAGATCCCCACATTGTTGACATATCATTTCAAACATCGTGCATAAAATTATATAAATTTATTTCTCAACGACTCCAATTTTCCAGTCTACAAATATTTAGTACTTCTCGTGCAAAACACCTAACGTTTTGCGGACTTCGTAATTTGCATCCTCATTTTTAAATATATAATATGTATCAATTTAAACATGTTATATATCAAATAGTATGGGCATGAACAAAACTTAGTCCTTCGATCCCAAACACTTGAACCGAGACTCCAGTAAAAATACGAGAGATTCACGTAATCCTACGATATTTGATAAATTAAATAGGTTGAAAATGAACTCATATTGTAAATGTAATGTCCAAGATTCGACGAATGTATCAACTGTACCAACATGTATCTTTTTAGTTTGCACGCACCCTGAGAAACTTCTCAAAAGATCATCTATCTCATAATTGCATCGAATTAAACGTGCTTAATTTTGAAATTCTTTAGTGACGAACTCTCAAAAAAAATATACACCTTTATTGATGTGAACAGTAACTATTAATCTTTTAAACACTCGTTAACCTGCACAGTCACATACCTGAGCAGTTTATAACCACTCTCATTCAGGTAAGAGATCGATTCATTCATGTTCTCTTCGACTAGAATCCTGTCATGAGCCAATTATTGTCTGTGTAACCTCATGACCCTTTTTTGGCAAGGAGCATCACACATATTCCTCAAAATTTATACTTTTTATTGAAAATTTTTCTCCTCTGTCATTTGATTTTAAAATATAATTTAATGATTGAGTAAATATATAATTTTTTAGTCATTATATCTGTGTGTGCGCGCGCGGGGAGGCGAAGTTGAAGTAATCTGTTCCAAATTAAATGTTCTCTAGATATTCTTCATATGTTTGGCCAATTTCAAGATGGGGCTCGTGCATTAGTTGTTGACCGAAGAAAATCAAACTAGCTTGGTCAATAAACATTTGAAACAAAGAGGGAACTAAATAGGAAAATGTTGACTTTCGTGAGATTACAATTTTCCTAAACAATATAAGTCAAAAAGTTTAAATTAAATAACTGACAACTTGAAAATTAACAACGAATTTGCATCTTTTTTCATTTTTAAACGGTGAATTTATATTTTTAACAGTGAATTTGTATTTTTAGTTATGTAACATCAATGTTTTTTTTTTAATTATTATTTTGGTCCTTTTATAGCGAACGTGGATGATGATATGGCTCTTTGAAAAAAAAAACTTGCATGCTATGTGATTTTTTTTAGAATATTATTTGAAAGAAAATACGACTGAATCCAGTAAAAAAATCAAAATGAAAAAAATGCAAGTTACATGATTACATATACAAAATCAAACATGACCAAAAATGGAAAAACAAATATTTATTACAAGACGAAAAAATGAAAAATAATTGTTAACCTAACGAAAAATGAAAAACAGTGAACTTATAGGGGAAAAATTGGAATTTCCTTTCTTTCATCTTTGTCCCCTCTCTTTAACTTTGGGTTATTTTAATGTCTTACCTGAAATATAGAAAGTGTGTGTATGGGTGTTTTAATAGATTTTCTTACAACAAAATAATTTGGTGTGAATTCTATCACAACTATATTTTTTTCATAATATTCTGTGAGACGGTATCATAAGTCAATCTTGTAAGATGAAGCTTATATAATTTGCTTCATGATAAACATTAATTTTTATGTCAAAATATTATTTTTTTTATTATAAATATCGGTAGAGTTGACCCGTCTCACGAATAAAAATTCACGAGACCGTCTCAAAAGATAACTAGTAAAATCTGTCTATCTAACAAACAAAAAGTCCAAGATTGGTGAACGCCTTTATCGATGGCTATCTTGTACCCTCAAAACACCAATTTATGTTTTGTAACCGTCTAAATTAATTATGTTATATCTAAGTTAATTAAACAAAGATGAAATATATATATATATATATATATATATATATATATATATATATATATATATATATATATATAAAATTTGTACAAAACATTGACTATTAAAACCATTTCTGAAATTGTTTGTTTATTTGCCTAGTTGCGTCGTTGATTTTAAAAGAACAAGCTTAATGTTAGAGTAACTAACTATTACTCAATTTCCTCAGTTGAAGTTTACCTGTAGAGTCAACACAGCACACCAGTGGGTGAATTCCTCCAGAAAATAGATTTCGTCTTTCCTGATCTTCACGTATTTAAGCATTCATTCTGCTGCCATTTTCGTGAAGACAGACATCAATTCTTCATATTCTTTCATAAATAATTTCGGCCAACGTATAAAAAATTGGTTTTTCTACATCAAGAAATGGAGAAAATGATGATGCCCAGGATTTTATTTGTCATACTTTTGACATTAATTCTATTGTGTTCATCCTCTTGTCATGGAAGAAAATCTCATCATAAGCATCGAAATGTCTCCAAAGATCGCAGACATCAACTTGTATCACAACAGGTGCTGATCAATGTCGACGATTTCGGAGCCAAAGCTGATGGGAAATCAGACAATGCCCAGGTTTGATTCATCCAAAGTTTATTGTAATATTTGATTGTATATATATGTATATCGCATGTCTGTTCATCAACTTAAACTCTAACTGATTTTTATTTTATACAATATCGATTTTCTCATATTTTCTGAAAACTGTTAGATAAATTGTGGTTATGATTCTAGCAGTTCTTCACCAATAATATCATTAATTAATGTTTAGTTTCTGATCAAGTAATTAATTTCTTTTCCAGGCATTCAGCAGAGCTTGGGACAAGGCTTGTAATTCTACGAGTTCATCAACAATTGTGGTTCCAAGAGGCAAGACTTATTACATTAAACATGTTGATTTTTCAGGCCCTTGTAAGAACTCTGTTTCTATGGAGGTGAGTTCCGTACACATTCTTACTTCATATGCACATATACATTTAAGAAATAATTATATTAACACATACTTTTACATAATTTCAGGGAAAAAGAATTTGATCATATATATTAGTTAAATTTAAAGATCTTTTATCTGATAAAAAACGATTGCCTGGATTTATATCTGGCCGGCGCTCGCTTCATTGCATGCATTACATAATAAACATATCACTTCACAACAAAACCAAGAAAACGATCACTCACCTACTTCTAATATATATATATATATATATATATATATATATATATATATATATATATATATATTATATAGTAAATATGCGGATTGTTTACTGTAAATTGACGCCCCAATTCTCTCAATTTAGATCCAAGGTACAGTAAAGGCTATGTCGGAAATGTACGAAACCCCTAAGAGACTTTGGATAAAGTTCGAAGATGTTACGGATATGAATATTTCAGGTGGTGGTATTATAGATGGCAATGGTGAAATATGGTGGAAAAATTCTTGCAAAATAAAGAAAACTAAGGTAAATAAATGTTTGAATTTATTATTTTAAGTTATTCATGAAAAATATTAATTATTTACTTTCAAAATATTATATTCGTTTTGTTTCATGTATAATAATACGTGCTGACATTTTTCCTCCTTGTCTGATTTCTTTTAAAGCCTTGCCAAACGCAGAGTGCACCAACGGTACGTTCATTCCTCAAATTCTATACAACGATATATTAAAGAAAAAAATTAATATCAATTACATAATTAATTTGTTTTGCTAATTAACAGGCTATGACATTCAAAAACTGTGTGAATTTAAAGATGACGAATTTGAAGCTACAAAATGCACAACAGATGCATGTGGTTTTCCAGGATTGTCGCGACGTCGAGGCTTCGAACCTTAGAATTACAGCACCAGGAGATAGCCCTAACACTGATGGAATTCATATCACCAAAACACAAAATATCAATATTCTAGACTCTATAATTAAAACTGGTAAATAAATGGATTCATTCAGTTAGTTTCTTTTAATGTTGACTCATTGGATCAAATCTTCTAATTTCTTTTGCAATATATAGGTGATGATTGTATTTCAATAGTGAATGGAACTAGTAACGTTCAAGTGCAGAACATAATGTGTGGACCAGGCCATGGAATCAGGTATTAATAATTAATTTGTGATTTTTAATTTTGCTGGATATTTTTATATTGTTTTTATAAGGATTTATTTAATTTACTCGAATTTCAGCATTGGAAGCTTAGGTGAAAATAATATGGAAAACCATGTTTCAAATATTTTGGTCAAGGGTGTCAAGATTTCTGGAGCAACTAATGGAGTCAGAATAAAAACTTGGCAGGTAATTCATACCTACCACATATATATTTTATAAAATAGGCTTTGCTAAAATTTATATATTAAAAATTTATGTGTAATTCAATTGTGTGAAATTGTGCAGGGAGGGAGTGGAAGTGCAAGAAACATCGCGTTTGAAGACATCCTGATGCAGAATGTCTCCAATCCCATAATCATAAACCAAAACTACTGTGACAAAAATAAAAATTGTGTCAAACAGGTACAACTCTCAGGCTCTCACCTATATATATATATATATATATATTTATATATATATATATATATATATATATATATATGTATGTATGTATGTATATATATGTATGTATGTATGTATGTATAGTTTCTTGATGTCGATATATATGTATGTATAGTTTCTCAAATGATAAAAATCAAATGATTGATGCAGAATTCAGCAGTGCAAGTAGAGAACATAATGTACAGAAATATAAGAGGCACAAGTGCTACAAAGGTGGCAGTAAACTTCAACTGCAGCGAATCGTTTCCATGCAGAAATCTTTACATGGAAAACGTGAAATTGAGCACACACGGAGAAAATGGAAAGGCCGAAGCATTTTGCTCTCAGCTCACAATGTTGAATGCAGGAGTCAATTCCGTCCCACGCTGCAGCTCTGCCCATAATGATTAATGATTGATTATATATATAATCAATACATTTTTTATTTTATAGATAAAAATACATGTTTGGGTTTGTATTTCGTTTTTGGATCAAAAGTTGATATAGATCATGAAATATCATGTGGTTAGAACATAGAATAGTAGCCGACGACCCAAATGAGGTTTGTGAGTTGTGACGGTGTCGGTAGAAGTAGTTGTTGTAAAAATTAATGTTATGTAATACAATTTATTGGAAAAATATAAACTCAAAAATAAACCTTTTTTTATTTTTAATTTTATAAAGTGTATTAGTGCCCATTTCTTGAACTTCAGATAGTAATATATTTCAAACTATATATTGCAGCTTCACAGAGAAAATTGATCCGTAATTGCCTATATTTGGCCAATTCTTTTTAGGTTGTGTTTCGATAGATTCATTTGATATGGATGAATTGGTTCGAATTATATATTTCAAATGATGTCAATGTTTTTATACGTTGGCGTATTTGAAATTCATTAAATATAAAATTAAATCGATAGGTGATGAATTTGAAATCTCCTTGTATGTACATCTCATTAATTAGATTGATTTTAGTTAGCAAGGATGATTGAATTTAATACAATATATTGATACGAGAAAACGTGAAGGAGAAAAAAATCATTTACTATTTCATATCTAAACATAATATATGCTTATGTCTTTTATGATAAGAGATAAGTCAATTTGATCCATATTTATAATGAAACATAATAAATTGTCAATATTTTTTATGGATAAGATCGAATTGAAGATTCGTATCATAAAATTGATCGATAAAACACGGGTTTTTGTATATAACATTAAAATCAATTTTTTTTTGAAATAAATAAATAATAATAATAATTAAAGAAGGGCCACCACAACATGCCACGCCCACCTTCCTTTATAAGTGTTTCCAACCATGCAAGTGCATACTCGAAATGGGAAACATCAGCAATCATTCGAACAAGTCGGAGGCCGTTGAAAAATTCTCCGACATTTTAATTTACTATTCTATTCATCTTTTTCTTCTTGATTTCTGTCGTCAATTGGATCCATTATCTATTTTTGCATTCTCAATAAATCCCATCTCGATTCCCAGATCTATCCGATCCCTTTACGGTCCTCATCTCCCCATTTTTCTTGATCTTTCCGTTCTAAATTCAGGTTATCGGCTTTTGTATCAATTATCTGATCAATTGAGTGGTTTCCCCCGTTTTTAGAAAGAATTAATTTTATATCTGTGGTGGATTCAAAGGACTCGGAAAAATAAAAATGGGTGTGATGTCGAAGCGAGTTATGCCCGTTTGTGACAGTCTATGTACTTGTTGCCCGGCAATGCGGCCTAGATCGCGGCACCCTGTTAAGCGTTATAAGAAATTGTTGGCAGAAATTTTCCCGCGGAATATGGTTAGTTTTGTTTCCTTCAAGAAACGGTGAAAATTTTAATTTATTCGCTTATCATCGAATTATATTATTCAAATGATGGGAGATGTACGATGATTAATTTCTTACCGCCATCAGAGGAACACCAATTTATTCTGCTATTATGTTAAGACTACGTTGTCAATTTGCGTTCTTTATTGATCTTAATTATTTGTTTTATGTTACACTGGACTTGTTATCGCAAATTTTAATGTTTTAAAACTTTTAAATCACAATATTGTTATGTCGCTTGAAGTTCAAATATATCTTAAACAGATCCTTGTATTGTAATTTTTTTATATAAACAGATCACTTGGCACCAGTGACCGGACACTTATATCGAGACTTATACAACGTGTAATTTCAACTTTGTTGCATTTTCCTTTAGGCACACTGTTAGTTTGTGGTATTCATGCACGAAATTCGAGTTAGCATGTTATGAATAATGCTGTTGTAAATTGAACATGCAAATTTCAAAAATTTATCATATTATCTGACTGATTCGCTCCCTTATTTTTTTACAGGAGGAAGAACCTAATGACCGCAAAATCAGTAAATTGTGTGAATATGCTTCCAGAAACCCCTTACGTGTTCCCAAGGTTAGGTTGCTTTGATCATATGCTCAGAGTACGACTGATTGGTTCCCACTTCCCAGTGTACTTAGCGTGCTTGACTTTTCAACATTGTTGCATGGCAATCCCATACCTTTATCCCCTCATGTAAAAAATTCGATGTTTATGCTGAACTAATTATGCATTCAGAATTGTGTCTATTAATATGTCATACATATTTCAAATTGTTTCCTACTTGTTTTGTTTCCTTTTGGCCACTTTTGGTTCTTTTGACTCATTTGTATCCTTGTTCTTGCATTGCTGGGAATACTTCTTGCCCTTTTATTTTCGTTAAAAACTTGGCATTTATTGCATTAGTATTTGATGCATTAACTCGTGTTATTATGTTCCATTAGAGCTTGCATTTGTCATTGTCCTCTGGATTTGGGATTCTCTTATAATTTTCTCACCCATCTTCATTTTAGGATTATCATTCTTCTTTCTTTCTAAAGGATATATGCAAAAATTCTATACTGCTTAGGGATGATGCATTACTGTCGATTGATGGTCTTTCTGCTCTAAACTCCAATTTTACTGAATTTTGGAGGATATTAACTGATATCTGGAAGGTGCTCAGTGCTGAATGCATAGCTCCTTTGTTGCAAAACATCATGATCTAAGAGTGCATAACTGTTTTTAAAACAGATGCCTGCTGATCTTTGATACACGGATTAGCCCATATAAGACCGAGATCTTGTTTTTCAAATTTAATGTCTTATTGGTTATGGTCTTACTGGAATAATTGAAGCCATGGTTTGAAGTACATACATTTTTTTCCTGGTTCATATCTGCGTAGCTAGCTAATTTACCTGTATCATGTTTTGGTTTCTATTTAACCCGGAGCGTCTCGAATTTGAAGTACTTTTGAGTTGAAAATTTTATTGTCATTTGCTGGTTTGATCTCATTTTTATCTAGTTGGATCAGTCTTTGCAAAAAACAGGTCATGACAGCTTATGATTTCTAATCAGATTACAACTTTTCTTGAGCAAAGGTGTTATCGGGAACTGAGAAATGAAAATCTCAAGTCTGTAAAAGTTGTCGTTTGTGTCTATCGAAAGCTGCTGATGTCTTGCAAGCAGCAAATGTGAGTTCCTTAATCTTTTTCCTTTATTTAAAAGTTACTACTCAGTGGTCTTATTTTTTTGGTTGCTTTCGTTACATTGATATTTGTATGTTTTGTACCTCAATATTGGAGTTCTAAATTTACTTGTGCATACATATCACAAAGCTCATATTCTAATAACGTGATACTGCAAGAGATTCTCTCTTAGTTTTTGTACTTTTGACACTGCATTACCTTAAATGCTAGGAAGATGTTTTTCATGTATAAGTTAAAACACACTGCATAAAATTTTTTAATAACTCTACTGAATTCATTTCCCAGCATATTGATTTCATGGCTCGGAGAATTGAGAGATTCTGTATCCACGCTTGGGCACACACTAGTCTTGCAGCTGGTAATGCCACAGGAAACAGTTTTTAATCATGATAGTTACTACAAAGGAATTTTCTAGAAGGAGGTTATGGGTGGAAGAATTTTAAGTGGTCTCACTTGCAAGAAAATTGAGAAAGAGTAACTATAGGTTTATTAAGAGAGTTACCGCCTAACTAGATGAAACAGTTAGGTTATCTTATATTGAAGTCTAATTAGGAAATTAATAAAGATCAGTCTGAGCTAATCCTCCAGATGTCATTAGCATTTAGCAATCTTCTAGTATTTATGATCACGGCAAACAACCTTTTTAGTTGTCATGCAGCAAGTTTTTTTCATGATATTATCATTACGATTTCCTGTACTGTATATCATGTGTATTACTTGGCAGGCCATTGTTTGCTGGTAGCTTTCTCGGTATAATACACATCTTACTGGATCAAACGAGGCATGATGAGTTGCGAATTAATGGTTGCCAGGCACTTTTTGACTTTGTAAATAACCAGGTGTTGTTTCTCTTCCCCTGGCTTAATCTGTGGGATGTGAGAAAAAAAAACGAAAAAAGAAAAAAGAAAGAAGTGGGTAAAAATACAACTTAACAACATAATGCAGAAGGTAGCAGGGACTTGCTGATTTTTAGTTTTTAAGTCCTTGTTCAGGAAACCAAACAACAAAAAGAAAAAATTTCCATCAACTTTGTCCATTCCTTGGTTTCCTTGAAACTAACAGATATGTAATTCTTTACGGTAAATTCTTAACATTGCTCTCTGGGCTTATGTGATTACATTTATTGTTGTAGAGGGATGGTACCTATACGTTCAACTTGGAGGGTTTGATTCCAAAACTCTGTCTTTTAGCTCAAGAGATGGGTAACGATGAAAGGATGATACAACTACGTTGTGCTGGGCTTCAAGCACTCTCTTCTATTGTAAGCTTCATAATTTGCATATTTTTTATATTTCAAGCAGCAATGAATTACTTTTTCTAAAAAATGTAACAGTACGAAAAATTCAAGGGGATCTTTCCCTTTTCTCTCAACCGCCCGAGACCTTTTCTTTTGAGTAGCTAATCTTTTGCATGGTTCTGTTCCCATGTATAAATTTCTGTATCTCAAGATTTGAACAGTGAGATTTTATACACCTTTACAATCTTGATAGAAAGTAAAGGTAAAGAATTGGCACCAGTTTAATTATTTACTTTTCGAATTCAAATTTTGAGAAGGAAATTGAATATATAAATAGGGATTTGTTCCGTGGGCACCGCAAGGGGAAATGGAGAAGTTCGAAAGCGCATTGGTGCATATATTCTCATTATCAGTTTGTGAAGATTTGCGGAAGTTAGGACATCATTCGTCAAATCAGAATGAAATGATAAATAGGCCGAGTCATTTTACTAATTCCTCTATTTTGTTACCCCTGGAAACAGATGATTTTTCTTGGGCAAGAATCAAGCTAGATACAACCATATAGAAATAAGGTGTGGACTCAACAAACTTACAGGATATAACTGATGTATAAAATGTTTACATAGTTGTAATAGCTGAATTTAACTTGAGTAGATATAACCCTCTTCTCTTCCAGGTTTAAGGTTAGCTATATACCACCTCTAGTGCCAACTCTGCACTACTAGGACTCCCAAGGCTGAAATGATGACAGTTCTGTTTAAATTTATATCTCACTTCACTTCTGAATATTGCTCTTCACCATACATTCATTTTCTCACCACCATCAATTACTCTGTTGTGGATATCTTACAGTTTCTTAATCGAAATCTTTACTTATTTATTCTTTAATCCCTATTCTATCCAATTCTGAAAACAATACCATCATTCATAAAACATCCTGGTAAAAATTTCGAGGTATTCGATTCTTTGTTGGCATTGTGATATGCTACAGAACATAGGTATTAAAGGCACAAGGCACATGGATATCATCTAGCCCAAGCACAAGGCACGCGGTGTTAACGAGTAATATCCTAAAATTTCACGAAAGTATTAATCATATACAGTCAAACATGTCCTTGGCAAAATTTTGAATAAAATATAAACCAAAATTCTTTAGATGAGAGGATATAGAGGCAGTACGAGAGAAGGCTCAACTGAGCTGGTAAAAAAGAGCTTCATTTGTGGTTGAAAACATGTTGTGTCATAATGCTTTGTGTGGGTTTGAGCTTTTGAATACTTTCTTTGAAATACCGCATTTTGAAACACGATTTGAGCATTTCCTTTTTAGTTTTAAAAGAAACTTCTCTCCTAATAGACATCCACACATTAGCAAGTCAGGAGCTTTAGCTCAAGCTCGAGTGCAAGCCAGGCCTGTGCTTAATTGAAGCAGTGAACCTAGATGTTGGCTCAAGAACATTAGGTGCATGCCTTCAATAATTGTCTTCAATAGATTTTCTTGTACACGGCATGATACTCGTCTAGTTCCATATTTGTTTCATAGAAATCGAAGACTTTAAAAACTTGCAGTTGAAGAAATTAATGGCATTTTCTACTTCTTGGTAAATGCTTTTTTCTTCTTGGTATATGCCTGAATTGATGTTTTGTCACCGTGCTTCTTTCTGCTAAATAGAGTCCAGTTGCATTATGCTCTGACAAATTCTCCTTAATCTTTCGATTGACAGATTTGGTTCATGGGCGAATTTTGTTATATCTCAACTGACTTTGACAATGTGAGTGTCTTTTTGATAGTTTATTTATTACTGATGGTTTTGGCACTCCCTTGAAAGTTCAAAGTTAGATGCCTTCTAAATTTGGACTAGTTTGGTGTATTCCTATTTGGTGAGGCCTTTTCAATTGGTAGATTATAGGGAATTATTGCACCAATTGGGACTTGTAGCATTACTTTGTATCATACAATTTTGTGAATCAACTGCCACATCTTCAACTCATGCTGATTACTATGATATCATGCATTTGTTTATATGTTCCTTTTGCTCTCCAAGATGTTACAAGTTTCATTAAGGTGGGCTATATACAAATCATGGGATTTGGTGAACCCTATTTTAATCTAAACAGTACTTACATTTGCCTTGATCTTTTAGAGTTTGTAACTCTTCCAAATTGTAGGCACTCATATTCATGTATGAATTTCTTTAAGATGATAGGAGATTTGAAAATTAGAACAGTTTATGTGCTTCTTTTCTATTTGCGATTCCTTTGCCCCTTTGTACTTTCAGGTATTCTTTTAGATTGGCACCTTATAAATGTCCATGCTCTTTCTGGAAGTTTGTCTCAATAATTTTCCTTCTCATCCGAAGGCATCCTTGGCTACATTTATACTCAATTATTACTCTTATTATCAAAAGATCAGGTTGTGTCTGCTATCCTGGAAAATTGTCAAGTCCCTTCTGAGGAGTCCAATAACTCGAACAATGGTAGTCAGAATATGCAGAACCATAGGGTTCAACAAGTGCATAATGTTGAAAACCAAATGTTACCATCATCAGATATCATGAAAAGAGCTATTTCTTGGAGGAAGATTGTCAATGAAAAAGACTACTATACCTTGTAATTCCTCTTTCCAAGGTGTTTGCAATGAATTTATTCTTCTGCCAGCTTCTTCGATCTTCTTGTCACCATGATCGATTCCTTTATTGTAAACAGAGCAGATAGCGGAAACCCTAAATTCTGGTCAAGAGTCTGCTTGCATAACATAGCGAAGTTGGCCAGAGAGGCTACAACTGTACGGCGTGTTCTGGAGGCATTATTCCGCTACTTTGATCAAGGCAATCTCTGGTCTCCTGATCATGGGCTTGCTCTTTCAGTATTGCTGGACATGCAATCAATTATGGAGAAATCAGGTTTTTTCCCGTCTCTGGTAAATTTGAGTGATAGACTGAGGCCAAATCAGCATTTTGTTATGATTGGGATTTTCTTGCTTATTTAATTACTCTGGTTACCGTGAATGCAGATTATAACACTCATTTCTTGCTCTCTACCGTAATCAAGCATCTTGATCACAAGAATGTTCTGAGAATACCTGATATGCAGATAGATATTGTGCAGCTTGCCACCTCCCTGGCTCGCGCAACTAGGGCACAGCCATCTGTGACAATTATTGGTGCATTTAGTGATATGATGAGACATCTGAGGAAAAGTATTCACTGCTCTCTTGATGATTCGGACCTTGGAGAAGAAGTAATTCAATGGAATAGGAAGCTTTATGCAGTCGTCAATGAGTGCCTCATTCAAATGTCTCACAAGGTTACCTTTTCATTTCCTATCCATTAAAGATATATATAAACAGCATGAGGAGCAAACTATTTGCAAATCGAAGCTTAATGTTGCTTACGTTACGTGTGATGCCTAATGCCTGCAGTAGACTCTGGTTTGGTTGTGTTCTAACTTCTAAGAGCTTTTTGGATATTTTTACCAAATACATGATAGGTTGGAGATGCTGGACCCATTCTGGATTTAATGTCAATGATGTTGGAGAGCATTTCAAATATAACAGTCATGGCTAGAAACACAATTGGTGCTGTTTACCGCACTGCTCAGATTGCTGCTTTCTTACCAAATATATTATACCAAAATAAGGCATGTTTAAAATATGATATATTCTAGTATTTTCTTTAAATTTTCTTGGAAATCTTCCTTAGATATAACTTTTATCGATATAGGCTTTCCCTGAGGCTTTGTTCCATCAAATACTTCTAGCAATGGTGTCTCAAGACCATGAAATAAGGCTTGGAGCGCACCGTGTATTTACAGTCGTACTTGTTCCATCATCTGTTTGCCCTTTTACTGCCTCCAAATGTTCTGTTAAACCTATTGATTTACAGAGGACACTGTCTAGATCCGTTTCCACCTTTTCCTCTTCAGCAGCTCTCTTTGGGAAGATGAGAAAAGAACAAACGGACGGAATTTTGCTGTCTACAGATCAAAAGACCAAAAATCAATCCATGCTTGCTCGTTTGACATCCAGCTATAGTCGAAACATAAGTGTCAAAAGGCAACCAGTTCCATCAACCATGGATAATTTGGATACGGAACCGGTATTTTGCTTTAATGCTGTTTGAACGTCCTCAAAGTACAGTTAAAAAACTGTTTGATTGGCATCTGTCATAACATTATGTGTTTTATGCAGAAAGGAACATCTCTGAAGTTGAAAAATAGACAAATCAGCCTTTTGCTTTCTTCAATCTGGGTGCAGGCACAATCTCACTTGAATTCCCCTGCAAACTATGAAGCAATTGCTCATACTTACAGCTTGGTGATGTTATTTTCACAAGACAAGGTAATACTGTGATTCAGATTGTAACTACAATTTGCTAGTGTTTTATGCACGTCTCTCTTTTCTTTGTGTTCAATATGAGTAAGGTGGTTTAAGGTCATTCGCATTCTCTTTTCTTTGTGTTCAACTGGAGCAAGGTAGATTAAGGTCATTCTTATCTCTTATTCTAATCTATGTTATGGTACTAATTATGTTCCTATTAATATTGAACCATAATAAGTCCGTGGGCCTTACCAAAAATATTTTTGTGTTATTACTATTTTAACTAAGGATAATATCTTTACTATATTATAACATGTAAACCCCTTAAAAAATTATATTTGGTAATTTTAATGGATGTCCAAATTTATCCTTACCATTTACATGTAAGCAAAAAATATAATTAAATTCAAATTTATAAAAATAAAAAGTTTATTAAATTCAAATTTACAAAAATAACTTTTAATTCCAAATATTGTTTATATTCGATGCACATGCAAGTGACTGCAACGCATATACTCCGTGCACTGGTATAAGATGATATTTGATGGTACTTATTTTTTGGTGATGACTTCTTATAATTAATGAGACTAAAAAATAATATAAACCTAGCAGTTATCATGGCATTTTCTGCAGACTTAAGGTCCTAGAGTGTGCTGGGGCCTGCGCCTCAATTTGTGGTTTAGTGTATCTCTTTGTTCTAAAATTGCCGTAGCTTGTTGAAGCAGAACCACTCTAACGTACTGAATTTCAAGGATAAAAGTTTAAGCTTGCCCTAGACCACCTTCACTCTGAGCTCTTAAAAATTTGTCTTCAAAATGTTACCCCTGCCTCATCGGCAAGCCAAGGCAAAAGGAACCTCACATTTTTTGACACAGGAAACATTTTGGCACCGAGGATTTTATTCCATAGTATTCCTGTTCATAATAACAAAGTCTAAGGCTCATACCAATACATACCAGCAAACTTGTAGAACCTCATGTGCAACCTGATGACGGAAGGGTAGAGATTTTGGCACACTCAATACTCCTTTGGATTAGCTTTCATTTCTTTTACTAACATTGCAATAGAAATCTGAAGTCTCTTGTAATGAGACAGTAATCTAGGCTAAAAAAATTGTTCTTGACATGTGTGTACAGTTTCTAAAAAATATACCCTTTGAGTATTTGTGATGTAGAAGAAAATTGTATTATTAATTTGGAAAGAAGTTGGAACATTTGTGTGGTATGTTATTTGACACAAATTTGTCCAAACACGAAAAAGTAGAAGGCAACAAAAATGCATTAGGAATCGATATACAAATTAGAGGCACTGTCACGATTCATGGAAATTTACTGACCATCTCTTTGCACATTTTCAGAGGTCTAGTCATGAGATTCTCATTCGAAGTTTTCAACTTGCATTTTCCTTAAGGAGCATATCTCTTCAAGGAGGTAGGTTCCTATCAATGAATTAGAACTGTAGCATGTTTGATATCATCTGTATAAATGTGTTTGTTGTGTGCTGATATTTACATCAACAATAATGATTCAATGAGTGTTATAGCTTTAGGTTCATTAAATATCTGCTGACAACTTGTATTTTGACTTTCGTTATTATCCTCTGCAAAATTAGAAAGTTCTTTCCTTGCTAATTGGAAGTTTGTTGAGCATTTGAAGGAAGTTAACTAATTAAATCCTATTTCACTAACCGAAACCATGATAGTGTGTCATAGAAATATTTCGGGCGCAATGCTAGAGCTGTTTTCCTTTCAATCGATCAATATCCCCTCTTAACGGTTCAACCTCTATCAAAAATGATATGGCCCAACTAACACGTGGGATCTGCACAAAGTCCTTGAATATGTTTTTGCAATGAAATAATGGAGATACTATGTATGGAATGGTGTTTAATGTGGATGTTTTTGTTCTTTATTTGATACATGGAAACAGTGAGATCTTCAGGAGAGGAGTATGATCCTTGTAAAACAAATATGAATGAGGTGAATGACAGATATCATTTGGGAAATTGGGTGATGTGCTGTATTTCAGTTAAAAGTGCAGCATGACATTATCATTGCCTTGAGATTTTTGAGTTCACTTCCCCCTATATTGGATAAATGATTCGCCTATGTTTATAAAAAATAATCACATGGATGGTTTTCTTGCATTTCTAGGCCCGCTTCAACCATCACGTCGTAGGTCTCTTTTCACCTTGGCTACTTCAATGATCCTCTTTTTATCGGAAGCCTACAATTTCCATCCTCTTGTTACATCTGTCAAGGCTGCATTGACTGATAAAACGGTAGGTGAACTGGCATTAATTTGCGGCCTGTTTGCAGCAGCAGGCTGTTGATCATCTTCATCTGGGCCACGCGGTTTCCCCAAATCTATAGTTTAATGTGTGCTATATTTGATGAACAACTTCAACAGGTTGATCCTTTTCTCCAGTTGGTCGATGACTGTAAGTTGCAGGCAGGAGATGGTAAGACAGAAGTAAACCATATGAGGAAAGTTTATGGATCAAAAGAAGATGATGATGATGCTATGAAGTCACTTGCGGCCATAGAAATTAGTGAGAACCAATCCACAGAATTTTTTGCTTCAATGGTAGTGGAAAGTTTGGGGAACCTATCCAGTGTATACATCTTATCATTCTGTTCTCTTCTGTAGAGCCATCGCTAGTAGTTATTCAGTCCACATCTAATTCTCGAGATCTTTGTGTAGGTTGAGTCATCCATTATAAAGGAGAAATTGCTTAAAGATTTTCTTCCTGATGATGTATGCCCTTTGGGAGCTCAGCTAGTCACTGAAACTCCTGGGCAAATCTACCAATATGGTTTTAAAGAATCTTCTCCAGAGGTATTCTAATCAAGTGCTTTATTCGTTTTCTGCATTAGAACTTACATCTCTTTGCCTGTGCTGTCTGCAGGTCAAGCATCCAATATTGCTAATAAACGATGATTTTCCAACTGATTCATTTGAAAGTCAAACAGATATTTTCACCCCTTTGACATTGGAAAGTCCCGGCCTCCTAAGTGTCAACCAATTTATAGATATGGTACGCTATATAATTGTTATGTTATATCTTCTAGTTTCACTGGTCGGCATTGCAGCCAGAAATTTCATTCATTGAAAGACCAGCCAGATCACAGTTATATCTTCTAATGTGTGTTTTTGTTATTGGAAACAAGGCATAATAACTCCCTACAATTGAGAATCACGAAAAACTATTTACAGTTTAGTATGCTTTTGGGATAATTTGTGGTATTTAGTTGCCTGCACCCGTTGCATTAAACTAGATGGTTAGATGACGACAGAAGATGTGATGCATGCCAGATTATTTCCCCACAATGAGCAAGTAGGAATTGATTGATCGATTGATTCATAAGTTTTTAACTGAAGCAGTTAGACAGTTCAAATAAAAATTGAGGTTAATACATACTGTGCTACTGATAATTTCATGATAGGATAAACTTTTGGAGCTGTATAAGTATTAAATCCCGGTCAATCTAAAATGATGAAAAAATTTCTTCTTTACTATTGTAGTAGCTGTGTTTGTATATTATATCTTACTAAGAAACGGAATGTCCGATGATATGATATTTTATTTGAAAGACTAAGGATGACACAAACGGCGGCTTGCTTTTATAATATCATAATAAAGAAAAGATAATAATTTTTTTAATTTTGTTGTGCATGTTGATTCAGAACTTTTTTTGGTCATTTTTATTTTGTGCACTTGGCAATGACAAGAAGGATGTAATGGGTGTCTCTTCATGTTTAAGTGGTTGCAACCCTCACTCACGTTAACAGCACTACTAAAATCACGGCACTGATGTTGGTTCAGGTATCAGAGACAACGAAAGAGGTCGTGCGGCTTTCAGTTTCAACCCCCTCTGACCTGCCATTTAAGGATATGGCAAATCAGTGTGAATCTCTTCAAATTGCAAAGCAGCAAGTCATGTCCAATATCACTAGTGCCCAGCTGTTTCAAGAGATCTCCGCTACCTTCACGAGTCAGGTTAACACTCAGAGCACGTTATAAGCCATCTGTTTACGTGTCTATAATGTGGTACATGTACCCTGCCTTGGTATTGTATTTGTCCAAATGAGTCAATCTGGAATATCCCATATTTATCAATTATCATCCATGCCATCTGGGTTCTTTTCACTTCTAATTATCTTATTTTAATTTAATTAGTAATAATTTTTTGCTATCTAACTATTTTATGGTTTTAAATTGATTTGTTCTCTTATGAATTTGGATCTGTATTTTTATCATTTACATGCGTACATATCAAGTAAATAAAAAACAAAGAAATAACAGACTTCCCCTAAGATTTCTTCGGGCCATGCATCTCTGCTGGAACTATAATCTGTCGAGTTTGATATCTCGATGTTTAAAACTTGATGGGAGAATCGGAAAACATATTATATTCATTTGTCAAGTTTCGCTGTTCAGTGTATTTCTGTGTAGTTTACTGCATGAGTACATGAACTTATATAACTGCGCATAATACGGTGATTCATTTTGTCATTTTATTTTCAGGCACCTTCTTCTGCAATTGTTGCTATGCCTTGCTCTGCTGAATTTCAGCATCATCTCGACTTCCTTCCTCTACCAGCTTCAAGTCCATATGATAACTTTTTGAAAGCAGCTGGAGGCTGATACGTTTCAATTTGGTCAGCTCACATTCTTGCAAGTTTAGTTTCGGGTAATTCTTGGTGAAGATATATATATATATACATATACCTTGCTTTGAAAAGATGTATACAATTTCAGCTTATTCATCAAGTTCTTTTATGAGTTCATTATTTTTTCACCATAGGAAAGTCTGAAAACGTATTTTTTCATTATTTTGCCTTTAACCATATATGTTATTTTTTCACCATAGATGTATACAATTTCAGCTTATTCATTAAGTTTTGATTTCTTGTATATCATTGACATACTTTTGTGGATGTGAAAACGTGTTTCTTCTTTGGCGAGTTTTGTTGTGATATACTAACCAATTTTTATCTTATTAGATGACATTTCATTTGACGCCACCACGTCACTTTCATGTCATTTTTGTGGTACCCATTCCAATTACGAGTAAAACTCATAACAAAAGTTCACATAAATTGCACAAAAATTTAGAAGTTCGTATAAATTTTATTAATTTTGCTTTCAAAAGTGGAGTCCAGAAGGCTTAACGAAAGTCATAACAACGATACGTTTGAATATGAAAATGGTTTGAGAGATTGTTTCAAAAATAAATTTGGCTTTTGAAACTCGAAGCATTTTAAAAAAAAGGAAAACATCTTGTTTTAAATTTTTTTTTTTCCACTTTTTCCAGCTCCAGTCCATATGCCAGTCGTATCTTGTTGAAAACAAAACAAAAATTCATTTCATTGCGGAATGAAAGGGTTTATTTATGTGGATTTATGATATTAGATTCAGAGGTCATTCAACACTCCAGCAACGCTCCTTGATCATGTTATCATAATAAAGGATATCCAATATTTAACGTTTTTTAATAATTTATATTCAATTTTTCAAAAAAAAAATTTATATACCTTATTACAAAATGATCAATTATATATTGTAGATTAAAACATAGGCTCAACCTGCCCACTGAGGAACCCCTCTTTATTTTTTTAACAGACTAAATAATCCTGATCCCTGATATTTAGCAAAGGTTGAGATTAACAATACAAACTCATATTAAGCAAGAATTTACATGAAAATAACATATATGGTTAAAGGTAAAAACTTGTGTGAGATAGTTTCAGGAATCGTATTTGTGAGACGAATCTCTTATTTGAATCACCCTTGAAAAAGTATTACTTTTTATGCTAAAAGTAATACATTTATTAAGAATATGAGTAGGGTTGATCCGTCTCACAGATTATGATTCGTGATATGATCTAAGACCTACTCATGGTTAAATTAGCACAAGATCCAAAAAGAGAGAGAGCTAGCTAGTTATGCATATATTTACCAAGTTTGCCTGGGCATGGACATCCACACACAGTAAGCACAAACAATCTTCTGCGACATATACACATACACTGCAAAAGAAAGGCTCATCAAAGTTATATCTTTCCAATCACCCTTTTGTTTTGGGCTCATATTATCTCTCAACCCTTCTCCAAATTTCTTGATACCAACAAAAGTCAGTTCGATAATATTAATACCCTTTTCTTCTATCTTTTCCTTGTTTCTTTTCTGGGCATTCAAGGGATCACTGCTTTGGCAACAAGATATGAACGATTTTCTTCTGGGAATTAGATACGGTCGGAGGTTGTGCTTGAAGAGGCTTAAATGGCCAACTGTAAGTGCTGCCATGGAATATAAAAAGGGATCTGTTTATGATTGGAGATTTAATTCAAGCTGAATGGATGGTGGTGGAATAATGGGTGAAGAAGGGATATTGAAGATAGCTTTGAATCTTGAGAAGAAAAGTTAAAGGTGGCGGGCCTTTCCATTTTGGACAAAATTATGTTTCTGTTTTTTTCCCCTTTTTTACAAAACCATGGTATTTATTTTTAGGACCAAAACATGTGCTAAAAGGCGTGTCTTGAGTTACGTGTCTTGATTCTTGAAGAGACCAGAGAGGATAAAGATATATACATATATATATATATATATGATGTGATCCGGGTAAAATGGATGAGCAGGGTCGGGTGCTCCACCGGGTCAAATCAAGAATTTATAGTGTTGTTTAGGAAAATGAGCAAGGTAGATGGCTTCGATCGTGACCTGCAAACAATGAAAGGAACTCGTGAATGGGCGCCGGAAGGGTATCCGGCGTGACCACTCCGATGCTTAAGTCAGCAGGGTTGTCGAGAGGGAACTTAAAGCAATATGTATGGATGCTTGAGAGTGAAGAAATTTCAGACCCCTAGAATGTCAACGATACCTGCTATTTGAAGAGAAGCTAGGGTTACCTTGATGCGCGTGCTCACCTACTACCTGTACCTTCGGACGTTGACGGCCTGTCGGGTCCCTTTCTACCCGATAGCTTCGTGGGTACTCCAAGAATAAGGGACGTTGACTGCATGTCCAGTCCCTTTCTTCTCCATATTTTCGGGGATACGTTCAGGCGGAAGACGTTGACTTCCCGCCCAGTCGCTTTCTGCCTTACAATCTGTAATATCCTCTAAGTAAGTTACTCGAGTATTGATCCCTCGGCTTCAGCATGAAAGCCCGGTCCCTAGTTGCTCGGGAGGTAAGTAAATACCCGGTCATGCATGAAGCGCCCAGTCGCGTGGGTAACAATCGCCCTCCCGGTTTCTATAGGGGCTACTCAATGACATTTCCCGGGTCCTCCAGGACCCGAGCCCTTATAGGGGTATCACCACCCATCCCTAAAATAGTCGGGCTAGAGTCTCACTCGCTGTCCCGATTGGTGTGAAATAATTCACGGTGTATAATAGCATCGGAGCCTTTAAATATCCCGCAGAAGAGATGTCACGCCTAGATGATTTGTCTCCCGGACCCTAATGAATTGTTATCCAGTCCCTCTGGATGTTGCATTCGTTATAATGAGATGCACCCACAATTAATTCCTACTAGAAAACGCTCCACATCTCGAGAAATGGATAAGTCTGACACCTCGACAACTGTGCACATCTTTTCCCCTCCCGGCACAATTTCCAAAACTTATCTCAACCGTTCAGGCATCTTGAAGATCAACGGTCATTATTATTTTGTTCTTATTATAAATAGGGCCTTACCGATCCGTCATCATACCAGCAAAGTGTTGTTAGGAAGATACAATGGCAGGTGCTAGCAATCCCAGCGTCCCTGATCTGGCGGAAGAGTTCATGAATGCATCCTCAGAGAGGCATAAGACGGAAATAGAGGAGGAGGTCTTTCATAAAATTCTCGCCTTCTGGGAGGCACTGCAGGAGTTACAGCTTCTCTACTACTGCGGTGAGGCTAATACTCCTCGGCTTCTGGCGAAATTGGAGAAGTATCGGGAGTATCTAAATATTTCCGAGTTGGGGGATCCTTTTGAAGAGGACCGCATGTACGAACTGATGCTTCGAAAAGAGAGGAACACTCTCAACGATATCACTGACGCCAAGGGCTATGAAGGAAGGGCTACACGAGAAGTGAGACGTTGGATGTTCCTGTGGAAAGCCTTCGTAGAGGAGGCATATTTCGATGTAATTCGAAGTAATTTCGTTAAATAAAATTGTTATCCGAGTTTACTGTCTTTTACCATTTTATTTGATGCATATCCCACGGACTGTCTGACTCGACTGACAAGATTAACTACTAATAAGTAACGAACGGAGACGTGAGGATTTCGTACTAATAAAACTAAAAGGGCGCCCGAGCTCCGCATTTCTCGGGTTTACAACAATATGCTGGGACCTCGAATCTCCCGGTCTTAAGATAAAATGTCGAGGCCTTAAACCTCCCGGACTCAAGAGAAAATGCCGGGGCCTTAAACCTCCCGGACTTAGAATAATATGCCGGGGCCTCAAACCTCCCGGACTTAGAATGATATGCCGGGGCCTCAAACCTCCCGGACTATTCACGTGGTATCCGGATGATATACAGCTCATCATTAAAACTCTCACGGAATGAGAACGTTCCGTATTCCCAGATGTATCAGCCGGGCGCCTTGGTAACCGTCAATGCCCCTTCACCTTCTTAGCACAATTTTCAAGGAATATCCTGACCGCCCACGTGTTTAGATTCGATGGCTTCGATTAACTTTTTCCTTTGACTCATAGAGGGGACGATTCCGCTGGCTGGGACCCTTGTATTTCTTCCACATTTTAAAAACGTTCACCTATAAATAAGGGGGGATAGATGTAAAGTGACTCTCAATTCAAAATGTCGAATTCAAGCGGTTCCAGTGCCTGCAGCAGTACACATGTCCTGGTGACCCCGGAGATGCGTCCTCATGTGGAGGAACTGAAGAGGGAAATCGAGGAACATATATGGGCGAAGGTCATGGCCGTGCGGGACAAGGTTCATGACTTGGATTATACCTATCGCAATCGCTTGGCCACTACTCGAGCGCAAAGAGCCAGAGCGAGGAAGTATATCCGAGAATTCGTAGTAGACCGGGTGACCGATCTAGTTGACGATGAAGTTCTGCTGCACATGATGCTGTGGAAAGAGTGGCATGCCCTGGACAAGATAATGAAGAATGAATTCTTCATTGACCTCCGCATTCATGAATTAACTAATTGGATAACGGAGTGGCAGGATTCTGTATCTAACATAATGGATCCCATAACTTTTCGCCGCTATTTTATGTAATGGAAATTTTATCGACTTCTATCGCTTTACTCTTCTGCAAATAAATCTTGTGCGAATTTATGCGGACCGAATCAATAGACTTACAGTTATTTGTAATAACCTGATCCCCCCGAACTTAAAATATAATCCCGGGCTATCGAACCTTTTGACTATAACAAGATGCCGGGGTCTCGGATTATTCGGACTTAGAATTCTCCGTCCTGGATCTCTAGGTTCCCGAGCTATGAAACGAACTTGCCGAGTTCTCCTAAACCTCCCGGCCTATCCACACGTTACTATAACGACACGTGTTTATCTATCCCGACGGCTAGTAATGTTTCGTATTCCGAGGAGATAAAACATCATGACATCTCGATCTGTGTAACTGTCTTTTCGTTCTGCCCGTCGCAACTTTCGAGGCGCATCGAAACCGCACACGCGTTCACTCAATCGACGGTTCCGATCATTCCCCATCTCCTATATATAGCGACCCTGGGTTTTCCCAAAAATCACTTTCAAATCAGCATTCTCGGCGAAGCCCTTGCAAATTCTCTTCTCGCAGTTCCGGCATTCAAAGTTTCCTTGCTCCGACGATCTTCCACCGCATTTGTAAGTTTTTTCTTTTCCTTATGTCGAATTCTACTTCTTCTACTTCCGGGGCCAATGCTCGAGGTTCGTCAGGGTATGAATCCGCCGCCCTTCGTTCTGATTCGTCTCCTTCTCCTACTTCTCGTCGCCCTTCTACCCAGACTGTCCAAAAACCTATAATCTTAAAACCCCAATCTTCCTCGAGACCTTCTAAACCTTCTTCTTCGGGCATATCCCGGATCCCAAAAAAGGATAAGGGTAAGGGTAAAGCCCGGGCTTCCGACCACCCTTTAATCGAGGCCCCCGAGATTCCATGGTTCTCTTCTCTGAAAAGCTCCCTGCGACCCGGAGCAGAAAAAGAACTTCGAACCCTAGGGGTCATTCCTTCTTCTTATCTTATTCTTATACCCGGACCTTCTGACCGGGCGGATCAACCCCCCTCGGGTTATATTACCTTTTTTCGAGATCAACTCCGCAACGGTCTTCGATTTCCCATTGCTCCGTTCTACATCGAGGTTGCCAAATTTTTTGGTGTACCTATCAATCAATTTCATCCCAACTCTTTCCGGATCATGGCTTCGGTTTTTGTTCTCTTCCGTACGCATGATCTGGTAATAAATTCCAAAGTTCTGCATTATTTCTTTATTTGTAGATTAGGAGATAATGCCTTTTCCCTTTCTGCTCGGCTTAATGCCCGCTTTCTTGATGACATCCCTTCCTCTCAAAAGGGGTGGAAAGGAAGATATTTTTTCATTCGTCTCCCGGGTTCTCTTGATTGTTCAACCGAGTTCCTCCCTTCTCTTCCTCAACAGCCAGAACTTCCTCAGGCGTACAAGTCTGAAGAATTTTACATCCGAAGCCTCGCCCTGGTAGAGGGTAGAAAGTTTTCTTCCTCCGTCTTTATTGCCCAAGAACAACTGGTTGCTTATCATTTAAGTGCCCGGGTTGAGGACCCGATTGACCGAGTGATTGATGAAGTTGCTGGCTCGGGCCATCAACCTGGTAACTTTCCTTTACATGTTGTGCGATTGCTCCCTGACTTTGTATTTGCATTTGGATTTTACCCTTGCCTGCTCCTTATGCAGATTTAATGGAAGAGGCTTTTGCCAAAAGATGGGCAGCTGAGAAGGCGGCCAAGGAGAAGAAAAGGGCAGCCCGAAAGGCCGCTGCTGAAAAGAGAGAGGAGGATGTGGCTGCCCGGGCGAAGGAGACGGCTCGGGTGCAATTTGAACTTAAAAGAACGGCGCCTGAATCCAGGGAAGATGATGAGGACCTCCTCCCCCTTAGCCAAAGGCCAAGAAGAGTTACGACCATCCCGGTGGTGACTCTCAGCGAGGATGATCAAGCGGGAGGCCAGGCTTCCTTTCAAGCGATTCAGTCAGACACGCCTCCCCTTATGCGCGGTGACCAGGCACCCCTCCAAGAACCTTCACAGGAACCTCTCCAAGGGCCTCTCCCAGAATCCTTCCAGGGGCCTCTCCCAGAATTTTTCCAGGGGCCCTTCCTCCCTTCACAGCCCAGCGGGTCTGTCTTCTCCACCGAGGGAGCCTCCCGGGTTGGGGCAGACTTCCTCAAGCGAATGCTCCTTCCTACTGACCAGGCCTTCCTGAAGAGCATGCCGCCAACCCCTCGATGCCTGGGTGGCTTGAACAAACTTCTGGCTGTAAGCTTCTTTCTTCCCCTATCTTCTCTCCCCTTTTTTTTTTTTTTTTTTTTTTTTTATATATATATGACCTTGCCAACCCTGCCTTCTCTCTGAAAAATAGGGTGCACATATGTTAATGTCAGCCTATGAAGAGGTGTCCTCCTTAGCCAACCACCAGGCTCCCCAACTCCGGGTCTTCCAAGAGACGAACGAGCTTGTTCAAGCGGAGCTTGCTCAATTGAAGGGATTCCATTCGGAGACAGTGGCAACCCTTCAAGGCTCTGTGGAGTCTGCTCAGGCGGAGCTGGCCAAAGCCCGGGAGGAATTAAATGAAAGTCACATCAGGGAGGAAACTCTTCAAAGGCATCAGTCGATTCTTGATCGCAAGAACGCCTCCCTGATAGATGCCATAAAAGAACAAATGTCCCGGGCTGAAAGAGCCGAGAAGGCTCTAGCCGAGTCTGAGCGCCAAAAAGAGCAACTGCGGACTTCCTTCCTGGAATCCTCAGAATTCAAGGCGGCCGTTGAGAATCGAGCCTATCCTTTCTTTAAGACTGGCTTCAAAAGATGCCTTCAACAATTCCAGGAAGCCGAGCTTATCCCCAAGGATAGAACCAACTTTCCAGACTTCGGGCTAGCCATTGCATCTCTTGCAGGAGCCGGGGTGGGAGGCAACGAGGGTACATCCGAAGAGGAGGACGGAGAGGAACCGGTAGAGGAGGAGAAACAGGAGGAGTCCGTAGAGGGGGAGGAAGAAGAAAAACCTGGAGAGGGAGAAGCAGGGCAAATAGAGAAACCGACAGAGGAGGCGAAAAAGCCAGAAAACAGCCCTTTGCTGATATAGAATAGGCTTGTCCTCTTTTCATTTTTAAGTTCACTCCCTGCCTTCGGGCTTTGTAGTAATGGAATATTTTCTTTCCTTTTATCCTTCTTCGCAATATTTACAAAAATTCAGTACTCGTTCCTTATATGATCAGGACATTCTCGTTCTAACAAATCTAACAATTTTCCAAGTGTTGAGAACTAACTAAGATACCAGATCATGTGAACGGGTATTAGCCTTCCGCACTTTAAATGGATATCTGTGATGTGAATGCCTAGAACGAACGGACACTTAACAGGATGTAGTGCTCTGGGTTTATGAGGAGCCAAGGTGCGGAACTTTAAGCCGGGGAACAGGTCCCGGGGCTTTGGAATGGTCGAGGTACGGAGCCCCGAGCCAGGGAGTAGAACCCTGGGCTTATGTAGAACTAAGGTACGGAACCTTAGGCCGGGGAACAGGTCCCGGGACTTTGGAATGGTCGAGGTACGGAGCCCCGAGCCAGGGAGTAGAACCCTGGGCTTATGTAGAACTAAGGTACGGAACCTTAGGCCGGGTCGAGGTACGGAGCCCCGAGCCAGGGAGTAGAACCCTGGGCTTATGTAGAACTAAGGTACGGAACCTTAGGCCGGGGAACAGGTCCCGGGACTTTGGAATGGTCGAGGTACGGAGCCCCGAGCCAGGGAGTAGAACCCTGGGCTTATGTAGAACTAAGGTACGGAACCTTAGGCCGGGGAACAGGTCCCGGGACTTTGGAATGGTCGAGGTACGGAGCCCCGAGCCAGGGAGTAGAACCCTGGGCTTATGTAGAACTAAGGTACGGAACCTTAGGCCGGGGAACAGGTCCCGGGACTTTGGAATGGTCGAGGTACGGAGCCCCGAGCCAGGGAGTAGATCCCTGGGCTTATGTAGAACTAAGGTACGGAACCTTAGGCCGGGTCGAGGTACGGAGCCCCGAGCCAGGGAGTAGAACCCTGGGCTTATGTAGAACTAAGGTACGGAACCTTAGGCCGGGGAACAGGTCCCGGGACTTTGGAATGGTCGAGGTACGGAGCCCCGAGCCAGGGAGTAGAACCCTGGGCTTATGTAGAACTAAGGTACGGAACCTTAGGCCGGGGAACAGGTCCCGGGACTTTGGAATGGTCGAGGTACGGAGCCCCGAGCCAGGGAGTAGAACCCTGGGCTTATGTAGAACTAAGGTACGGAACCTTAGGCCGGGGAACAGGTCCCGGGACTTTGGAATGGTCGAGGTACGGAGCCCCGAGCCAGGGAGTAGAACCCTGGGCTTATGTCTCCTCAGTTTTACACAATATCACTTATAGTAGGCAAAAGAATGAGGAAAACGATCCTTTATTATTTCTTCAAAGTGAAAATTACAGCTGTACATTGGCTAAGCGTAATATTTCTTCAAATGAAGTATATTCCAAGGTCTCTTAAGAAGTTTACCCTGAGCATCTTCTAGGTAAAAGGATCCTGAACTGACTCTCTTAATGATTTTGTAAGGCCCCTCCCATCGAGCTTCGAGTTTGCCCACGTCCCCAGCTGGATTAACCTTCTTCATCACCAAGTCCCCTATCTGCAAGTCTCGAATTCGGACCTTTTTGTTGTAGGATTTCATGACCCGATTTCGATACGCCTCCATCCGAATCATGGCTTGGTCCCTCTTTTCTTCTAATAGATCCAGTTCCAATGCACGGCTACCCTCATTGTTGCTCGGGTAAGATTCTACCCGGGCAGATGTTTGACCGATCTCAACAGGAAGGATGGCCTCAGATCCATACACCAAGCTGAATGGAGTTTCTTGGGTAGGTGCCCGAGGAGTAGTCCTGTATGCCCATAGTACACTGGGTAATTCTTCTACCCAGTCCTTCCCTTTGCTTTGCAGTCTGGTCTTTAAAGCCTGCACAATGATTCTGTTTACAACTTCTGTCTGCCCATTGGCCTGAGGGTACGCAACGGAAGTGAAGGACTGGGTGATCTTCATTTCCTGGCACCAAGACGTTATTTCTTTTCCTTGAAACTGTCTCCCATTATCCGAGATCAATCGCCGGGGTATGCCGAAGCGACATACTATATTCTTCCATAAGAATTTCAAAACCTCTTGCTCGGTGATTTTAGCCAAGGGCTCGGCTTCCACCCATTTGGAGAAGTAATCCACAGCCACCAACAGGAATTTTTTCTGGGCCTGAGCAACTGGCAATGGGCCGACTATATCCATACTCCACTGATCAAAAGGACAAGACGCCCAAATAGGCTTCATAGGAGTGGCTGAGCTGTGCTGAAAGTTGGAATGATGTTGACAGCTTTCACAAGTCCGGACCACTCGAGCTGAATCATGGTGAAGAGTCGGCCACCAGAACCCGGCTAGCATCGCTTTCCGAGCTAAAGACGTCCCCCCCAAGTGCTCACCACAGCATCCTTCATGAATCTCTTGAAGAACATAAATCTCTTCCTTCCCGCTCAAACACTTCAACAATGGTCCCTGGAATGATCTCCTGTATAAGATATTATTTAAGAGAACAAACCTGGGGGCTTGTCTTTTTATTTTCTGTGCTCGAGCTCTCTCCTCGAGCAATTCATTGTCCCGAATGAATTTGATCAGAGGGGTCATCCAAGAATCCTCGGGTATTGTCAACATTTCTTCTTCTTCAATAGTTAAAACTGCTCAGGAAACAAATAAAACCTCCCGGGTGCTGTCTTCCGACAAAGAAGCAGCCATTTTTGCTAGGGCATCAGCCTCTCCATTTTCTTCTCGGGGTATCTGTTCGATGCTCCAATCCACAAACACTACTGCCTGGGCTTTGATGAGATGCAAGTATTTGAGCATTTTGTCGTCCTTGACCTCATACGTGCCCTTGATCTGCTGAGTAATCAACTGTGAATCGGAATACAATATAATCCTAGCCGCTCCAATTTCTCGGGCAGCCCGGACGCCGGCTAGAACAGCCTCATATTCTGCTTCATTATTTGTTACCCTGGAACCAATTTTGACTGCCAATTTAATCTTCTCTCCTGATGGGGAGATTATCACGACTCCTACTCCACATCCAATCAGGCAAGAAGCCCCATCTACAAACACCCTCCATCTTTCTTCCTCAGCAGGTTGAATCATCTCAGATAGGAAATCGGATAAAGCCTGCGTTTTTATGGCCAACCGGGGCTTATACTCAATATCGTATTCCCCCAATTCCACATTCCATTTGATCATCCGCCCGGATACTTCAGAATGTGTCATAATTCTTCCAAGCGGGCTGTTAGTAAGAACGATAATAGGATGCGATAGAAAATAAGGCCGCAATTTCCGGGCAGTCACAACTAAAGCCAAGGCCATCTTCTCCACTTCACTATACCGCAGCTCGGGACCTCTTAGGGCGTGACTGACATAATAGACAGGCTTTTGATCCGAGCCTTCTTCCTTTATTAGGACAGAGCTGACAACATATTCAGTAGTGGATAAATAGACAAACAATTTATCCCCGGGCTCAGGCTTTACCAGAACTGGAAGCTCAGCTAGATGCTTTTTAAGATCTTGGAAAGTCTGCTCGCACTTGTCATCCCATCCGAATTTTTGGGCTTTTCTGAGAACCTGAAAGAAAGGATAACTTCTGTGGGCTGAGCGAGATATAAACCGAGATAGGGAGGCAATCCTCCCGGTCAGCTTCTGCACTTCTTTGACAGATCGGGGAGAAGGCATACATAAGACGGACTTCACTTTTTCTTGGTTGACCTCGATCCCCCGCTCTGTCACTATAAAGCCCAAGAACTTACCACTCTTGACTCCGAAAATACATTTAGCGGGATTGAGCTTGATCCCATAAGATGTCAGAGTGGTAAAGGTTTCTTCCAAATCGTCGATAAAATTCATCACCTCTTTTGACTTTCCCAAAATATCGTCCACATAAACCTCCAGATTCCTTCCCAGCTGCTTTTCAAAGACTTTATCCATTAAACGCTGATATGTGGCCCCTGCATTTTTCAACCCGAAAGGCATCACAACATAACAAAATGTACCTCCCGAGGTGATGAAACTGGCCTTATCTTGATCATTTTTTGCTAAGGGGATTTGATGATATCCCTGATAGGCGTCCATGAAACTGAGCAGCTCGAAGCCCGAGGTGGAATCCACCAACTGGTCAATCCGGGGCAATGGGTAATGATCCTTGGGACAAGCCTTATTGAGGTCCCGAAAATCAACACACATCCTCCATTTCCCGGCAGCTTTGGGTACCAGCACCACATTCGAGAGCCATGTAGGAAATTGTACCTCCCGGATGTGGCCGGCTTGCAGCAACTCTTTCACCTGCTCCTCAATAACTTTGTCTTTCTCGGGACCAAAGTGTCTCTTCTTCTGTTTGATCGGGTGAGCTCCTGGGAGAATGTTTAATTGATGCTCAGATATCAGGGGTGAAATCCCTGTTAGTTCCTGCTGGGACCAGGCAAACACATGAATATTAGTCTTTAAACAGTTAAGTAAACTGACCCGGGTGGATATATCGAGGTCTCGGGCCACCCGGATCTGTCGGCCTGGTCCTATCTCCACAGCTTCCTGTTCTTCCTCTGCCACAAAGTGGACTTCTCCTTTCTCCACTCCACCCTTCCAAACTTCCTCCACCCTGGGTTTCTTCCCCTCCTTTTTTGATTTGCCCTGATCTGCCCGGATACCTTCCACATAACATTTTCGGGAAGAGGGCTGATCTCCACGAACTTCTCCCACCTAGTTCCCCACTGGAAATTTGATCTTTTGATGATAAGTAGATGCTACTGCCCTCAACTCATTCATGGCCGGCCTCCCCAGAATGATATTGTAAGATGATGGGGAGTCCACCACTGTGAAGGTGGTCATGACCGTTTTCTTGATGTCCCGGGAGCCTAGAGTGAGTGGCAGAACAATTTCTCCCTCCGGATAAACTGCATGTCCCGCAAAACCAAAAAGAGCAGTCTCCACAGCTTCCAACTTAAACCCTTGCAAATCCATCTGCACTAAGGCATCTTTGAAAATCACATTGACTGAACTGCCGGAATCCACGAAGACTCTCAGGATGTCGTAATTGGCCACCCGGGCTTGGATAACCAAAGCGTCATTGTGGGGCATGTTTATTCCCTTCAGGTCCTCCGGGCCAAAACTGATCACAGCCTCGTTCCTCCTATATCCCTCCACCTCCAGACACTCCCGCCTACTTCTTGATTTCCTGGCCCGATTTGAATCTCCATCGGTGGATCCTCCCGATATCATCTTAATCACTCCAGCAACAAGGGACGAAGGGATCCTCTTCTCAGGTTCCGGCTCCCTCCTCCTACCCATATGGTTTCTCGGGTTGTTTCTTGAGTCTACTCGAGCATGAGATACTGGCGGTCGGGGGGTCCAAGGTGGACCTCTCGACCTTTTGGTGTACTGGTCATACCCCTGGTTGGTGGGTGGGACATAACTTCTTTTCAAAGCCTTACAATTCTCGGTGTTATGCTGACACACACCATGCCTGGTGCAAAATCCACTTTTCCCGGGTTGGGACAGCTGATGACTGGGAATCGGATCCCTACTGCATTCCTGCACTTCTCTTTCTCGGATAATTTTCAAAGGCACATGCGGGGAAAAGTGCCCTGGATTACCCCGCCGTGGTCCCCTCTCCTCGGGCTTAGGTGCCCGGTCCCCTCTTTCCTTCCTGATGGCTTCCCTCTTTTGTTTCTGGGCTTCTTCCATATTGATATACTTCTCTGCCCTAGACAGCAAATCCTCAAAATCTTCAGGCACTTTTTTCGTTAATGACTTGAAGAACTCACTCTCTTTTAGGCCTTGAGTGAAGGCAGTAGTTTTTGTCTCTGCAGCACAAGTTGGCACATCCAAGGCCACTTTGTTAAACCTCTTGATATACATCCTCAAACTTTCCTCCGGTCCCTGTCTCACTTCGAACAAACTGAAAGCAGTTTTCTTATACTTCTTACTGCTGCTGAAATGGTGTAAGAAGGCTTTCTGAAAATCCTCAAATGATTTAATACTCAATGGAGCCAATCCATCAAACCATCTCTGAGCTGAGTCCACCAGCGTGGTTAAAAACACTTTACACTTGATCCTATCAGTGTAACAGTGCAGCATAGCCATATTCTCGAACCTGGCCAGGTGTTCTTCCGGGTCCTCGTTTCCATCATACGCCTTTACTTTAGCAGATTTAAAGTTTCCAGGAAGAGGTTCCCGGATGATGGCCTCAGCAAACGGGCGTCCTTTGACAGACGTCCGAGAAGAACCACGATTTTCCAGCTGTCCTTCCAGGACTTTCATTTTCTGTTTTAACTCCAGCATTTCCTCGACCATCGTTGGTGACTTAGAACCAGCAGAGGATTCCTCCACTTCTCCCCTCTTCTCCTCCTCCCTCAATTCTTGCTGCTGCTCCTGCTCTTTTTCTGGTTCTTTCTCGAGTGGTATATCATGGTGGGAAGCTTCCCGCCTGGCCATAGCTCTCTCTATGGCTTCGTTAATGCGTCTATCAAACTCCGCTGGAGTCATAGTGATAAGATCGGGAGGGGCGTCCTCTTGTCTTGAATGATTCGCGTCAACTCCCTGGACCCGGGAAGTGTTCTGGTTAGTTTTCCTCGTGTGAGCCATATCAACGCCTTAGTTTCAATTTCCCACAGACGGCGCCAATGATGTGATCCGGGTAAAATGGATGAGCAGGGTCGGGTGCTCCACCGGGTCAAATCAAGAATTTATAGTGTTGTTTAGGAAAATGAGCAAGGTAGATGGCTTCGATCGTGACCTGCAAACAATGAAAGGAACTCGTGAATGGGCGCCGGAAGGGTGTCCGGCGTGACCACTCCGATGCTTAAGTCAGCAGGGTTGTCGAGAGGGAACTTAAAGCAATATGTATGGATGCTTGAGAGTGAAGAAATTTCAGACCCCTAGAATGTCAACGATACCTGCTATTTGAAGAGAAGCTAGGGTTACCTTGATGCGCGTGCTCACCTACTACCTGTACCTTCGGACGTTGACGGCCTGTCGGGTCCCTTTCTACCCGATAGCTTCGTGGGTACTCCAAGAATAAGGGACGTTGACTGCATGTCCAGTCCCTTTCTTCTCCATATTTTCGGGGATACGTTCAGGCGGAAGACGTTGACTTCCCGCCCAGTCGCTTTCTGCCTTACAATCTGTAAGATCCTCTAAGTAAGTTACTCGAGTATTGAGCCCTCGGCTTCAGCATGAAAGCCCGGTCCCTAGTTGCTCGGGAGGTAAGTAAATACCCGGTCATGCATGAAGCGCCCAGTCGCGTGGGTAACAATCGCCCTCCCGGTTTCTATAGGGGCTACTCAATGACATTTCCCGGGTCCTCCAGGACCCGAGCCCTTATAGGGGTATCAATATATATATATACCTTTTGTTTGCATGCATTCATAATATGAAATATTTTAAGAATATTTTTCTTAGAATTGACGAGTTGAAGATTAGTTTATATTTGGTGTAGAAAGTATATTATTTTGAAATTAATGTTGTACTAAAATAATACGATAGATTATAAATGACATTAATCCTAATATCAAAGTCCATGGGCGATGCACCGATATCAAAACTTTCTAGTTTAAAATTGAGTAATAATACATATACAACCAAATTTATATAACAATTCTTACAAAATAAAAAATTCAATATAAAAATCTCATTTATCAAAATCTCGTAATATGATTTTTTATGTGGGATAATACATTAGAGAATGTGAAAATTTATACATGGTCAACACTCACTACAAGAAAAAATGATTTTGTAACATAATTAAAAATATATATTATACTTTTTGCGACAGTTTCAAACTTCACTTTGCTAATTATAGCCGAATTTATCGTGTTGGTCTCTAATTACTTAAATTGTCAAAAACTTATATGAAACGATCTCATGGGTCGTATTTTGTTAGACAGATCTCTTATTTAGCTCATACATAAAAAATTATTACTTTTTATGCTAAGAATATTACTTTTTATTGTGAATATCAGTAGGATAGATCCGTCTCACAGATAAAGATTCGTGAGACTGTCTCACAAAAAACCTACTCTTACTGATCAGAGTTTGGAGTGAGAACTTCTCGTATGTAACTTTTTCATTTTTGTTTTGACATTGAAATATTTGAAGTCAATGAGCTGGTAGCTAAGAGTTTGGGGTCATTAATATGTGAGGTTATAGATGTTAGTTATATTCCTATATAAAAAATTAAATTTATTATATTAATTTATCAATAATGAAAAAAATAAAGAAGAAATTTTAAATTGTGGAATTATTATTTTCCATAGTAAAAAACACGAGTAGTTTTATTTGATCTTAAACACCCATTATATAATGCTCATAAAAAAAAAAACCAAAAAGATATCAAAATGCTTTGTTTTTGGTTGCCACGACACCCTTTTATCAACTTTAACTTAAAATGAATCAAATTGTTGTGAAAAAGTAAAAATTTATGGTAAAAAGTAAAAATCTCAAACTCTCAAAATTTACCAAACTACACACTTTATAATATTTTTCTCTCTACTTAATTGTGATTTTCTTCACAAATGAGAGATCTATTTATAGAGTTTCATTACACATAATCCAAAAAATAAAATACATCATTACCTACATCATCACACACAAATTTCTAACTTTACAACTCTTATTTTCAACATTCAAATATTCAACTATTACTTTTTCAATATTCAAATATATTATTTTCAACACTCCCCCTTGTGATGATGATCATGATACGATGATGTCTTTATTACGTGTTTTGTACTGCCTCGTTAAAAACCTTACTAGGAAAAACCCATTGAGATAAAAACCATAGTAAGGGAAAAAGAGTGCAGTCACGTAAACTCCCCCTCATGTTGATATGAACAATTCTTCACAAATTTCGTAGATTGCGCATCCCAATATTATATATGTGCTTTCTGAATATTGTCGTAGGAAGTGGCTTTGTGAAGAGATCTGATGAGTTTTCACTTGATTGAATGTGACGAACATCAATACATTTATTCTTCTCAAACTCTTTGGTGAATGCGAAGAACTTAGGAGGAATATGTTTAGTTCTGTCGCTTTTTATGTATCCTTCTTTCATTTGAGCAACACATGCAGCATTATCTTCATATAGTATCACAGGCTTCTCGTCGAATGATAATCCGCATGAGATTTGGATATGTTGGGTCACTGATTTTAACCACACACATTCACGACTTGGTTCATGTAGTGCAATAATCTCGGCATGATTTGATGAAGTTGTTACAAGCGTTTGTTTCTGTGAACGCCAAGATATTGCAGTGCCTCCACGAGTAAATATAGTATCCAGTTTGGGAACGTGCCTTGTGTGGATCAGATAAGTATCCAGCATCAGCATAACCAATTATACTTGGATTAGCATCTTTTGAATACAAAAGTCCCAAGTCTGTCGTTCCTCGTAGATAACGGAATATATGTTTAATTCCGTTCCAGTGTCTCTTTATTGGATATGTGCTAAATCTTGCCAACAGATTCACGACAAAAGATATATCAGGCCTTGTACAATTTGTAAGGTACATAAGGGCACCGATAGCACTTAGATATGGTACTTCTGGATCAAGAATATCTTCATCTTCTTCACATGGTCGGAATGGATCCTTTTCTATGTTTAATGATCTAACAACCATTGGAGTACTTAAAGGATTTGATTTATCCATATTAAAACGTTTAATGATCTTTTCTGTATAATTTGTCTGGTGAACAAACATTACACATTCTTTTTGTTCAATTTGTAAACCCAGACAATACTTGGTTTTTTCAAGATCCTTCATTTCAAATTCTTCCTTCAAGTATGACACAACTTCTTGAATTTCCTTATTCGTTCCAATGATGTTTAAATCATCAACATATACAGCAATAATTACGCATCCGGATGTTGTTTTCTTAATGAAAACACAAGAGCATATTGAATTATTTACATATCCCTTTTTCATCAAGTGATCACTTAGTCGATTATACCACATTCAACCGGATTGCTTTAACCCATATAATGATCTTTGTAATTTCACAGAATAACATTCTCTGGGTTTTGAACTTTGTGCTTCAGGCATCTTAAATCCTTCAGAGATTTTCATATATATATTACTATCAAGTGATCCATATAAGTAAGCTGTAACAACATCCATAAGACGCATTTCTAAATTTTCAGATACCGCCAAGCTAATCAAATACCGTAATTGCATCCATCACGGGAGAATACGTTTCTTCATAATCAATTTCAGGCCTTTGAGAAAAATCTTGTGCAACAAGTTGAGCTTTATATCTTACTATTTCATTTTTCTCATTTCGCTTTCGAATAAAAACCCATTTGTATCCAACAGGTTTTACACCTTTAGGTATAAGGACTAGAGGTCCAAAAACATTACGTTTATTTAGCGAATCCAATTCAACCTGGATGGCTTCTTTCCATTTTATCCAATAATGCCGATTTTTACATTCACCAAAAGATTTTGGTTCATGATCTTCATTATCATTTATGATGTCGATTGCCACATTATAAGAAAATATATCATCAATTTCTTCTATATCTTTTCGGTTCCATATTTTTCCAGTATTAATGTAATTGTAGAGATTTCATGATTCTCGTCAGTTTGTGCTTCTGACAGAACATTTTCATCATCATGTGTTTCTTCAGGAACACCATTCTCTATTTTGTGATCATCATGTGTTTCTTCAGAAACATCATTCTTTATTTTGTGATCATCGTGTTTCTCTATGAATTTTATTTTTCGAGGATTTTTATCCTTGGAACCGACTGGCCTTCCACGCTTCAAGCGTTTAATGACATCATAAGTATCTTCAATTTGTTTCTTTGGAATTTCAATTCGAGCAGGGGCATTTGCAGCATGTATATATGATTTAGTTACCCTTTTTGTGTCTGCAAATGCATCTGGTATTTGATTTGCTATTCTTTGCAAGTGTACAATTTGTTGTACATCTTTTTCACATTGTTTTGTTCTTGGATCCAGATGTAACAATGATGATACATACCATGTAATTTCTTTTTCGGTATGTTTCTGTTCTCCCCCTAATATTGGGAAGATTTCCTCATTAAAATGACAATCAGCAAAACGTGCTGTGAACACATCTCCTGTCTGAGGTTCAAGATATCGAATGATTGATGGACTATCATAACCGATATAAATTCCAACCTTTCTTTGAGGTCCCATTTTCTTTCGTTGTGGTGGTGCAATAGGCACATACACCATACATCCAAAAATTCTCAGATGAGAAATGTCTGGTTCTTTACTAAATGCAAGCTGCAATGGGGAGTATTTATGATATGCACTTGGTCTGATGCGAATTAATGAAGCAGCATGTAAAATTGCATGTCCCCATATAGAAATAGGGAGCTTTGTTTTCATAATCATTGGTCTAGCAATCATTTGCAGACGTTTAATCAATGATTCAGCCAATCCATTCTGTGTATGTACATGAGCAACATGATGCTCAACAATGATTCACATAGACATACAATAATCATTGAAAGTCTGGGAAGTAAATTCACCAGCATTATCAAGTCTAATTTTCTTGATTGTATAATCGAGAAATTGATTCCTCAATTTTATTATTTGAGCAAGTAATCTTGCAAATGCAACATTTCGAGTTGACAATAAACATACATGTGACCATCTGCTGGAGGCATCAATCAATACCATAAAGTATCTGAATGGTCTACATGGTGGATGGATTGGTCCACAAATATCAGCCTGAATACGTTCAAGAAACATTGGTGATTCAGTTTGAATTTCGACTGGTGATGGTCTTATAATAAGTTTTCCAAGAGAACATGCTTTACATTGAAACTTATTATTCTGGAAGATCTTCTGGTCTTTCAGTGGATGACCATGTGTATTTTCTATAATTCTTCGCATCATTGTTGAATCAGTATGTCCCAATCGATCATGCCAATTGGTTAATATTGAAGAATTATCAACTACCATGTTTGATTCAATGGGACTTATATGTGTATAATGCAATCCAGTAGGGAGCATTGGTAGTTTTTCAATAACATATTTCTTTCCTGATTTATATGTGATAAGACACATATATTTCTCATTCCCTTCATTCATTGTTTGAGTATCATACCCATGGGAATATATATCATTAAAACTCAACAAATTTCTTTTCGATTGTGGTGAATATAAAGCATCATTGATCAAAAATTTTGTCTCATTAGGTAACAAAAATTGTGCTTTACCACATCCTTTAATCAAGTCTACAGGACCTGATATTGTATTCACCATTGTTTTTGTTGGTTTTAGTTCCAAGAAATATCTTTTATCTCGGAGGATAGTGTGTGTTGTACCACTATCGGGTATGCAAACTTCAGCTTTGCTCATAGCATTTTCCATATTTGAACTTCAAAAAAAATATGCAATAAAATAAATTACTGGCAATATATATTTAAATATAACACATATCATAATTATACAATAAAACATTATTCTATGAATACATGAAAAATAAATTATTGTACATTTATATTCTACCATTATATTGTTCATTTTCAGAGAAATCGTTGAGAAAATCTGCAGCATCAATATTGTTCATTTCTATCCCACCAACATATTGATTATTTCCAGAGAAATCATTCATAAAATCACCAGCATCAAAATGAGTTGAATCACTCAAACGGTCACTGCGTTCAGTGAAATTGGTCTCCTTTTCTTTCCCCTTTAATGATTCTTTATAAAGTTTACAAAGGTGCTCAGGGGCTCGACAAACTTTGGACCAATGTCCTGGAGTACCACATCTGTAACAAGAACTTTCATATCTTTTTGAGTGATTCTCATTAACACTTGTATTCTCATGATGCCTTTTTTGTGGATGGTTTGGGACGCTCTTTTGAGATGAGTTATAAAAATAACTATCTCTATTATTTTCAAAACCACGGCCGCGTCCACGACCACGACCAATTCCACGTCCACGACCACGACCTCGACCTCGACCTCGACCAAAATCTTGAATTTGATTTTGGTTCCGAGGTTTAAATTCATTTTTACTTACAGCATTTACTTCTGAAAATGCTGTTGATCCAGTGGGTCGGGACTGATGATTTCTCATTAATAGCTCGTTGTTTTTTTCCGCCACAAGAAGACAGGCGATGAGCTTAGAATATCTCGCAAATCCACGTACTCTATTGTTGTTGTAGAGTAATATTTTATGCATGAAACGTGGAAAATGTTTTTTCAAGCATCTCAGATTCTGTGACCTCATGTCCACAAAATTTTAGCTGCGAGATTATTCGATACAACGCTGAATTATAATCACTGACTTTCTTAAAATCTTGGAATCTTAACATATTCCATTCATCACGGGCGGTCGGAAGTATAACTTCCCTTATATGTTCAAATCTTTCTTTCAATCCTTTCCACAAAGCCATGAGATTTTTTTCAGTCAGATATTCACATTTTAATCCCTCGTCGAGATGTCGACGCAAAAATATCATGGCTCTTGCCTTTTCTTGTGATGTACATATGCCATTTTCTTTAATAGTCTCGCTTAGACCCAATGACTCAAGATGCATTTCTACATCGAGAGTCCATGACATATAATTCTTTCCCGTGATGTCGAGCGCAACAAATTCGAGTTTTGTTAAATTTGACATGGTGGTACTAAAAAAAATTACGATGCATTTTATTAGTTAATAAATATTGCAATACAAAGTAACGGATAAACAACAAGTACAAGCATTTGTAAAAATAAAGAAAACGCACGAGGAGGATATTCTCCGATAAATACAAGACTCGTGAGTATGATAACCAAAATAATTAAAAATATCCTTGAGAAAGCCATCTTCTTTTTTCTTCGAAAAATTTGATGATGAATAATTTTTAGAGAAGAAGAGAAAGTTGGAGTGATTGAATGTGTTTGTGAGATCATATTTATAGGGCAAAAACTAGCCGTTTTTTACCATTTATGACCGTTGGTGTACAAAAAAAATAAAGGTATGTATTTGTATAATTTTATGGTAATAATATGGTATATATAATATTAGATATGTTTAAATAATTATGTATATCATATCATAATATTATAATGAGTGTCATAATTTATTTTGTTTAAAAACCTTATAGGCTTTTATACTTGTCGTATCCTTTACCGGGAGTGTGGGATGTCGTCTTAACATCCTCCCAGGATTTATAACAAGTTTATGAAAAATTTATTTTTATTATTTCTCATAATAACATTATATTGTATATTAAATAAATACACAATAAATAAATAACAGTAAAATAAATATAATTACTTTTGTTACCTTTTTCTTCTGTTTGGAGCTTGGAAAAGTATGTAGGACTTTTAGAGCTTCGTACTGATAACGTGTTGTGAAAAAGTAAAAATTTATGGTAAAAAATAAAAATCTCAAACTCTCAAAATTTACCAAACTACACACTTTATAATATTTTTCTCTCTACTCAATTGTGATTTTCTTCACAAATGAGAGATCTATTTATAGAGTTTCATTACACATAATCCAAAATATAAAATACATCATTACCTACATCATCACACACAAATTTCTAACTTTACAACTCTTATTTTCAACATTCAAATATTCAACTATTACTTTTTCAATATTCAAATATATTATTTTCAACACAAATAAATATATAATTTACTATATTTTGCTCAATCTCTGTTCGTCCTACTCACCATCCGAAGGTCACAAAAACTCTCGTGAGGCTACGGTTTTGTGAATCAATTTTGTGATACATATCTTATACATGAGTAACTCATAATAAAAATATTATTTTTATTGTAATTATGGAAATAAAAAACCTACTCCTCCAATGTTTCTAATGCATAACTCCTCAATTTGTTTTATTTAAAATAAATTGGTTAAAATTCATAAAAAAAAAATTTATTCGGATAAAACCCTCCATAATTTTTATTTATGATCTAGTATTTTATGAAACTATTCAAAGATTGGATAAATTGTTATAATTATGTTGAGAAAACTAAAGTGTTGATATTTTTTCTCTTTCTTTTTTTTTTTTACTTGATATTTTATTCTTATTTTGGTGAAAAGAAAAACACTACTGAAACTTGAAATAGAGTCCACTCTCTTGCTTATCTCTCTCTATCTTTTGTTACATTTTTCCTTATTTAAAGTTTCAGCCTATCCTTAAGATACTCCAAACAAAGATTCTCTATTTTAAATTTATTTTTTTTTTTTAAAACCAGTTGATTAGATTACCGATCAAAAATCGTAGGGTCTACATGCCATATACACATTACATTAACACATCTATTCTCACACATTCATTTTAACATTCACACTCATTATTTGGAGGTCATGTTATCTACTCATTCATCTTATTCTTACTTTAAATTAAATAAATTCAATTTCAAATTTTTTAAGAAATTTAAATTATTATTATTTTATATTAATAATAATATGTTTTTATATATTTAGTACGTAAAATAATTTAATTTTATGAGTGTCACTTATTTAAAATTAAAAATTTATTATAAACTTAAAATAAAACGGTACAACATATAATAATAAATAACAATTGCATAAAAATAAAAGAAAATAAATTAAACTTAAGAGAAGATGCAAAATACTAATTCAAGGATGGTTGTTATATTGTGACCAAATATGTTCAACTAAGTCGGCACGAAGTTGGTGATGCACATGCGTGTCACGTATTTCGGAATTTGTTCGGAGATATTCATGAAATCCTCGGTTTGAGCCCTATACGGGTTATGCGGATTTGTCACCTTCATCGTTGTATCAATTTGTCACGTGAACCCCCTCATCTTTGACAATCATGTTATGTAAAATAATGCATGCTAACATAATATATTTTAACTTTTTTCTATACCAATAACGAGCTGGAGCCCTGACAATTGTCCATCGAGCTTGGAGCACCTCAAATGCTCGTTCAACATCTTTTCTTAAAAAGCCTCCTCTTTGGATCTTCCGGGCAAGGAAAAGCCTTAACGAAAGTGGCCCATTCTGGATATATTTCATATGTTAAATAATACCCCTTCGTATATTGAGTCTCGTTGACCATGAAATTAATCTCTGGTGCATTTCCTTGCAAGACGTTATTGAATTTGGGAGATTCGTACAACACGTTAAGATCATTACATGAACTGGCGACACCAAAGAATGCATGACATACCCACAAGTCTTGAGACGCGACCGCTTCAAGGATGGTGTAAGGAAACAACGTTTAGCGACAGTTTGTAAAAACTCTGTCGCACATAGCGACGGTTTTTTCAAGAACGTCGCTAAATGTCCAATTTTATTAAAAAAATAACCGGACAGATAAGCGTTCATAAAATATAAAATATAATTAAAATAATTCAAAACACATGGGATCCGCGTGTCAGCAAATCAGCGACGATTTCTACAAAGCCGTATTAGCGACGGTTTGTGAAACACCGTCGCTAATTGTCCAATTTTTTTAAAAAAATAAACGGATACAGGGGCGTTCAATTCTATCTTCTCCTATAACGCCCACTCACAATGGAGAGGAGTGTTAAATAGATGTTATAACACCCTATTGTGAGTGCCTTAAGTACAATGTTGTTGACATTTGCTTCCACGTAAACATAATATGAGAATTTTTTGTACGAATAATTTATTTTTAGCACATTACTCATAGAAAAATTTAAGAAAAGCGATCAGCGTAAATTTGGTCATCCGTTAAAATACTGAACATATTTTTTCTTTGAGATTTAGACATTATAACATAGAAAGTAAATTAAACACCATATCGTTTTTCCCCTAAACATCCATTGAAATCAAATTAGAATCTATTCAAATGTATTTTAATATGATAATAATTATTTTCGTCCAATTAAATAGCAAAAAAACACATTCAATTATGTTTGCGTGGGAAAAGGTGGACAATAATACGAAGAGTAAATCAAGCATTGTGATCCGGAGTCATCATTCGGATTCCAACAACTTTGTTAAACCCAAAGAAATTGCAGTTTCAAATGGGATTTTAGGTGCCATTTTCCAAAACTTTTCCTAGTTTTTTGTTTCATTCACATTTAGTAGATCCATAATTCTAATTTAACAGTAGGTATCTTGTGAGATGGTCTCACGAATCTTTATATGTGATAAATGATAACTCTACCGATATTCACGATGAAAAGTAATATTATTAATATTAAAAACAATATTTTTTCATGAATGACCAAAATAAAATATCAGTATTACAAAATACGACCTATAGACCGTCTCACACAAATTTTTGACTTAATTCAAAAAAATCGAGTTGGGGTCATATACACAAAGAGGAACATTTATAATTTCCTCTTCTATTTTTTCACACACATTATTATTTTGGGCTTCTAATAATAATAAAATACAAAACTTTAATTCATTGATTGCAAAATCAATTCAGTGGTGCTGCCGAGCACACAAAATAACTTATTAACAATTATGCCACTTTAATATTGTCATTTCATTTAAGCATCACATGCACCATTGATTTTTTGGTAGGTCTACTATGAGATGCTCTCACAAATATTTATTCGTGAAATGAGATCAACATTTCTTATATTTACAATAAAAATAATATTTTTGGCTCATGATCCAAATAAAATATATATCTCACAAAATTAACTTATGAAACTGTCTCATAAATTTTTTTGAACAGATTAAAAAAATTTCAAGTTCGAATATATATGATTAATAATTATTTCCATAAAATATATATAATTATCACATGGGCTGAACTCAATTATGGGCCCGAGTCACATGGGCTGGCGGTGAGACTTCTCATGCCTTTTACATATTCTGGTATTAAATAACTAATTTAATATAGTTTTTCACCACTCTCTTAAAATATTACGTAAAAATTATTTAATAATTATGTTTTAAAATGTAATAATAACTCACATTCCATTAAAAAAAATTACGTCTATGATATAAGATCATTGATTCAACAACATTTAATATCTATATTTCATCTAACGTACTTCTGAAAAAAATTTAAATAATTATGGAGCCCCTATTTTATTTAAAATTAAATCATCATATGCACATGCATGCCATCATTTTCTTTTGTCAGTCTTCGATGGTCATGTGAAAATCATAAAAAGAAGACACTTTTGGTCTGAATTTTTCTTTGGAAATTATCCATAAAATATTGCGTTGATTAAGGAGGGAGGTTGGCTCTGATCTCCGAAACGGACAGATTCGGTGACAAGAATCAGTTTTTTTTTTTCTGTTGGAAACTAAACAATTAATTTAATTATCGATAAAATCTACACTTTTAGTTCTATACCAAAATATGTTGACTATGTCTTTTGTGAGACGGTCTCACGAATTTTTATCTGTGAGACGGGTCAACCTTACCGATATTCACAATAAAATGTAGTAATATTTTTTAATCAATGACAGAAATAAAAGATCTGTCTCACAAAATACGACACGTGCGACCGTCTCACACAAATTTTTGCCCAATATTTTTAGTCTCTCAACATATCCACCTAATACTTTTAGCCTTTATACTTTGAGATTTGTAACACGTCGTTTATTTTATGGTTAAATATATTTGTGAAGACTAATTTATGATATTTATTAAATTCTAGGGACCAAAATTAATCCTGAAAATCCCTTTTTTTATTTTAGTCATAAAAATAATTTTTTTCTCTTCAATTTTAATATAGAAATAAAATATAAAAAATTATTAAAAATTTATTTTAAAAATAATTTTGATTACTTAATTTTAATAAGTTTAAAAGTTATAGTAATCTTTATCTTAAAATAATAATAATATTCTTACAATAATATTTAAGCAAAATCAAAATTATATTTATAAAAAATATAAAATTTAGTATGTGAACAAACAAAGTTTATAATAATGAAATTTGTTGAATTTTTTATTTAAAAATGATTTATTGTATATGTTTTTAACTAAATTTTTTCATTAATTTTCATTTGTTATCTAAGTTTTCTTTGTGCGAATAACTTGTGTACAAAATTAATATAAATTTTTATTCATATATATAATTAATATATATTTATACTGTACATTTTATATTATTTAGCTTCTTTATCATCGTCAAAATTTTATTTTCTAATTTTTGGGCCATAAAATATAATAAATATCATAATGTAGTCCTTATGATTATATTCAAGCATAAAATTAAAAATGGGACTAATTTTGTTATATTATTTAATGTTTAAAGATTAAAAATGTTGAGTTGAAATGTTTATGGACGAAAATTGTTTCCAGGACTTAAAAATTTACTATTTAGAAAATAAAAATAAAAATTCATTAAAACATTCAACCTTTTACACCAACAATAAAAATGCCACACGTGTACATAATGGGATTCGACCATCTTCTGAAGCTGGCTCTATAATAACAGTCCTCGAGGCATTGTATATTTGTATTAGACCAGTTCTGTTTCCCCTGCATTTCTTTATTGTGCTTTCTGTGGGCAAAAATGGCGAAATTTCACTTCTTGCTTTCTCTCTACTTTCTATACACAGTTTCTGCTCTTGCCCCACCACCTCCTTTAGAAGGTATGCCTAATGGTTTTGGTACTTCGATTTGTAGTTTTGAGACCAATGTGTGTGTATAGTAGTATATCTTTGATATGCATCGTTCTTGAGCCATTCTTGAAATGCACATCTTCATTCAAAATGCAAAAATCTCACTCATCGGTATCTCATGAGATTTGCTCTGTTAAATGAATACAGTTTCGAATCTTTCATTATTGGCCTTTTTTAATGCTTTTGAGTTGAATAGAGTTCGAACTCTAGCTTAGTGCGGGAATATGCCCACTAGTTTGAATTAATTTTTAAATATTTTCCATTGTTCTATTGTATGAAAAATTAGTGTTATGATATATTAAGTGTATGGTAGGTAAGTAGCATTAAACACATAGAGAAATATCATGAAAGTCACTAATATGAGCTTGCTTCTGTTCATGACAATGTGAATATAAAACTGAGCCGATTAGCCAGCAGCTCAAGCTCCTCCTACTTTATTTTGAGCTCATTTTTTTTCTCCAATGCTCACTTTTTTGTATATCTGGTCTAAGAAATAGGTAAAGATTTGATTTTACTCAAGCTTAAAATCCATTTTTTTGACGTTATTCCAGGACTCCTTCCTAATGGCAACTTTGAGGAAACACCAAAGCCAACTGACATCAACAAAACTGTCCTCAAAGGCAAATTCTCACTCCCAAAATGGGAAATTAATGGCCTGGTGGAGTACATCGCCGGCGGTCCGCAGCCGGGAGGAATGTACTTCGCTGTTGCTCACGGCATCCATGCCGTGCGACTTGGGAACGAGGCGTCGATATCCCAAACTATCCCTGTCAAAAATGGCACGTTTTATGCACTCACATTTGGTGCATCAAGAACTTGTGCACAAGACGAGGTGTTGAGAGTTTCTGTGTACCCTCAAACAGGGGATCTTCCCTTGCAGACTCTGTATGCTAGTAATGGTGGTGATATTTACGGTTGGGGATTCAGGGCTGATTCCAATTTTGCAAAGGTGGCTTTCGAGAATCCTGGGAAACAGGAGAATCCAGCTTGTGGTCCTTTGTTGGATGTTGTTGCCATTAAAGAGCTTTCCCCTCCAGGGTTCACTAAAGGTTTACATCTCAAATTCTAGTATTTTACTTCTTTTCTAAATTCATATGTGCTGATAAGAATGACTAACATGATAGATTTGATGTTGAAATGATTTCAAGTAGGGTTCAAAATTATCCGATCAAGCTAAAATCTCTTGCAATTTGATTCAAGTTTGAGTTCGAAATTTATTAGGCAAACTCGAGTTGGCTCCTGATGTGGGAAAAACAGCATGCTCTTGCTTCAGTTTGACAGAAATTAGAGCGTAAATCTTTATTTTCAAGTCTGATGTTCGTTCTGTTGAATTAATGCTCGAGTTTTACTCAAACTCCCGAGTTATTTACCTATTTACTTAATTTATCAAGTACACACTAGTAAAGATCATAAAATTAACAGCAAGCTAACCTGTTTGATGATATACATGTTAAATTTTATATGGCCATTACATTTGTGTGCCTTTGTAATTTTCTGCAGCTAACCTGGTTAAGAATCATGGATTTGAGGAGGGTCCTCATCTTTTGATCAACTCTACTAATGGCGTCCTCCTTCCGCCCAAACAAGAAGATGCCACCTCCCCACTTCCTGGCTGGATCATTGAGTCGCTCAAGGCTGTAAAGTTCATAGATTCCAAACATTTCAACGTCCCATTCGGACAAGCTGCGGTAGAACTTCTTGCAGGAAGAGAGAGTGCCATTGCACAAGTCATCAGAACAGTCCCTAAAAAGGTCTACACTCTTACCTTTTCTGTTGGAGATGCAAAGAATGGGTGCCACGGATCCATGTTGGTCGAAGCATTTGCTGCCAAATCTACTATGAAAGCTCCCTTCCAATCTGAAGGAATGGGCAAGTTCAAGACTTACAGTTTCCAGTTCACGGCTATTTTGGACCGGACCAGATTGACTTTTTTCAGCTCGTATTACCATACGAAAATCAAGGACTTTGGAACCCTTTGCGGCCCAGTTCTTGATGAAGTACGGGTTTTTCCAGCTGCTAAGATCTGATGTCTTTGCATAGGTACTTGAGGCACGTGTGGGTTAATATATATGTAATGGAGTTATAGTATTGCGTATCTGTATTTGCATAAACTATGAAGATTTTTGTTCTTCATTAATATTAGAGATGTAGGCCGAGGATGATCCATTACGTGGCATGCTTTTTATGCCCGTTTTCCGTGCCTTGTATCTTTTTTCCACATCTATTTCTGAATCCAAATCCTTTACGTTTCTGGAAAAAGTAAGAAGACTTGGGTGAGCTAGCCTTTTCAATTTGGATAATTAGAAAAGAAGAACAGAAATACCATATTGCATGGCATTTCGGCTTATCAGACCCATAACTATTTAACAAAGCAAAATAACATCGAGTTTTCATTGACCGAGTACAACAATAAAGTTTCCTAACAAATTTCTACAGACTGGAGTTTAGTTGTAAGTTGTATCACAATCCATTTACGCCTTTACTATTTGATTTCAGGATTAAATCAAGAAGTTCAACTTCAACTTTCACTGAAAGTAATCAGCCACAATGCATCAAAGTCACAACATCACCATTCACCAGGTCCAGTACATCGTATCTCTGGTCTATTTCTTTACGCCCACTAAAATTAATGTCTTTTCCACAAATAGCCACAAACTCAACACAAATTTCCCGAAAGCTGCATTATGTACTCTTTCAGCTATATTTTAGTCAACCTCTCCAGAGCACAAATTTCAACTATAACTGGCAAAATATGACTTATGTGTTCTTTTGAGGTGGTAATATAACCAGAAAGAAAAAGAAATGTTATCTTGCATCCTTCTTGATTTGGAGACGAGATGAAATTAGAACATCTGGCATCAAGACCTGAATTTTCATGGTGGATTTCCAGAGAAAAAATTCTCAACACATCATATGGCCGATACAAGATAACACTTACAGTGGATAACCTTGGATGCGTGACATGATATCTCAGTGCCGATGGCAATCCACAGCATGTGGAAGGGAAAGCCACGTTCATCCAGATCCTGTGGAGAATAGTACAAAGTAACCAAAACCAACTCAATGTCAACGGCAGAAGCAGAACACTATTTGATTCTTCCAATAAAAGAATTAAACGGAAACTAATTAAAATAATAATTAAGCATAAGGAAAGCTTCATGAAGGCAAATTCTTTGTGAGCAGCTAATCGTGACAAGTACAGCCAATTATAGCTACTTCGATGCCTTAAATAATCACGTTTAGAATTGACTTCCCCGAATGAAGTCCTACCAAGCATGTGTAACTTCATTACAAGAATTGTACCATCTTCTGTAGCAACCTCAAATATATCTTTAACATAAGGAAAATGAAAAAATGTTAGCGTTAAAGATAGGGAAACTGTAAAACTTAAGTAGAGTGCTAGGCAAACATACCAGACTCCTTCCCCACACCGATTTGACGACCAACAGCATCAAATACTCCACGATTAACATCGTCTGGTATGGCGAGAAAATCATAGCCCAGGTAAGTGAGCCGGAAGCCATCATCTTTGCAGAGATATCGCAAAGCATGCACATCCAGTTTCGTCGTTTTTGCTTCAGCACTCCATTAATCAGTTGGGAAAAAAAACCACACAGGCCATTAGTCGAAACTTAATCCTATAATATTTTTGAAATATAAGAAAGGGCGTTTCAGATTTGCATGTATTTTAAATTTTTAATAAAAAATATACTTTTACAAAATCAGTTGACGTACAAACACCATTAAGGCTGGTTAATTTGATGATCACATAATAAATAAATATTTTAAATATCAAGTAATTAAACTATTTCAGCCATGATCGCAAATAAATTTGTAAGCATTTATTTTTTAAGATTAAGATAACAATTCGTTTAAAGAGTATGTTTAAGCAATAAATTTAGTAAAAGATTTCCTTTTTTAAAAAATAAAGTTGATAAAGGGTGCACACCTACATGGAAAAAAAAGCTAGATTTCATAATACTGGAAGAAATTATGAAAGATTTTTTTTATTTGGAAGATTATGACATTTTTCACATAATATTAATATTATTTTTTTGACAACTCGTATGATGGTCTCACGGGTCAATGTTGTGACACGTTTCAATCCGATTCGGTTCATAAAAAATATTATTTTTAATGTTAAAAATATTATTTTTATTCGTAAATATAGATCGAGTCAAATAATCTTACAGATATAGATCCATGAGACCGTATCAGAGAAGATTTACTCTTTTTTTAAGTATGAAATTAATCAATATCTTGTAAATTTGTAGCTCAATATTTTTATATATATCAAAGCTTTTTAAAACAATTTAATTTTAATTTGCAAAAGCTACGTATGTTCATGTTTTTTAAATGAAGGCAAATTGGTCTCCTGCTAGATTTTTTAAAAACAAAATCTATTTACAAAGTAAAAGCATATGTTTGATGTAGTTAACGTAAAACAAGGAAGCTTTTAGAACCCAATCCAAGAAAATCCAACTGAAGAAAATCTTAAGCAAACAACCCGACAAAAGTGCGTACGAATTACTCGATTACGATAAGTTGGATTCTAATACACTTGAAGAAACCTCATGGAAATTGAATGATTTGATTTGATATGTACGTGTTTCTAAATACCGAATCCAAACCGTGCTTGAATTCAAACAATAGTATATATACTCGGCCAATCTACATACATGGGCAGCCTCCATTGTTTTCAAGATTGCAAAGAAACGAAGAATTAATTAAGATGCATTGGATCAGAGGAGAAACTTTGGGCAGAGGGGGTTTTGCCTTTGTCTCTAAAGGCACAACCCGACAAGATGGCTGCCTCAGTAATATTCCACCCATAGTCGCTGTCAAATCTTCTAAATCATCCCACTCCAACTCTCTTCTCAAAGAAAAGAAGCTGCTCGATCGGTTCAACCATTGTCCCTTCATCATCCGATGTTTCGGGGACGACACCACCCTAGAAGATGGCCAGGAACTATACAATATTTTTCTCGAGTACGCATCCGGAGGTTGTTTGGCAGATGTCATCAAATCTTGCGGCGGCAAAGGTTTGCCGGAGCCTGTTGTCAAAAATCACACGAGATCGATTCTCATGGCTCTTTCTCATATGCACGCACTCGGGTACGTGCACTGCGATATTAAGCCACACAACGTCTTAATGGTTAAAGGAGGTGACGAGAAAACGAGTGTGAACACTTTTGGCGAAGAAACTGCAAAGCTCGCAGATCTCGGAAGTGCTATTAACATGCGTGGCGGCGAAGATGAGGATGACGGGGGATTCAGGGGCACCGTTCTTTATGCGGCACCGGAGTCGATAGCCAATCAAACATACGTACCTCAATCAGATGTTTGGTCTTTGGGATGCACCCTCTTGTTCATGTTGACTGGGAAATCGCCTTGGAAGTTCGACAACCGGACGACTGCCGTGGATGTGATGATGACTATCGGCTGTAGTGATCAGATTCCGGAGATCCCCAGTACTAAGAAGATTTCGAAAGAGGCCGTAGATTTTCTCAAGAAGTGTTTTGTTAAGGATCCAAGATCAAGATTTACTGCCGACATGCTTCTAGATCATCCCTTTGTCAAAGCTAGAAACGCATCCCCTCGTGCCGGAAAATGCAGCAGCCGCCACCAACACCACCACCACCGTTATCTCACCTCAAGATTATCTCACGGCATCAGTTCATTGGTCCCCAGCTGTTTTCATGTCGTTGATTCCGCTGCAGTCCGTCCTATCTAATGTAATCGACGGCAGAACAATTAATCAAATTGTAAATAGATCGATTTTTATAACACACACCATTTGAACGTGTTGCTGTAGTAATATTAGCATGGGATTCTTCCACGCATGTTTTCTTCTTAATTTGCAACCTTATAATTAGATAGAATTTCATTAGTTATTGCCCGAAACGGCGAAACCCGAAGCGTAGCATAGAACATTTTCCAAATTTCCGAAAGCATGCACCAAGCCTTCCCCATTCACTCTTTTTTGTCCAAGGCGGAAGCAGTCCAGTCCAGTGTATAATAAGCGGTTGCCGCATCGGAAGTAGTCATGAATACATACGATAAAAGCAACAAAAATAAAACAATAAATACCCCAAATTAGAGAACATTTCATGGATTTTAACGTGCTTTATTATCGCCAAGTGAGCCGAGAATTCGTGCCAAATATACCATATTCGATTAGTTTAATAGCTATCGATAAAAAATATCGAAAAATATATATCAAATTATTTGATTAAAATCAAATTTTGACAAATTATATAACTAAAATTCTAAACAAGCCAATTTATATAACTAAGGTTGCAATTTTTCCTTCATTAATATGCATGAATATGAGAGTAACTTTAAAAAAATTAACATTAAGTTAAACTAGATGCAAATTAATTTGCAACATTTATACAAGTAATTCCAATTATAATTGTAATAAAAACATACAGTTAATTACATCGTTCTAGTGAAGTAGGATACACGAGAGAAATATTGTATAACCCCAATTATTCTCTTTTTTCTTTCCCTTTCTAGGAGTCCGGCGACTCAAACTAGGCACGCATCAAATACAACATAGAATAGAACTGCTCTTGCCTAACACTGGTCCCGCCTCTTCCAAATGTGGAGGAAGTTTTTATGCTTCAAACTCTCGATCATGTCCTTAAAGCTCACCTCCATAGGTATAAAATTCAACCCCAAACTCTCGGCTTTCTTCTTGGACACCTTAAATGTTAGATCCCCAGTAACACTGCAATCACAATCAAATTTAACAAGTAAATAACACCATGTCTTGTTGTAAACTTTATCGTATTTAAAAGATGACAACTATAAGTTCTAGAAATATACTTCTGATGAAGATTGTTGTGTGAAGGGCTAACTAGCTCATGTAAAAACTGCACAGCTTCGTAATGGTCCACCGACGATTCGACTAAAATGTATCTTCCATTAGCCGATGAATCCTCAAGAGCCATAACATGAGCAGACGCAACGTCTCTAACATCAACAAATTGATAGTCGGGAAATACATTTTTTCCTGCAATGTCATTTAAATAATAAGTATTATGTTATATCTGTTGGTCCCACGTGCGGAATTTGAGATAATAAAAGCCCGAAAATAAAGAATAAACTGGACACCGAGATTTACGTGGAAAACCCCTAAAAATTATTAGGGTAAAAACCACGGGCAAGATGAAAAGAATTCCACTATAATATTTTGTGGTGTACAACTCACTCACTGTGTTTCCAAAGAGAACACACACTCTCTTAATACAGGAGAACAAAACACCTCACAAATATTATAGAACTAAGCACTCAAATGCTTATAAGATGAGAGAAAACTCGAAGAAGGGATAATTTGAAATGAAGAAGGGGAGCTCTATTTATAGAGCCCCTTGTCCGTGTGAAAACGCGTTAAAAACGCGTCTTCCGTCTTCCAAATATGCTGCAGCTCATTTTGACTAATAATATTCAGCATTTGTTGAATGCTAAATATCAAACAATGCATGTGCCATTAATGCATTGCCGACATTTCTCCCACTTGGAGATTTGATAGAATCAAACACATCTCCACACATCCTTTCAATCTTGCCATTCCCTGCTGCTTACGTTTCCGCTAGACCACTTGAGGATCTACACCACTCAAACTTATCAATATTCACTGGTTTGGTCAGAAAATCAGCTATGTTGTCCTTTGTATGGATCTTTTGCATATCCACGCTTCCTTCTTCTACTACTTCTCGCACAAAATGAAATTGGACTCCAATGTGTTTCGTCCTGGAATGAAAGGCTGGATTCCTTGCAATGTGCAAGGCACTCTGAATGTCACAAAACAAAGGAACATTCTCTTGTTTGTGCCCGATCTCCTCCAATAACCTTTTAATCCATATTGCCTCCTTGCAAGCTTGAGTAGCTGCCATATATTCTGCCTCCGTTGTAGATAACGCCACAACTGTCTGCAGTTTTGAAACCCAGCTTACTGCTCCTCCTGCAAGTGTAAACACATAACCAGTAGTAGATTTCCTCTTATCAGGATCACCTGCATAATCTGAATCGACATAGCCCCTGAGTGTAAAATCCGATCCTCCATAACATAATGCAGCATTCGAGGTACCCTTAATGTATCTAAGGATCCTCTTAACAGTGCTCCAATGCTCTCGTCCAGGATTCACCATATACCGACTAACTGCTCCCACTGCTTGAGCAATGTCCGGTCTTGTACATATCATGGCGAACATCAAACTTCCCACTGCTGATGCATATGGTACTCGAGACATCTCCATCCTCTCTGCTTCACTGCTAGGACACATCTCGGAGGATAACTTGAAGTTAACAGGAATAGGGGTCGAAATTGGCTTACTATCTTGCATGTTGAAGCGTTGCAAGATTTTCTTCAAATAATTTTTCTGGGAAAGCCAAATCTTTCTGTTACTTCTGTCTCGGTGAACTTGCATCCCTAGAATCTTGTTTGCTGGTCCCAAGTCCTTCATATCAAATTCCCTAGCCAACTGTGCCTTCAATCCTTGGACATGATCTTTGTTGGGGCCTGCTACCAACATGTCGTCCACATACAACAGCAAAATGATATAATCATCACCAGACCTCTTGAAATACGTACAAGGGTCTGCAATCAATCTGTTGTATCCAAGGCTCATGATATTTAAATCAAATCTCTTGTACCAACACCTCGGCGCCTGTTTGAGACCGTACAGAGATTTCTTCAACCTGCAAACCAAGTTCTCTTTGCCTTTTTCCGCAAAACCTTCTGGCTGGAGTATATAGATTTCTTCTTCAAGATCTCCATGAAGAAACGCCGTTTTTACATCTAGCTGTTCTAGATGTAGGTCAAACACCGCACACAATGCCAACATTACTCTGACTGTTGTAAGCCGAACCACAGGAGAAAATATCTCATTGAAGTCAATGCCTTCTTTCTGATCATACCCTTTTACCACCAAGCTAGCACGATACCGCTCCACTTGGTTGTTGCCATCACGCTTGATCTTATAGACCCATCTGTTTCCAATGGCTTTCCTTCCTCGTGGTAGTGTAACAAGATCCCAAGTTTTATTCATGTCTAAAGCCTCCAACTCTTCTTGCATTGCTATCATCCATAAGGATACATCTGAGCTTTGAGTAGCCTCGTGGAAACTCGATGGCTCATCATCCTCTGATAATAGACAATATGCAATGTTGCTTTCAGTGACATAATCTGAAAGCCAACCTGGTGGTCTTCTGTCTCGAGTTGACTGCCTCACATTGGAAACCTCAGACTCAACTTGTTCTTGTTCTTCGTGCTCTGGTACTGCTTCACAAGAAACTTGACCTTCGTCTGTCTTATTTTCTACCTGAAAAATAGTAGTTTCTGAATTCTGTGTGCCTTTGTCTCCCTTTACTTTATCTTCCTCGAAGATAACATCCCTGCTGATGACAAGCTTGTGAACAGTAGGATCCCACAAGCGAAACCCCTTTACTCCATCAGCATAACCCAAGAAGATACATTTTCTGGATTTCGAATCCAACTTTGATCTTTCTTGCTCATTGTACAGAACGTACACAGGACTTCCAAATGTATGCAAATGAGAATAATATGTCGGCTTCCCGGTCCACATCTCCATCGGAGTCTTCAGATCAATCGCCACTGAAGGAGAACGATTGATAATATAACAAGCGGTTTTAACTGCTTCCGCCCAAAATGACTTTTCTAGACCCGCAATCCTCAACATAGCTCTTCTTCTGTCCAACAAGGTTCTATTCATCCGCTCCGCCACTCCATTCTGTTGAGGTGTGTAAGCCGTCGTGAACTGTCTCTTGATGCCCTCATGTTGACAAAATGCATCAAACTCGTCACTGATATATTCTCCTCCATTGTCAGTCCTCAAACACTTGATTTTCTTTTCAGAATCAAGTTCAACCCGCGCTTTGAAATCTTTGACGACTTGGAAAACATCTGATTTCTTCTTGATTGGATACACCCAACATCTCCTAGAAAAATCATCAATGAACGAGACAAAATATCTTGCTCCTCCTAGGGATACAACCGGTGCTTGCCAAACATCCGAATGAATCAGCTCCAAAATGATTTTGCTCCTGGTAGTAGAAGTGCCAAACTTTAATCTGTGTTGTTTACTGGTAACACAATGCTCACAAAAGGGTAGTGACACTTTTGTAAGTCCCGGCAGCAGCTTCCGTTCTGAGAGAATTTTCAACCCTCGTTCTGACATATGTCCGAGCTTTCTATGCCATAACACTGTTAATTCTTCTCCTGAACCAATTGATGCAACAGCTAGTTCTGCCTCTTTGTGTGTTTCTCCCAAAAGTACATACAGATTTGCAGCAACCTTTTCCGCCTTCATAACCACAAGCGCGCCTTTCACAATTTTCATGATCCCATTCTCGATACGAGTTTTGCACCCGATGTCATCCAATTGCCCCAAGGACAAAAGATTTTTCGTCAGTCCTTTCACATGTCGTACCTTCTGTATGGTGCGAATGGTGCCATCAAACATTTTAATTTTGATAGTACCGACCCCAGCGATTTCCAAGGCATGATCATTTCCCATGAATACAGATCCTCCTGAGACTGGTTCATAATGATCAAACCATTCTCTCCGAGAGGTCATATGCCACGTCGCTCCAGAATCCATTATCCATGTGTCACAAAATTTGTGCCTGCCTTCCGCAACTGTTGCTGCTTCGCTGAATAATATTACACCACTGCCTGAAGTACTGGCCACATTTCCTTGAGAACTTTTATCGATACTCGTACACTCTCTCTTGAAATGCCCTTTACCGCCACATTTGAAGCAGTAAATATTTTTCTTCTTACTTCTGGACTTTGATCTACCTCGTCTTTGGCTCCCACTGGAGTCACGGTCCATAAATCTTCCTCTTATCATCGGCAAAGCCTCTGCCTGCTTTGAAGTTACCAACCTGTCTTCCTTATTCTTGCGCCGGCTTTCTTCTCCGAGAACCGCAGTTAAGACATCGTCGAATCTTAGAAAGCCTATAAGAATATTGTTGGTAATATTAATGATAAGTTGATCGTATGAATCTGGTAGACTTTGAAGTAGAAGCTCTGCACGTTCATTTTCCCCTATTTTATGCCCCATGGAAGTGAGTTGGGCAAATAGAGTATTTAGTGTATTGATATGGTCGGTCATCGATGAGGATTCCGCCATCCGAAGAGTATAAAGCCTTCTCTTTAGGAAAATCATATTGTGTAGCGACTTGACCTCGTACATCTTTGTTAGAGTATTCCAGATAACTTTGGCTGTTTTTATCTCAGAGATACTTGACAAAACTTCGTTTGCTATAGCCAAGTGTAAATTGCCAACAGCATTGTCATTCATCTCATTCCATTTTCCATCATCCGTAATCTCCACCGGTCTGTCTCCAATAGCCGCCAAGCAATTCTCCTTTCTTAAAACTGCTTGTATCTTTATTTTCCACAGCATAAAATTGCTTCCATTGAACTTTGCTATCTCGTACCTTCCCGCCATTATGTCTACAACAATTTTAGTAGACCGGACAAAATAATCCCGCCTTAAATAAAAAATCTCAAAAAATCTTTTCTGATGTGGAAGAACAGTCTAGGCTGCAACCACAGAGCATACTCAGAATTTTAAGAAATTTTAAACCAAGGTTCTGATACCACTTGTTGGTCCCACGTGCGGAATTTGAGATAATAAAAGCCCGAAAATAAAGAATAAACTGGACACCGAGATTTACGTGGAAAACCCCTAAAAATTATTAGGGTAAAAACCACGGGCAAGATGAAAAGAATTCCACTATAATATTTTGTGGTGTACAACTCACTCACTGTGTTTCCAAAGAGAACACACACTCTCTTAATACAGGAGAACAAAACACCTCACAAATATTATAGAACTAAGCACTCAAATGCTTATAAGATGAGAGAAAATTCGAAGAAGGGATAATTTGAAATGAAGAAGGGGAGCTCTATTTATAGAGCCCCTTGTCCGTGTGAAAACGCGTTAAAAACGCGTCTTCCGTCTTCCAAATATGCTGCAGCTCATTTTGACTAATAATAATCAGCATTTGTTGAATGCTAAATATCAAACAATGCATGTGCCATTAATGCATTGCCGACAATATCAAAGTTGGAACAGGCCCAAGAGTCCTGAGGCTTATGTATAGTACCTTTTATGATGTCCAAAATGAAGTGAGACGAAGCATTGAGAGTTGGCTGAAGGAGAGGACCGATCACGAACCCGGGATTCATCACTACCAAATCAATCCCATTTTGTTCTGCATATTTCACCGCAGTTTGCTCTGCTAATGTCTTCGCAAGCCAATACCATTGCTGAAAGAAACAGGCCTCGTATAAAAAGAGAGAATGTACGTTACACAAAATATATTAGATTGTTCAGACTCTATGTTGTGCTTCCTATCTCGTTTTGGTGCCAGTTAAAGACCATATAGAGTGCAGATACAAAACCTTTGTTTCTATGCATAATTCGCGGTCCGAAAACCAGGTCTCATCCATTATGGTATCCGGGCCACGGGGATTTCTGTTGAGTGTAACTGAAGCTATGGAAGATGTGAGCACAACTCGTTTGATAGATGGTGCTTTGGTGCATGACTTGAGGACGTTTAGCGTTCCGTTCACCGATGGTTCAATCAGTTGTTTCTAATAAATTTGTGTAATAAACGACTTGAAATACCAACCAAGGTCTAAATTGAAACTTTAAAACGCAGATTAATCACTTTAGACATCAATATTCATTTATATATCATTCTTCTTAAATCTGATCTTTGCTGCCTAAACAAGGAACGAACCTGTGGATCAGTAATTGAATACAAAACGGGAGATGCAGTGTGAAACAGTCCAACACAATCATGCAAAATTGAATCAAGAGACCCTTCTTCTATCAAGTCGGCTTCAAATAACAGCAGTCTCTCTTGAGCTCCTTCAAGTGCTTTTAGGTGCGCAACTTTACCAGCCTTCCCTGCATATCGTAAAATAAAAATCAGCATTCATTACATAAAATCACTTACGAAAAGTGTGTTGTTACTAACCCAGGTCTCGAACGGTGCCTTTGACGGTGTAGCCATTTAGCAGCAAAAGCTTAACCAGCCATGAAGCTACGTACCCCGAAGCTCCTGTTACACATACTACTCTACTTCTACAATCCATTCCGATCGATCTGTAACTGGAAGGGAAAATAAGGAAAAAGGGAGTCACGCTTGAGTTTATTAAGAAAAAGGGAGTGAATATAATTTACTTTTTTATCCTTTGTTTAACATTTTTTTAAAAACTAATTTTTTCATTAGTGTATTTTAATTTTATATATAATAAAATTTATAATTTAATTAAATAAAAAAACTCACTCGATTCAATTTTTCTATCTTTTCCGACTCAATTTTAAATTTTATTTCATTTTTTATCTTCATAAAAAATATTTTTCTTCTTAATTTTTCATCCTCTCATTTTTTGGCTAACAATTAACCACGAACAACAAATTCAAAAAAAAAAAAAAACCATATATTAAAAAAAAAATATTTTGAGATATAAAATTTATTGGATCTCACCAGTGTTCATGACTCAAGAGTGAAAAGATTCACCCTGAATCGTGAAAGCAAAAGATGTATCACGACTCACGGCTTCATGACCCTGGGTCGCGAAGCACAAGGCTTCACGACCCATGGGTCGTGAAGCACTTGTGCTTCACAGTGAAGCACAAGTGCTGCTTCACGACCCAACACTTTGTTGGGTCGTGAAGCAGTGCTTCACAGTGAAGCACAAGTGTGTGCTTCACGTGAAGCACAAGTCTTCATGGGTCGTGAAGCACTTGTGCTTCACAGTGAAGCACAAGTGCTTCACGACCCAACTTTGGGTCGTGAAGCACAAGACCCAGTGTTGTGGGCTTCACGACCCAGGGTCGTGAGTTCACGACCCCGAGAGTCGTGACGTGAAGATTTCACGATACATGGCTCGTGACACGATCCATTAATTTTAAATTTTTATAATTAATAATCTTTGTTTTGTTTTAAATTTATATAACTAATAATCTTTTTGTTTCTTATATGTTTACTTTCCTGCTAAATTTGGAAGAAATCAATTTTTTGAATGTAAGTTAATTTTAGGATCAAGATACGTTGAGATCTGTAAGAAGCTTGTGTCATTTTTAAATGAGAAAGAGATAGAATATTTGGTGTAGTACACTCAATTTGGTAATTTAATTTTATGTGCTAAGATTATAACAATTTCAATCAAAACTGACCCGAGACACAAAATTGGGTCGAGATTATACTCGACCCACCAAAGTAGGGTCGCGTGGGTCGAGATTATATATATATATATAAATATATATAATCTCGACCCACGCGACCCACCCCACCAAAGTTGGGTCGCGTGGGTAGAGATGGGTATATATATATATATATATATATATATATATATATATATATATATATATATATATATATAAATTTGCTACAAATTTTAGTATAATTATAAAATTTGTTAATGTTTACATACAATAAACATTAATTTAATTTCATATGCTTTGACATACATTCATTACATTAAAGTGAATATGTAATGAAATTTGTTATGATTATTTTTAGTTTTATTATTATAAAATTTGTTAAGAATTTTAGTAGAATTATAAAATTTGTTAATGTTTATATACAATAAACATTAATTTCATTATTCATATGCTTCGATATACATTCATTAAAGTGAATATGTAATGAAATTTGTTATGAATTTTTTTAGTTCTATTATTATAAAATTTGTTATGAATTTTAGTGGAATTATAAAATTTGTTAAGATTTTTAGTCGAGTATAAATTCAACCCACATTGTTAAAATAAGAGATACATTCTTCTACTTGTTATGAATTTTTTAACTAACATACTTAAATTAACATATAAATAATGTTTACACAAATAAATTTTTTTATACATATTTACATTCTAATCATATATAAAGTGAATTATATATTATAAAATGATCAAAACTCAAAAATATTAAAAATTTCTACCCACTCGACCCATCTCGACCCAAACTCGACCCAAACCCTAAACCCTAAACAAAACCCTAAACCAAACCTCTAACATTATCACTCGACCAACTCTTTTTATTTTTTTATTTAAAAAACGTAAAAAATAAAAAAAAAATTAAAAGAAAGGGTCGAGCACTCTTCATTTTTTTATTTAAAAAAAATTGAAAAATTAGAAGTACTCTTCATTTTTTTTATTTTTTTTTTAAAAATTTATTTAAAAAAATAGAAGTAGAAGAGTGGGTCGCGTGGGTCGTGCTCTTCGCGACCCACTCTTCCATTTTTTTATTTTTTTAAAAAAAATATAATAAATTAGAAGTAGAAGAGTGGCCCACTTTTCATTTTTTTTAACGAGCTAATTAATGATCTTATCTAACTAACCTATTCAACTCCCTTTTCTCGATTTAAAAAAGTCAAAATCCTTTTATTTAATTAAATTTTAAATGAATCGTATATTTTTTATTGACCCGTAACTGGAAGCTGCTCAATGATTCGGCGGATATTTGTGTTAGATATTTTCTCCATCGCTATCAACGTTTTGATTTTTGATTTTTGTGTTAGATATTTGTCCTTCATCGCTATCAACGTTTTGATTTTTGTGTTAGATATTTTCTCCACAAGTACTATGACGGCGGATACGTTAGAAAACATTATTCATGATTGAAATTGAGGTTGGATGAAATATATTCATTCTATCATTATTTAATATAATATAGAGCATAAATGATACTGCTGTTCGATTTTATTAAGAAGAAATTATCAAAATAGACTCACGGTGATATGAGATATCAAAAAAAAAATTGAGATTGTATTACGAGTCAATTTATGACATGTATTCATGAAAAATATTATTTTTTTATGTACAAATAATATTTTTTTTATTATAGTATGAATAAAATCGATCCATCTCACAGACAAACAGACGACCGATTTTTGTTAAAAAAATAATCGGTGTGGCTTTTTAAACAATTGTCCTATTGAATAATATATTTTGTTGAATTTTTTTTTACATAATATATTTATTTTTAATGGGTTTTTTTTAAAAAAATATTTTTAGTCAACATTTTTTATGGAAAAAATTCCAATTTAGCCTTAATTCAATTTTTTGATGTTGAAAAATCAAAAGTGAATGTCATGAAATATAATTTTTCTATGAAAATAAGCAATTTATTTTTCCGATTACTCCTATCAGTAAATAAGAGAAACTCTTATATGGATGTCTTAAGTTTTAATTTGATTCAATCAAATAGAATTGGACCGGATTTGACTGATTCGGATCAAAATTTCTAGAGTTAAAAAAAGCCTATGTGGTGACCGGTTCGGATGGTTCACATATACCGAGCTGTTTTTCTTTGGAGCTAAGATTCAGCTAAACCCTTGTTTGGTTCCAACCAGGCTTCGCGTCTTCTTTGTAAATTGTAGCAAAGCCCTATCCCAATGGGAATTCTCTCGTGGTTCACCGGAAAAGGTAACGGTAATGGAAGCCAGCGGGAGGAACCAACTCCTGCCCCTAAATCCGACCCCAAAACGGTGCCAGAGGTCCCCGGCAGTAACGGAGATATAGAGGTTCGTAAACCCGACCAGCTTCCCGCTGAAATATCGGTGTTCGAGTTCGGTTCTGTCGCTGCTACCGCTGACAAGGTGACTCTGGCGGGGTTTTGCCCCGTATCTGACGAGCTCGAACCTCGCCATTGGGAGATTCTGCCGGCAAGCGGCGCCGAGGCACCACAATTCCGTGTTGTCTTTTGAATTGTTCGTGGAATGTATTCCGGAAGCCAACATGTTGAGCTTGAGTGGGGAATTCGGGGGGATGAAGAGATTGTTTGGATTCCTAATGACCTTTTTTGTGAAATTTTCTAAACCTCGTTGAAGGGTACAATAACACTTTAGTTTAGTTTATTTATTCTGATGGCCAATATTACTATAGAAGATTTGATTTTTCGTCTTGTTGCTTTTGTGCTAGCTAGATAGACTCGTGTGTTTCTTGAAATTACATCATGGGGGACAAGTAGTGGAAAGTGGCAAACGAAAACAATAGAAAGAAATAAGTTTCATCCCAATTATTTTATGCCACTTCTTTGTCCTCGATTATATATCTTTCTGTAAATGTGCTCAAGTGAAGATTACTTTAATATTTATAATCATCGAATGATATATGGATTTTCTATGTATATTTGTGTACAAGCGAGTTATGCGGTGGTAGGAACTGCGGGTGGATGTTAACCAATGGTCTCTCCAAAGATCTCAACGAGGTTGATTTCATCTTATATGTAGAGATACTATCTACATGATAGAATTGAGAGTCTAAATTTTAACCACACATATACGGGATCCACTAATTAATAAATTTTTAATTCTTTTTATCACATATGATATTATTTTTAAGGTTTTAAACTTATCGCTTTTTTTTTAAAATCTGCATTCATACAAATATGAAATTGATCAAATAGGCTCTTCAAACGATAATAAAAAATATAATATAATTGGATAAAAAAGTAAAACTTTTGCAAATGATTTGAGCCACTTAAAATGTCACACGGCATTATAATGGCTGATTTCATTATTTTTTTGTAAATGTTGAAAATAAGAGTTGAATGATTGAATGTTGAAAATAAAAGTTGTAAATATTGAAAATTAGTGTGTGATGATGTATGTGATGATTTATTTATTTTTGGATTATTTTCAAAAAAAAATTATAAATATTTCACTTAATTTGTGGAAAAAACATAATTTAGTGGAGAAAATTTTATAATTTATTTATTTTTGGATTATTTTCAAAGAAATTCTATAAATATTTCACTCAATTTGTGGAAAAAACACAATTGAATGGAGAAAATTTTATAAAATATATAATTTAATATATTTTGTGTGTTTGAAAATTTTATTTTTTATCATAAATTTATAATTATATCACTAAAGAGATTTTTATCCATGTTTCGAACGTGCCCTTCCATACCACGTCAATAAATTGTCGTCGGAAAACAACAAAAGTAACATATCTTAGACTTGGCTAGATATCTCTCTGCCAAAAACCCCAGGTCGATATTTTTTCGCATCCACGGCCTCGGTTTTCGTCGAATTTTTATACCGTCTGCAAGCATCGGAGCCGCCGCCTCTCTTTAGTTTAAGCACTTACGCACACGTTCAACCGCTGCCGGTATGATTACTGCAGTTTCTTCGCACCTTGCGTCCCAATTCATTGTATCGCCATGTCTGTGCAACCACTACTTCCCGTCATCCGTCACCTACGTATTCTTGAATACCCATTTGCGGAGAACTACTCTCTCCTCCAATTCATCGCCAAAGGTCCTCTCTCGTCCTTCCTTCGACATCTTCTCCAGTGCTGATGGAAGCGATGTTGGTGGAGGAGATAACAGTGATGGAACTGTGGAGAAGAAGCTAAACAGGGGAGAGGCGCTCGGGGCCTTGGCTGAGGTGGGTAGATCGTTGAGTAATATCCCCGATGATTTGGCTGTTGCCATTGAGTCGGGAAAGATTCCGGCGATGGTAGTTCATCGGTATTTTGACCTCGAGAACTCTCCGGTTCTTGGCTGGTTGCTTCGATTTGGAGGGTTTAAGGAAAGGTTGCTTGCTGATGATCTTTTCTTGACTAAAGTCGCCATCGAGTGTGGTGTTGGAATCTTCGCCAAGGTTTGTCCTTTTGCCTAAATCATTCAAGATTAATAATTTTCCCCTTAGTTTTGGAACCTGGGATGACATTGCTGAAAATCTGGCTCTCTCAAGGCTAGAGAGGCTCGACCGAAGGGGGGAAGTAGCCCTCAAATGAGGGAAAAAATTCAGATTTCATATGGAATTCTTCTCAAAAGTTTGTGGCCTTCAAAATACATTAATTGAATCGAGTCCTCAACGCAATTCCTGGTCAGACTCTCTGGAATCGTAGTTTTACAGCTCCTTTCCATTTTCCTAATTGATCAGGTTGTTGGTATATAGAGGCATTAAATGGTTTTTCTTTGCGGACTTTTTGGTCCATTCAAACTCGGGTTTATCGTGGAAGGAAGTGCATTTTGGAAATTGGACTATTGCTTTGCGACACCAGTTGGTAACTTTGTAGTGCATGAGAAGCCACCCATGATAGAACGGCCTTAAAAATTGATGATGGTCTCTATAGAAGTTACATATTGATTGCTTGTCGCCTGACTTTATTCATTTTGGTATATATGATCTCTCAATGTCTTGTTTGTTAATCAGACATGTGATTATAGCTCACTATGTACCGTCTACGTGTCAGACTGCTGCAGAGCTGGCAGGGCGTCAAGAAAATTTCACAAGGGAGCTAGATTTTGTATTTGCTGACCTGGTATGTCTAATATAAGATTGTTGTATCTTTAGCTATACCGGAAAATGATTAACCTGATACATCACTTATATGTCCTTGAACTTACCGAGATAGTTATAGATATGCATCAAAATCCAATTTCTTAACTCACGCAATTCTTAATTTCTTATGAGTATGTCATCTTGCCCCAGCTTGTCCTTCACCTACTTGGTACAGTGACCAGTTTGTTTTCCTGATTGAAATTTTGAAACTTTACTTTTGTTCCTTCATCATATTTTTTATATTCAATGTCTCAGGCAATGGCCATCATCGCAGATTTCATGCTTGTTTGGCTACCAGCCCCTACTGTTTCTCTGCAACCACCTCTGTCTGTAAATGCTGGATGTCTCAATAAGTTCTTTTATGCGTGCCCTGATAATGCTTTTCAGGTGACATTCAAACTGTGCAAGCTCATTTTTCACTAACTTGTGTACCGCTACTGAATGATTTTTAGTCTTGTTGCAGGTTGCCTTTGCTGGTATGTCCTATTCACTTTTACAAAGGATAGGGGCTATAATGGTTAGTTGATATTTATTTAACAATAGATTGAAGCCACAGTTCTGTATTAAGGATTGAGTGAAATCATGAAACTTAGAGTTATATATTCTGCCTTGCAGAGAAATGGAGGAAAATTATTTGTAGTAGGGACAGGTGCATCTCTGGTAAGTCAATATTCCATTTAGGAAATAATAAATTTGATTTTAATATTGCAAAAAATTTCTGGAATTCAGCGCTCTTAATAGATTGCATTTGTCAGATGTGGAGTATTTTGTCTGTTATGAACTTTTATTTCTCTCTTTCTCTCTCAATGCTAAAGTGGTTAGTGGCTAATTTGGATACAAAAGTACTTAGCTCAGAAAGACCAATTTATCAACAAATGTTTTTTTTTAAAAAAGTTTTGAAATATAAGCAGCAGCATTTTTAGATATAAAATTTAAAAGCACATTTTAAAAAAAATTACAAATAAATTGAAGCAAAACCTGTATGTTTACATTTTTGGGCTTCTTTATTTACAGTTTTTAAATCGTTTTTAAGTTAAAAAGACGTAATCTACTGTCCACATTAATTCTAAAAGTGTTTTTTTAAGGAGAAAAAACACATTTTTGTTCAGTTTGATTTCTCTGTGAAATACATTTTGGAATAAAACTTGTTCCAACGAGCCATTATTTCTTATAGGAAGCGCCTTTAAGAATAGTTTGTCGGATCTTACAGGCTACCACTTGTTCTTCATTAAAAGAGGATCAATTATTTTAACAATATCACAGTTTTCCTATGTATGGATTTGGTGATAGAGCTGACCTCCATCCCGTCTTGGCCTCGTTGGCCTCGTAGGAAGTTTTGAGTTCTCTGCATACATGGATGATTGAGATTGCAATATGCTTCTTACTTTACCCACCATAAATGTTATTGTTTACTTCTCAACTTTCTTTTTCTTTTACTTGGAAACTTTATCGGGTAACTTGCTTTTGTGTGTTTATTTGTACTTTCTATTGTAAGGTGACAGACCATGTTTTGTATTCTTATTCCAAGCTGTGTTCATTGTGGACATACGATTTATATTAAGCCATTTTGTGATCTTTTATGTAGATTGGCACTGGTTTAACAGTTCTGTTAATCGCTGCACGAATAGCAATTGTTGCATCTTTTGATGGTGAAACAAACGATTTACCCATTCTACCAACAAGTGTTGCATATGGGGTCTTTATGGCAGTTTCAAGTAACCTTAGGTATAGTCTATACGACTTATAACCAAATTTTAACTTTTGAAAGTATGCAGCATTTCTTCTGCCATGCTTCGCTGGCTAGTTTTCTTTATTGTGTAGGTACCAAATACTCGCTGGAGTTATAGAACAACGTATTTTAGAACCGTTGTTCCATGAACATAAGTTCATACTAGGGACAATGTGTTTTGCTATTCGAACAGGCAATACCTTTTTGGGATCCCTGATGTAAGATTTTCGTGCTTTATTACTGAAGCACCTTTTTGCTTGTATCCATTGTTGCCTTGATTCTAATTCCTGAAACTCATTCATTAGGTGGGTGGCTTATGCACATTGGATTGGAATCCAAACGATAAATGGATGAGAACATGCTGTACAATTTTGGCCAGGCGTTTACTGAATCAACTGGGCAGTTTTTAACCTGTCTGATTTGTATTTCTGCTTTCGGCAACCAAATTAACATAACCTGTAGAAAATGATCACCTACCGCCCCTATATCAAGTTTGCCAATCTTTGATGCCGTAGACTCTCAAGTTTCGTGCCCGAATTATTGAATCGTTGCTGGAGAAGTTGGTGAAGATCATTGTTCTTCTTAGGTTAGAGACATCGAGACCTGTGGTTACACAAGTTCGGTAATGTGTTTGAAAATGGAAGGATGTATATGCTATATTCTTCTTGTAAGTGTGCAATATGCACATGTCGCCCATTCTTTTTTCCTTTTTTAGCAAATTTTTTACTAATACGAGTGTATATATTTGGATGCAAATGAATTAAATCGATAGTGATTGCTAATGTGAAATGAATTTAAAGTTTGAAATTAAGTCGATTGAACAATTTTAAGTTTCATTTCTAATTTGAATTTAAATTATTTTGTTTGACGGCACAAAATTAAAGCTAAACATTATCTGATGCAGCTCAATAATTAAATTAAACCTAATAGATCGAGTTCGATCTGTATAAATAATTTAATTTATATAATTTATAGTTTAACTAAAAATATATACAAATAATATTTGGTTCAATTTCAATTCAGATTTTTGTAACCAATGAATTTGAAGTGAAGAATTATTATTTTGTTTGTGTAAATCCTCTTGAAAATATTTTTAAATAATTATATTTTGAGATATTGTGGTGGAATACACATTCAAACATGAAGTTATTTTAAATCATTTCTCAAATGATTTCTCGAATCCAAATCCTTCCCTACGTAACAAATGCATACTTATTGTACAGGTTTAAAGTAGAACAAATACAGAATTACATAAAAGTGGACAAACATAATACATAATGCCTAAACAGTGGACACCAAAAATGATGGGATTTCACCAATCATACTTTAGTACAATCTCTTTATAACAGTCGACTGCGGCTTTTAAGAATTAATCGTGCAAACTAGCTCAACAAAAAAGAAAGGCTCGTGTCACATTACAAGCCCACTTCCCGCACAAATTTGAAGAGGCTCAAGGCCTCGTCCAAATGGACAAAATAGACAGCCTTCCATGAACAGTTTCTCGATGACAAGCTGTAACAAGGAGTGAACATGGGGATTAATGCAAAGCCACTTAGTTACATCGCGTACCAACTACCGATTTCCCAGAAATTAATGTGTGCGGATAATGGGATGAACCCGAATCAACATAGCAAAATATTGCAGAAGAGCTTTATGCTATTGTCAAGGTTCAGAAGGCACATACAACCACAGGTCGAGTCTTTGTATTCCTCACTGAGTTGTAACACTCTTTGCAAGATTTCGTGGCTGATCAACGTTGTATCCCCGTAAAACAGTTAGATGATACGCCAAGAGCTGCAGCCAAAGAAAACTAACAGGGATCAAAGGGAGCCGCTAAAATTTCCATTCATATAAAACGCAAGTTCCTGATTTACGTTGACATCCAAGGGATATATAAAAGTAGGATCTCAAGCTTATTGTCATTACACCAAAAACTTAACTAATGGTAGTCGCATAACTCAAATTTTTCAATTGTGCAACTGTCTAAACACCAGATTTCGATCATTATACCATATGGTGTCCATGGGACAACAAAGGTAATTGTTGTTCCCAACGATAAGATTAATGAAAGTCTAACTAGAACTTGTAATTATTAGAAAGATGAACAAAGTTATGTTCTGAGAATGAAATTTTAAAATATGCACTCGCTAATAGAAAAAAGGTGGCAGATAAGTTACAAAGACAATTTACCTGCAATGGAACTATGTTGATTACAGGCTGTAGACAATCTTCAACCTGAGGAACTTCAATCACGCGGCAAGATCCACCAACACAGACAGATGCTGCATCTCCTTTAGTACACATGACTATTAGTCGACCCTTGCGAGCATGAAGTTGCTGAATGACCGACTGCTGTTTGCTGTTCATGAGAAGAAAATTTTAAGGAAATTCTCTTAATGAAAGCAATTGTGTTTCTTTAATACAAGAGACTGACCTGAAACAAGTATCGTGGGTGGCAATAACAACAACAGGAAGATTCTCATCGACTAGAGCTAATGGACCATGTTTCATTTCACCAGCAAGCATACCTTCACTGTGCATGAGTGACACTTCTTTTACCTTCAAGGCTCCTTCCAGAGCTGTAGAGTAATTATATCCTCTTCCAAAAACAAGAAGAGATTGTTCGGCCATAAGTAACTTTGCAAGATCTTTCATCTCCTCATCTAGCTTCAGCACCTCTTTTACTTTACCTACAGTTTATTAAAAACATAGAACGCACATAAGTCATCAAAAAATGTGTGGGGAAACAACCAAAGTTCACACATACATACTTGGCAACTCAAATAGACCATCTATTATAGCTTCCCTTCTTGCTTGACTAGATGATGTGTCACCTCCAATTGCAAGCGCCAACATAACCATGACTATGATTTGGCTTGTGTATGCCTGTTCGATGAAAATAAATAATTAGCTAACTTCATAAAAGGATGCTGACTCAATCATAAGTCTAAGGTGAGAAGCTCAACATCATTGCTACTGAACAACTTAGAACTAGGTATTCTTTTCGTACTATTACGTAAATCAAATAAGGGTTTATTTGCAGTTAGTTTACCTTGGTGCTGGCTACACCAATCTCACAGCCAGCATTTAGATGAACACCACAGTGGGTATTCCTGGCGATTGCACTACCAACAGTATTTGTGATGCCAACACACAATGCACCATTCTCAAGAGCATATTCTAATGCTAGTAAAGTATCAGCAGTTTCACCCGATTGACTAACAAAAATGGTTGTATCTTCTCTGTAAATGGGGCCCTGTCTATCCAAAAGATCACTAGCAATCTCCATTGTCACGGGAATACCTGCAGTGCCAGTAATGTAATTATTTTAGGAATGGATTCTCACCATTTGCATTAGAAATCTATACTCCATATTTAAGAAAGAGAGCGACCCAGAGTAAGCACTTCTGGTCTCTTTGGTTCAGCATTTTGTTTCTTAAAACGCCCCTCTATAATATAGTACTTTAGGTTCTCTAGATGTGACCACATTTTGGTCTCTTTGACATGTCTTTTTCTAAAACATTTCTCACTAGCACTGTATGAAGCTGTAAATTTATGTTATGTTAGAGACTTGATTTTTTAAAATTTTATAAAATAGTCTTGCTTTAATAATGATGTAGTACATTAAATTTTGATGTTTAAAATATAATTCTACATATTAAATTTAGACGCATGACTAACCAGAAAGTTCTTCTAAAATGGGCCTTGAAGCTAAAGCTGCATTATAACTTGTACCACAACCAATGAAAACAATCCTTCTGCTTCTTCTTATGGTTTTGAGGTGATCCTTTAATCCTCCCAAAAGGACACTCTTGGCTTTACAGGATCCTCCACGTAAAAGCCTTCCTCGCATTGATGTTGTTAGAGATTCTGGTTGCTCATGAATTTCTTTCTGCATATAATGCTCGTACTCCCCTTTATTTATTTGTTCAACCTCCATTTCTAGAACAGATAGAGCACGTTCAATAGATGGGAGCCTAGTAAGAGTTCCGCCATGTTTACCTTTAATGTGATTGAACTTGAAAATGGAAGCACCTCCATCCTGGAGCCACAAATTTCAACAGAAGTGAATCCCTTAAGTTCAGTAAAAAAATTAATACAAACTCTATTTGTTTCTTTATTATATACATATATATATATATATATGCAAATAAATTACTAGATTTGCAGTGAGCATAAATATATAAATCAGCTTCATGTTGGTACCATTCACGTCATATAACGCCCTTCAAACGATAAAAATCAAGATATTACAAATTTCAGCAGGCAGAAATTGGACCAAAAGACATAACATTTGCATGTAAACGAACCGGTAATGACTTCCAATGTTTTGGATCATAACTCAGAATAATCTTCAATGAAACTATAAAATTGTAAAGTAGAATTTGCACTTTGCAGAAATGGATTGAAGCAAGTCAATGTAGGTGACTTGTATTTTGTGTGATAAAGATACAATGACCAAATATGAAATTCACAATTGAAGACGTTCAACATATTAAGGTAAGTCATTCCTTTATGTCTCTGAGGGTGATGAATAGGACAAAGCTTGATAAACATATCGAGATTCACTACCAAAAAACCTGAGAACATATATCCTGTAAAGAAAGTATTTAGCTTGTCAAATATGATCATAGCAAAGTCTTCTTCAAACATTATCCTCGACTCAATTCTCACCTTATCCGTTTCTTCTAAAAAAATAATCGAACTACTTCCCCTTCTTCACAAGTTTAAATCACTGCCAGTGGATAGTTGACTGCAATGCTTTCAATAAATCTCAGCCATTGGGATAAGCAACCAACCATTTTTGGCAACATGGTTTCCTGATTAATCAAAATTCCAGGTGCAATCCCAGCCATTGGGAATATCAATCACCCACCCTGGTGCGCAACTCATAACTTAAAATGAAGTTGAAGCAAATCCAATTACATATAATCATGTCACTAACCAAACACATCCTTGATTCATAAAGTTCCTGAATGCACAAAATATATTATAAAATGACACCTTCAATCAGCACAAGGGGTTGGTTTAAAAAATTTACCTCTGTTTCGGACTCCATTGGTCAATTGACTCCACTGAATTTAAAAAATGAAAAATGCACTTTGAATGGTAGACGACTAAGAAATTGTGTCAATGCAAACAATGGGAGAACAAACATAGAACAGTAACGTGTGCAACACACGCCAAAACCCTCCAGTAATTGTACAAATGATGGTTTCTCAAGTAAAGCAGTTCCTCTTCACCAAAGATCAAGTACAAAAGTCAGAATATACTTCTCTGAACTTATGTAAAATCAACACTCAAAGTCAAAAGAACTAACAAATACAAACTAAAGAAATGTCCCCAAACATTTACATCATTTGGTTCCATTCCATCCCTGTTTAACTACATTTGGTACCATTTTAGGACCTTAGACAGAGAGAATGTCTTCACGTAAAAGTAATATAACCAATTTTCAAGTTATGATAGGATAGGGTCAATGCTTTTCTCATTTGATTCAAATTGAAGGGAGGGCAAGTCTGAAATACAGAAATTCAAGACTCTTAAGAAAGAGAACTTATTTAATTTTGTTCGTATTTCATAGCACAACAAAGATATTTGATTTCCAAAAACTGATCATGTGAATTTAAGTCAGTTTTAGACAAGCCCTTAAGTAGCAATAGTTAGGCATGCATCAGATAGAACAGAATATCTGATCTTTTGGTAACCTCCAAAGCTCAAGATTTTTGCAAGGATCTGAAACAAATAGTCACATTTTTACACCAATAAGACTGCAGAAGTGCTTGCACGCTCTGGAAACTAAATAGTACAATATTCAGTTTCATGCATTTACTGAAGAACAGAAAAAATGATGAGCAAAGGGAAGGATAGAACAGAAACTTAATCAGGAGACTTGGGAAATGATATTTTCTCAGGTCCAAAATTCAAAACATAACGAGCATGTGGTACTTCTTAAATGTTTGAAGTTAATTTAATGGTCAAGGGAACAATTGTGACAAGCGTGATTATAGAATACAATTTAGTAACAGTTAAAAGTACCTTGAGATGAACAACTTCATTGTCCTCAATCACCAAGACCTTTTTTGTATGCTCCACTAAAGCACTTGCATCACTCGAAAAAAAGAATTCTTTTGGTTGCCCGTTGCTCGAAAGATATTTCACATCATTAAAAGATGCACCATTGCTGGTTTGCTCTGTTAACTCCTGAAATAACGACAATATCATTTTCAGAACAGACTTGGCCAAAGTTTATGGGAATTTTTAGAAACGGCAGGCTTGTGCTTCAGTCAAGCACAGAGCTCTGTGGATATAAAAAGCTACAAGAATTGTTTCATTCATCATGCATATAAATTTCGTGGACTGCCACGTTTGCATTGTATGTTAATGCATCAACACGAGGCAACATACTACTTACTTGCATGTTAAAGTTTTGCATCAACAAGAGGTGGTAAAATAGTACTTACTTTTACACCCAGGAGCAATGGACTGCCACGTTTGCAGGCAATCAGTTCATTGGGATAATGCCGGCTTTTGAAAATAAGGGCATATGCTCCTTCCAAATGTCTCATTACTTCAAGCACGACTTGACTAAACGTCATACTCTTGTCACCTGTTGAGTAATTGGAACTTCGTGACCATGTCATAACAAATACTCATACAAAAGCATAAGAAAGAACATAAAAAGTGAGAAACAAGTGACCTGTTAAATTCTTATAGGAAGCTTCGCAGCTTAATCCAGTAAAAAAAAGTACCATAAACAACAGGAGAAACATATGCCAAAAACAATCACACTGATGATAAAGGATTATCATACATGAGCCAAGATACGTGAAATATCAATAGACCCAAAGGAAACAGGTAGAATTGCTAGCCACACTTTATGAAACTTTCCTACTGTTTCAGGATTAGCCAGAATTTGTTTTTCTCACCAAAGTTGCAATTTCTCTCTCCACGGTATTTTTCCCTTTTAAAAGCAGCATTACAGCACTTCAGGGTCATGAAGCTTGTGTATTTGTTTATGCAGTAGATAAGGCATTTACGCACAATTTGATTATTTATTAATGAATTCCAATGCATTAAACCACCAAATTTGTTGTATGTTTTAATATGGTTAATTTTATCGCTGTTGTTTTCAATGCGGTGAATTGATGAAAAAAGTGCAGCTTTTGTGCACACAATACTTGATTTATGATTAAACTATGTATGGAGAGAAGAAAAGAGACATCAAACAAGAGGAACTAGACTTTTAGCAATTATTGTCCCACAATTACGGAGGTAAAATACCTTCTTCGTTTGCATTATCAAAGATGAACTTTGCAAGCTTTGGAATTACTTCCGTATCTGTTTCAGATTCAAAGGTAAAACCATGCCGAACCAGTGTCTCTTTTAATACCTAAAAACCACAATATTAGAATGGACAAGAAATAGAAAAATTGGGGATAGATTATCGAAATGCAAATGAATATGCACACAAGCTTTAGAACAATGACATCCTAAGTCTATGTAGAAATACGGTAAAACCAAGGATATAAAAAAAATGGCATCTTGATGTATATGAGAAGAGATTCATTTTCTAAGCCATAAGACCAAGTAAATCAAATTACCACAACAATGGAGATGCTGAAAACAAGTTCAGTAGCAACTTTTATTCACATAGCACCATATTATCCACTTGATATCTTCCAGCAACGTGAGCAGGAAAGTGCTAAAGAATAGGACTTGAGTTTAAATCCACCTCAAAACTAGCTCATGGGAGGAAGATTGTCCAAATTTATATATAAAACTCTCAATTACTTAATACAGCTGATCTAAGACATCTAAGACACCATCAATGTCAGGAATAAATAACTAGAGCGTAAAGTTTATAAGACATTAATGGGTGGCCCACCAGTCCAACACGTAACGTTGAGTTTGAGCTCTGATAACATATTAAGATTAAAATTTTAGCCTAACTTCACTCCAAAAGCTTAAGGGTGGACTAAGACATTTACTATTATGTGTTGGACTGCTCTATGCGTCATCCGATAATGTCTTGTAAACTTCACGGTCCAGTTTTTCATTTCTGGATGTGAGGGGGTGTGTTACATATCACATCGGTTGGAACAAGTCATTTGGAGTTGTATGTAAGCAAGACATAATGCTGAAAAAGTCATAAAGAAATAAAACAAACTTTTGTAGAACAATGAAGCAACGGCGAAGGCTGTAAATGCAAATAGTCAATCCAACAACAAATATATCTGCTAACCAGATCATATGTTTTCTGTAAAAGAAGATATGTGATAAGAGTTAAAAAGACAAGAGGCAAACCAACCTCATAATTGGTTATAACCCCATTGTGAACAACCAAGAATTCATTCTCTGGATCAGAAGTCTGAGGATGACTATTTCTTGGAGCTGGTTCCCCATGTGTAGCCCAGCGTGTGTGCGCAATTCCAGCATGAGTTGCGAATGATTCTTCCAAATTTAAATTTGTGGCACCAACTTCTGAGAATATGAACTGATAATAATCACTCGAATGTGGGAGAAAATGTAAGTGGATAAGAAACTTCACTTTCACAAAAAACCAAACCATTGCCACTGCAACTAAATAGTCATCCCACAATAAAGTTGTGGCACCAACTTCTGAGAATACGAACTGATAATAATCACTCGAACGTGGGAGAAAATGTAAGTGAGTAAGAAACTTCATTTGCACAAAAATTCAAACCATAGCCACTAAAACTAAGTAGTCATCCCACAATAAACAAAAACTGCCAAATTATGGACATATACCAGGGCAATAGACTTGAAATGATTTATTGGTGAGATTGTATTTTTTTCTCCCATATTTTAGGTGAATCATGCAATTTCTTAAAACAAAAGATGGAATTTAGCTTGTGTTCTTATTTGTTAGATATCTCGTCCGCATTAAGTTATTGGGAGTTTATATATGAAGTTGGACATTCTCGATCGGAACTAGCTTTGATATGGAGTTAGGCCCAAGTCTTGATCTTAACATCATCAACAAACCCACAAATGTAGCACTGTTAAAAATGTGATCACGAAAGATACTAATCTGTTAATTTAGCTCCATTACAAGAGAAAAGAAGATGGTATATTGTATAAAATGACTTAAACCCTGAATATGAAACTTAAACACGCGTAAAACCACCATAAATTCCATTAAAAATTGTCGCATATTCAAGTATGAAAAAAACATTCTTGCGATGATTATTACGAATAGAAGATCAATAAACCCAAAACCAACGTCACTATGACTCCATCCTAAACAAAAACCAAAGTACATCGCCGAAAATCCATGATCCAGATTAAAACCCAACAAAAATGGAAATGGAAACGAGAAAAAAGAATCACCTTGGTAGACAGATTTGACTAAGGTCTCAATGTTGCCTTCTTGGCGAAACACGAGAGGTGCAGTGGAAGCTTCGTGAGCATAATCTATGGAAATTCCGGCGGAATCATAGCCTCTGTACTCCAAACGGCGGAGTCCATTGAAAAGCAATCGTAAAATATAACTTCTTTCTCTACTCACGTTGAAATTCAGGTATGCGAAAATCCCACACATTTTAAATTATTTTTGTTGCTTGATTTGTCTCTACAAATTCAGGGGTTGTCAAATCTGCACGATTTCTGCAAATATATGCAGAAAATGGAGTGAGAAGGAGCTGAGGGTGGTGAGAAGGAGAGACGAAAATAATTGACCGACTTTTTGGATGTTGGAGCTTCCTTTGACCAATGGTGGCTTCTTTTTTTATATATATAAATGGAAATTGTAGTTTATCAATTTTGAATTTCTGTAATTACAATAATTGTTTATTTAAAAAAAAAATTGCATAATAAATTTAACAAATTTTAAAAGCATTACTCCAAATCCAAATTTACGGATTCATCTATCTGCTATCTCTAATTCTATATTATTTTCTACTTTCTCAACTATTTCATAAAAATAGTTATAAATAATTTAAAAGTTTTTTGAAATAAATACTCGACGAGTATATCGTATTATTGGAGGTGTTACAATGCTCTCTCTAATTTAGGCACAATTGGTAAATTTGTGTTCATATGTTGTTGCTGATTTAGGTTGTGTTTTGGACAGTTGGCTATCATTTTCAATATCATGTCGAGGTTCTTTCAAAACCCGCAATCTGCATGGACATTCTTAATAGAAGTAAAATCATTTATATTATTTTCATCTGGGATATTTATGTCTCACCTTAACTTCTATCCATTTCAGTACAATGTAACTAGCTTACTTTCATTTGCAGATGATCATCTAAACATGTAAAAAGAGTGTAGTTAGTAATATACTTGATGAGTTGAATGATCATTTAACATTTTTGTTCTGTGTCCATAGGCATATTTCATGTATCATATTGCCTAGTGATAAACGTTTAGCTCTTTTCTGATTCACTGGAAGCAATCCAAGCAGTGATGATATCCTCTGAGTATTTGGGACCTGAGTGGTCGTTGATCCGACAAATTCAAAACTTGCTTTCAAAAAAATATCAAAACTTTTTTATATGAACAGAGCATATTAATATCTAAAAAATTTAAAGATAAAATATGAGATCATATGACTTTCTATATAAATAAATAACCTATTCAATCACTAGAGATACGTAATCCACGTGTAATTAATCGATAAATGAATATTTTTTTACTTTCCCTGCACAAGAAGTATGGAGTAAATATTGAAGCACATGCGTAGGTATCCACTAAGAGCTGTCATGTTTCTTCGAGGTGAACATTATGAAACAAATTAGCAGTCTCTGTATAAAATTATTGAAGCCAGGATTAATAAAACCCAAGGATGTATAAATGCGCAACACACAAACAAGTCTATAACAATTATCCAAGCTTTCAGGACATCGCTAAGAAAGTTCAGAGCTTTTTTCATACATCAAGCATGGAAACTGACGAAATTCTGACCCTTGCATTAATCTCATCACTCGGTTTTGGCTACTGCTAACTCATGCTTTTCCTCTGCTTTCATATCTGCAGAACAACAACCGCCACCATGATGGTGGTGGTGATGGTGGTGGTGGTGGGGCTGCTGCTTCTTACCCTTCAATTGCTTCCTCATATCATAGGCATCCTCACCATCGGCATAATATTTAGCCTCTACATCATGAATCTTGTATTCCAAAGTCTCAGTGTACAAATTGAATGCAGCCCTATTGCTTTTCCTTACGTGCAGAGATACATATTCCGCCCCATAAACCTGTTCAAGAAACAAACGCAAGGTTTAATTATCTGTTGAAGTGGACGTAATTCAATTTCTATCTGCCAATGGCACTCATGTGAAATAATACACAGAATAGAGTAAGGCAACAACTAATAAGCAAATTGACCAACCTTCAGTGTACATATTATAACACAATCACGAACCAAGACCAAAAAGGCCCAGATTGAGCAACTTATTCATTCTGCCACAACATTCCAACTTCAAATCTGAAGCACGAATGATGCCACATAATGACTGTAAAACTTAGAGACCTATTTAATCTCAATTGTGTGTTAGACAAAGAAAAATAACGGATTTTCGAAACAATATGGTGCATTTGCAAAAAAATTAAATCTAAACAAGAAAGTGCATAAAGTTCTTTTTTACAATATATTTTCTCACACTATATCCTAGATTCAAATGGCGTGTAGGTAAAATAAACTTGGCATGAGAATATGATTTTGCTTTCCGTTGGCTCATACAAACCAATAGCCACAGAAAAATTAAGAACATGTTGGTATTAAAAAAAGTGAGAATGCTAGGACTAGGAAAAGAATAAAAATATTATCATAGCTTGTCCGAATTCACAACCCATTCACACGCACAGGTAGTGTTCATTTGGGAATGCTTAGTTACAAATACAATTTATCTCAAAAACAAAATAATTTTAAGAAAACTGAAAGACAATTACTTGAGAACAAAATTCAGAGAAGTGAGAAATCAATTTTCATGATTTGAATCAGTAGTTGGGGGAGAGCAGGGGATGGGGTGAATTGTAATCTTAGAAGTGCAAACATTTCGCGCCTCTCCTGCTAGATCCATCCTTAAACATATAACATTAGCAAACAATAATATGCATAGAAGAGAAATTAGTCTGAGATTGAAACTGGGAGACGTAATATCCAAATTAGAAATAATTTCATTAAAGCTTCATATTTTTCATCAACTTCAAATCGGCATCCTTAATCCAATTACACTAACTTAAAATTTAATCCGCCAAATCACCCAGCACATCTGAACAAATAGAAAGCCTAATGAAAATTCATCAAAAACCTGTTCCATGGCGTTTTGGGCAGCAGTCATGAGCTTGGTGGCGAGGCCCAGTTTGCGGTGCGTCCTCAGCACCGCGAGCGAGGTGATGTGGCCGTGGCATTCGGAGGATTCCTCCTCCATTTTCGCCAAAACGTATCCCACAATCTTCCCGTTGTAATCCTCCGCCACGTACAGTAGCTGCGGCCATGACAGGATGTGGTAGAAGTAGTACTTCATCTGGTAGTTTTCCGGCAGGCAGAACAAATTGCAGGCCTGCATAGCCAGTAAATCATCCACTGTCGCCTTCCTGATGCACACCATGGTTGAATTCACGGACTAGGGTTTAGGAGGGACTGAATACTGATTGAATGGTGGCGAAGATGAAGATTTTGGTGACCTTTTGTGTAGTGTAGCTACTTTATTTATTTATTTATTTATTTATTTTTATTTTATTTTTTGAAGGTTCTTCTTTAATTATTTATATTTTTTTTGGGACAAATTATTTATATATATTTTTTTCGTAAGAAAATAAATTATTTTATCGATTTATATATTTAAATTCAATAGTAAAATTGAATCAGCAGTCAGAGTGGTCAGATATCTAAAAAAAAACAATCCTAGTTTAGGGATTTTATTGTACAGTTCTCCATGTCCTTGTCCTATGACCCGTAGATGCTTGACAGGTTTTTGTATCAAATTTGGAGAGTATTTTGAGCTCTTGGGGAACAAAGAAGCAGAGCAATGTTTCTCGATCTTCTGTGGAAGCAAATTATCGAGCTATGGTCACCACTACTTGTGACTAATTTGGATTTCTGAATTGTTATTTGAATTTGAGAGTCACTTTGTTGGATCCAACAAATTTCTTATATGATAACTAGGCGGCGTTATAAATTGCTTTAATCAGATAATTTTGTTGGGTCCAACAAATCATTTCCAGAAAACATATATAGCGGTTCGTCAATTCAAGAAATAAAGGCTTACATCAAATAACTTATAGTTCATCTAACATCAAGATTTTAAATTTGAGACGAGATTTGAATTCTTCCAACTCAAAATATAAAACTCACACATAGATAATATTAATATCGATAATCATAATATGACAAAACACAAGTCATTATATCAATTGTTATGGTTGTACGATAATTTAAACTCGACCGATGTAATCACTTGGTTTTTTAATTAAATTAAACTTACTTAAATTATTGATCAAGATTTTTCCAAACCAAAACAATTTTTCCGCTCTATATTTTTGTATACCTAATATTGTGCAGATAGTGGCCCGTTTCATTTCTTTTATTTATATATAATTATAATGTAACTAGCAAGTAAATCTATTTTTTTTCCCAAGTTTGTGATGATAGAATCTAGAGTAAGTCTCTTGTGAGACGGTCTTACGAATCTTTATCTATGAGACAGGTCAACCTTACTCATATTCACAATAAAAAGTAATACTCTTAGCATAAAAAGTAATTTTTTTTCATGGATGACTTAAATAAGAGATCTCTCATAAAATACGACTCGTGAGCCCATCTCACACAAGTTTTTGCCTAGAATCTATTCTATTCCACAAAAATCTCCATTATCTTTCACGTATCAGTCCTCGTTTATCTTCATTGGGTACATGATAACATAAACATATCTTATTCCAATTTAACCAAATCTCCTAATCCGTCTCACACAAGTTTTTGGCTAGAATCTATTCTATTTCACAAAAATCTCCAGTATCTTTCACTTATCGGTCCTCCTTTATCTTCATTGGGTACATGATAACAGAAACATATCTTATTCCAATTTAACCATTAATGTAATCAATATCTTCTAATTCATCATCTAGAATATAAAGGCGTTGCACATATCTAAACATATCTGATATTCCTGTAATCTTTATATATATATATTTCAAAAACAATAAAATAAAGTGTTATCCAAGTTTCAAAATCTTATGTTATTAATTAATAAATTAAGATACCGAAAAAAATTAATTTTTGTGAGAGAGAATTTATTGACCGACCTTTCGGCCTTCGGACTTTAATGGGGTGGAAAAGAAGCAGTACCAGATGCTTATCAAACGCGCGTTGCGAATAAACAATTAACACGAACTGACACGGATAAGAATATTTGACAATCAAATTATTTACTTTTTTCTTTAAATTTGGGGGACCCTTTACATATGTGCAAGGAACATAATAAATAATTAATGAATACAAAGATCTTAAACCATACAGAAAACCACATGCATGTTGCTGGTTTTGTTCAAATCAAATGTTTATCCAAAGCAACTCACAAGTCACAACTTGATTGGTTGTTTCATGCCCACTTGTTTTTTTTAAAATAATGTGCTTCCACCATATATAAACATCAATCAACTAAAACCACAAAAAACAAGTTAAAGAGTTTTATTTGCCATGGTACTTCAAAAACTTTGCCAATCCATCAAATTCCCTTCCAAGCTGGAAGATCACCACCTGAATTCGAAGGCCCTGTCGACGTCATCACGCAATTTTCGATCGAAAATATCGAATTTTGTGAGCCAAACCTCGTTTCTAAGCGAATCTGGATCGAATCATCTGTCGTTGGCCGGGATGTCCCAATGTTTTGAGCTGATACATGTTACCAGCAAGGCTTTAGCTAAGCTGGTGGTGGAAATAGACTACCCCATGAGTACATGGGGTGGCAGAGCCATTGAGAATTACCTCAACTTCACCTTAAACTTCCTACACTTGATAAATTGCATTACCTCCTCTGTTGCATACGTCAATGAAGCCAAGATTTCGGTTTTCCATGCCCTGAATCAGTTCAAAAATCCAACACATTCTGCGGCACAAAAATTCAAGAGAATCCCTTCAAGAAATCTGGGATTGGAGTTGAAAGAGGTAATGGGCTTATTTGTGACAGAGGGAGAAGCCATTCTCGGAGAAGGAATATGTGGTTCTTGAAGCTTTGACCGTGACAAAAATGATCGGATACTGGGCACTTGGTTTAATACTCTCTGGTTTGTGTAGTGATGCTAAACCTTACAAGGAACTAAGAAGAATTTCGGGGGGGTTCGAAGACTCCTCGATCAAAGGGCTGGACTTGAGGTTCGGTCAGATGATAGGATTGAAGTGTGTTGCAAAAGAGGTCGAAGAGTTGAATGATATGCTGGAGAGAGTCCCTGAGGCAATATCGGGTAAACGCTGGGATGAGGGAATCAAGAAGTTAAAGACGAGATTGGAAGTGGTGGAAAATCTGGTGCAGGACATAGAGAAACAAGCAAACAATCTGTTCTCTGAAGTCTTGGCGACCAGAAATCAACTGTTAGACCATTTTCGGCTCACAAAACAGAACATGTAGACTCGGAAAGATGGATCTGTCATTTTACAATACATCAAGTCATCCCCTGGATTAAATACATTAGGTGTGTGTAGATAATTGTTTGCAGTTACATCGGTAATAGAATATGTAAATGAACAGTGAATATGTAAATCTTGCGATAGTGGATGTTAGCTGTTAAATACATACGAAAACTCCAGTTCCTTGTTTTCAGTACACCGTTGTCATTTTCAAAGAAGTTTGCCAGAACCAAAGTTAAGAAAGCGTAAAGATTCGAGGGATGGCTCTAAACTTACTGGAATACGAATTTTACATAAATTTTCATGCGACAACATATCGCAGTCATTGTGTAATAAAAAAGACTGACGGTAGGATATTGTGATGAGGCAAACAAAACCGACAAGGAGAATTACCAGAAGTTTGAAAAACAGTGATAGAAATCACAATATAAAAATAAAACTAGAAAACCAAAATAGCACCACAAATGAACAAGCGTTATCCACCTGAGAAGTTCTTTGCATTTCCCTCAATAACCATTCAAATGAAGTAATGAAATAAGCTAAAAGACTAAAAGTTATGGACTTTTTAATCCAGTGAAAGAACCAGATTTGAATCGACATTGCTTGAAACATACAACGTGAGAATAAACGCAATCTGATAGAAATCATGCTTAAACAAAGTTTGCTCTGAATTTGTTTAATGTTAATACTAGATTACAGAATGACGGGAGATAACAGCCAGAAACTGATCATTGCAAGCCGACTGGAGCTCAAGAACTGCTGGAATGTGTTTCACCCTCAACTGCCCTCTTTTTACGAATAACACCAACAGGGGGCCTGGACAAGAGAGTGAGTGTGTTTAAGAACTGGCAATTTTATGAACTTTAATAAGACCTACATCGTCAGTACAGATGATCAAAAGGCTAAAACACTTAATGGTCTGTCTTGGTTTTGAATATGGTATGGTCTTCAATTTCAGAAGCACTCCATGAAGTTAAACATGAAAATATGAACTGGAGCATTTAACATGAAACCATGATCATTGCACGGTGTTGTACCCAAATCAGAAAATCAGAAAATCAGACAGAACATGGAGTTACAATCTTCATAAGCTTGCTCACGAGAGGATAAAGAAACAGAGATAACATATGCAGAACAAAATTATGGGAGCTTTAATCTGCTAACTTGACATACATAGACCCAGAAGTAGATAGCCAAAATGTGTGGTTATGTTCTTGTAGTCGCTCGCTGTTCATGGAACAAGAACGGAGCAGTTTTCTGTCCCCCGCATGGAGTAGTGCATGGAGAAGTAGTTGACCGGTTGTTTATGGATTCATTATAAATGACGCACAAGATGGAAAAGAAAAATAGATTATGGCTTCCTACTCTGATCCAAGTTAAATTTCAAATAGCAAAATGCTAGCAAAGAGAACAGATGAAACCCATGATTTACATTTTTCTACAACAAAACCTGCATCCAAGATATGGATAGATACTATTAAGTTTGGAATACAACTATCTCCTTTCCATGTACATAAGATGGTGGGGACGGATACAGCAGATTAAATCATTCCAACCTCACCAATAAAATCCATGAGAACATACACACTTTTGTGCAAACCTCATGGATCAAATTGTCCCCAAACAACATGTAACATATGCAATGACAAGGAAGAGTAGATGGAACTAAGAAAAAAACGTAAGAACTTAAAGGAAACACAATACCCTAATTGAAGGGTGGTGTCAGAGTCTTCATCTGCAAGACCATTGTCGCATGTAGTTTCAGGGCTTCTGGAACCATCTTTGATTGTTGAGTTGCTCTTTTCCATTAGTTCATACTGAACACAATGTGGTGATGGAAGATTGGTGGTCGAGAAAAAACCTTGAAACTCTTGAACCTACACTTCATATTAAGCCCAATTTTTTTTTGTGAAGCCGAGAAATGGTTTTTAGATATATATGCAGTGTCAAATGTCAAATCGAAATATTCATAGTATGCATGAATACTTGCCTGCCTACGTAAGGTCTCATTCTCCAATACGGCATTTCGTTCCTGCATAGAAAAGCTAATCATAGAAAAATTCCATTCAAATAAGTAAAGGAATGGATCCTTGTAGGGAAATTGTTGTGCATAAAATTATGTTCTCCCAAATCCGAATCCACTCAACAATATTGTGTAAGTGAGTCAAGCTACTCGTAAGTAGTTCCTGAGCATCTCGTTCAAAACTCGAGTAAATCATGTGCACCTCTATAAGCCACAAATGAGAACTTCAATTATTTTTTCCAAAAAGAAACATTTGTATCCCAGCAACTGATCTGACGGTAATTAAAGTTCTTTCACACACCTGTATCTTAGATTGTGCTAGTTGCTGCATTAATATTTGCTCCTGGAATTATAGAACATACATCATCGGACTCGAAATAAAAAAAAACAAAAAAAAAACACATCTCGATGGCAAAATATATCAAATTACTTTGTTTAATAATTCAGTAAATAAATTTTGAAAACTCATCTGCTTTATGTTTCGCGGCAATGCATACATCAATGGACTAATGATATATTCAGAACACAGATGTGAAGTATAATGGGATATCTCAAATTAAAATTAGTTTTAGAATTCACTATATATGCCTACCTTCCTCTCCTTCACGCAAAGCAGCCCCTCGTTCAGTTGTTCCTCAAGTTCCCGCAGTTCTTGTAAGCTGGCACCTGTGAGGTCTTTACCCAACAATTGCCTTCACATAACGGCCAACACAGGATTTAGTTTTCCAAATATTTCTACTGGATGTTTATTTTTATAATTTATTAAAGGAAATCATACAGTTGCTTTGATTTGAGCTTCAATATCTCCTCTTTGAGTACATCCACTTCCTTCTGTTCCTGCTTCTGGTTAAAAAAAATAAGGGAAAACATTTTGAACACTCCATTTTAAGTGTGCACTGCCATCCTTTTTTACTACATCACAATTATAGTACAACACTTCGTAGAAAAATATCATGTGTAACCTACAACCATGTCATAGGCTATTCATAAATCATTCAAAACCCCACAAAGATCTATCTCTTCTCCAAATTCATTAAACTAATCAACATCAGTTATAAAAAGCTTCAGACTTATAGTAGGTCCAATACAAAACTTCGAATTTTTGTTGGCTACGATAATCCGGCAGAAATTATATCTTGAAAGTATACTTTTCATACTTCAGAGTTATAGTAGCATACCTCTAGCTTGTACTCCAGTGCAGCAACCTGAGTAGAATCCAGGCACTTGTTATATCTTGAAAGTATACTTTTCATTCTGAAAACATATGCAACTCTTTAACACTTTATAATCAAGATACTTTCTTCTTCAAAAGAAAATATCAAAATACTTTATATGTATACATACACACACATAACCAAATACATTAACAAAAATAAAATATACAATTAAAGGCTAAGTCATTGAAACATGGCACACGGGTTATTGTAAAATTTAAAATATTTGAATTCCACAATTATATAACTTCTAGTAAAACGAAAGTTGCTTGTTCCTACAATGTATATCAGGCCAAGATAATATGTCTGATTCTCATGAATTCAAAATCGATATGATTATTGGGAGCATTCTTTGGAAACAATAATTGAGCTATTAGAAAAACAACTGAAATTTTATGTTGGAAATACTAACATGAAGTACGTGTGATATACGCAAAAAGCAATTATTATATAATAAAAATTAAAAAATTAGTTTTTCTAAAAAAATATTTTGAATCATTTTGTTATTTATTTGAGTTTAATATCTTGTCATATTAGACAAATAAATTAATTAAGACATTATATAACTTACTTTTAAAATTGTTTCCCAGATTAAAATTCAAACTATTGATTTTATATTATATAATAAATTATAATGAACATAATATATAAAACGAAATGAACTAAAACAAATTCGAAAAAAAAATTATATATCCAAACACAAAGTATAAAGCAGAATACCCTAAAAATTAACTAAATTATGGATTTTATCAATGCATAAATCATAATTTAAATAAGTGGAACACATTAAGGACAAATAATTATCAATTTAAAATACTTGTGACTAACTCATCAAAACAATATCAAAACTAATGAAATAGTAATATTGATAATAAAATATAATTCATAATATTCAATTTAAATAATATTTAACATCCTACGAAATTTTCGGTAGGCTGTCAAGATTGAGGAAAGGCATAAACGGATCGGTGCTATGAAGGAGGAAATGACATCCTTGAGAAAGAATGAAACATGGATTATTGTGGACAAACCACCAGGCCAAAATTTACTTAGATTGCAAATGGATTTTTAAGAAAAAGGAAGGGATCCCCAGCATTGAAGCAGAGAGGGCTCGTAGCAAAAGCCTTCACTCAAAGAGAAGGGGTTTACTATCAAATTTCAATGAAATATTTTCCCCGGCGGTCAAACAAACGTCCATAAGAACCATATTAGCATTGGTAACTCAACAGGATATGGACTTGGACCAAATGGACGTTAAGATAGCCTTCTTGCATGGTGACCTTCATGAGAAGATTTATATGAAGCCACCAAGTGGCTTTGAACAAGGAACCCCAAATCAAGTCTGCCTGTTGAAGAAATCACTATATGGTCTCACACAGTCCCCGAGGTAATGGTACCTGCGCTTCGATTAGTTTATGGAAAAGATAAGTTTCATTAGATCAAAGTATGGCACTTGTGTATACTATAGGAATAGTAAAACAGGAAGTCAAGTTTGTCTGATGCTATATGTGGATGATATGTTGTTGGCAAGCAAAGACAGACATGAAATAAATAAACTCAGAGGACAGTTAAGTGCAGAATTTGAAATGAAAGACATGGTTGCTTTAAGTAGGATTTTGGGATTTAGTTTAGACGCAACAGGACAGAAGGAACGGTGTTCTTGTCACAAGAATCATATATATCCAAAGTGTTGAGTAGATTTCGGATGACCAAGTCATTACCAGTAAATACTCCCCTTGCACAACACTTCAAACTTTCGGTTTCACAGGCTCCAAAAGACAATGGAGAGACAGAGTACATGACAGGGTTCCATACGCAAATACAATAGGAAGCATAATGTATTGTATGGTGTGCAGTAGACCAGATTTAGCCTATGCAATGAGTGTGACAAGCCGGTTTATGTTCAACCCAGGAAAGAAGCATTGACAAGTGTTGAAGTGGATACTAAGGTATATAAATGGAATTTGGAACACAGATATCAAATTCACAGCAAACTTAAGTGCATCAACAATGGTGAAAGGCTTTATGGATTCAGACAATGCTGGTTGTTTGTACATAAGGAAGTCATTATCGGGATATATATTTACAGCATTTGTGGAGCCATAAGTTGGAAAGCTAGTCTCCAAAAGGTAGTAGCTTTGTCATCAACCGAAGAAATAAAGGAAGGGATATGGATTCATGGTTTCATTGAGGACATGGGCGAAGTTCAGGAAGATATGGTAGTGCACTGCAATAATAAAAGTGGCATGCATATCCCTCATGAAAAATCCAATGTATCATCAGAGGTCAAAGGACATCGACCTTGGACTCCACTTCATAAGAGATGTCAAAGTGAAATGTGGGATTAAAATTGCGAAGGCGGCTACTGAAGACAACCCAGCTGATATGTTAACTAAAAGCCTACCAGTAACCAAGTTCACACATTGCCTAAACTTGGTTAAGGTGGTGAAAACTTAGTTGAGGGTCTTATTGCAGCCAACAGAAGAAAACAAAGGTTGAAGACATAACAGAACCAAGGTGGAGAAATGTCAAAGGTTGGCCCTGTTCATGGATACAAGGAGCACTGTAACTAAGAATTGGGGAAATCTAAAGGAGTTAGATTAAGTCTTGAATCACTTGGATAGATATTAGACAGAAAATAATTAGGAGGATAGCATATATATATCATGTATGACAAGTGACAGAAGGCTGAGACTAATTTTGTACTCTCTCATTCTTTCAAAAGTGATAGCGGGACTTTGTTTGGTTGGCTGCCGTGGATGTAGGTTCACATTGAACCGAACCACGTAAATCGGTCGTCTTCTATTTTTCTCAGATTGCATTTCATCTTTTGGAGTGCTCGTTGTGTGTGATTATTGATCTGTGAGTTTCTGCCATTTTGTCACACGCATTCAATTCAAAGTTTCTGAAATTACGTTGAGTGTTCTTGAGAGAGGTTGATCGAGTTCCGGGTAAATCTCACCACAATAATCAATAGTCGAGTTTTAGTGGAATCAGATGAACACAACCAATAAGTCGTGAAATTCCGATTACCACGTTTGTTGATTAAAAAAAATTAATAGAAATCAATGCAAAAAATTACATCTTTTGTCTAATTCTCACCGGTTCTTTTCCGTCTTAAAAAGAAACCAACACGAAAAGACAAGCCACCAAGTCCTATCCCATATACCATGAAAGATCAAGTTAAAGTCCAACATGATTCAGTTCGAGACGTCGTTGTAACAAAATCTTCCCTAACTAAAAAGAAAAGAAAGAACAAGCAATTTCCGCTCCAAAGCTAGATGCCGGGCCAAAATTGAATCAAACCGTAAGCGTGTGGCACAATAAACAGACGTACAAATCAATCTTTAAACTTCAAAACCTAAAGTACAAATAGATAACTTGATTTATATAAACTAAATTTACGCTGATCTTATTTTCAATTAAAAAATTTACAATATTTTATAATATAATCATTAAATTTGATAATATCCCTCGTTCCCATATTAAATGAAAAAAATCAACTCAAATCTATTGTTTTCGGAATTGAAGATCACCTCAACTAAAATCAAATCCAAGCAAGGCGAATCCAGAATCGAAGCAGACCATTTCAGAAGCAAAAACGAAAATCAATAAATCAAAACAATAAAACACACATGCAACCAAACGAATAAATCCCACCAGGGAAAAAAAAGAACATGGAAAAGAAGTGAAAGACATGCATACTCGGAGCTAGAGAACTCAAAGAGCCTCCCAGTGCTGGAGAAAATGATAACGGCGACATCAGCATCGCACAGAACCGCCAGTTCATGCGCCTTCTTCAAAAGCCCGGCCCTTCTCTTCGAGAAGGTCACTTGCCTGCTATTCGCATTCTCTATCTTCTTTATCTCGATCTTGCCCCGACCCATCTCCCCTCTCCGAAAACCCACCAAAAATCACAGACCAAAACTCTCGAAAGAACGACTCTTTCAATCTTAATCCCAGATCTCGCCCACAAGCTTCTTTCTTTGATCAAAGATGGGGTTGTTTTTTACTCGAAATGGAAAAGAAAATAGTGTAGAAAAAAGAGGAGAATACAGAGAGACGGGGAGAGAAGGCAGAGGTTTTGGTGAGTCCACAAATGGCATCGAATTGGGAAGCTCTTTTCTGCATGGCCTATACTTGTATGCATTTCAATGCATGACTGTTATTATTTCTTTTTATTGTACTTGTTCCCTCATTAAGGTAGGTCTTTCCTTTTATTGAAATTCTGAATTTTCACGCAGGTCCCACTTTCCACTTTTTAGTTTAATTTTAAATTTTAAATAAAATTATATCTTCTTGAATCGAAAATGATTTGAGTAAATCTTATATTTTATTCTCTTTCATATTTAAAATTCTAAAATAATATATTGTTAGATATTTATAGAAGATAAAGATGATGATAACACATTTCAAATGAGATACTTGCAAAGGAAGCAAACAATTTCCCACATTTGGCAAAGTTTTTAAAAGAAGAATTAATTTTTATTTATTTTTTTCTATTTTTATTTTTTTCATTTTCACTCATGTTTTACTCATTTACTGCTATATTTTGACTTTATTAGTTTCCAATTTTTAAGTTTTTACCATTCCATTAATCATTATAATGATAACAAAATTCAAATTTATCTTTGGATAGGTTTATACATGTGAATCTTTTATATAGATTCGAAAATTAATCTGCATTATCTCATCTTCTATTTCGAAAATTAAAATTCAACTGAATATATCTATCTATCTATCTATCTATTAAAGTTAAGAGTATTTTTTGCTAATTAAATTGTAATCGATTTAGTGAAATCTTATCAAATTTGACAGAAAATTTTGGGACAGGCTATAAATAATTGGCGATATCTTTAATGGAAGTTTCAAAAAATTATATTGATTCATCAAATCTTAATTATTAAAAATATCCAGCTCAAATCATTTTCTATTTATATATATGTGTGTGTATTATTGGCAATTATATTTACTATTTATAATAGTAATTGTAAAAGCACTTTCTATTATATTAATGGAACAATTCCACAAAATGTATCCAAAAAATTTCTACATATGGAAAACCCCTAATTAGCAAAATACAAACTGCAGAAATGGGTAATGGCAGGCTGCGTGTCATTGTCATTTCCATATCTTCTGAGTAGTGGTTTCGGCCACGACTCACCACTATGTTTTACTCATTTTAGTTCATTATTTAGTGTGCACGTATGACATACAACGGAACGTTTTTCACTTGGTAAAAGAATAGTGAGTAGATTTCTTGTGAGTAGATTTCTTGTGAGACGGACGGCCTCACGAATCTTTTTTTGTGAGACGAGTCAACCCTACCGATATTTACAATAAAAAGTAATACTCTAGCATAAAAAGTAATATTTTTCATGGATGACCCAAATAAGATATGACAAAAACTTGTGTGAGACGGTCTAATAGGTCGTATTTGTGAGACGGATCTCTTATTTGGATCATCCATGAAAAAATATTATTTTTTATGCTAAAAGTATTACTTTTTATTGTGAATATGGGTAAGCTTGACCCGTCTCACACATTAAGATCCGTGAGACGGTCTCATGTCATAAGATATATGTCTCATAAAATACGACTCGTGATATCGTCTCACACAAGATTTTGTCACGAATACCCGTGAGATCGTCTCACACAAGATTTTGTCACGAATTATAATCGGTGCTGACGAATGATTATTAAACTTTTTCCAGTTGGTAAAAAAATTTGTTATCAACCAATGATAACGATGCAATTCTAATTTTTTAAATCATAAAGAAGTATGTGTGTCTGGCATTATCCAATCTCTTTATTCATTATCAAACTAAAAACAAGAAAATTGATTCCTAGCCCAGACATGTACATTTACACAATTTCTGATCGACACAACTTGAGTTGACATGAAGGCTGGAGCAAGCTGCTATGCAATAATCTAAGCACTTTTTATCTGTGCAATATGGCCAATCAAGATCGTGATGCTCTTGCTTCTTCATGGATAAATCAGCATTTGCCAGGCTAGGATTCAGTACGAGAATACAAAGGATGACACATCCCAAAATCTTTGATTCCATGATGCTAGAAAATATTAATTAAAATATATAGGATGTGTGTGTGTGTGTGTGTAAATGAGACATATATAAATAAATTTATAGTGGGTGGTTGGAATAATTTTAATTTAAAGAGATTTGCCTTTAATTATTATAAGAGGAAAGAAGTTAAATTTTCTTGATTGTTGATATCAATTTGGGAAGGGTGAAAGAGATCTTCTGAATTATTATTTGGCAGTGAAATGGAAACGCAATAAGTGCAAGATCATTTAATATATATAAAGGAAAGTTTTGATTGTTTCTCTTATTTGAAATTAAAAAATGGTTGATTTCATCCTACATGCATGGGCACTACCCACATAATAAAATCAAGGGTCCAAATTTAGACACACATACACGGGGTTCACTAATTTTTTTAAAATCACATATGTGTGTGAATCTTGTTTATCCAATTCATATGGAGGCAGTGCATCCTTAGGTAACATCGACTTAAAATAACCAAATTCCCAATTAATCAGGTACTTTGATTTCGATATTTATAGATTAAATGATATAAAGATTTTCAAAAGAAGTTTTGAAACAAAAATATCAGTTTATCTTGTTATCTCAAATTGTGATCTAAAAATGTATATTTCAAAATAAATAAATAAAGTTTGTCTGTTGTACATGATAAGAGAAGATTAGTTTTTAATAATTTGTTTATCACTTGTTTGGTATGTATGATTAAGATTTTGATAGTCTCGTACAACTCGCACTCGGCCAGCAATATAAGCATTATTTATATTCTTCTTGTTGTTAGTTATATTATCAGTTAGGGGAGAAGATATGATGTTTGAGTAATTTAAATTTTCTTTTAATATCTGAAAGTTTAAAATATTTATAAATTTAGTAATATTTAAATATAATTTATAATTGGACTAATACACTAGTTTAATTATTATTAATCATATTTTAATTTTTATTATTATTATTATTATTAAACATTATTTAATATTCAAATTTGTATTACTATTTTAATTATCACAATAAATGCATATTTATGTTTTTATTTAATTTTAATTATTTTCTATTAATATTGATTGATTTTTTAATTAGTGAAATTTTAATAATGAATATAATATTTCAATTTTATTTATAATTTTTAAATAAATTAGTTCTAAAATTTTAATTACTTATTCAAACATTTTAAGAATATATTACTAATAATATATTTGATTATTACATTTTAGTAATTATAATATAATTAACAAAAATAATTAAGCAATTTAAAATCATATCAAACATCATATAATTTATCAATATATGTTATTTATCCTTACATTTCATTTTATAATCACTCTTATTATATATCATTTACTTATCATATCACATAAACCAAACGGTATCTAAATAAATACACGATTATTTCAATCCTTCTGTTATTAATAAATGGGTTTGCATTATGCTGATTGGGTCCATTCAAGAGCTGTTTTGAAAATATATTTTGCTAGGAAAATTTTCGATAGCGGCTATAATGTATAGTTTGGATTTCTATAAATTATAGAGATATTTCTATATGAACAAAACTATATATATATATATATTTTGTCATATAAATTCGTAAGAAAAATTAATTCCTAAGAGAAGGATAAGTAGAGATAGAAACTAAAATAAAATGAGTGGGTCTCATGTGAGACCGTCTCACGGATCTTAATCTGTGAGACGGGTCAACCCTACCCATATTCACAATAAAAAATAATATTCTCATAAAAAATAATATTTTTTTATGGATCATCCAAATTAAAGATCCGTCTCACAAATACGACCCGTGAGACCGTCTCACACAAGTTTTTGCCAAATAAAATATTCTAATTATGTTTCCAAAATAGTTAACCACGGCTGATTGAAGTAGAGTTACGGGAAAATAGCAAGAGAAAAAGGAATTGGGAAACATAAAAAGAAAGCATAAATCAAATGGGCAAAATCTTGTGTAAGACGGTCTCACGGGTCGTATTAGACGGATCTCTTATTTAGGTCGTCCATAAAAAAATATTATTTTTTATGCTAAGAGTATTACTTTTTATTGTGAATATGGGTAGGGTTGACCAGTCTTACAAATTAAGATCCGTGAGACGGTCACACATGAGACTCACTCAATCAAATGTTTGTTTCGCATAGGGAGACAACTACTAACTGAGAGGCAATTTTAGTTTTCTGTGTGCATTCTCACCGTTATGCTTCCCTCCATCTTGCTCTCCACACATAGAACACAATGGTTGATATTCAATCCTTTGTTGAGGGTGATATAATCTACTCATTATCAAATAAAACGACGTCGAAAAGATCGTTAATCCCATCATATACCGATCAAACCAAATGTTCAATAAAAATTTGGCTCGCTCTAGGGCATGATCCCCATGGCACAAAACGATGTCTCGACCTATGTCCGAGGACTTCAAGTAGCAACCTTTAGGAATCAGTTGTGGTGTCCACAGCATTATGCCTATTACCACGAGCCAAATGCCTTGGAGAATAACACTTTGTACTCTTGTAAATGCATTCAAGAAACTTTTAGGCTGCCCAATGGCCAAAAGGGTAGTGATTAGGGACAGAAATGTGACAATTTGAAGTCGCCAATGGTATCGCCCTTCAAGTCCCATGTGATCGGTTGAATGGAGATGGATAATTAGTACTTGTTGGCTGAATGCAATGGCTTGGAGCAAATAGACTAGCCCATGTTGAGCCTCAGGCGCGATTTTGTCGAGAATAACGCTGAGAAATAATGGAACAAAAAAGAACATAGACATGGTTGAGTGTTCCAAATGTGGGAGACTCTTGGAGAGATGGTTCCTCCAAGGGGTATTGGTTTTCGCCCCACGAAAATTCCTTCTACGCAAAAACTACGGAAATAAATGGGTTCAAAGTATTTAAGTCTTGGAGGTTGGAACCAAGTCGAGGTTATGTAGGATTTTGGGTTGAGAATGTGAAGTTTGGTGCAATTGAAAAGATGCCAAAGGCCATCGGCAAAAAAGACATTAAGTTATTGGAAAGTAATCACTGACTCTAAAAAAATTTATATTACAATGAGATTTGAACTGAATATTCTGTTGTGCTTAAATGGGTTATTTATTGTTTCCATTTTGGCCAAATTCGGGTGTTTTCACAAAAATAAACATTTTTTTAGATTACTACAATCTGAGAATTCGATAAACTGATCCAGAGGTCGGGCTTGACCCGAGGTCGAGTTCGATGGACGTGAATCATTAGCTTGGGGCACAAATTGGGTTGGGTGAGATCCGAATAGGCCCAAAAACACGGGTACTACTACTTTTCTTTTTTTTTTTTTCTTTTTTATATTAAAAATATTACTTTTTAGGTATTACTATTTGTTTATCAACATTTGTCCGATGTCTTTAACCTTTTGTCTTGGTTGCGTATCCCACTTGTTCATCTACAATCTAAATGATTACAAATTACAAATAAATAATTGAACAAAATAAATTATATAAATTGACGGTAATTTTGGAATTTCATATTTGCTATAGTAAACATACCATGATAAATTATTATATTATTTTTGTTATAAAATAAATTTTGTTACTTTAGTAAAATTAAGTTACACAATCGAGTAGAAAAATGAAAGTAGTACTACTTTTGTGGTATTAATTTATCTTACTTTTGAAAACGTTGGATGATTGATAATTTGAATATGATTTTTTTTCCCAAATCCATAGTTTATGCAGACACAAAAAATTCTTAATCAAAACATTTATTTTTAAACAAAAACTTGTGTGAGACGGTCTCACATATCGTATTTTGTGAGACGGATCTCTTATTTGGGTCATTCATTAAAAATATTATTTTTTATGCTAAAAATATTACTTTTTATAGTGAATATTGGTAGGGTTGGTCCGTCTCACAGATAAAGATTTGTTATATCATCTCACAAGAAACCTAATCTTGTTTTTAATATATTCTACATCTATACTTCTATACTATTATATTAAGTGTGAGGGCCTTAGAATAACTACCTTTGAGGACACCAAAATACTTAATTCCATAATTACCCTTCTTACTCTACTAAAAACCTTTTCAAGTCATTCCATATTTTAAATATAAAAAATCAAAACAAAACTTCCCTTTTAAATCGAACAACTTTTCTAAATCGAAAATAATTTCGTTTTAATTATTTAGTATTATTTAATCAAATTAAAAATAATAATAACACATGCAATGCATGTGCATCTTTTACTAGTATTAAGAGAAAATCTCTTGGAATAAGAAGAAATTTGGTTCTCTAATGTATGATGGTTTTGGTTTCTTCAAGTATCATTCCATTTTCCCATACTATATTTGTGAATTATGTATCGATTTGCTCGATAGCAAATGAACCTTAGTGTGTATTGATTATAGATTTTTAATAAATTTTTTAGAGTTTAAAAATATAGAGGTATTCAATATATAATTTTATATATTTTATAATAATTTAGTGGTATTCATTGTAAACTTTTGTCAAGTTTTATAAACTCGTATGATATTCAAATTTGACTTTTAAAAATTTTACAAAGTCTAGATGTATTCAAAATATCAATAGACTTTTAATGACTCCGTGAAATTTTATTAATCACGAGAATTAAAATCTAATACACAACTATAAAATGTCAAAAAAAATGTTTTTGACTGTGTCTAAATATTTGGATGTTTATTTAATTTGGAAATATCTTAAATTCACATATTCACTTTCATTTCTATTAAAAATAATATAAAGTAAAAATTTATTATACTACATAACAAAAATATTATAATATTTTATTGACTCGTAAATTAAAATTAAAAATTATTATTTTTAATAAGTAAGATTTAGTTTTTTTATTAATTATTATATAATAGCTAATGTGCACCTTAATTTTGATCACAACTCAGAAATTCATACATAGATTAGTGAAAAAACGAGTGAGCGAACTTTATGATATATTAAAATAAAATTTATTTTTAACAAACATCCAACTTCAAAGAATTATATGAGATGCCACTCTGAATTATTTATTTATATAGATATTAAGATGATGTGTGAAAGAAACAGATTGCAAAGTTGAAAAGTTTCCATAGACTTGTTGGTTAAAAAAGAAGAGTTTTCGTAGTCATTTCACAAATAATGGCCCGCAGATTTTGTTGTTAGCAGCTTCAAATGGAATCCGAGGCCGAAATTAAAGTGATTGAAAAATCAGCATTTTCTGCTTTAATGCAACGGTGTGGTATGAGCCACATCTGATTTTCCATGCATTTTCTGCTTTAATGCAACGGTTTCCATCTTGTCTCGTACATATGATCCATGTATGCATATATGTTAAGATAAGAGTATTATTTTTTATTGTGAATATCGATAAGATTGATTTATCTCACAAATAAATATTTGTGAGACTGTCACACTCGAAATTTAATGAATAAGTATTTACTTGCATATAATGTTTGTCACGCATGAACTCGAGGAATCGGACCCATTGTCCCAACTTTATGTCCTTCAAGAAAATGAGCCGTCTTATTCATTATCTATCTCTTCACAAAAGCTTTCTTTCCATTTCGATCAACTTCTTATTCATTTCAGCACATTAAATAAATATGTTTTTATATTTACGATTCCGACAGTAGATTATTATGTCATTATAATATATTTAGAACAAACATATATCTTAAAATCTCCGAAATAAAATGACCGATTATTGAATATTAAGTGCATCATCAAACCCAAAATGCTTGTATATATTATTATTAGCAGTCCACCACAAATTCATCATCTCTCTCTGCTCGACTTGGCGTACTGCTTCATCCTCCATTTCTACCTTTTTTATCCCAACTCCAATTTCCACATTTCGAACGCATACACGAGATTACTCATGCAATCTTGGCTCAGTTATTAGAAATTCTGGATTTTGACGATGGGTTATATCTCTTGCAACGCAGAGTCAGCAATCTGTACCGCCGATTCGTTTGCCTCGACATCAACTTCTTCGTCTATCAAAGTTCAAGAATTTAATTACAAAGACCTTGAGTTGGCCACAAACAATTTCTCAGACACTAAACTTTTGGGCAGAGGCAGCCACGGGCTGGTGTACAAAGGCGTCCTCCGCGGCGGCCGCCTTGTTGCAGTGAAGAAACCGTCAAGAACCGCGCAAGCAGAGCGACATTTTGAGAACCCGAATGAGGTTGAGAATGAAATTGAGATTTTGTCGAAGCTCCAGAGCCCAAGATTGGTTAACATTGTTGGTTTCACTAATAATGACTCCCAGGACCGCCTTTTGGTGGTGGAATTCATGAGCAATGGCACTCTCTATGATGTTTTGCATTCACATTCTCGGCCTCTTTCGTGGGGTAGAAGGATAAAGTTGGCTCTGCAAACGGCAAAAGCCATTGATACGCTTCATTCTTTGAAACCCCCTGTGATTCACAGGGACATCAAGTCTGCTAATGTTTTGATTGACAGGAATTTCAGTGCAAGATTGGGGGATTTTGGGCTGGCATTGAGGTGTGTTGATGATTTTAAGATGAGGTCGACTCCACCGGCGGGGACAATGGGATATTTGGATCCATGTTATGTGACCCCTGATAACTTGAGTACTAAAACTGATGTTTTTAGTTTTGGTATCTTGCTTTTAGAGATTATTAGTGGTAGGAAAGCCATTGATGTGAGCCATTCGCCGCCTTGTATTGTTGATTGGGCTATTCCTTTGATAAGGAGAGGTAAATTGTTGAGTATATATGATCCTAAAATTTCACCTCCTAAGGATCCTTCGGTGAGGAAGCTATTGGCAGTTGTGGCTACAAAATGTGTGAGGCCTTGTAGGGAGAGGAGGCCCTCTATGAAGGACGTTGTGCAATGTTTGAGTGGGCTGAGTAAATTGGTCCCAGATCATTCTTGGAATGGATTTGTTAATCCTTGTTTGATGGTGGAGTCCGTGAGGCGACCCGATCAATCGAGAGGCGTTCAAGTGAATTCAAGAAGGATGGGTGGTGAAAATGGTGGTGTTAATAAGAAGGATGCTAGAGATGCAACACCCTTCAATATTCCTGGGAGAGTGTACTCCGACCTGGGGTTTAGGAGCAATTTGATGGAGTTGATGGCTGGTCCTAAAGGCGAATCTAGTTTTCACAATGAGGATGATGGTTTAGGACCTAAGATGGAATCAACTAAGCATCTTCCTAGTTTTAGATTTGATAGTAAACGGTTCGTTGGCAGGACTACTGTTAGGACCATGGTTCTTGGGGATAATAGAGATGAATGAAGACTCTTCCTTAAATGGGAACTAGTTAGTTATGCATTGGCTGAATACACCTTTGTTCTTGATTCGATATGGTATTTGATTGGACTGTATTTGTGCTTTATCAGCTGTAGTTATTGTTTCGTTGCTGCAGCGCGTCGATCAGTCACTTGTTAAACTCGTTGTTTCGGGCTAGTCGATTGCTACTTGTGTTTCAGTTGTAATAACTTACATTGATACTGAGGATAATTTATCCAGTTCACTTTGTATTCAGATATTCTAGGATCACTTGATAATATTGACAGTTAAAACATATTTCGATACCATCATGAGTTCATTATTCCAAAGCTTTCCATGACATGAATCATGATATTCATTTGAAGATTCACTTTTCTTCAATAAATCGAGCCAAATTCGTATCTGGTTAGCATCCTTATCCACTATAATAATCACAATGTGATTTGTTGGTCTTCATTTCAGAAAGTAAATAGTTTGACAACTTGTCTATCTTAAAGTTTCCTGTATATATTACTGATTAACTTAGATTCCATGATTGATGACGAACCCTACTTTGTTGAAAAATTTTGTCTTATCCATATCAGCACATCTCTAAGCCTAAAGGTTGTTGGAAATACTTTGTAAAATAATGTTGGTAGCATCTAATGAATTGTTTAAAATATTTGAGTCACATTCACGATATCTTAATCAAATCCAGTCTATAAAAAAAATGTATACTTAAAGCCAATGTTTTCAAAATCGGACCGGACCGGCCGGTTGGACCGGTTCAACCGCGAACCGGCCTCCAGACCGGTCCGGACATAAATAAAAACCCGGAAAACAGGTTTAACCGGACAAAACCGGTTAAAACCCGGTTCAACCGGAAAAACCGGAAACCGGCCGGTCTTCAGGAACCGGCCGGGTCTGTGAAATTATAAAAAAAATTGCCCAGAGATCGGCGACGGTTATTTCAAAAACCGTCGCTATATAGCGACGGTTTATACGAAACTTGATGTTTGCTACTTTTTTTATAATTAATCTTGATGTTTACTTGAGCACTTAAACTTGGTCATCACTATTTGGTTACATGTTATATGTAATTTGGATTTTTAAATTTGAAAAGTAATGTTTATTTTGATATTTGTTGTAATTTTCATTTTAAAAATTAAATAAAAACTATAAAAACATAAATAATCAATATTTTACTATTTTATTTATTATATAAAATAAATAAAATATTAATTTTATTGATCCGGTTCGACCGTCCGGTCAAACCGGTTGAACCGGTTGAACCATTTTTTAAGGCTTGACCGGTTCGATTAACGGTTCGGTTATAAAAACACTGCTTAAAGCTACATTTGGTGCCATTTTGTCTACTATTTTTCCTGCCGTGTGTTTTGTAATTTTCTTCTTCAATTTCTTTTTGAACTCTAGCTGGTGTCCCTCTCTTCTGTAAATGGTCCTCACTGAATGCTGTCATGTCTTTTTACACCTTAGCTGCAAAGAATTCTCTTTTGCTTTGGATTCGAGGGACCATTTCAATTAAACATTTTACTTCAAATTCTCATTTTAACACTTATTTTAACTTTGTTTACAGTTAACCTTTCACTTACTCTGCATGCTATTTTTCTGACTGTTGTATAGGGGAATGAGCCATGTTACTTGTTCGCTAATAGGTCAACTTCAAAACATTACCTAACCATTGTCCTATTTGTGAACTCCTAGTCCTCCTTTGAAAAATAAAGATAATTATTTTATCAAATTAAATGAAATGAAATTATTTTGCATTTTATTTTGTGATCACTGGTGGTTTTTATGGGCTAGAATCAACTTTGAAATTGCGTTTAGTTTTTTGGGTTTTTCCCATTATTTGATAATTAGTTTGTTTCCACGCTTGCAGAAATTTGGAGGATCTTTACAAATATAGTCGAGAGTCGAGACTCGTTTACAACTTATGACACAAAGATACTTCAGAAGAACAAAATTATTTGTGCTAATTAATCTCTAACATGGATACAACCAAGAGGTTTTATACATTTTTCATTGTGTCTGTATTGCCTGAACCATGCATCGTATTTGAGTGCATGTCTCCGGATTATTCTGTGTTCCACCGGGTGTGTTGTCCCACCTTTTCTTGGTTAAAATGAAATGATTTCCAGGTTTGATTGTGGGTGGTTTAACAGATCCAATACATGCAAACCAAAATACAAGTTTTCTTATTGACAGCTGCATAGATAAGGACTGCACAAAGTCCAAGCATCTTCATTTACAGTTATAGAGACCTATCATTCCAGCCAACTATCATATACATATATAAGAAATAAAACCATGAAATTTATACATTTATTACTTGAAAATACCATTTTCAGCAAAAAAACATGATGTTTTGGGAAGTAACAGTGTCATTTAGCGAAGAGCAGCATGCATGGAAATGCCATTCTTCTCACCTTTACAGGTCAAGTGTATTTCCATTTGCATGTGACTTTGAGGATATATATATATATATATATATATATATATATATATATATATATATATATATATATATATATATATATATTGATATATCTGTGTGTGTGTGTGTGTGTGTGTGTGTCTCTCACAGGAGTGAACACTTGCAAAAGTGAAGGCTCCACTCACATCAATGTTTCACCTTAATTTGATTCTCTTCAATTAATTATTTAATGAAAATGAAAAACAGCTTGTCATTTGTATATAAGTTCTTAATTTAAATTAATGATAAGTAAATAACTGAAAAAATTCAATTTAAATTAGGAGATTTTAAAATTATGAGGATTTTCTTGGAAACAAGAAAATATTTAATTTCGCTCCGAGGATAGCTTAATATATTTTGCTTTCAAAAGAATTAGTGTATCATTACGAAATAAATTTGGCAATGCACGTTTGGATACAATATAATTATTTTGTGTGCGTCGGCTGTTTTTTATTTTATTATTTTTTTTAAAAAAGTAAAATAGAGAATTCCGAAATGCAATTAGGAGGGGTTGGAAACGAGACTCCATCAATTTAGTCCAACCCACTAGAATTCTTGCTAGGTATTGGCCCAACTAAGAACGAGTAGGATCGGTTTTGGGCCATCTCATTTTAATTAGGCTCACATATCCGATTGAAATATAATTAACACGACTACAGTTTTTTTTATTTTTGACATCAAAACTGGAATTTGTAATTTTTAGGGACACGCCCAATAATTTTCGTTGTTATAATTTTTAATATTAAATTAAATCAATATACAAAATTACTGATACTATTACTCAATTTTTTTTATATAAGTGTTCGAGCTATTGGTGAAAATTATTTCTAATATCGTAAGAGCATCTCCAATCGGACATCAATTTGGTGTATTACGCTAAATTGACGTTGAGAAAAGCTCTCCAACCAACACCAAAGTTAACGCTATTTTGAAGATAGAGCTACAGTGTTGCACCAAATTTGGTGCAACACTGTAGCGATAGCGTTAAAGTTTTTTATTTTTTTTTTAATTTTTTGTATTTGTTTTCTGCATTACTTTTCCTTCTTTTTTTTTTTGATAATTTGTTTATATTTTGTTTTTGATGTTATTGATTTTTAAAATTTGTAAATTTATGTGTTTGTTGTAAATTTGTAAAGTATTGTACATATTGATTTTATATTATCATACTTGATAATGATAAACTTGTATTTTGTCTAAATAATATTAATTAAAAAATTTAAAAAAAATAACAACACAATTGAATAGAAACTGAAGTATTGAAAAACACTTTATTAAAACCAGATCACGGTTGAACATTTAGATAGTACAATAACTGACAAACACTAAAATCGTCCGAATAAAAGCCAATGAAATATGAAATTAAACATGATTAGCAAAAATAAATTATCAAATATCACAACACAATACAACAGAAATTAAAACGGGATGATAAGCACGAAAAGATTAAAACTCCGGTAAGTCGGATCCAGACCCTCCAATATCTCCGAAGTATTTTCCATAGTTGGGATTTTCATGTGCACGTTTCCTTTCATCCTTTTCATTCAGAATTCTCAACTGTTCGGCGCGAAAATTTTCACGCAATAAAGGCTCTTGAATAGAGTTGAGATCGATTAGCAAAATTTTGTTTTCTTCTTGAAACCTCGTTAGTTCCAATAGTTGTCGATTTTGTTCTATTTTTGTTTCATTTTGTTCCAGTTTTCGTTGAGTTTGTTGCATGCGTTGCATTTGCATTTCATTGATTTGTTCACGACAAACAGTTCCATGTTGTATCATTTCAATAATTTTTTCTTGTCCTGCTCTCATTGATTCAATTGTCTGTGAAAAAAATTCATCTTTCTTCTTTTTTAGCTTTGCTTTCTTCACTCCAAGTGGTCTCTGCGATGAACTACCACCAATATTTTCATCACTGAGATTAAGTTCAACTTGAGATAAGCTAGGAGACGCTGATTTGGGAGAATCTGTTGCTTGTGTGTCTGATTGTGGAGAATCGAAAAGTTCAACACTCCTTTGAATTGGATTCCTTGACGGGTTTGAGGAAGCTGTAAATTTCTCCATATCTTTCATAATTGACCATACATGATCAAACTTAAATCCTTTCTTGAAATTATCATCTTGTTTCATTAACTCTTTCGCACGGATCATCTGTATAAAGATGTTAAATTAATTGTAAATAATAAAAAGTAATGAAAGAATGTTAACATATTCTATTTAATAAAACTCACAATATCCATTTCAGAGGCACCGCTAGGATTGAGTTGTTCGATTTGTTGGATGCATGCTTTTAATTTACTAATTGCCGTCAATATTACCTGCATACGAGATTGCACTGATCTTTTGTTACGTACTTCAGTCATATCGGATGTCCTGGAATTGTTGTAGCTTTCCTCGACACGAGTCCAAAATTGGTTTCGAGATTGATTTATGCCTTTGATAGGATCTTGGGAAATATCAAGATAAACATGACAGAGATGCATATCTTCTTGATAGGAATAAGAAGCACTTCGTGCACTGGAAGCCATTGTAGTGGAAATATGGTTGGTGATAAGTGATATATCTTAGATAGAAAATTGTAGTGGTGAATGTTAATGAATGATGTGATATATATTTATAGAATGAATAATATTAGAAGATAAAAATTGTACGGTTGTGATTCAATGTAATCTAATCGAACGGTGTGTAAGTTGGATTAGATTTCTTGGATAAAAGATAAAGATCGTACGGTTGTGATTGAATGTAATCTAATCGAACGGTGTGTAAGTTGGATTAGATTTCTTAGATAAAAGATAAAGATCGTACGGTTGTGATTGAATGAAATCTAATCGAACGGTGTGTAAGTTGGATTAGATTTCTTGGATAAAAGATAAAGATCGTACGGTTGTGATTGAATGAAATCTAATCCAACGGTGTGTAAGTTGGATTAGATTTCTTGGATAAAATATTACAATGCATGTGACTTCTTAGTGTTATTATATAATATCGCTATGATAAGGTAATGAATTCAATCAATCTACATAATGAATTATCAAAATTTTCATTTCTATCATTCATCGTCCTCTACTTCGGATGATGAATTCGATTCACATCTTGAAACTCAATTTGAGTCTCTTAATGAAACAGAGAACTTATTAGGGATTCTAGCTGCTAATAACACTGTTTTAGCGGCCACATATGTTGAGCAAAATGAATCCGAAGTTAGACATGGCGGATCGATTCCCGGTCATATCGTTATTCAACGTGATCGTGAAATGGCCGATCGTAATCTATTCAACGATTATTTTGCTGAGCATCCAAGATATAATGAAATAATGTTTCGGAGACGTTTTCGGATGTCACGAGGACTTTTTCTTCGTATCGCTGATGCTGTGAAGAATCACGACCATTACTTCACACAACGAGTAGATGGTCTCGGGCGAGTCGGACTTTCAACTAATCAGAAAATTACAGCTGCAATGCGGATGTTGGCATATGGTACACCTGCTGATGCTGCTGATGAATATATAAAGATTGGAGAATCTACCACAATTCAATGCCTTCAACGTTTTTGTCGATCTGTTGTAGAGGTGTTTGCGGAACGATACCTAAGGTCACCTACCCCTTCCGATATTGATAGACTACTACGTATCGGTGAAAAACGTGGATTTCCTGGAATGCTGGGAAGCCTCGATTGCATGCATTGGAAATGGAAAAATTGCCCCACAGCATGGGCAGGACAGTATGCAGGCCGTAGTGGATCTCCGACAATTATCTTGGAAGCAGTCGCTGATTATGATCTTTGGATATGGCATGCATTTTTTGGCATGCCAGGATCTAATAATGACATTAATGTTCTTGAGGCATCAAATCTATTTTCAAATCTTGCACAAGGTATAGCTCCTCCGGCACATTACTTTATTGGTGGAAAAGAGTATCATCAAGGATATTACTTAGCCGATGGCATATATCCGAAATGGTCAACTCTTGTGCAAACAATTCATGATCCACGCGGTCCGAAAAAAAAATATTTTGCAATGAAACAAGAGTCTTGTAGAAAAGATGTTGAACGGGCGTTTGGAGTTCTTCAATCACGATTTGCGATTGTAGCATCTCCGGCACGTGCTTGGCAGAAGAGACACCTACAAGACATAATGACCGCATGTATTATAATGCATAATATGATTATCGAGGATGAACGAGACTTGGATACACCAATCCAAGATGTGATGGAATCACCGCCTCTGAATGTGGAAATTGTTACAAATCAAAACATAAGATTTCAACAATTTCTTGCTCGATTTAAAAAAATTAAAGATAAAGAGGCTCATTTCTCACTACGTGATGCACTAATCGACCATTTGTGGGATTTATATAGTCATTCAGTTAGTTAGAAGTTCGATATTTGTGTTTCATTTCTATTTCATAAGCTTTATTTTAGTATTTTTAATGCTTCTTGTTATGGTTGTGATTTAATGTATAATTTAGTTGAAAGCAAGTGGTATGTCTTATAATTCGTTATAAAACTCGGTGGTGCATTTCATTATTCGATTATAATATTATAATTTCAATTAATTGATTCGATGGATGTTATACATATATTTAAAAGACCAATTATAGTTATATATTTTTTAATTTTTCAATTGTATTTAATATATTTCACTATTTAAAATAATAAATTTCAAATTTCAAATTTTTATTTAAATTTTATAATCACATATTATTATCTATATAAATGAATAACTACTATTAATAATTCAGTAACAAATGAAATTTAATATTAATGTATTTTTAATTAATATGTTACATTTATTTTGTGGAATGAATATTAGTTATAGTAAATAAAATATTAGAGAATATTCCGGGAATATTCTTTTTAGTGTTGAATTTAGAGTTGATGGGTTGGAGATGAATTTTATATTTGGTGTACAAATTACATTATTTTGAAGTTAGTGTTACGCTAAGATAGTGCAATGGGTTGGAGATGGCCTAATGACCATGGTCATAGGTTGATTCAATATGAGTCTCGACATATATGCATGCACTATTATTGATTATGGGTTCAAGTATTGAGGTAGACGAAATAAATCACTTTCCAGATATAAGATATTCTATGAGTGACGTCTCATAAACATGAGCTACGATTCATGTTGGATCAATCTACGGTCCATAACTAATAATGTGATACATAAATATGAGTTGAAGCTCGTGTTAGATTTGCTACGGCCCATTATTGTTAGAAATATAGTATCAGATAATCGTGTATTTATATACCTAAAAAAAACTTCTCATACACAATCAGATAATCGTGTATTTATATACCTAAAAAAAACTTCTCATACACAATCTAGTTTATACTTTATTATAATTTTAGTATTTCGAGTGTAATAAGAACGATCCCGTATCAATTCAATTGAATTAACTTTAATTTTTTTTTTTTTGCTATTTCTGTTTTGATGGTTAGAAAGGTGTTCTTTTTTAATTATTTAAACTGAACCGTCAACTTTTTAGGACAATGGATTTCAATCGTTAATCTTCATGCACAGTAATTTTATGCTAATGAGATAAGTTACAAACCACAAGTTACAAACCACGATAATAAAATAAATTATAAGAAAAAAATAACTTTACATGATTTATTTTTCCACGAAAATTCACCAATTATATCAAGATAAAACTTGTATGAGACGATCTCACGAGTCGTATTCTGTGAGACAAATTTCTTATTTAGGTCATCCATGAAAAAATATTACTTTTTATGCTAAGAGTATTACTTCTTATTGTGAATATCAATAATATTGACCAATCTAATAGATAAAGATTTATGAAATCGTTATGAGATATTCTTTATATCAATTTATACAGACGTTGATAAATAAATGATAACCTTTGTGAAATTATTAATAAAGAATTTGACTGAAATCAATTAGAGCTCCATTCCCGGCACCGGGCCACGCGCTACAGAACAACAATAATAATATTTGATATTTGATCCGACAAGTCTAATAGAGGTTATGTTAACCCACGTGCATGCGAGGCACGTGCTCGACACACAGAAGATGGCGTGGGCTCGATCGGGGGATTCTCGTTGGATATGAAAAAGATATGCCATTGCATGCTATCCAAATATCAGATATCCCCATCCGAAGGTTTAAAATGATTTTGGGAAAGTTTTTAGTGTTTTTCGGATGTTGATTAATATAAACATGTACGGTTGCATTTTTTTTTATATGGAGAACAAGTTAGTTGTCTATTAGATAAAATACATGAAAATTGTATATATGTACTTGGACAATCATCTCCTCTTAAATTATTTTTTGAGGTTGAGTTAATTCAAGTCCTAATCCTAATATGGTATCAGAACTCAGATTTCACCATTACGTGTTTGAGTGCTTATAATACCCACATGTTCTGTCCACAGTTGAGTTATTTATAATCTTCACGTTCCATGGGCATGAGAAGTGTATTAGTCATCTCACATCGGTTGGATAAAATATCCGGGAATTACATATATGGATTTGAAAATTTTCATCATTGAACTAGTTTTTTAGATTGAGTTATGTGGAAATCCTAATCTTAACACATATCATATATAAACAGTGTCGTACCTGAGATTTCGATATATGAGTAACCCCTCATATTTATTAGGTCACCGTTTTTTATTGAACAGAGTCTTTCAAAACATAACATCATCATCTGTATTTAGATCATTTTTAATTAAAAATTATCTAACGTTGTGTTTCGATTAGAGGATTTGATTTGATAATGAATTTTAATGATATATTTTGAAATGATACTCATTTGTGTGTATTTCAAATTCATCATAATTATCATTGTATTTAAATAAATTATCAAGAGAAAAAATCTGAAAATTCTTTCAACATAAATTCATCAAGTCAATCAAATTGTTTTGAAATTCAGAAGTTCAAATTATTACATCTTACTATATATCCTGATATTCTTAATCAATTTTTCCACGATTATGTGCTATAGACATTTAATGGCAAACTGATTATCTTAATTCATATTTTCATGTTAAACATCTTTATAAAATTAACAATATCTTCTTTTATCTAGTTTTTGATAAAAAGACCTCGAATCATTTTGTATCATCAATATCATTAGATGAATCAAAAATTTTAAAATTGTTTTTGTTTATTTTTCTAATTCCACGTCCATTAAATTACCAAGAGTGTGTCTCATATGAGACCGTCTCACGGATCTTAATTTGTAAGACGAGTCAACCCTATGGATATTCACAATAAAAAGTAATACTCTTAGCATAAAAAGTAATACTTTTTCATGGATTACCCAAATAAGAGACTCGTCTCACAAATACGACTCGTTAGACCGTCTCACACAAGTTTTTGTCAATTACCAAATGTTTATTTTCTCATTATTTTATTATTGTCACTAAAATATCTATCAATATCTCCAATCTGACTATGAGTTAAACATTCTTTTTGTTGAGTTCAATAATTGTCTCTGGTGAAAAAACGAGCGAACCAAAATACTTGAGCTACTGTACGATTTAAAAGATTGTGTCATCGAATATATTGTTGAAATTAAAATTTTACAACATATCAAAAGTTAATTACTTGAATTTAATTTTTAGTGTAGACTAATAGTAAAAAGAAATTCCAACTAGATTATGAACCCCCAAACTTTTAAGGTCAAAACTTATGTGAGACGGTCTCACGGATCGTATTTGTGAGACGGGTCTCTTATTTGGGTTATCCATGAAAAAATACTACTTTTTATGCTAAGAGTATTACTTTTTATTGTGAATATGGGTAGGATTGACCCGTCTCATATATTAAGATCCGTGAGACGGTCTCACATGACTTTAAAAAATAATTAATTAAATGATTGCATCATTTGCACCTACTAAACAAAACAATGATGAAATTTCCGAATGACCAGGCCGTATGCAAATACAACACCGACACAAAACATATTATTTATCAAAAAAATAAGGACAAGCTATAAATATAATACGTCTGTTATATACATTTGTTTGTAAATAAATACACATATCCGAAAATTAAAAATACCTTCCAATAAAAAGTGGGTCTCATGTGAGACCGTCTCACGGATTATAATCCGTGAGACGCGTCAATCCGACCCATATTGACAATAAAAAGTAATACTCTTAGCATAAAAAGTAATACTTTTTCATGGGTGATCCAAATAAGAGACTCGTCTCACAAATACGACCAATGAGACCGTCTCACACAAGTTTTTGCCTCCAATAAATTTGAATGCAATACAAATGTTCTCTTTATTTTTAAATTTTCATCTTTCCATAGTTTCTCTTCATTGTTTTCAATAAAATAGATAATTAATTTTTTTAAAAAAAAAACAAACAAAAATCTTCCACGATAATTTCTATATACATACAAATGATTAAATTTTGATCATTCAAAATTTTTGATGTGACATCATTATTTTGTTTCTTTCGTATCGAATAGTTTAATTACATACATAATTTTTCAGCATATATCCATCAAGTAAAAAACATATTTTATCGACATGATCGATTTTCCGATCGTTTTTTGTTTCTGTTATATATTCCAAGCAGTCAACTAGCTACCTTTCAATCCTTTTTCAGAATGTATGAATTAATCCAAGTTTATAATAAGGCCGTATACATGCAAAACAAATAAGCATTTTTTTGTCTTAAATTTTTGTATATGCTAACCCATGAATACGTACATAAAACATTGTCCAATTACAAACCCCATTTTCATACGAAAAAGGTAGCTGTGATTGAGGTATGTGCTGTAAGCAATAATGAGATTTGAAATAGCTGACATAAAATAGGAACTAAAGCGGACTAAAAAGTCTAATAAATACAATATACTTTAGCATTTACTTTGACAATAAATAAAAGAATGGGAAAAAAAGTTGAGGGTCCAAATTTTTAAAACCATGTAATTATACTTTCGAAAAGATAAATTATATTATACAAATCTAATCGAATATTTTAAATCATTAGAAAGTTATAATGAGATAATCAATAACTAAAAACTATTGAGAAATAGTAAATAAATTAACACGATTATTAATTTTGTGAAACAGATCTCCAACACGATCAAATTAATGAAAAATAATATTTGTTTATATTATATTTTTTTTACTTTAAATATAGATCGAGTTGATGTGTTTTACGAAAATAGATTTGTTAAATCGTCTCGTTCATAAATTAAATTTAAATTGTAGTGTTAGTAAATAGCAATAATCTAGGGACAGAGATTCAATAATAATTTATTTTGCTTGTGGGGACATATTAGAGAGACAACGACAAGAGATGTAACAAATAGATTATGTCCCCCGTTTGAATTAATCGCCTCACCTTTTTGGAGTATTATATTATTTTTATTTATTTATTTATTTTGAAATTAGTATTATATTCTACTAAAAGTATACCAACTCTACTTTGTCTCACCACTTAATGTTTTGGACTCATAACACTAATCATTGTAATCATTATTATAATAATTATAATTATAACCACTATTATAATTACATCTTAATTATGTTTAACAATTGAAAGTTTTATTATATAATAACCATAAGAAAGAGATTACAAAGGTAAATTATTCGAGTATGATAAAAATTTGAAAAATTAATTATCCTATAAAATAAGATAAAAAAAGAAGGTAACTTTGGTAATATATATTTTCTTTTTCAGATTTGTGGTTCTTTTTGTAGTCAATTTTTAATATTGACTTATATCCGTTTTTCTTCAAATTTATGAATTCCAAATCTTGCAACATTGAGTTTTAATGAGTTTTTTCCGAATCTAAACAAATATAAGAGTTTTAGAGTTTTTTTACAAGAGAGGGAGGTTACTCAATATTGAACGATTACAAGAGCTTATTCTCATATTTTTTATAAAAGATATATTCGATTTTTTATAAAATCGAATATATAAAAGACTATTAAATATACAGTGTAATACGATAACGGATGCACGAAATATATTTATTTTTTACTCGATTTTGTTAGCATTACAAAATCGTCAACAAGGCAAGTGTTCACTGTAATCTATTATAACTTCTATCTTGAAATAATTAATACAAAGTTTTTTTTTAATAGAACTTTAATCTTTTTCGAATATCAATTCCAATATATAGAATAATGAGAAAGAAAAGGTTATTTTATTTAATACATATAAAAATCTTACTATTTTCGAGTTTCCCAAACATAATGCATTTTTACGCGAAACATCTAAATCACGTAGGACATTTCTATAAATAAATTCAATAATGTAACAAAAGACAGAACAATAAATGAGTTTTAAATTTATTTTTAATTTTATATATATATATATATATATATATATATATATATATATTTGGATTTTGAAATTTGTAAAAAATATTATTTATTAGTATTATAGCTTATTGATTTATTTTTTGTCTAAAATATATAGATATAATTATATTTAATTATATGTATTTTTTTAGATTTTAAACTTTCATAAATATTTTTTAATTATTTAAATACATATTTAAGATATTAAGAATTTAAAATATGTTATTTTTATATTATATTATTGTTTTATATAAAATAATAGTTTTTTTTTTGACCGTCGGATTGAATTGTTCTGACCGGTTGAACCACTTTTTTAGATAGACATGTTCGATCACCGATTCGATTATAAAACATCGATATTTAATTCTATTTGAGTAAACGTGGATTCATCAATATACAAAATAATACAAAATGGCTTTAATTGATTAAATTCTCATTAACAATCCTTTTTAATGTACGTGACAAAATAAGTTAAAATACTTTAATTTGTAGCATAAGAATTAATGATTGTTTATTGGACTATTACATAAGAAATATCAAATACTGCAAAATTAATTATGAATGATATTGAATTTTATATCAAAACCTAAGAGAGCATACGAATATAAACTTAAAAAAAAGTTGATTGCCAGTTGAGTTATTCCATTCCTAGCTCTCAGATATAAGTATTTAACATTTTGGTAGATGACACAATACTAGCCACAAGGTATATTAATGTTATGAGCACGTCTAATGTGTAATTGTCTTACGTATCTATATTCGTGAGACATATCAATCCAGTTTATATATGTAGTGAAAAACAATAATTTGACATAAAAAATAATATATTTAACTCAAATCGATATATATCACACATTATTTATTAATAACACAATTTAAAAAAAACGTCATGTGGTAAAAAATATATTTTAATAATAAAAAATAATATTTTTCAATCAGAAATCTATTTTAAAAAACTTTTTTGTCATATTATATATGAGTTGTAAGGCTATCAAATATTCAAATGGGATTGCCCGCCCTGGTCCCCGATCAAACAAGGCCGGGCCCCCAATTCGTACGGGTTGGAAATAACTCAACCCGCCACGTTGTGAAATGCAAATTCTTTTGTAAAATAAATTGAAAGCAAGACTAATTCTTGATATTTCAAACAAAAAAAATAACAATTTCACACACAACAATAATAAATGTCACAATCAAATAATCATATAAAATTTTAATTTTAATAATCATATTTTTTTTTACACAAAACCACATATTCGAACAATATGAATAACATAAACAGAAATTTAATTATAAAAAATAATAATGTAAAACACTAAAAACCCATCAAGTATTAGTTTTGACTTTTTTTTTAAAAAAACATACATTAAATATAAGTGTTTTGAGGCATATATTCACAAAAATGAGCCAGAATTACAGATTTGTTGGTTCCGAAATTTGAGAAAATAATGTTTTTTTTTTAAAAAAGAAGATAAGGAATAAAGAAACATGAATATAATGAAGTGGAAGAAATTGATAAAAAAAATTTATTATTTTTAAATTGGGAGTGACTTAATCAGATAGTGGAACATAATGTATTTTTTATTTTGACAGATTTTTCTTTCAACATGGGAAATAAATGTATACTTTCTAGGTTAATTTTGTAATTTGTTGTTGATATCATATTTACAGATCGAATCAATTAGTATATGTACTTCAAATTTAATATAGATTACATGTAATTTATTATTGTTCTTTAAACTCATGTTAGATGTAATATAGCAGGTATAATATATACTAGTTATTTTACACACATGATGCGTGTGTGTACCGTCTTTTTTTATCATTATCGATTGACTAAAGTGAAATTTGACAAATTATGAAAAAATTAACTTGATATTTGAATTGTTGAAATAAAAAAATAAAAATAAAAGTATGTGTTGAAATTTAAAAAAAACAAAAAATAAAAGTGTAATATTATTATCATACAAGAGAATGTTAATTGTCATTAACGAATACCCGAATCGCCACTAATTTGGTACCCAAACCCGGACCCGCGTATGACTTGCCCCAAATAAGCACCATTAACGCGTGCACGCGACGCTCCCGAGTCTGCATGTAAGGGTTCACCGCCCAAAGCAGCTCAAAAAGAAGAGAAAAAATGGAAAATAGTGAGTGTTTGTGTGTCAGAGAGAGAACGTGCACTATATGGTACACAGATCTAAAAAGGACGACTCTACGACTCTCCAAGCGCCTCATCAATTCTCTCTTTCAAAGATTTTTTTTTTAAAAAAAAAGGAGAAAGGGATGGTGTAATTTAAGTGCAGTCAATTCACGATAATTAAAAATTTACAGCTTTTGAATTATTTCACTGTTTTTATTTTAATCAACTGCCCATTTAACACGAGGGTGAATCTTGGGTGGGTTCTTTTTCCATATACTGAATTAATTGTTCTGTCCCTTGCATGATGCTGTCGTTACTGTCAAACCGCTTCTGAATCTTGAAGGCACAGCGGCACAGGAGAGAAGACGGTGGTTTGGCTTTTGTTAGTTACTTCCATTGATAACAGACATTTGAAAACTTGAACGAAGAGAGGAAAAAAAAGAAATATAGTAGGAAGAAAGATGAAATCTTTTAGATGTGATACTTGGTTTTCGGAGCAAGCTCTCGTGTTTATGTTTGTTTGACTCGGAAGGTTTTTCTTGAATCTTGAGATCTTTCATCATCATCATTATCCTGTGTTTGATGATGAAACTGTCATTAATTGTATTTCTTCATTAAGAAATTCAACTACTGTGTTTTTTTGTGTGCGGAGAGGCAACTTTGAATGGTTTTTTCCTTTTCTTTACCTTTCCTCAAAGGAAATACTCCTTTATTTAACACTTCCCTTTTCTTCTTTTTATGATTTGCTGCAGGTAGTGGACAACTGATGGTACTCTAATTTACAGCTGGTGGGTGTGATCGTGGAAGCAAGAAAAGAAAGAATTTTTTTTTCACCCGTTTACTTTCTGCAATCTTTGCTCACATAAAGGTACAAAATTTGGGAAGGGTTGGAGTGAAATCTGCTACCAACCCTAAGAGTAAGCATGGAACCATATGAAGCAACAAAGATCGTCTTTCAGAGAATCCAAAGTTTAGACCCTGAAAATGCTTCTAAAATCATGGGGGTCTTGCTGATACAAGATCATGGGGAGAAAGAAATGATCCGCTTAGCGTTTGGCCCTGAATCTTTGCTACACTCTGTGATTCTTAAAGCAAGAAAAGAATTTGGTTTAGTGTCATCGAACTTCCCATCAACTCCTCCGTCTCCTTCAACTCTTAGCAACCCTTTGTCAACTCTTTCAAGGCAGAATTCTTGCTCTTCTGCTTCATCTAGGGTTCTTGGTGGTTTGAATCTTCCTTCTCCACTTAGTATAAGCTCCAGCTTCTCGGATTTTCAGAGCTCAGATGATTTAATCAGTCCTGGTGGTTACATTAATGGCAGCTCGCCATCTACTATGAACTCTTCTGCTGCTCCTTTTTGTACAAATGGAGAGGTGGATTTGATCGACGAGCTTCAGCTTCAAGAACAGTTGTCTTTCCTGAATGATGGAACCGACCCCGTTTACTTGCGTCCTTATGACGGCAGCTGGGGTGGTGCCGCTGCGGTCCACCGGAGGAGCTGCTCTGTGAATGACATCTGCATGGGGTCCGATGATCTGGGTGGAGGAGGGTTTGGGTGGAAGCCTTGTTTGTACTACGCTAGAGGGTACTGCAAGAATGGTGCCAGCTGCCCTTTCATCACGGCGGCGACGGTGGCGGTTCTGTGGCGGCGGAAGGTGGAGCTGTGGCCGTGGGTTCAGCCTAGTAAGTTTGAGATGATGGAGCAGCAGTGTCAAGATTTCCTCCGGTCAAAGTCAACTCAACTGCAGCGGCAGGCTTCTTTTTCTCCGCAGCTCACAAACAAATGCATGAATTTTCTTCTGCAGCAGCAATTTCCTGCCGACAGTCCGAGGTTTATAAAAAAAAAATTAACAATGTTTTACCTTATAGATCTTATATCACTTCCTTCTTACGTCTTTTTTTTAGAGCATTGATGATGGCCGAAGGTATCTACAAGTCTAGCAGAAACAGACTTGAAAGAGGTGACCTTGGAATAGTGAATCCTGGTTCAAGGCAAATTTACCTAACATTTCCATGCTGACAGCACTTTCAAAGAAGAAGACGTTTCCACTTACTTTAGGTGCATTATATTTTCTTGAAATAAATGAAGTTGAATTCTTGCATTTCTAAGCTAATCCAGCTTTTGGGATTTGTTTTTTTTATGTATTTTTCTTTGACCTTGAAGTATTTTCGGGCCATGTCCAAGATGTAAGGATTCCATATCAGCTGAAGAGGATGTTTGGTTTTGTCACATTCGATTATCCAGAAACGGTGAAGCTCATTCTTGCTAAGGGTAATCCTCATTTCGTATGCGATGCTCGAGTTCTCGTGAAGCCGTACAAAGAGAAGGGCAAAATCCCAGATAAGCATAGGTGATTTGATTTGTTGACCTTTTTATTCCTATTTGTTTCTCGTTATGTAGTATAGGGTGCAAGATTCTTGAATTCTTGCTAATGTTATGTTGTTGCAGGAGACTACAAATGGAAAGGGGCGAATTCAATGCATGTGGTAGCCCTATCGGTCTTGAATCTAGAGATCATTTCGATCTTCACCTTGGTAAGGTTCAAACCAATTATGGATGATCAAACAATTGCTTTATGCTTGCCCGCTCCCCATCATTGGGAAATATAATCCGATAACTAATTATATTCGATTGCGCTATGTGAGCCAACGGGATTGCATAAAGGATTTTGAAGCTGCAATCGCAGGGCACTTTTAGTACAATTTTGTTGATCAATCTTTCCAGAAGCTCGTGATCCTAGTGGGTGGTCCAACACACAATATATCTTTATACGCTTGACTATCACTGTTTGGATTTCCAAAAATGGCAATTTGGCAATTTCTCATACATATATTGTAATCTTTGGCTGCACATTAGGTGCAAGAATGCTGTACAATACTCAGGATATATTATGGAGAAGAAAATTAGAGGAGCAAGCCGACTTGGAACAAGCCATTGAACTACAGAATAAGAGACTTATGAGCCTACAGCTTCTTGATATGAAGAGGAATAACCACAACCGTACCCTCTCCAACGGTGCCATTTTTTCACCGTCCGCATACTCGCCAGCCTTTTACAATCAAAGCATGGTCCATTCTGATAGAAGCAGCCCGGAAGCCAAATTGGAAGGTTCCCATTTTACTAGATCCCATTTTCTCTGAAATTGCATAATCCATCTATGGAGATTGAACATGTGGAACTATGTTATTGCAGGGAATAGCCCGAATGGGACAATTCCATATCCGGTAAATGTTTATGCCAACGAGACCGATAATCCTACCGAAAGCACGGTTGAGAATAAAGATTCTTTTCTCAAAAGTGAAAGCGACAACGGGAAGGAAATCCCCTCTAAAGAATGTGATTTACTACAAGAAAGGTTTTAGCTCTCTCTAGTCAAATGATGTAGATCTGATAGTCCGTATCATTATATTGTGCATCCATGTACTAAAACTAATTAAAACTATCAAAAAATACAGCTCGGATCACAACCTCCCGGATAGCCCCTTCGCTACATCTATTGCTGCCGGTGACTGTACAACGTTCTCTAACAGCGTGGTGGAGACTGCAGACGAGAATGGATTCAATCCTACACCAGCTTTGAAGGATGACAGTTTGATCACCTGTCCAACTTTGTTCCCCTCTACTTCACTTGAAATTACTCCATTCAAATCATGTTACTTCCATGTTCCTAGGTATATTACATTACTCTAATCATTTTGTTGAACTATTATTGCGCAGCAGCATTAATTATTACTAGAAAAATCACACATGACTTTGATGTAGGTTTGCTTCTGGTCATGAGACCATTGGAATGTAGGCTTAAATAACTTGTTGCTCTCCAACCACCTTATTCAAGGTAAGACCCAGCAATTATTCAAGTCTTCATCAAAACTCGTATTCATTCCTTCACCTAATTCAAGAACCATATCCCGCGTCTCTTTCGAGGGGGGGAATGCGAAATAAGTGATCATGGTTGTTTTTCTTTTTTGGACAGGATAAAGATTCTTACATGTAAAGCACGATACCATCACCACGGTTGCCGCCCTTGTCACCACCTCAACAGCCGTTGGAACCACCACCATTACATAACTAATAAATACTATATATACTACTTATTACAAAACAAAATATGCATATATAAAGGCAGCAAAGGAAGTGGGACATCATCTTTTTCCTCTGCTCGCTCTCGTTATATATATATATATAAATATAAATATATGCTGCAGTACTGTATGTTTCGGTCTCCTTTCACATCTTAGCTGAAATCTCGTTGGATCACAGGTATAAAAAGATAGTCACCATCTTACTCAAAGACCAAAGGATTAACACTTTATCTTGGAGCTGTAATTTTTCTCTTTCGTCGCCATTGATGGCTTCGATCTCCCACTGTATAATTCCAGAAAATCAAGATTTCCTATATATAAACGAAGTCGATGTATAGCTGATGCGGATATTTTATGCGGCTGATCAATATAATAAATATACTATTACAAGAAATTTATAGATTTATATTCTCGTGTTTAATCTTACATCTCTGCTACTAAATAAACCAAAAACTCATGAATATTTGTATGTCGAATTATTCTGCAAAATTGGAATATTTTTACTTGTGTTTGGTCCCTCTCTGATATAGATGCTGGTTTTGGTCGAGTTCCTCTATGCCCGAGATGAGTAATTTTTCTGATATATGAACAAATAATTAATTTTTTTATATCTCAACGAACGAAGTAAAAATGTGACATTAATTATTATTGTGATTATGAAAGAAAAAGTCAGGGAAATAGTCTTTCTACTTTTTTCCTTAAATAATTGGTAATGATTACTGTCCTTTTCTGAGTATGATTACGGCATTAGCATAAGATAGCTTTTAATATTTTTATATTGTCCAAGAGTTTTGTCACTTAGCCGTTGATGTCTCATTTTGCATGATATGACACATTTTTTTTAATTGAAACTATTTGTTTTATTTTTTATAAAAAAGTATAAGATTCACATAAATTTGTGTGGCAAAAAATTTCATTCCTGCTGATTTTTTTAATATAAATTCGGATTGTTTTATTTTTTTAAAAATAATAATAATAATGAGATGGTGAGGATGAATGGAGGAAGAGTGAGGCTTTCGAATAAAAATTTTAAATAGAACGTATAAATTTATTAAAAATTATGATACTTTAGGGAAAATACTAATCCTCCAAGAAGGGTCACAAAAAGTACCTCATCCACATGGGAGATGACTTTGCATATGTTCTCTAAAATTACATCCAATGTTGATTGGGTCCATTCCACCAAATGGCCATGTGACCAGTCCCTCTTCACTATTTTATTATTGAGTATGTCTTTTGTCAGACGGTCTCACAAATCTTTATCTGTGAGACAGGGTAAATCCTACCAATATTCACAATAAAAAGTAATATTTTTTCATGGATGACCCAAATAAGAGATATGTCTCACAAAATACGACTCGTGAGACCGTCTCATACAAATTTTTACCTTTATTATTATAGTCCTCTCAAACTAATGCAACAAATAGAAACTCAATATTAAAACTGAGATTGTTACAGAACTTTGAATTGATTATAAAGTCACTTGAAGCCGAATAATAGTTTTTTTTTATTTGGACACTCAAAATGATCGAGTAATCGATCAAACTCGAGTAGCGTCTTGGCCGAGAGTGCTCGACCTAAGTACTAGCACCCATGACATCACTTGATGGAGGTTTTCTTAATATTTTTTGTGAAAAAGTAAGTAGTTAAAATATATGGTAAACTTACTATTTAATATGAGAATGAATTTTTAGTTATAAAACTCAAATCCAAGAAGTCACCTGCTTTTGGATTTGTGTGTGAGATAAGAGAGATGAACAAGGTCTATTGTTTATGCATTGTGATAAGGTGTTTTGAGAATCAAATTGGGAAAGAGTTACCCGTGCACATGTGGGAAGCAAAAGGACCCGAGAATATCTGGGAGAGAGTGCCTTGGTGACATTGCTTTACTAAAATTTCTCTTCGCCCCTCCAACTTTATGAGAATTACGGAAGATAAGGTGCTTGTCAATTCATTATTCGCCAATGTGGGCTGGGCCTAGTGATTATATTTTCATTCTATGGCTGGAAAGCCCAGGTCGGAAGTGGACGTGTAGATTTCTTCTCGTCCCAATGGATCCATGCTTTACGGGTAAACTACACATAATAAGATTAATTTAGCTGTAATGAATTATTATCGATAATTCATATTGTAACAAAAAATAAAAACAAAATGTGGATTAATTAAGAAATAAATAGTGATGTACTTTTATCATTTGACTTCTATAGTTTTTATTTCTGAATACAGCATTACTTTGGTTTGGGCTGCTACTTGAAAGGGACTTTGATGCATGAAAACGAGAATTCAAAATCTTGAAAATCACCCTTTTAATTCAGTCAAGAAGAAAATGTCGGTTCTGCTGGGAAATCTCGGTGGTGGGAGTCAGGCATTCCTTAAAGGCGCATCGGAAATTGTACGTTCTTGAAATGGGTGAGAAGATTGTAAGAAAGAAGGGGGAATTAGTGCCTTTATCTCATGAACAGAAAAAGGACATCACAAATGTTATTAATGGTTTTGCCACTGAAGCTCTTAGAACACTTTGCATAGCTTTTAAGGATATGTACAAGTCATCTGATGAATCAATCCCTGATGATAACTGCACACTTTTAGCCATAGACGGATCTACGCTAGGGCTATACTGGACTGTAGCCCAGCCCTATTTAGCGACGGTTTTAGCGACGGTTTTTTGATAACCGTCGCTACCTTTGCGACGGTTTTAGTAAACCCGTCGCCGATGTGGATCGGCGACAGTTTTATCAAACACCGTCGCAAATATTAGCGACGGTTATTGCTAAAACCGTCGCTAAATTATTAAAAAATAAAAAAAAAGTAGATCGGCGGTTTTAATTAGCGACGGTTTATTCAATAGAACATCATTACCACTTTGATGTTTTTAATGCAGCAATAAATTTCATTTTGATGGAGTTAAATACTCGGTTCAATGAGTTATCGATGAAACTTCTTTCTCTTAGTATAGCTTTAGATCCTAAAAATTCATTTGACTCATTTAACAATGATGATATTTGCAAGCTTGCGAAGAAGTTTTATCATGGAGATTTCACAGATCAAGAAATTGTTGTTTTGAAGTATGCATTGATACATTTATAAACTCGATGTGATGCAGAATTTAAAGATTTCTACACTTGTTGAGTTGTGTCAGCAATTGACCGAGAGTGGACGGTCAAGTGTTTATGTTATGTTGACTAGATTGATTCATCTTGTTTTGACATTATCTGTGTCTACTGCCACTATTGAACGGGCTTTTTCAGCAATGAAGCATGTGAAGACGGCACTTCGCAATAAAATGGAGGATGACTTTCTTGCCGATTGTTTGACCCTCTATATTGAAAGAGATTTAGCTAAACATATTGATGTAAATTCTATTATTGATGAATTTTCTGTTTTAAAATCCCGTAAGACACAACTTCGTTGAACGATATAATATACTTTTTTTTTAATAATATATAATTTATCATATTGAGTTCAAACCCACCCCAACTCTTATTCCTGGATCGTCCCTGCTTTTAGCAGTAACTGGGATTAAGGATCCAGTGCGTCCTGGTGTAAAAGAAGCCGTAAAGACTTGTTTGAATGCTGGAATTACCGTGCGAATGGTGACTGGAGATAACATCAATACAGCCAAGGCCATAGCTAGAGAATGTGGTATATTGAGTGATGGATGGCATAGCCATAGAAGGCCTTTATTTTCGGGATAAAAGTACGCAGGAAATGCTGGAGATAATACCAAAACTACAGGTTTGACATTAGTCTAGAATACTAATTCGGTGTGACAATGTAGGATTATCGGTATAAATCTTTGAAAAAAACTTATTTTGCAGGTTATGTATGGCACGGTCATTACCATCAGATAAACACAAACTCGTTACCCTCTTGAGGAAAGAATTTAAAGATGCTGTTGCCGTGACAGGTGATGGAACTAATGATGCTCCTGCTCTTCATGAGGCAGATATTGAACTGGCCATGGGTATAGCAGTAACTGAGGTTTGTGATTCCGTAGGAACTGAATCTCGATAATATATTTATACTCAATCTCAAACTCAAGAATCGAATATAAAATCGAACCTCAACATTTGTAAAAACTCGAGTCCTTTACATACTCTGAAATACAAGCCCAGTCAAGGTCTCATTTTTTTCGTTTCATGATATAAAGGAAACTACTGCATTATCTTTCAGGTTTCTGAAGATAATGACATCATTCTGAATGTAGCAAAATGGGGTCGAGCAGTATACATCAACATCCAAAAATTTATCCAGTTGGCTCTCGTGACAAAATTTTTTTAAGCATGTATCACAGGTAGAATTCATTCAGCAATCATTATTGGAATGGACTTATTTGATCTCTCAATCATATATGGCATCCAAATATCGGAAGAGACCTTGTATTAACTGCAGGTTCTGCGCCACTTACTACTGTGCAGTTGCTATGGGTAAACATGATAATGGAAACAGTTGTTGCATTAGCGCTTGCCAGAGAACCTCCACATGACGGATGCTGACACGATCAGTACCTGTTGGAAGGAATGTGGATTTGATAACATATAATTGGTCGTTCAATGGGAAAAAGAAAAAGGATCTTCAAACTCAATGATAAAGATTCAGATGCTACTCTCAACACTCTGATCTTCAACACCTTTGTCTTTTGCCAGGTATATAACCTCTACACTACGAGACACTTTTAAACCATTGACCAAGAATCTGACTCGGACACAACAGTGAAAAGTAGAGTAAATGCAAGTCTCACACAACCAAAATTTGCTGTGAGTTTCTGAACTCTTGATTTATGTTTATATTATTTTTCAAGATTCTCATTTGATGATTCATGATGCTAGATATTCAATTAAATCGACAGCCGCAACATGGAGAAGATAAACATACTCAGTGGCATGCTCAGCAGCGGGTTGTTCATGTTTATTTTGGTGTCCACAGTGACGTTCCAAGTTATAAAAGTCGAATTCTTGGTTACGTACGCAGATACCATACTGCCGGGCCGAGAACTATGGATTGTGAGCATTGTGTTAGGAGCAGGAAGTTTGCTTGTTGCCATTGTTCTAAAATGCATCCCTGTTTCGGTTACGAACCGTTACCAACTGGACCTGATCGAGCTTGAAGAAAAACGTTTTCTTTTTATTTTCAAAAGAAATCTGAGTTAACTTTTGGGTAGATGATCTAAGTTATGAGTGCAAATCCTTATTGAAAAGGAAAGGGATTCTTGTTTTCAATGAAAGTTAAATTATTCTATTGTTTTTTTCGTTTTGAAGAAAGCGTAAGAGCTGGTCATGTAAAGGCTACTCGAGCCAACGATGTCGTTTGAGCTGATGCTGATGGAGCTGGCTATATATGTTGCACAATATATCAAATAGTAAAGTACATAAAGATTTTGATCAATAAAACTAACTAGCAATATAGTGAAGATAAAACAGTAGAGAAACGCTATAAATGAAGTAAACTAAATCGAGGCATGTACGAAGTACAGTGTACTTAAAACAGATTCGTTCTCCAAGACGTCTCTTTCCCAGGATACAACAGAACAACCAGTAGTGACTCAGCACGAGACACTACTACAGCGAACTAAAAACGTATCTTTACTTTATCATCGAGATTTTAACAGAGGCCAAATGAAAAGCTAACAATATGAAATGCAAGAGAATACTTGAAAGAGATAAGAATTTCATATGTTTGAAATGGAGAAATGAAATACTATTTATAAACCCCAAAATGCATACCAATAGTCATGCAAGATTAATTAACTCAATTAATCTTCTCATAAACTAAAAAATATGAAGAGCTAAAACTCTTCAACTAACTCAAGAATGTGGAGAGCTAAAAGACACACCCACATTCATGAGACATAATTTTTATTCAAACTCTAAATTTGATTAAATTTCCACTGGTTATACCACATGGATGAGCCCACTATCCCTGGCTCATCCCAAGTGATACCCCATGGATGGGCCCACTACCCCTGGCCCTTCCCAAGCCCAAATGAAAGACAGGCCCATCAAAGACCCAGGTATTCTCTTATAAATATCAGGTCTGAGTGTTAATTCATTCATTCAATATTGTTTTCAGCAGCATCATTAGCTGCTCCCCCATATATCTTCAGTCTCTGACTTGAGTTGGAGGGGCTACGCCAGGACACCTCCTGGCCCCCTCATAACGATCTTATTTGTGATTTCAGGCTCAGGGTAATTTCAAAACCTGCGTCTGGACTAGTGACACTTGCTGGAATCGGATCCTAAATTTCCCGTGAGTATCATCCACCAATATATATTATGCTGCGTATTTTAAATGACGTGTGATTCGGATTTTCACTCCCATTATTCGAAAATAAAATTATTATTTTTTTGTACATATTCTGTTATAACTAAATTAACCATATTTTAAATTTTTTGAATTCCTCACGCAATGTAAAAGTAGTAGCAAGTCCTCACAGAATGAGTTATGATATAAAATATTTCATATATATCAGTATTTAAAATCTATAAAATTATGTTATATAAAGCTTACCACTTTTCACAAGAAAAATGGAATCACCACACACACTGCGTGTCGTTCAATATGTTATTAGCCATATTTTAATTCATTTAAATATTATCGAAATTCGTACTTATATTTCCAACAATTTAGTCATTCACGCGCAACGCACGTACACTTTTCTCATATATATATATATTAGTATTTAAAATCTATAAAATTATGTTATATAAAGATTACCCACTTTTCATAAGGAAAAAAGGAATCGCCACACACACGTGTCGTTCCATTGCCTTATTATGGAATGGATGCTTCTTCCTTTTTTAGGGTTCCACTGTATACTGCATTTACCTTCATCCCTCGCTCAATATAGTAGGCATGTTACTGGATCAGACCGGAATTAGCGTTTCAGATTATAAAATAATGGAATCAAATCAATCCAATATTGATAGTTCTGGATTTACCCAATTATATATGTATATATATAATTCAATCCATCTGAGTCAAAACGAAACGGGAATCGAATTGTTGACCAAAGTAGAAAGGTACAGGAATGGGTTGAGATAGGATTGAAATCAATGTTTTTATCTTCAATCAACATATATTTAAACATGTCATTTATCATGCAATGCATTTAAAAATTAAATATATTATTTGTTATATGTAAGACTACAATTGACAATTATTAAACAACAAAATATACTTTTTTTTAAAAAAAAATTCGGTTCCGAAACTGATGGAAGCGGACCGGATCCCATTATCGGACCGGATCCAAATCAAGTTTTTTAAAAAGTAATTCAATTTAATTAGAATATCGGATTTTGTTCAACCTTGGACCACATTAACTGGATACATTCGAATTTCTGTTGTCGTTTGCACGATTCTATCTTGCAGCAATTTGTATAGCAGCTTTGTTGTTCCATCGTAACCAGTAGCCCGGTAAGCATGCGTCGAGTAGAGCTTACCGGGCTACTGGTTCCGATTTCTATGCATGGAACCGATCCGGTCCGGGTCATAACTCGTAATTCCAGACCGGTTCCAACTGTTGCCATTCCTATCTTTGTCTAACTGTCCCTATGGCCGCCAGGTTCTGATCTGAACTGGACTTAATGGGTTTGTTCCGGAACTGTTCCGGGTTGAACAGCCCATTAAGCATGCCTACTCTACTTGTAGACGCCTCCTGCCTTTCAAGTGCGGTTTTTGGCAAAAGGCTTCATAGGGTCTGTCCCTGAAGCAATCCAGTCAATGCATGATATAGTGCCATCAATTTGCTCACATCTATTTCAAGTTGGCAATAATAAAAATGAGTCGAGTCGCATGGTCTTGAGATTCTGGCATTTGCATTGGTGCCCATTTCACCAACAATGCTTGATTCTGGCACCACAAAAGCAACGGATAGTGTTATTCAACAGGAAATAGACAATCCTCCAATCGAAGTTGAAAAGAAATGTTGGTGATGTACCTTCAATTCTGAAGTCTGTACATTCCACTATCCAAAAATGGTATGAAGAATCTATGCCTTTTTCACTTTTTATGTTCCACTATCTGTATGATATCGTATAACATGTTGTGGGTGGGTGTAGATTCTGTGCTCTCTATCATCAAATGATTTCTCGAGCATTCATTTTAAAAGTTCATGTTTTAGTCTTCTATTTATGAAGTTCCATGACAAATATTCTCATGAAGCGATCTCGCGGTACTCAAAACTTAGCCAGCACTTCATGTACGCACGTGTGTGTACATATATATATGTATATACCTTGTGCATTTGTTAAAAACACTTGAAGTATTGAAGTATTTTAAGAACATATGTTATGCTCAGATTAAAATTGAACCATAGATCTTGAGAAGGGGATTGTTTCATTATATAATGTTAAGGTACTGTGATTAAATAGAATGATCCATGTCAAACAACTTGCTTAGTGGTTCAACTGGTCGGTCTATCACGCACTTCCATTGTTTGTTGAATGAAGGAAATTTCTAGCTGCTCAGTATCTCATGTATATCCCTGAATTGTGTAAATTGGCTATTCATTTGTTTTGTCCAAGATGAACTTTCAATTGATTACATAATAACCTGATGCCAAAAGGATAATGGAAGTGTAAAGTAGGCACTGATTTTATTAGATATGTATTATTATCGATTGAAAGATACCTGAAGAAGCTATTTTTATAGGGGTGATTTAAGTCAAATATTTAAACAATGTATTTGGGTCATTGAGCATACAGTGCTCTGGTAAACATAGCAGTCACAATTAGTTTTATATCAACAAAGTTTGCTGCAGAAGAAATGAAACGAAAGATATGGCAGAGTGAGGACTGCTATTGTATGAGGTCTACCTAGTGCTAGACGTAGAGTCGCATTGTACTTTTAGTTTTTCCCTGAAATAAGTGAAAATTGTTGTTTTTTTTAGTGTATATTTTATACTATACAGCCTCATATGTATCCACATGAAGTTTAAATTAGGTTGTTTCAGTTTTAGCCAATGGGTTGAGTAAACTTCATTGAGATTCAAACTTCCCTGTCAATGCCCGCAGTGTTTCAATGATCAACTTGGTTCAGAATTTGAACACTGATGACCAGTTTAAAATTTGTCTAGTAATGCTTCAATCTTGTTATTGAATTCGATGCTTAAAGAATTGTCTTCCTGTAATATGATGACTGTAAATGCTTTTATCATTGAACATGATAGCATACCATTGTATGTAACTATTGATTATAATTCTTTAAATTCAATAGAATTTAACTGGTGGCTGAGTCTGAGACCTTTATACAATACCAAGAATTGGGGAAAAAATATGGAACTTGCATAATCCTATCAATATAGCAAACTAGACCTTTTCTAAAATTTGGTAACCCCCTCGGCCTGCACATTAGATTGCCGTGAATTGATTGTAACCTTTGAGCACATTCTGTAGGCAGTTGTCCAAATGACCAAAGTTGACTGTCATAAAATGGACACGGCCTTCTGAAAAATCCTCTGTCCCGGGGCAAGTATTGCTAGAGGGTCGTAGGCTAACTTCCTCTGCATGAAGATTTCCCACCGCCGACCAAAATGTGCTTGCCACTCTTCCCGTGTAGTGTAATGAGGCAGATATTGCTTTACTCCTAAGTTGGCAACCTCACAGAAATCTAAAATCCTTTTGTTTAGACTTAGGATGTATTGTAAGCCGTCATGTTCTGTGGACGAGGGAACTGCGTGTGGAAGAAATGCCACCAGGTAGAAAATGTCTTCCTCTGGAAGTACAAATGAAGTTCTGTTGTCCCACCTGAAAATAAATTATCGTTGATTTATTGGCGAAACTACATGAAAGAGCTTTATACATTGGTTGTCTGAGAGTTTTTAAGCGAGATCTTTACATTGATTTATTGACTGGGTAGACGAGGACCGGGCCGTTATTCGTGTCCGTTAAAATGTTGCCGAAGACAACGTCAGCAAAGCTGCTTATCTGGCTTTTTGGAATAATTAGATTGAGCCACGGGTGTGGAAGATCCCATATTCCCTTAGACCGTAGTTTCAGTTCCGCTGTGTGCACCCTGTCCAAGAACTCTACATATGAAACTTCTGTAATAAAGAGTGTTGAAGGGATGTAGTTTAATTGAGACAACAAGGAATCAACTTCCTGCATGAGACAAAAAAAAGGTTTTGGATATTAGAATAACGTTTGATTTATTCCTCTCTCTCTCCGAAATTTCAATATTTTTTTAGAAACGGAAATAATGCTAAACTATTTGGTTCGTCATGAATCTCACCATGTCTATTGTATCAGCCTGGTGCGGATTAAAATTTTTGGTCAATTCCAGACAAAATAATGTCTTTCCATCAGATATGAACTGATTGGCTTGAGTTATGTCGTGGAGATTGAAAGATGATCTCCAGTAATTAACTAGACCAGTCTTGTTTATGATCACAAGACCTTCTATATAATCAAAGGTGTTTTCTGCAGATATTAAGTGCTCCTGGTCTCTTGCAAAAGTGGAGAAGTCTGAATAAAGAACTCTAATCCATTTCACCTGTGGCAAAGTTGAATTAAAATCTTGTGAACCGTTCGACCATTAAAAACATTGAAAATAATTATTGACCAGGCATACAGCATTTTTACCATCTTCGGTGCTGGCTCGAGAGCGATTCTTGCTCTAGTTATTATGCCAAACTGGCCTAGGCCGCCCAGAACTCCGTGAAACAGGTCAGCATTCTGCTCTTCCGAACAAACTACCACTTCTCCTTTTCCTACATTTAATCAATCTTTGTTTGAGAATTGATCAAAGAAAGATATTATTTGACAAGCAACTTGAAGTTATTATATAGCAGAGATTTTCTCAATGCAATTTTCTTTCTGAACTTTTACTCGTGTTCTATGTTGAAATCTACCATCATGCCATAATATATATTTTATTACACAAACCTGTGACGACCTCGAGCTGGTGGACATTACTGATTTGCGGCCCATGTCGAAACGCCTGTCCACTGATTCCCGCATTTGACAACGTACCACCTACTGTTAAATGGAGGTAATCTGTCCAAGATTTTGGTGCTAGCCCTTGTTTCAAGCACTCATGCAAGATATTGATCCACAGCTCGCCAGCCGAGACATCGACGTAAGTGAATTTTCCTTCATGAACAGTCATTTCTTTCCCAGTTAGTGATTCCATGTTGATTACGATTCCATGTGGTGCTTGTGCTTGACCTTGCAGCGAATGGCCATGTCCTCTCGCCGCAACAGTAAGCCCAGAACCCGAACCCATTTGCCAAACATGCTGTATAGTTGTGGCGATATCGGACACTTTTTTCGGGTGAAGAACAGCAAAAGGAAGGAAATGAATTTGGTTTCCAAAATCTTTTGCTGCAAATTCATTCCCATCGAAACTAAAACTCCCCTGGATATGTAGTGCCCTTAATGATGATTCGAGGCTAGAAAAACAGAGGCTTAGTTTGATAGCCATGCAGCAGCATACTATCAAAGGTACTAGATTTCTAGTTAATGAAATACTACTGCTATTCTTTTTCATGTTTCTTTGCTTCAGGATGTCTAAAGAAAGGAAGAAAGAATAACTTCTAAATTTTGTGTTTTTGAACTTGGAAAGGCAGAGGTTGAGAGTAGAGTATAGACGAACAAAAGGGTGAAGAGTAGAGGGAATTTAAAGAGAAATTTCGTGATGCAGAGTCAACCTATCTTCAGTATGAAGAATCCGTATGAAGACTGCCTACTCGAATGGATGGTTCTCAAGTTTCTTTTTTAGTTCTTTTTGGGCTCTTTTGTGTACAAATAAGAAACACAATCACTCATGCCAAGTTGAATATAAAAAATCACAGAAAAAGGAAGATTTGGTAGAGATCTTCTTTACTTTTTTAACACAGTTCCCACCAAATTTTCACCTTTTCCCGATCAAAGACAAAACCATCTATAATCTCATTCCTCATTTACCATGTTAAGGATGACCTTTGCCATTTGTGGAATGTGTCAAAAATTTTATGGCTTGAATGGTGGCTTATTGACTTACTGTTGTGTTTTCGTCTCTTTAAGAGAATAATAGCAAATCTTAAACTTGAGATTTTGTGAGAGGGACTGATGGCTCATCCTTGTATTTGTTATAGCTGGATTCTCTCACAATGGGTCGATACGGACAAGTGAAGTTCGGTGAAATGCCCATTTCGTTTTCTTGGACTAGAGATTTGCTGTTGCCGTATGTTGAGTTGGGACCTCTGGCTTAATGAGGAAAATTGTAGGTAAAGACAACTGAGAAAACTCTGCTCTTTCCATTAATGTTGGCAAGGTTTAAGGCAACATATGGACCATAAGCATATAATTCTTTTGTTTGTTCTATGGCTGAAAACAAGCAACTCTGCTATATAGTCACAATATTATATCGTCCATAAATTGTTTACTAATCATTATATTTCAAATTCGAGATTCAATTTTTTTCTAGCTTTATCGAGATTGGCTCGACATTTTAAAAAACACACTTCTAATTTTTTAACAAAATAGTTTGAGTTGATATTGGTTTGAAATATTTCAAAAACGTCTCACTTGAGTAATTTAAAAAACGAAACAAATGTTAATAGAACCAAATCAAAAGAAGCGGAACTATTCAATTGTTGCCCCACAACTCACATGCTTTTAATCCTTTTTTTTATGACTTGAGAACCCGCAACCGCTACTGTTCAGTGTGTAATGGGTAATTTCGGACTAACGTAATACTTGCAAACCACGTTAGTTGAGTCAATTATACTGGACTAAGTCATGTATGACAAGCTCGTTATAGAAGATGTTGCCTATGAGAGTGGTATAGGGAAACCAACTTTCTGACAAATTGACTGATGTTTTGAGTTTGAGACTCAAGTTATCAACAACTTTCCCAATTATAAAAGAAATTACATAAATTGGACCACGATTAAGTATGCCCTAAAATAATCTTGTCCATACTCACAAATCCTCTGTTTTTTTTGTTTTGCTTGCTTGGGTTGTTTGTCCATGTAGAAATATATCTTGTGAAGTTGGGACAGTGGTTGAGTTGGATTCATTCATGAGGTTGGGGATTATATCAGAGATATTATTCTGTTCTCGAAAGAGCAACATTGGACCCCCAATTGTCAGCAACGTTTTATAATATTATTACTCATTTCATGAAGACAGTTGGGTCACATTGATGTTTACAAACAAGACTCAACCAAATCAACCAGTCTATAATACAAAGATGATGAATCAATATATACGTGAATAAATAGATAACATAATGGCAGAATTCGAGTCAAACATCGGATAAAACAAAGATGTGTAGACCAAACGGTTAATCTCAATGAGTTCATACCCAGCTCAATTTAGATCGCCGACAACCCTAGCCACGGTTATCATGAAGTCGAGCATCCATGTTTTGACGAAAAGACGTAGCTAATGAAAGTAATAAAAGTTTATCAAAATCTTTGAACTTTGGATGAAAATGTTCCCTCTCTTGTAAAAGTATGTTTAATATTAGACTAGCATTTCTTCAAAAAAAAAAAATCATAAGTATGTTCATCTTTCCTAAAAAGCTAATACTAAGTTCCCTTAAAAAATTCGTAGTGGTGGCTAAATAACCTACGTGTCCTCGATCCGTTGGCCAGGCTTCGAACTTTCTATATAATTGCAAATTGGGTATATTTTTAGAAAATTAGATTGCATATCTAACATACATGTAATTGACCAATAAAAGATGGGCAATATGGATATCAGACTTTAGACACCTTAAATTAGTTTCTTATTAAACCTTGTGTTGTAAAAAGGAAACATAAACATAATGTTTGAAAATAGTCCATCTTTCATTAGTCGTACAAAGTTTGTCTCCATTTTGCTTTGGGAATAGGGATACACTCCACAATTTGCTTCTAAAGTTATTGTGTTGGGCAATATTCTTTTGTTAATATGACTCGAATTTGGATTTGGTTTTATTATTTGTTAATTCGGGGGTGATTTATTATTTTTTTTAACTTTAATAATACATATTATACTGCTTAATGTGGTGTTAATCATGTTGTCAACAATTTAAGTTTAAAAAAACAATCAAATTGGTAGAATCCAAGAAGGAAACAAACAATAAAAATGATGCTGTAATATTTTGGTTAGGAAAAGTTGTGCATGCATGTCCTCTAGTGGAGTTCAGGTGGAAATGTTGACAATAATCAATTATACTATTTCTTTCCCTTTTTTTTTCTCTTGTTTCTATGGGAAAATAATTGTATCCTCAAATTATATCATTTATAAAATCTCCTCCCGATTCGTGACAGCCTTAATTTTTATAATAATTTTTTTAAGGGAACCAATCACATTTTTTGGGACCACAAATTTAGAAAAAAGCAAAAGGCAATACTTTTTTTTTAAAAAAAAATTAAACATTCATTATATCAAATCTGTAAATCTCGAGGACACAATACAAGACAGCCAAGACGGAATATTTTCATCTAACCAATATAAACTTGAGTAGCTATTGAATGTCCTATAAGCAAGAAAGTGTGTCACGGTATTGGTCAAGCGATGCATATGCTTGATCAACACAAAATGATTCACTAGAAACATAGAATTAGCTTCAAGAGCCAATACACCCAAAGAACAAGCTTCCATATCTGAGTTGAGAACTGCACAAACCGCCTTCTTGGAGTCTGAGAATATTGAAGGACACTACCCGGATTACGGATGATAAGAGAATGAGCAACTTTAGTCATACCCTGTGAATCTCTAATTATCATTCCAACACTGAATTTATTATGCTTGATATCAAACTCTGCAACAACATCTAATCGAAATAAGTTATGGACATGCAATTTCCATAATTGATCAGCTGAGATTTGTGAAGAACAATTTGAGATAGCATGTTTTACTCTAGAATAACGAACCAAATCTAGAAATATATAAACACAATCCACTCTAAATTTCACGCACTTACCCTCATCATCTTGTTTCGAATACATATTTCACGTCAAATCGCCCAATGAAAGATCACAAACGATTCAAAATCTTCCTGATTTAAGCTTTTAGCACATATAAAGCACAATAAAAAAAAAAAGCATCACAGGTGTTTTCAGACTATACCAAAAACCAATTCTAATAGACAATAGATTATGGTGACTTGATAGACATTCCCATCGATGTCTCAATTGATTTTTATTTTTTATTTTTTGAATAATTTTATGTAGATAGATACAAATTTGGTAGGCCATTTTGTGTATTCTATAAAATAAAATTCATATTTTTTAAAATACTATAATTTTTTAAAAATAAAATTAGAAGAGAAGGATATATAGATCCTACATGAACTTGTGCTTTCCAATATCAAAAAAGTTGGAATGATTTGGAATAGATTTTGCACCTGAGTGGCTTAAAATATTATATATTGATGAGTACTAGTAAACTAAACCTAGTCCCATCTCATTTGTGGGGGAACACATAATTATCTTAATTGCATGCTATCTGGAAAGGAGACATACCACAAGCAAAGTAATTGTAATCATAATTAAAGGCATTTTTGGGATTTAATGCAGGAGGATTAATTGAACCCCAATTAGGCAGATTTGTTATATTTATTTATTTTTTTGTAAACTTTTACAACTGATTTTAATTGAATTTGATCAGACATTGAAATCCCTTTCTATCAAATATGAGTTCGACCAACAAATGTAGTATTTTTTCTATTTAAAAATATTAAATAATTAAAAACAAAAAATATATATAATATATGTATGTATTATTGGTTTTAAAGAAGATTCAAACTTTAGATCCCATAAATTAATGTAGCGTGGCATGTAAAATGCCTCACTTTTACAAAAGGCCTGTGAGTAAAAACCACCGTTCTATGGAGTGACACAATGGGCGAGTCGGGTTAATATTATTAATTAATTCATGTGGTGGTTTGAGGATGTCGTGGATCAAACAATTATACCATAGGTTTTTTTTTTTCAACTCAACCTACTTAAATCATGTGATGTTCCGGCTCGATAGATTTAGCGAAGTTCATGTTTAATTTGATGGGGTTGGTATTGGAAGATGCGCAAACCACCGTTAGTTGGCCCGTCATTTTGTCAGGTTGAGAAATTATCGATTCAACTAACTTAATTTATATGACGAGCGGAATTAATTTATTTTGACATATTTAATCATGGACCTATGGTCACTACATAAAAAAGGGTTAGGTCCATATTTATTAATAAATCGAACCATTTACAAGATTATTAATAATTAAAATATCGCGAGAATTATAATAATGTACTAGTAAAATAACTCGACAAGAAATATTCATGGATTGCAATAAAATGTCAAAATCTTTTATGATTTTTAGTTGGCAAACAAGAAATTAAATGAGGCGGAAATTCACACGTGCACACAAATGACACGTGTTGAGACATACTCCTCATTTTTAATTATAGGGGGTCTCGTGTGCCACGACTCTCACGTACAATGCATTCCAACTCAAAAATGCCTTTTCAAGTGAAAAAAAAATCCCAATACAATGCATTCACTCATCTATTATTACTATTATTAATTGATTAATAAATAAATAAAAATCCAATATCATAAATTAACTATTATATTATAAATCATGTAATATTTAGTGTAAATAATAGATTATGACACAAAATTGTTAGGTTACCGCGGCCTTCTAGATGGATCAAATTTGATTAGTTTTTGACTCTCAAGTCAACCAAAAACAAGTATTGTGGTGTAGCCACCATGGTCGGGTTCTCACACACACACACTTATATAATATATATATATATATATACACACTTATATAATATATATATATATATATATATATATATATACACACTTATATATATATATATATATATATATATATATATATATATAAAAGATTAAGAAATGAAAAACCATAATGTAATAATAATACACAAATTATTAGTGAGGGGGTCAAAATTTGAAGACTTCTTTCTACTACATCTTTTTATGTTATATATGTTAAGATTGAAACTTGGACCTAAATCAACCCCAAAAGGTAGCTCAAGGAGAGAGGATTATCTAAGACCATATATATATACAACTTCAAGTATTTTATCCAACCGAAGTGTGACAACTAACAATATAAACAAACTCATTTATATTATATTATAATATATTATATTATACGACGATACAAAAGTGAGAGACAATTGAGTAACTGTGTGGTTTTTGTGTTAGAAAGTGGTCAAGGATAGAGGCTCATGAATATCAGCCGTCAAGCTAGTGTTTGTCCATCGCCAGATTCTTTCAATTGATCATCATGATTCCAAGAACATTCTCTTCCATTAACTTGTATGTTTTTGGGTCACGTTTGAGGCTTTAATTTCTTAGTGGCTATCATAAGTAATAAATATCATACTGTCATTTTATCGTAAATGAATCTGGAGATCATGTGGTGACGCTACCCAAATACGTATGCTTTCTTCCCAAGCATGATTATGCTAACCTCCTCTAATACCATTAGATTACGTAGATTCATCATTTTACGAGGTCGTAAAATTACAGTCCTCATATTTAATTTAGAGAATATGTGACTGACGAGCCTGGAATTCAAAGTTGTGACACAAAATTTTAATTTAGAGAATTTTAAAAATATTGTAGAAGAACTTTATAAATCAGTATGTGTGTGTGTATATACATATGTAGGAGTGCGTGAATGTGGGCAGCTAAGGCTTAAGCTCGAGGACCCGTTATCTATTGTGAACTATGATTGAAACTTAAAAATATAAATGACCAAAATTGTGAGAAATAACAAATATATAAGATCAAATAAACATGAATTTTTTTTTAATATCGCACGATAAATCCTATCGATACGTAATAACAATCAAATCAGATTCGATTTATATTTATTCAAAAGACGACTAAATTGTTTTCAATCGATCGATATCTCGAGTTGGTAATGTCTCCACGTAAAAGTGGCCATGCAATCATCGATCTGTCCTTATTAATAACACTGTCAAGATTATATTTTGTAGATTTTGTGTGTGACTTTGTGACAAATTTGTTGCGTATAATTCTAAGAAAAGATTCACGTGCAAGACAGTGATTGCTTATATTTATGTATTATTCAATAAAATTACCATTTTGATTATTACATGCATCCATATGGTCGAAAGACATGTTCGCTTTCGATAATCAAATAAAATAATTTATCTTGTTATTACTATATACTTTGTAGATAAATAACTTATAAAATGTAATTTGAGTTTGTTGAGTAAAAATTTATAGTGGGTGTAAAGTGTGTTCTTGAAAACATGTACTCACAAAAAAAATAAATAAATAACCGATTGAACCTCTAATTGTTTTCTCTTTTAGGTAAATTGATCAATGTTTGGATTCAAAATTTCTCAATCAATTTTCCCTTTCAAATTTTATAATTTTGCTTATAATAATTTAGCAAATTAAAATTCTTTGTGTTCAAACAATGGACCACCTATTGATTACCTAAACTTCGATCATGCTCCAATTTCAATTGTGATTAGAGATTGTCAACTCAGTGAATCGCACGCTTGATTTTGGTTTTTTGTATTAAATTGATTATATATATAAAAATATAATTTTAAAATTTTCTTAAAGGTGAACTTTTTCTTTTACAATACAAGCACATCTTACGTTTTGTTTGGACAAATTAATCTACTTGACAATAGATTTCAAATCTCAAATAATTATGTTTTGAGTTATTGCTCTATGAATTTCAAATTCATCACAATATGAAGTGATTTCGAATCTTTCACTCAAATACAAATCCTTCAATCCTTATATTTTTTTTAGGTTGTATTTGGATGGATGAATTTAAAAGCAAGAATTTCAAATCCGTAATACCAAATCCAATGGGTTTTTTTTGGAAAAATGCACGTGCCAACAAATTTCAAATCCAAAATAGTTATCTTTTGAGTTATCGAGAGTAAATTTCAAATGCATATTAACATGAAATCATTTCAAATCTTTCTTTCTAATACTTCCTTAAATTCAAAATCTTCAATTCAAAGGTTACATTAAGTTTTTTCATCAAACTTGTTACACCCTTGTCCAATGAGTTATTATTTTAATTTAAAGAATCAAGTTTTCTTGAATAATCATATATTCATTATTTAACTAAGTGCATGATATATAAATTTAAATTAATACGTAACAACAAAAAATCAGGCAAAAATTTGTGTGAGAATGTCTCACGAGTCGTATTTTTTTGAGACATATATGATCTTATTTGGGTCATCTACGAAAAAGTATTACAGATAAAGATTCGTGAGACCGTCTCACAAGAGACTTGCTCAAAAAATCACATGAACTAACTTTTTTGGTGTACGCCCCTTTATTCAATAACAAACTAAGATGCGTGAATAAACACAATCCCGGCGTTTCATATTGGAGCTATATATATATTTAGAATTTATATATGTATTTAGACATATATAACCTACGTAAAATCATAAATATTTAATGTATTAAAAAATGAATATCTCATCTATCATAATAATATATAAAAATGAAATAAATAATAGTCGTGAGAGTTTTGATTTGTCTATTTCAGTACCGTTGACGGCATTTTAGAAATGTGCAATAATAAAGTTGCGTGCCTAATCGGCGCCATAAGCACCTAAATCAACTTATTAAATTACAAATTGAGACGTAATCTTGTCCAAGATTTAGACTTTAATTTCGACAAATATTTTAGTAAGTGTCGAAACAATGTTTATATATAATTTAAAATAAAATGTTCTTAGATGTGACGAGCATTTAAAATAAAAGTAAAGATTATATAATTTGCTTTCGAAACCTTTGATTTTGCAAGAAAGCTGAAAATTTGAGTACTTTTTTTATCATATTTAAAGGTAAAAACTTGTATAAAATGGTCTCACAGGTCTTATTTGGGTCATCCATGAGAAAATATTACTTTTTATTGTGAATATCAGCAAGATTGACCCGACCCGTCTCACAGATAAAAATTCGTGAAACCGTCTGATAAGAGACCTACTCATATTTAAAACTACTAACATGGCTAATTATTTGAAATCACGTGTATAATTTTATACGATTAAGACTTATGTTAGGGTTGGATTATCAGTTTAGGAATAGTTGAAATAAATAAAACATTTTATTTAAATTTGTAACGTAAGAACTAAGAAGCATTACATAAATAACTAGTTAGAGATTAGATATTTTTAATTGATCTTAATCCATCAAAGTTCTTCCTTAATTAATATATATTCCGTTGAGCTTAACATCACTAAGATTGAAGATTTTAACTAATCACATGTGATAATTACAATCTGGCTCAATGGCCCATAATAATCGTGATGGTTACTTAGATATTTCAGATATTGGACATCTTATTCCTGTTGATGATTTTTTGCACATGTATTACTAAAATACGCCTAATTTGTTTTCAAAATGGTGTCCGAGTTGTTGAAACAAGTGAAATTTTGACCAATGGTTGGAGTTGATGATCTCTACCAACACTTTCTCGAACGAGTTTGTTACACATGACTTGTCTAGTCCGATTTATCGAACTAACATGATTTTCAGATTAGTGTGTTAGTCCGGATGTCATTTTAGGTTTTTGTTTGAAATTTAGAAGAAACAAAAAATAACGTTACGTGGACTTGGGCTTATGTCGATTACCAAATTAGAAATCAACTTTTTGGGCCATATTAATTCCATTTATTTTAACGCTAGTCTATAATCATAGAAACCAAATGTTTCTTAAAGTTCATTTTAGTCTAATTCCAATTATTAAGCATTCTATTTATGATTCGAAAAACGGTGGAGAATCTTGGAATAATTTCAAAACAAAAACTCTTATGAGACGGTCTCATGGATCAATTTCACATGCTCGAATCTCTTATTTGAATCATCAATGAAAAATTATTATTTTTTATACTAAGAGTATTATTTTTTATTATGAATGTCGGCAGGGTTGACCAATCTCACAGATAAAAGATTCGTGAGACCGTCTCACAAGACACTACTCTAATTTTAAATATGTTTTTTTATTTGAAGGCTTGATTGATTTACAACCCTTTTCGTTTCCTATATAAGTGTATTAATGAAATTTGAAAAAGAAACTTCGTCAAAACACCATCAAATGGTTTAACTTTAATTAATAAATAGTTAGTATATATATTTGTTTGTTTTGTTGTTTATTCTTCTCAAAAGGTTTTGTGATATTGGGCCAAACCGGACAGGTTAGGAGGTGGGCTCCGCCCAACACATTTATGAACACCACCGAGTCTTTTATGATGGTATTTTATAAATGCTCATTTTTTTCTTTTAATAATAAAAAAGACGAACCTCATTTTTAATGTACACGTTTTTTTTTTTGGGGCGTAAAATTCATAATTGACACAAAGACGATTAAGGTTAGTAAGATTTAATCCTTGGGATATCTTAAAACTATAACGAAAATCGCATTATTTTTTCATGTGATTCAATGCACGTAACAATTAACAAACTGTCATCGACACAAATACCATTAGAATGCATCGAACAAACCGATGATTAGTCTCTATTCACATATCATATAATCATACCCTTTTTAAATAGTATTTATACAAATATGGACGCGCGTGATTCATGACGAAGAGAACGCCTTCATTGTTTATTAACCACGTCCCCTTACAAGCAAGTATATTCTATACTTCAAACTTACGTACTAGAAAATTTGTAATTATAAATATAAATTTTACTAGTAAAAAATAAAAATGAATTATGTCATTTTCAAATATAATCTTTAAAAATAATGATACACAAACGCTTGGCATTTTGGAAGTGAAAACTTTGCTGCATCAGCAGTTTTTGGCTAGCCACGTATAATATTTAAAAATAGTGATACTTTTTCGACGGGAAAAAAAATTTGAAATGAAATTTCAAAGCGATTGGAACTAAAAAACTAAAACACCGCAACGGTATAAATGTATCGTGTCCACATTTTTATGCCGTTTCATATTATTTTACTCACTTTTAGCAACTCGGATACACCTAAATAATTTATTATTATAAACAAAAGAACATTTATGCACGAAATACAAAAAACTATATATTAACTTAGTTTACGTATACTGTCTCAAATTCAACGATTGTACTAATGTATCAAGACGAATCTTTTCAGTGTGCTTATAACTATTAACTTCACTCATACGTATCCTAAAAAAACTTATCAAGGATCATTTATCCCAAAATTGGCTCAAAATCTGCGAATATATCTATTTATCAGCAAATATGACTGTTTTAATACATTTAATTAAAGAGCAGGGGCGGATTTAGAGTAGGGCAAACGGGGGCCACGGCCCCCCCAAAAAATTTTAAAAAAATTTTTAGTATATATTAATTTTTTTTAAACTAAATATATAAACAGATATATATACATGGCCCCCCAAAATGAATGATACGTCCATGTATCTCAGTGGCTAAAGCCAATTATAACGTTTGCTCCACCCGATTTCGAAACATGATCCCTCTTTTTTTTTTTGGCTTAGCGACGGTTGTGACGGAAACCGTCGCAAAATCCGCGACGGTTTCTTATAACCGTCGCCATATAGCGACGGTTGTTGAGAAAACCGTCACAAAATAAACTAAGCGGCCAGGGCCGTCTTCAGAAATTTGGAGGCCTTAGGCTATTTTTTTAGGTGAATGTTTTATATAATTTTTTTTAAAATTAAATATACAAATATCACATAAAAACTGATAATTAAAAGCCCAAAACTAAAGCCCTAATTATATTAGAGGTCCTAACAAAAAGAGAGGCCCTAGGCGGCTGCCTAGGGCGCCTACCCCTAGAGTCGGCCCTGTAAGCGGCCCCCAGTGTCGAAATCCTAGATCCACCCCTGTTAAAGAGTGAGTTTCATATGAGACCGTCTCACGGATCATAATCTGTGAGACGGGTCAACTCTACACATATTCACCATAAAAAGTAATAATTTTTCATGAGTGACCTAAATAAGAGATTCGTCTCACAAATACGACTCGTGAGACCGTCTCACACAAGTTTTTGCCTTAATTAAAATCATACAAAGTATATCAAATTCACCGCAACGGTATAAAAGTATCGTGCCCACATTTTTATGCCGTTTCATATTATTTTACTCACTTTCAGCAACTCGGATACACCTAAATAATTTATTATTATAAACAAAAGAACATTATGCAAGAAATTGAAGAAGACTATCTATATTAACTTAGTTTACGTATAACGTCCCAGATTTAATTTATCAAGACGAATATTTCCAGCGTGCATATAACTTCACTCATACGTACCCTAAAAAACTTATCAGGGATCATTCATCCCAAAATTGGCTCAAAATCTGCGAATATATCTATTTATCAGCAAATATGATTGTTTTAGTACATTTAGACACAGTTTGGTACACTTGATAGGATAAATATGTGATATATAATATAAGGATACGTTCAGGATAAATAAGATGTATGATATTATATTTAATATTTGGTATGATTTTAATAAGAGTGATTAAATTTATATATTAGATTGTAATGACAAAATTAACATTATCATAATAAATTTATAATTTTAAAGTTGTTGATTGAGTTCATATTTTTTATATATTCATGCGCCGATAATGTGATAATTGAGCCTAATTTTATATATTATATAATATGATAATTGAGCCTTTGATTTTGTGAGTCAAGTCAAATATCAAATTTTAAGATTAATTGAATGATATTAATAATTTTATTGAGATTTATAAAAAGTATTTATATAATTATCTCGAATTCATTTATATAATATATAAAAGGAAATAAAAATATTTATTTGATTTTTAATTTTTACTTACTAGCATAGATTTATAAAAATCATTTATAAATTGAGAGTAATGAAGTCATTTATAGTGTATTTTATCATTAAATTCAAATTATCACACCTAAAAGAAGGACATTTTATCCTTCTAAAAAATTATTTATCAAGGGGTCATGATATTATCATGAGCTTTTAAAAAAAGGTACCAAACATTAGATAAAGAGGATTATTTATCAATCCCTCCCTTATCACATGTACTAAACTATGCCTTAATTGAAATCATACAAAGTATATCAAATTCATAGGTTAGGTATGAGAATCACATGAACCTCATTTCTTTGCAAAATGTTTTAGTCAAGCTAGGCAAAAGATGACAAGGGGAAAGAGAAGAAGAAGAGATTATACCATGAGAAAGCAGATCCGTGATCTGTAAAAATGACCCACCTAAAAGTGGAGAAGGAACAAAATTAAAGGGTCCAGTGTAAACTCCTTGCTACACGATCCCACAGCATTTGCACATGCTGCTAACCAAACAAGCCGCAGCCCGACAAATGACTAAACGACATATACCCACATCGGTAACATGGGGCTTTTTTAATACGGGTTATATGATTAAGGTAGCGTTTGAATGAAATGATTTGATTTTGATAAGCAATTTTATTTAAAAGATTTGATAAGTGAATTTCAAACGAGGTCTATATTTGATGTATTGGAATTGGAATTGAAACTCGCCTGGATTTAAGAAATCCGAACAAGTCACACTTGATTATTTTCGATGATGGTCGATTGTTTCAAATTTCTTCCATATATAATCCACAGAGATTACAAGGAAGTTTTTTCCTTTTCATTTTTGGGCTCAAACTTTATGGCATCTAAGTTCCTAAAAAGCTTTTTACTCATAAATTAGATAAAAATTTGTGTGAGACGGTCTCACGAGTCATATATTATGAGACATATCTCTTATTTGGGTCATCCATGAAAAAATATTACTTTTAATGTCAAGAATATTACTTTTTATTGTAAATATCGATAGGGTTGACCCGTCTCACAGATAAAGATTCGTGAGACCGTCTCACAAGAGACATACTCCATAAATTAAGGAGAAATGGCGATTTTAGTCATTTATATATATTGTCAAATTTCACTCTTAAGACTTTATCTTTTATTTTTTCATAACTTTTGTTGAGTAGGTCTCTTGTGAGACGGTCTCACGAATCTTTATCTATGAGACGGATCAGTCCTACTGATATTCACAATAAAGAGTAATATTTTTCATGGATGACCCAAATAAAAGATATGTCTCACAAAATACGACCCGTGAGACCGTCTCACACAAATTTTTGTTTTTTTTTATTAGAAGTGAGATGTGACACTGCACACGTCGAAACCTTGTTTACCCCACATTAAGGTCACATCGCCTCAACGTCAAAAAATAATTAAAATAAAAAACAAAAATAACGTATTAAAATTAAAAATTAACAATATAAAAATATCAAATCATATTTAAGTAAATATATACAATCAAAATGCAATTTTTTCTAAAATCCATAACTATAAACAGAGATATTATGTTTATCATAAATTCACTTAAAGAACTTAAAAGAAAGAAAGTGACTTAGGTGTGACCAATAGTTGTCACGCCATATTGTCCTATATATATAAATTTCCTTTGGACCGTTTTATTTCAAAAATAAAAGAAAGATTTCGTAGAGCAAACCAAATTTGTTTTCGTATGATTGGACTGAGGCTCCAGAAAATGCCTAACCTAACTCCGTCACAGCGGATAAATTTTTTAAAAAAAGCGACACATGAAAGAATTACAAAAATTTATATGAAATTTTCATATAAGTCATTTTGTGAGATGAATATTTTATATGATTCATATATTAAAAAAGATTATTTTTTATGTCAAAAGTATTACTTTTTATTATAAATATGAGTAGAGTTAACCCGTCTCACAAAAAACCTATTATAAATAATGACAAAAACTTGTGTGAGACGGTCTCACAGGTCTTATTTGTGAGACGGATCTCTTATTTGGGTCATCCACGAAAAAATATTATTTTTTATGTTAAGATTATTAATTTTAGTCAAAAAATTGTGTGAGATGGTCTCACGGATTATATTTGTGAGACAAATTTCTTATTTGGGTCACCCATGAAAAATATTACTTTTTATGCTAAGAGTATTACTTTTAGAGTGAGTCTCATGTGAGACTGTCTCACATATCATAATCTGTGAGACGAGTCAACCCTACCCATATTCACAATAAAAAGTAATATTCTTAGGCTATGTTTGGTGTATAGGACACGATAAATAATTGGATTGATGACAAAACTCAAGGTAAGGATATGTAATGTGTTGTGTTAAACTATGTTTTGTTTGGTAAGATTTTAATGAGTATGATAAATTTTATATTTTTTGTTGTTGAGACAAAAATACCCTTAAACTAACATTGATAACAATTTAATATATAAAATGATATTTGTAGTTTTCTATATTAATTCTAGTGTTATTATAAAAATTAATGATGACGAAATCGATTCACCTCCACAAACCAAATATATATATATATATATATATATATATATATATATATATATATATATATATATATAAACGACAAATTTTTCTTCAAATTTTGGGTAAAATAATAATTTATATGATATTTTAAGCATCAGATTGTCAATCCTTTCAAAACTGTGGGGTTTCTTTTCCATCAAATAGGGTTTTTTTTATCTTGGACTTCTTGATTAATTGGGCTTATAAAAAATGAGACAAACATGAGATTAACAATCTATCCTACACTTATCACTCACACCAAACATAGCCTTAGCATAAAAAGTAATACTTTTACATGAGTGACCCAAATAAGAGATTCGTCTCACAAATACGACCCGTGAGACCGTCTCACACAACTTATTGTCTTACTTTTATTGTGAATATGAATAGGGTTGACCCGTCTCACATATTATGATCCGTGAGACGGTTTCACATGAGAGTCACTCTACTTTTTATTGTGAATATGGGTAGGATTGACTCGTCTCACAGATTAAGATCTGTGAGACGATTTTACGCAAGACTCACTCATAAATAATATGACAATCATTCAGTTTTTTTCTTTTAATTATGTAACTTTTATAATATATAATATAATACTCAAATTATTAATAACTTGATAAATAAACGTTCAAAAATTACTTGTCACGTCGTTTTGATCAAAACCCAATTAAATACGATCTCATATTTGAATCTACATTAAAATTGGATCCGAAACATCCCTCTCTTGAATTCTCACTTGCATTGTTTTAAAATTCACTCGACCACAAATTACTTTAAGAGTGAGTCTCATGTGAAACCGTCTCACGAATCTTAATCTGTGAGACGGATCAATCCTACTCATATTCACAATAAAAAGTAATACTCTTAGCATAAAAATTAATACTTTTTCATGGATAATCCAAATAAGAGATTCGTCTAACAAATATGACCCGTGAGACCGTCTCACACAAGTTTTTGCCTTACTTTAATCTATTATTAATTATTTCGTGAGATGGTCTTACGAATCTGTTCCGTAAGACAGATCAACATGGTTAACATTTACAATAATAAATAATGATTTTTGTATAAAAATTAATATTTGTTTTATGTGTGACCTGAATAAAATATTTGTTTCATAAAATTGACTCTTGAAATCGTCTTATAATTTTATGAGTGAGTCTCATGTGAGACCGTCTCACGGATCTTAATCTGTGAGACGGGTCAACCCTACCAATATTCATAATAAAAAGTAATACTCTTCGCATAAAGAGTAATACTTTTTTATTGATGATCCAAATAAGAGATCCGTCTCACAAATACGACCCGAGAGACCGTCTCACACAAGTTTTTGCTTAATTTTTTTATATTAATTAAATATATTTAGGATCCCTTCACAAAAAGTTGTTAATTAAATATATTTTAGGGTCCCTTCAATAGTTTAATAGGTAGACAGATAAAAAATAAACCGACCATTTGGAGCCAGCATGGGCCGCCGCCAAAAGGCGGAAACGAAAACGAGGGGCTCTCATTTTCTACAAGCTTTTTACAGATATATATTTGTCTTTATTTATTAAAAATTAAAATAATAATATGTACTTTATTTTTTTTTTTTGGTGGGGGGGCGGGGGGGGGGGGGGAATAGTATGTACTTTTCGTGCCAAATGGGTTTGAATTTCTTTCGATCTTTTGATTTTTATAATTACTTCAGATTCAACGTTGTTTTTTTTAGTGTATTCATTTATTTTTTCATATCATTTATACGAATTACACTCTCAATTTATTACATCGAATGAGAATCAGAAGTAAATTTTTTTGTACAACTAAAATACCATTTTATTGGAAATTTTGTTTATCTTAGTTGCTTAATAATTTGAGGATAGGATTCTTGAAATGATAAAAAAAAATTGGTGAATCAGACATTTATGAAAAAATGTCAACCCCTTGATTGTGTGAAATTCTTTTGGTAAATTATATAAGACTGAAAAAAGATATGTTTACATAACTAGAATTTTATTAATGTTTTTAATAAAATAATATTTTTAATTAAATTTTAAACTGCAAAAAAAAAATTTATACTTCAATTTTAAATTTTGAGTAATGTTGCGTAATATATCTCTTATTAGACGGTTTCACAGATCTTTATATGTGAGATAAGTCAACTCTATCGATATTCACAATAAAAAGTAATACTCTTAGCATAAAATATAATAAATTTTCATGGATAACTCAAATAAGATATTCATCTTATAAAATACGACTCGTGAGACAGTTTCACACAAATTTTTGCCGAGGTTGGGTTAGGCGCTAGTGTTTTAATGAGACCCTTAAATTTTATTATTTTTTATAACTAATTAATACATGTAAACACCATGAAACCAGAAACCTGGTTTTACTATTTTTTTGGATATATTATAATATAAGTTACCGTACTTGATTAAAGTCATTTATTATTATTATTTTTTGAGCAATAATTAAATTGACTTACAATTGGATGCTTTATGGTATATTTTTGGTGTTCGTATATGTCGAAATTTTGACTTCAACTTAATTCGTGCTGCAAATTATTAATCCAAATATATCAACATCTCGCGTCGCGTAATGTTCTTAATTAAATAATCCATGCGAGCCAGAAATTCGATGAATATATATGTGTGTGTGTGTGTGTATATATATATATAATTAAAAAATAAAAAAAATGAGTGGGGGCAAAGTCATAATTTAATAAAGTTTACGAACCAACATTCTGCCACTAGATTACCAAATACCACCCATGCAAAGACCCAAACAACTCAATCTTATTAAGTTATTTGAAGTGTAAAAATCGAACAATCATATAATTTGGGGAGTTTTGAACAATATTTTGGTTTGATTACCTTTGTCTAGTTTGGTTATTTCAAGTCGATTATTTTAAACTGGCGATTTTCTAGTAACGATTTTACTGAAAACCGAATCGCGAACGACTCAATTTTAACAACTTGATTATTCATTAAAACCCTTGTTTGGTCAGACATCTTTAACTCATTCAAAAAAAAAGTACATTATCAAAGGCAACTTCTATGTCAAAGTTGGACCAGTGGATCACATTATTTTGTTCTACTAATGTGGAAAAGTTCATTGGAACGATGACTGAGTCAATGGATGGATGACCCGCGGAATTACTTTTTTAAGTACATTTGCTAATACATATTGATATATTCGCGTGAGCGTTGTATATTTGTACAGTCTTTTTTTTCTAATTACTTTGAAAGACATAATGAATTCCTTGCTTTTATTTTAGTTATCCTCTCGTGATACTTTGCAACTTTGATCAAGTTCCCAAAGCACCAAAAAAGAATAAAGTTGCATCACAAAGGCAAAATAATCGAGTGCAAAGAGAATGAGTGGTGAAGGAGAGGAAAACTGCTTCAATTTGTTCTCAACTTTGCGTGCGTTGCAAATTTGATTATTCTCAAATGATTTGCCAAATTAAATTGTCATAAATCATAAGACCCTTATGCTTATATTCCTAAGATAATTTAATTATGTCACTGTAATAAATTTTGTAATATTCCAACAAGTTTTTGATACGAGAGTGGTTCTATAAGAGACAGACAAATACAATATTTCGTTCATCAGAGTAAACAAAATAGATAACATCATATTTTATCTCTTTTTTTTGTGAGACAGACCCTTAAAAGGATTTTTTCTTCGATCTTTCAATTAGAAAAATAGGAATAAGTCACTTAATATCGAATGTGAAACAAAGAACCAAGTTTGGACATGGACGAGGGTTAGATGATTTCTGGAATGAAACTTTAATTTTTGATAGATTATATGAAAATAATTTGAGAGACAATGTGTATCGTTATCCACTATGCCCATCTTTGGCTTGCACCTTAAATGCGAATAAATTACTATTAATAAACGTGATAGGTAATGGCCAAATTTAATTATCCAATTCATTATTTAGACTTAAATTAATTATATAGGCTGAAACCCGCTATACACTTCAAAAATATATATAAATAAAGGAGGATTCTCATTTTTCAAGACGATTCATGATTTTATGTTTAAACTATTTAGCTTTCAGTTAACGTTTTTAAATTATTTTTTGAATTGAGTGTCGGAGTGTCTACGCCGGACAAACCTCAACGTCTCTGACGTTTGTTTGTGACACGTGTGATAACCCACAAAACCAGCTATTTGAACCCATTTACAAGCTAGATGGAATATCTGTCTACGATCACTTGGATGTGTTTATGAACCTGCAGAATAGTCCGGAAAATCACAATTTTTGACTAAATCAAAACGACAATGACAAAATAAACAAATTAGTGTACGCTAATATAATCTTTTGCATGCTGATTTGCAGGAGATGATTGATTACATACCATGCAGATCAAAATTGAAAAAAAAAAAAATTATTTTAAAAAATAATAATTCAAATTGAAAGACATTGGAGAGAATCATTTGTGTTTTGACCCAAAAAATGGAACTTTGCATAGGTCCCATCCTCTTCCTTTTAACCCTTCAAAAAAATAGTGAGTCTCATGTGAGACCGTCTCACGGATTTTAATATGTGAAATGAGTCAACCTTACTCATATTCACAATAAAAAGTAATATTCTTAGCATAAAAAATAATAATTTTTTTGGATAACCCAAATAAGAGATCCGTCTCACCAATAAGATCCGTGAGACCGTCTCACACAAGTTTTTGCCTTAAAAGAATACAACTTGACAAAGCAATATATTTATGCAATTATTATCATTAAACCATTATTCGTAATCTTGAGATTTTGGGAAAAATAAATGATTTTCCAAGCAGATTATTTTTTTAAAAGTTTGCTAATTATCTAAATCTCAATTCATCACAAGACGTATTTCGACAAAACGATTTTCGCATTCACCTATCATGTATTTATTATATTTGACATATTCATCTCTTATCAAGCGCAAAAATTTTAAAAACAACATAATATTATTTACAATATATTTGATTTTATAGTAACAATTTTAAAATATTTATCCATGAGATACGCGACAATGTTAAGTTGTGTCTTGTCTCTAACAAACTGTGATAAATAGTAGCATCTCTATATTATTATTAATAGATAACATTTTTGTAAAACTTTGGGGAGTGTGGGTAATGGGTTAATAATATATTAATAATAATTATTTTTTGTGGTCAAAGCTGTGGGTTAATGAAATGTATAAATTGTGTAATACATGTCAATTACAACAATAAAATAATAAATTTAGGTTAACAGTCTCAAATCTCACCAGTCAAAGGAAATTAAATCGCTTTTCTAACACATTCCATTCTCATTAAAATATGTGGTAACGTAATTAATTAAGACTTTAATTTTGCATCCTATCACATTATTAATTGGATTATAATCACACAAACTCATGTGAGATGATATAATAAGTCAGAAAAATATTATTTTTTATGTTAAAAATATTATTTTTTTATTGTAAATATGGACAAAGTTGACCCGTCTAAAAAATAAAAATATGTAAGACCGTCTTACAAGAAACTTATTTTAATATAGTAACAATGTCTACCATAGGATTAAGCTTTGTTTAATTACCTAACTCGAAATTATGTAAATAATTCGTTTCAAAATATATTTGAGTTCGCTATGGAGAAATAATAAACAAACTAAGAACACAAATAATTATAACCCGACTCGAAATTGATAAAATTTTATATATTTGAATACTATGTTGCATATCATCCCATATAATTTATTTTACCTACTACTTTGTTGTATAAAAAGTTTTATCGTGTATAATTGTTTAAATGAAAAATGATATGATCATCTCAAGTTTCATAAAATTTAAATCGATTTGTGTATATATAAATCTAGCAAAAACTTTTGTGAGACGGTCTCTATGTCATATTTTGTGAGACGTATTTCTTATTTTAGTCATCCATGAAAAAATATTATTTTTTATGTTAAGAGTATTACTTTTTATTGTAAATATCGGTATGGTCGACCCGTCTCACAAATGTACATTCATGAGACCGTCTCATAATAGATCTACTCAATAAATTTATGTTAATAAACTTTTTCAATAAAAAAAATTAAATAAAATAAGTTTAAATTTGATATTAAATAAAAGACTAACTAAATGACTTAAAAATGTCTCTATTTAATAATATAAGTAAATATAGATAGTATATATAGGTCTATATACGAGTGCAATTGTATGTATATAAATTATATAAGAATCCATTATTCATAAACCACGTCTTATTTTATCAATTTGTATTTTAATATTGGATTCGATGATCAATAATTGAATATAATGCAATTTGCTTGCGTACTGGTTTTTCTAATATTCGTCCAGTATGCTAAAATAAAACAATATTTATATGATTTAAATTATTTTTTAAAAAGAGTAAATCTCAACTGTCTATGTCAATGAGATGGATCGATGCAAACTTATATTTATAATGAAACATAATAATTTTTATATCAGAAAAATAATTTTCGTCTAGAATGATGAGATGGAAAAATGAAACTACTATCTCTGCAACAATTAATTTTTTCAAAGCTAACTCGATCTCAATATTATTATTATTATTATTATTTTGAAATGAAAATAATAACTTATTTGTTCATGTTTTGATATACCGTATAAATTTAATAATAATAATATATTTAAATTATAGTATAATATGGCACTATTTAATTTTGATTTATAGGTATTTATTTATAATCGATTCCTCTTCCCTAACCTCGAGGCTCGACAGGGCGAGGAATATTAAAGCAGTGCTTTATGGTAGAGAGAGAAGTATAACGGACCAGAACGAAACGGCGTCGCTTCCTCTTGATCTATCTGCTGTGGAGGCATGAGATTGGCGGGGACTCCTGCAGTTGTGGAATCATGCTCCGGCGAGAGTTGCGGCGGAAGCGCGGTGGTGGTGGTCGGGGTGAAGCTCGATTCACGCAGCAGAGAATTACTGACTTGGGCGTTGGTGAAGGTTGCACAGACCGGTGATCGCGTCATTGCTTTGCATGTCCTCGATCCAAGTACTGGTGGGTGATTTGAAGCGAGGAACCGCGAATTGCAAGAATTTTTTTAGCATGTTTTTTCAAGTTTTTTCTTTTTTACTGGTGTCAAATTTTGAGAGTATCGATTCCATAGTTCCAGTAGAGTGGTCGGGGTTGTTACTTCTGTCAAATTTCGAGTTTGTTGATTCTGTTGTTCTTTGATTAACTGTTTTTTTATTTCTTTGTGATCGAAGCAGATAAGACGAGTCTGATTTCGCTGGTGAAAACTTTTGATTCCGTGCTAGCTGCTTATGAAGGCTTCTGTAACCTGAAACAGGTCTCCCTTTAATAATAATCTTTCTCCTTCTTCTCAATGAATTTAATTTTATATATATTTCTTTGTGTTGAATGAATTTCTTTGTGTTTTTCCTGACTAAACTCCGAGAGTTTCGTGATTACATGTCTTTTTGGGCACTTTAGGCCTTTTTTTTTTATTTCCTTGTAATTTTTCTCAGTGGTGCTGTGCTCCAATATGTTTGATTTAAGTGGGACCGAGAGGTGGAACTATTGCGTTTCTATCCAATTTAGAAGTAGCTGGAAAGCCATTTTAGTCTGAATCAAAATCATCTTTGCTCCAAATTATTTCAATAACCATCTGATGATTCACTGATTGTGATAATAGCTTCTCAAGTGCACTTTATAAATATTACAAATTTTGTAGGTGGATCTAAAGCTTAAGGTCTGTAGGGGATCACCGGTTCGAAAAATCCTCTCCCGAGAAGCAAAGTCATGTGGTGCAACAAGTTTAATTGTGGGTACTTCTGAGGTCCGTCACAGAATTCGTTCAAGGATCTCTCTTGCCAAGTACTGTGCTAAGAATCTCCAAAATAATATATCAGTTCTATGTGCTGATAATGGTAAGATACTGTTTCAAAGAGAACCAGCTGCTTCTAATGTTCTGGAGTTCAATAGTTGTGACGTTTCTGAATCAAGATCCGAAAGGAGAAGGACCACACCCCAAACCCCTTTGAATTTATCACCCACTAGAGTTTTGTCATCATCTAGTAGTAAAAATGCTGGAAGTTCCATGGCTCTAGTACCCATTAAAACCCATAAAATACTTGAATCCACTTCTGGATGGGCATTGCTTCGCAATATTTTTCTACACAGGAAAAAATTACCTGAAGTTTCTTCTAGGAAGTCATCGATATTGCAATGGATGTTTTTGAAACTACCTGGTCGACAATCTGTTGCGGCTATTTATCCTGATCAGAAACAGATTACTTCATCTTGTAAGAAGGATTGTAGTTTAGAAATGGATCATGAGAAGAGTTCTATTGCTGTGTCAGATGACATTTATTCTGTTGCTTATTCCTCTAAGATTTTCTCAGAACTTAAGGGTGTTGGCGAGAAATATTATACTACATGCCAATCATTTAGCTTTCAGGAACTCTTGCAAGCAACAAACAATTTTGCACATGGTTTGTTCTCTCAAATTTCTATCATTATTTTAACTTCCCCTCATTCTTGGAAGTTTAATTAGAAACCTTTTCCTTCATTGTAGAAAATTTGATTGGAAAGGGAGGAAGCAGCGAGGTTTACAGGGGCTGTCTACAAGGAGGCAAGGAGCTAGCTGTTAAAATTCTGAAGCCATCTGACGATGCATTGGAACATTTTTTTTCTGAAATTAATATCATTACGTCCTTGCACCACAAAAACATAATCACTTTAGCTGGCTTTTGTTTAGAGGATGACAGACTAGTTTTGGTTTATGATCTTTTATCCAGAGGCAGCCTGGAGGACAACCTCCATGGTGTGTGCATCATCTTCTTCCCGCACTTTATTCTGATCAATCACCATCTTTTGTGCTTGAGAATGTCACTAATGCTGTCGCAGGTACTCAAAAGTTTGGTAAATCATTTGGATGGAAAGAACGATATAAGGTTGCTTTAGGAGTTGCTGAGGCACTGGACCATCTGCATAATAAGGCCGAGCCAATCATTCACAGAGATGTAAAGTCATCCAATATCCTTCTTTCAGATGATTTCAAACCGCAGGTGTGAATGCCCATTGACTTTTACTTTGCTTGCTATTCATCAGTGACATACCTTTGATGTGATTTTTTTTCCATTCCTAAAACTCGTTTGCTTTCACAGCTTGCTGATTTTGGGCTTTCTACGTGGGTTTCAAGTTGTTCACGTCACATTGGCCCCTCTGATGTTACTGGAACATTTGGGCGAGTTTTCTATACCCACAAGAATTTCTAGTAATTTCCTAGTCGCTAGATAAAACAATTTATTTGTCTATTTTGTTTTTATGACAGCTACCTGGCTCCTGAGTATTTTATGCATGGGAAACTGGACCAAAAAATTGATGTCTATGCGTTTGGAGTTGTACTCCTTGAGCTGTTGTCAGGTAGAAAGCCAATCGATAATGGACATCCAACGGGCCAGGAAAGCTTGGTAATGTGGGTGAGTATCAGTGGTATTGTTTGCAAGACGAGAAATCATCTCCTAGTAGTATGAATGGAGATCCTCCCTCTTCGGCCCATTTACATTGTTTGCTTGACCTGGCAGTTGTATTAAATTTATTTTCAACCGTAACGGTGTGATATTTTCAGGCAAGACACATTTTAAAGAAAGGTGACATTTCAGAACTGCGAGACCCCGACTTGGTCAGTGATTATGACAATGACCAAGTTGAGAAAATCGTCTCAGCTGCAACCCTATGTATCAGAGATTCCCCACAATCTCGTCCTGAAATCAGCTTTGTAAGCAATTGTGATGCATGCATATTTCACGTAGTAAAGCCCTCGAGGAGTTATATACTTGAACTATTTTGTGTTTTCTTGAAACAGATTCTCAAACTCCTCCAAGGTTCTCCAGAAGTTATTGAGTGGGCACGCAATGAGATAGATTCTTCCGAAGACGAAAATGATATTCTCGGTGGACCTTCACCAACAAACATCCAATCCTTTCTCAATCTTGCTTTGCTCAACTTGGAAAACGAGTCTGATTCCATTAGCAGCACCGAGCAGAACATCTCGGTGGAGGATTATTTGGGTGGTAGATGGAGTCGATCAACAAGCTTCGACTGAATTCCGTTCTCAAACAAATTTTCTTCCGGCATGAAGATGTGTTTCATTTGTTTGTTTGTATACATTTGACCCAGCCCCATGTTGCTAGGTTTTGGATGAGAGGTATCAATGTTTCGACCTCCTCCTTGCCTCGGGCTATCCCTACACGAAGAATGTTGGACATTTTCTTCGGTAGGTTGAGGTAAAATTTGTCGATATAGTTTGTTCACGTTCCAAAAATGTACAGCTGAGTTCACCATTTAGGTATTTATTACGGCGAAAAAGGTGTCTATTAATTGAATGAAATGTAATGGCAGGGAGTCTCATCGTTTTCAAGTATAATAAATACGTGTTCCAGGAGGATGTCTCAGTGTTCTGTTCCAACCGATTGAATTTCTGTGTGTCTCTTCATTCACAATCGAAAATTGATTTTGTATTTGGAGTAGGTCTCATGTGAGACTGTTTCACGGATTTTAATCTGTGAGACGGGTCAACCCTACCCATATTCACAATAAAAAGTGATACTATTAGCATAAAAAATAATATTTTTTCATGGATAACTCAAATAAGAGATCCGTCTCACGAATACGACCTGTGCGACCGTCTCACACAAGTTTTTGCCTTGTATTTGAGGGATACGATGATCCTTGCACTAAAGCACATTATTAATTTTCTAGTGTTCCTAAAAATTTAGATCAATCTGGTGCAGATACGACACGGTTTTTACAAATCTCCTAATGTTTGGGGTTTTGGTTCCAGTAGTAAGAATGATCCACCACTTTGACCAATCTTATAAGACAAAAATTTGTGTGAAACGATTTTACGGCTCGTATTTGTGAGACGGTCTCACATGAGACTCACTCATCTTATAATATAATTATTTTTTGTTTCTTTTTCTCATTATGACATAATCGGATTAACCTTTCTCTGCAGTAAAACATGATGAAAAGCTAATACTTTCAGATTTCATTTAGTAAAAAGTAAAAGTACATAATACTTCAATTTAGCATAACATGTTTCAAAAGGAAAAAAAAAAGGCATAATAAGATTTTTCTTTTTCTTTTTCCTTTTAGGGCTAATAGCATAAATTTTTTTGGTCGGCTAGGGACTGGAAATTTTTAGAATAAAATGTGGTACCACACTACCACTCCACGTAGAAAAACTTTCGGCCTCTCTTATTTCCTCGTTCTCGAGCACTCACAAAAATCCAACTCCCTTTAATTGATTATTTAAACAATAAATTATTCATCAAACATTCAAGAGAAAAATGAACCAAGTGTAGCTTCCCCAGCACTGCCACCTCTCTATTCTCCTCTCAACCCCAACGTGTCCTTTTCTTTATGTTTTTTTTTTAATATGTGAATCAAATATTGAGTGGTCCGGGCCGGTGGGGACTCTGTGATTTTCTCGTCGATTCTTGACGATTTGGAGTTATTTATAACAAAACCCAGTTGGTGTATTGATTCTTACAGTTGAAAGGCTGAATCTTTAAGATTTTTTGGTGAAATTTGGCTTATTTCATTGGACACTAAAGCAGGCGTTTTTGTTTTCAGTCGGAGACAGTCTTTGCAGGAATGGTGTCGCGTGAAAGTGAGATTGATAGGAATAGGAAATTGTTGCTTGGAATAGGGTACTGGGTCCAAGGATTGAGATGCTTTCCATGGATGGGTGTGAATTTCTTCCTCAAAGATGGGTTGAATATGGATCCCTCCACTCTGCAAATTCTTCAGAATTCAGCCAACTTGCCCATGGTTGCAAAACCCTTCTACGGCATACTCTCTGATTCATTCTACATCTCTGGCCAGCACCGTGTCCCATACATTGCTGTTGGAGGTAAGCATTTTTCAGTTATTTTCGTCTCCTTTCTAGGATCATAATAGGTTTGATCGTCTAATACATAGCGTTAAAATATTTTCTTGTTAACTTTGAACTGCTTTTGGTTGGTTCTTTATGTAACTCATGCGCCTTTTAGTTTCTTGAAGAAGTTTATAATCTTCTTAGTTCATCAGCTTAAGGGAACTACGTTTGATTGTTTGGAGCCTGTGATTCCTACGGCATCGTATGAGTCCATTAATTTTTTTTTTTATTCAGCTCCTTAAGATTCTGTTCTTCAATTTGTTTCGTTTATTGCTTTTGTCAATGGTTTCTTGATATTTCTGTGCCATTCTGAGCTGCCATGTTATCTGGAGTGCTGATGCAGTTTAAGCTATCTTATTTAAAGTACACTTGATATTGAATTGTCATTTAGATCATGTGAAAATGGTCCCTGTAATCATCGCTTCGGCTTGTGGTTGATCCATAAGAATTCTCTTCCATTGTAGTGTTAGTATATAGTCCTGGTCTTGGAAATAGAAAACACATAATGGCATATTACTGTTCGGGCAACAGATTTTCGGCGTTGTGTAATTTGCTATTCAAGGTTGTGAGGACCGTGAGATATATTTTTTCCTCATTTGTGTTGCACGACGAGTAGATAATTTCCCTTTCGATGCATGATCAAATGGATAATATCAAATTCTGTGAAAGCATGATTCCTAACTCCTATTGGTGTTTTCAATCTCAATTGCCATGCTTGTGTCTGATAGCTCATCATCTCTATTAGCGAAGGATAAGTGTATGGATCATTGCTTTGTTAAATAACAACTATGAATATTCTTGCAGCGTTTTTACAAGCAGTGTCATGGATAGCTGTAGCAATTTTTGCCACACCATACTCCTCGTTCTTCTCAATCACTCTGTATCTCCTTCTCGGCAATCTTGGTGCTTCAATAGTCGAAGTTGCTAATGATGCCATTGTTGCAGAAACCGGGAGAAAGTCCACCTCTTCGAAAAACGTCAAATCATCTTCCTCTGGTGGTCTCCAGTCTTTTACTTGGATGGCTTCATCTATTGGTGGTGTGCTAGGAAACCTCATTGCAGGCATATCTATTGGTCAATTTTCACCTCGAATGATGTTCCTAATCTTCGGGATTCTTCTATGTTTCCAGTTCTTGGTGACAATGTTTGTAAGCGAGGATACCTTAGACCTACCAAAAAGTCCATCCAATGTAGGTTTTAAGAAGCAGCTATCGGAGCTCATGGCTGCACTACAGAAACCGGAAATCTTTTACTCAATAATCTGGTTTGCTCTATCCTATGCCGTAATTCCAGCTTTAACCGGAACTATGTTCTACTACCAAACACAACACCTAAATATCGAATCATCACTCCTCGGGATATCAAAAGTTTTTGGGCAAGCAGCTATGCTTCTTTGGGGTGTTGTATATAATCGTCATCTCAAATCCATTTCGGGAAGAAAATTAATCGCAGTCGTTCAGATTTCGATGGCTGTGTTCATGATATCAGATTTTTTATTTGTCAAAGGCGTATACAAGAGCATAGGCATCCCTGACTCCTTATATGTTGTCGTCTTCTCAGGCCTGCTCGAGGTTCTATACTTTTTCAAGATTCTACCTTTCAACGTTCTAATGGCGCAACTTTGTCCACCAGGGTACGAGGGTTCTGTAATGGCCTTTGTTATGTCCGCCATCGCACTTGCTTTTATTGTGAGTGGCTACCTTGGCGTCGCCCTTGCGTCCCTAGTTGGAATAACGGGGGACAATTTTCAGGGTTTGCCACGAGGGCTGTTGATACAGGCAGCATGCACGATTCTGCCTGTTTTCTGGGTGTCTTATATCCCAGACGATCAGAAATCATCGACGACCAAAAGGAAGGAGAGTTAGGATTACTGCTTGCAGACTTGATAGCTTTTATTTGTTCGAAGTTAAAGTTATTGGCTAATGTATTTCTTTTGCATTCTCGTAAATAAGCTATATTATGGTTTTTATCTGCACAGTATGTTAATATTACATTGATTTGATCAAATCAATAAAAAATTCTGATTTTGTGTGACATTTTTTCCCTGATGGCGCAATCAAAGTTCTTACAATGCTCTAAGTAATTTTCTGTCTTGTTTCGAAATTTGTGTTGGTATATGATCTTTCTCATTTTCCAGTATAACGCAAAAATCGAAATTTTTTGCGACGTCTAATTTAAATGTTTTAATTTTTACTGCACAAATATCATGGATTTTGAACAACTCGAAAATATATTCATTTAAAAAAAAAAACCCAAGATAAAAGTTATTTCAAGATTAATCCGATTTCTCGAACAATGACTTCAAAGGAAGAAAGCCAGCAAAAGATAAAAAGTGTTATTAGATTTGAAATTTTTAATATACTATATATATATATATATATATATATATATATATATATATATATATATATATATATATATATATATATCTCCCCAAAATTTTTAATCGAATCAAATAAAAGGGAATGAAAGAGCATATTGGCGGACCTACAAAATGCTTGGGTTAACTGGGAAACCAAGAGTTTGGGAGGGAATCCTAATTTTCTCTACATGCAAGGCTCTCTCCCACACCTTAGCCACATCCAACTTAACTACTTACAACTGTGCTTCCAGAACAAGTCTTCAAGTTAACTACATGAATTCGACCATACGAAAAATTTTGAAAATATAATATACAAACAATACAGTTAAGATACGACAATTATATATATAAATTTAGTATTAAAAATTGTAGAGATATAAATTTTTATATAAATATATTGTAGAAATACATATACAAATTTATGTAAATCAATATTGGTATAGTTTGGTACATGAGATAAAGGAGGGATTGATAAATAATCATCTTCATCCCATGTTTGGTACATTTTTAAAAAGCTCATGATAATATCATGGGCCCTTGATAAATAATTTTTTAGAATGATAAAATAAAATACACTACAAATGACTTAACTACCCTCAATTTATAAATGATTTTTATAAATATATGCTAGTAGGTATAAATTAAAATCAAATAAATATTTTTATATATTATATAATATGATAATTATACAAATGAATTCGAGATAATTATATAAATAATTTTTATAAATCTTAATAAAATTATTAGTATCACCCGATTAACATTAAAAATTGATATTTTACTTGACTCACAAAATCAAGGGCTCAATTATAATATTATATAATATATAAAATTAGATAAAAATAAATAAATCATGCAAGCACTATCGGCGTATGAGTAAATAATAAAATATGAAATCAAGCAACAACTTTGAAATTATAAATTTTATTATGATAAGGTTAATTTTGTCGTTATAATCTAATATATAAATCTAATCACTCTTATTAAAATCATACCAAACATTAAATATAATATCCTACGTTTTATTTATCCTTAACTTATCCTTATATTATATATCACATGCTTATCCTATCATATGTACCAAACTATGTCTATCATAATGTATAACTTCATAGCAGTAATTTAAAAAGAAAACGTCAAAAAATAATTTCAATTTTTTTTTTCCGAAACATGTCACCGTCATATCCATGACGTATCCTAAATGTGTCCACATCGTATCTGACTGGTCTAACATGCAAAAATTCAACGAAGCCGATTTTAGGAATGTTGTATCCATATCTGTGTCCGATACTCTAAAAAAAAAATAGAAGTGTTTGTGCTATAGAGTGACTCCCAGGTTCGTTCGAGCCCCCACATGATTCAGATGGTCCAGATTTAGTCACATTTGTGATTTTAAAAAAAATAGTGGACCTCATATACTTGTGGCTAAATTTGGAACCTTGATCTACACATGGGAGCACTACCCCATATGTAGGGTGAAATATTCCCTCCAAGGATGGAGAAATACAAACTTATGCATAAAAAAGCAGTAACAGAAAGTGTACGTGCAAACATGTTTAATCTTGTCTCCAATATACTCTATTTGAAACTAAATCTCAGTTATACAAATATCCCGTCTAACTTAGTATGCCTAAGATGTGAGAGTCAACCCATGTTTCCCTCAAGTCCAACTCATTTGATTATTTAAGTTAAAACTATCATCTCCATCTATCTATCTCTAATCATGGACTCAAAAATTTCAACACAATCACCAAACTTTGACCGACAATATCTCTTCCTTTATTTGTCAGAATTTTAAATCGAGCACCATTTCGGAAAGCTCTCGACAAGGGTTATCCAATAATACCCATTTTGCAAAGTTTTCTTGCTATCCTGTTCGAACCTATCGACCGTGACCAGATCAATTTGTTTTCTTCGCCGTCGATTTCATGTTCTTTAGAGTTTGGACAACTGATTCTGCAGTTGTACCCGGAATTTGAATTGTTAGAGGTATATATACATAAAAAAAAAAAAAAAAAACAGATTTTAGGGTTTCAAATTTTGGTTCATTTGAATTCCAACCATTAATATATATTGTATTATTGATCGTAGGCGAATTATTGAGCCGATTGGAGGTAGTGTGCTAATTTTTTGAATTTAATTGGATAATATTTCGAAATTTAGTTTATTAATTTGAGATTTTTTTTATTTTTGAAATGTTAAATTGTTATTGGAATATGTTTATAGCATTAGAAAATGATAATTTTGGAAATTCCTAGCAAATATAGAAAACTTTAGATTCAGTACGATTGAATTTTCGAAATTTCAATTTGTATATTACTGATGGATTTAGGTTTATTAAGTTAAATAAAACGATATATTTGACTTTGTGTTGAGTTTTAAAAATTTAAAGCCTAAATTATAAATTTTTGGAATTTTATGCTAAATTGATGAATATTAGACAAATAAATGGAAGTTGATATGAAATGAATTATTTGCCACATGATCAGATTCTTCGGGAAAATCCTCGGGAAATTTTATTTGTAAATCAAGTGTAAATAAAAATATGTTTATTTTGAAAGAAATATTTGAGATATTTGTCGACTAGTCATATTATTTATTCATTTATTCATACATATCATTTCGAGCTTTGACTCCGTTAATTGTTATTATTATTGATATGTAGAGATGTTGAGTCATCGATAAAGCGAGTGATAGGGTTAGATCACTCCTGACATCTCGTTGATGGATCGATTGATATGATTAACACACTCCTAATAACTGCACAATGATTGATCGGGTCGCTACCGAGGCAGCTTGATGTTACGTTGCTGGATTCCTGGCACGGGTGACCAATGTTCCTGTTGCTGATGTGATTAATTTGTTTCCATTTTGGTATCCGTTATTTCGTTGTTACCGACACGCATTTCATTGTATTTTATTTGATTTTATTTCATGTCAGTTATATTTGTCATGATTTTATTAGTTCGTCGTATTAGGGCCTAACATCTTTTCCTTTTATGCTGTGGGTGTTTTTGATGCCATATAAGGTTATACATATGTATATTTATGTATATATTATATCATCGAGTCATACATTTGCCAGATGATGCCCTGTGTAGCTATATTGTTACTTTTACGATGTTTTGGATTGATAGTTGTGTGATCGAGTCTTGTCGGCTCTGTTAGTCCTAGCCAATGCGATTGTAGGTTTGTGAATTGATGTTATGACTTTATTTCAGATATATAAATGTTATTTGTGTTGTTTGAAAATTTTTGAGACGTCCTACTTACGAGGAGGCCATGCCGAAATTTCTATTGGTCCAAAAAAATTTTCTAATCGCTTTTGCTATTTACATTAATAGATCCTGATTGGTCATTAATCGCTTTCGCTATTTCTAATCGCTTTCGCTATTTACTTTCGCTATGTTTGGTCATTAAATACTAACCAATTAAGAGCAAAAGTCCTCACATAAGACATGGATGATGATACACAGGAATAGGCAAAGTATATAGAGCTACTACATGACACAAACTCGATAAAAAAGAACCAAAGAATAAGAAAAACTTACAAGATAGAGTACGTACGAGCAAAGAGATCAAAGTTGGATGCAAATCAGTAACAGCTAAAGCGACGTCCTCTGTGACATGTGGAACCTGCAATTGAAGCCATGCATTTAACAAATTTTGTGGGGAGTTTCGTTGCGAAATAAAATCTCATGAATTACACAATCACCTGCAGACTCCCACAAGGTAGTCCGCATTTGCGTAATTTATCAGAAAACGCACAGTTGAGACTAACTTTTATCATATTCTGAAGCTCTTTTACATAATCAAAGAAGTTTCTCTGATTAGTTATTATCATGTCCTCGTACTAATAATATAATATAATAATAATAATATAGTATAGATAACAAGTCTGTCACAAGCCCAATAATTTAGATGGCCCGCAAAAATAATTGTTAAGCTTATCAACCCACTCCTCAAACATGAATGCAGGCCCTAACAAGATTTATGGGCCAGTTTTTAGAAAGCCTAATAATAGCATTTCATAAAAAATAAAATAAAAAACCTTTTCTCCCCGACTCTGTCACGTCGTAGACACAGGAGAAGCAACTCCATTAACGCACTCGGAGAGAAGCTCCTCTCGGCTGCTATCCACACAAGGTATATTATGGTGGGTTGGTACAAAGCAGAGGCACATGCTAATATTTCATTGTTTTCAAATTCTTTGTACAGTTCCAATGTTCAAAATCAATTTTTCGAGGCATTGAACCAAACAAGTGTGCCAAATTACATGTTATATGATCCATTGTTCGTCCACGTCAGCCTCCGCAGCTGCTTGAGTCTTATATTCAACTGAAATCTGAGTGTTCTTTCGTCAGTGAATCCGGGCTTGTTGAATATTAAAGTTGGGTATGGATTCCTATTCTTGTATCGTTATCTTGGATCCAATTATTGTTGTTTTTCTTATTTGTTTTCCTTTTAGTTTACTTGTCCGTGTTTGGTTTTGTTTTCACCTTTTTTGTTGGTGTTGGAGGTTAATAGGGTCGAGTTAATGTTTGAGTTTTATAGGTTTAAGCCGAGCTCAATATTTTGAATTCGCCTCCGGGTTTAGTAGGCTCGAGAATTTTAGCTACTAGAATTCAAATTGAGCTCAAAACTGTTCGAATGTAAATGCATGTAATATAGCAGTTAAATTTATTATCCATGCTTTATTATATGCCTAGGGTTTCTGATTTTCTGCTCCTAATAACTATGAGTCTGTTTTTCGAATTTGAGAATGAAAGACATTAGATTTGGCATATCAAAATGAATTTCTTCGAGAAAGAAGTGATATAATTTAAAATAATAATCTTTCTGAATCCCTGTTGTCGCAAGCACTTGAGAAATATTTGTCAGGAATGCCTTGGAATAGTTTGAATTTCGAACACACTTAAGTTGGTTGGGCCAAGAGTGTTGGTATGATTAGAAAGATGGCATAAATGATATGCATTAAATTTGTTGAAAAAATGTTCTCTTTGGCTGGTTTATTTTAAAGATGCCCTTGATAAAATTGACTAGAAAAAGAGGACCCATAAAATCGATTCCATATGGGTACGTGTATTGTTTTTATTAGCTGAATTGAATCAATGGTTTATATGTATATTTTTTGTTCCCAGTGGTTGCAAGTCAGATTTCCATTCAGTACAAAGCAGCGTCATTTTTGATGTATATTTGATGGCTATCAGATGAGTGTAGCAGCAGATTCTCCAGTGCACTCGTCAAGCAGTGATGACTTTGCATCAATTCTTGACGCGGAGTTGGATGCTATTTCTGATGCATCAGCAGATATTCAAGAAGTTGTAGAAGAAGAGGAGAATAATGATGATGTCGAGGAGGGAGATTATGATTTGAAATTTGACAGGTATGCTTCAGTTAAGAATTTTTTACACATAAGATTTTGGTTTTTGTTGTCTCATGCTTTGATTATAACATTCTGGTGCTAGGGATGTGAGTCGACAAATATGAATTTTGCAGTTTTTTGAAAGGAACCTGTCAAATCATGTATGATTCTTGTGCGATGAATATAATGGATCAATACAGTAGTCAAATTTCAAACTTCTAATAAATTTACTTGTGTTATAGGGCTATCAAATATTTTTCATTTCATTTTAATTCTCTATCTCTCCATTAACGCACACATTGTCTTAAAGAATGGATTTTTGTCAGCTGGGTGGATGAAAGAAGATGGTTTAGCCTGTCTTTGTGTTTTTAGTTCAAACCTTTCAAGTTGAAGTAGCATTTTGCAATAGAAGTTACCAAAGCTTGCTCACGTGCTCACACCATTTTTGAAATTTTATATGAATCACATTTTTCATAGGCATTTCGGGCCTGTGCTCCTACTTGTGATGTTATGCGTGATATCAGCACTTATTTTTATCGTTGTAGAGCTAAAAGGCGCAAGGTGGACTGGTGGAGTCATATGAAAATGTTGCTGATCTGCCGAGTTCCTCATCTCAAGGTGAACCACTGCAAATCTCTGGTGGTAAATTTATGATTGGATACAATTCTGATGCCTTTCAATGATTGATTGCATTGCATACCGTAAACAATACACTATTAACTGTGGGTTAAGTTCGTATTAAATTAAAATTATTGAACTCATAATTATAAAAATGAATTTTAATGTAATTTTTCGTAATAATAAAAATACTGCATATCATCCAATAAAAAAATAGATTGAATCTTTCTGGGTAAAACTGGCACAACTTTCCTTGAATCCCCGGATTGGTTGTGAGAGTTTTGATGATTTGTTGTCTTATTTGGCTGCCAAATCCATTTCCCTTTTGTGTTATCATTCTTGAGATAGTGACGATATGTATTGGATGATGTATATGTAATTCGATAATAAATAGCTGAACCAACATAATTTCTACTTTATTTATGGATATGTTACATGGCTTGTCATTTTGGTTTGCATTAGTTAAATGGAGTGGTACTTTGGCATATCAGTGTTTTCAGTGATTATCAACTTTCTTCTATTATTTTGTGCAACTGCATCAGATTGGACGCATTGATCCTTACTTTTACACTTTCTACTTCTCTTGGCTGTATTTTATCCCCTTCTTTTCTTCCTAGGACTAAGATGTTGGACTTGAATACTATTGTATGCACAAGCACCTGCCAACCTGAGTTGAGTAGTGGACTAAGCTTGCATCATATTTTGATAATTTATTTGTCTGATTCTCCTTGCTTTTTTATTTATGAGTTTTTTTTATGATGGACGATTAATTCCTTGGTTCTGCTTGATTCCTGGAATGCAGGGTCGTCTCCGGAGAAGAATAAGTGCCTACATCCTGGTGTCTATGCAGGAATGTGCATGAAATGCGGTATAAAAATGGATGACGAATCTGGTGTTGCATTTGGGTACATCCACAAGGTTAATTTTTTGAAAATACTATTATATTCTGCAATGTTATATCCTAGAAAATATGATATGTAGAAGATGGTGCCACTTTGTGTGTGTGTTGCTCCCAACTCCAATTAAAATGTCACCCTGTTTTAGCTCCCAGTTCCCTCTGGGAGTAAAAAGAATATAAAATATCCTTTAATCAAAATCAAAGCTTTATGTTTTCAGGACAATATAAACCTCAATTAAGAGGCTTAGCTCAAGTGAAATAAATCAGAACTACTTAAGCCAATACATGAAATGGAATGTATTTGGTCATCACAGGGCTGCTGAGGTTGTGGTAGCCCTAATTTGAATTTCTGTATGGCATTGGATCAGTTTTTATAATGGCTGTTGGAGTGAAAATGAAAGAAATAAGTTCAAAAAATGTATTCTGTTAGTTCCACGCCACCATGTGTAAACAGTGAGTCCAAATGCTGCTTATTTTAATTCTCATTCTTGTTTTATTACATCGAGTTTGGGATTGATAGGCGATGTTCAATAGCATAATTGAACCCAATTTTCCTTTCAAAATCACTGTGTTCTAATTTTTAAAGTAAATTCATGGTTCATGCAGAACCTAAGGCTTGCCAATGATGAAATCTCCCGTTTACGTGAGAAGGACCTGAAGAAGTTGCTACATCATAAAAAGCTTTACTTGGTTCTTGATTTAGATCATACATTGCTTAATTCAACTCGACTTGTGGATGTTACTGTAGAAGAAGGATACTTAATAAACCAAAGAGATGCTTTGCCAGGTAAATTTTTTTCTCAACCTATTGTGGTCTGTGTTGCATGGATACACGTATGGTATTGTCTCGAATACGATATGATAAATTTTGAAAATATAAGACACAATACGAATATGATACGACAATTATATATATATATATATATATATATATATATATATTTATATATATATATATTTTGTATTAAAAATATAAAGTTGTAGAGATAGAAAGCCATATTCTCATTTTGAAAATTTTCCATTGCAAAATAGGCTGAAATAACAAAACAATAACAATAAATAGTCTTCCCAACAAAAGTGTCGTGTGTTTGGGGAATCTAGCACCATAATTGAAATCCAAAAAGCATAAGGAACAATGGTGAAAACGTGAGAAGTCATGGTTTATCATGATGAGAAACAACCATAGCCACATGACAGTAAAGATGTTAAATTTTTTAAAAAAACACAGTGGGGATTTAAGAAGAAAAAGAGAGGAGCGACGATAATCGATGACAATGAGAGTACGCAGACCAGGAAACAATTAGATTAGACCTTGGCACTTACGTGTCCAATTCCTTTTAAATTATTTTTTTATTAGTCCTCAAAAAGTACAATTTCTCTCAATTTAACCCCTAAAACTTTTAATTATTTGCTATTTCGCCAAAACGTATCCGGAAAACATATCATGACTCTGTCCATGAAACATCCTCATTGTGTCTACTGGTCAAACCTACAAGCGGTCAATGATACGAATTTTGTTGTATCCGACACGCGTATCGGCGTGTTTGTCGTATCCGATAATTCAATTTTTTTAAACGAGTATCTGTGCTACATAGATTGTGGTCTTGGTTGGTAATCTTTTTATGTAGATCCAAATCCTTGCTGTTATATCTGAGGCAATAGCTGTTTGTAGCGACAGAAATAGTTTAGCAGCGTCATTTTTTAATTGATTATTTTTTGCTTACCAACAATCCACTTCCACAATTGGTTCAACCTGTAGCTTGATGGAATTGAACATGTGACCCATAGTGTAGCGTCCCGGGTATTCTCTTTAAGAATGCACGGAAGCTTAAATGGAACCAAGTTTATGCCCTTGCATGGGCATGAAGTTTTTTTATGCACCTGTCTGTATTTATGCTATCACAATTCGAGTTAAGCATCCAGAATGGGGGGACGCAAAGTCCGATGACTTTGTTGAGAACTATTTCAAACAGCTTTGTATCCATAAGCTTAGGATATGTTGGCATTATGGTACTCGACACAAGAAAAGACAATCTGTTTCAAGCTAAAAAATATTTATTTAATATCTACATCTAGCTAGTTGAAGGTATTTACTTGGCACATTGTAACATGGAAATTCGATGCCTGTTAGCTAAAGGGTTTCAAGGGAATAGATATTAATTATCTAGGGCTACCTCTGGGAGGTAGGCCTTCGACCTTCGATTTTTGGGAACCGGTCGTATCTAAGATGAGGAAAAAATTAGCGAGTTGGAAGAAAGATTTGTCAAAAGGGGGACGCCTGACACTCATAAAATCGGTTCTTTGCGCAATGCCTTCCTATTACATGTCTTTGTTCAAGATGCCAAGAAAGGTGGCAAAAATATTGGAAAAAACGATGCGGAATTTCCTTTGGGATGGTTTGGACGAGGATAAACATTGTCATCTTGTGAGTTGGGAACATGTTTGCAAACCAAGGAATCGAGGAGGGTTGGGCTTGGGGAATATTGTCTTGAGGAATAGAGCGTTGCTAGGTAAATGGTGGTGGAGAGGATTAAAGGAAAAGGAGGCTTTGTGGATAAGAGTGATCAAAAGCATATACGGCCTCCAAGATAATGGGTGGGATTTGGGTTTGGCAAAAAATGGCACTTTTAGAAGCCCCTGGAAATTCATCTCTTGTATTTTCCCGGCAATTCAACTAATGTGGGGTTCGGTTTTGAGAGGGGGAAATTACATTCGTTTTTGGGAGGATGAGTGGGGGGGGTGTGGGTATTCCGTTCAAAGTTCGTTTCCCTTCTTTGTTTAGAATTTGTTCCGTGTCAAACAAACCTATCTGAGCTTCTTAGAGGTGGTCAGTCATCAGGGTAGACAAACTTATAGGTGGGATGTGCGTTTTAGGAGAAATCTAGATGAGTTAGAGTTGGAAGAGTTTGTTACTCTTGCGAGTGCGTTAGATTCGGTCAGGGTTCAGCTAGGCGTCGACGATTACAGGGTTTGGTTGGGGGACTCCACGGGATTGTTTACTGATAAGTCTTTTTACGATTCTTTCTTTCCAATCCAAAACTTTCCTATTTTTCCTGCTCACGATCATATCTGGAAAGTTCCTGTCCCACAAAAGGTGCAAATGTTCTCGTGGATTGTGGCATTAGGTAAATTACCTACAGCGGATTTGTTGCAAAGAAGATGGCCAACCTGTGCGTTATGCCCTAACTGGTGCTCGTTATGCCAACGCAATGAAGAGACACAGGACCACTTATTACTTCATTGCTCATACTCAAGGAAATTATGGTCATTGGTTATGCAAGAGCTGAGATTTCAATGGGTGTTTCCCCAAAAAGCTTCAGATATGTTTATCAGCGTTCCGGGTCTATCTACGGGGAGTCGAGCAAGCATCTTATGGTATGTTACGATTCACATCTTATTTTGGAGCATTTGGCTTGAGAGGAATAACAGAATCTTCAATGAAAAAAAGGCGGAATTCAGCGCTGTATGGGAGCTCATTAAGTTCAGAGTGGCGACTACAATTACAAGGGCTACAGAATTTCGTCTTCTATCAATTTCAGATGTGGTTAGGGATTTGAAGTTTGTATTGACATGAACTTTGTTTATTCTTCGCGGTTGTTGTATTTCGCGGATCACTCATCCGCTTATTTTGTACTACAACTTTTAATTTATATAATATTATGTTTCTGATCAAAAAAAAAATCACTGTTCGAATTTCTTATGCCGCTGAAAACCATGTTACGTTTCTGATTCTCTGCTTTGAACTTTAATATGAATGTAATTCCCTTTATTTTTAATTTGCAAGATACTTTGAAGAGAGATCTATTTAGACTCGAGTCAATGCAGATGATGACCAAGTTGAGGCCATTTGTACACTCCTTCCTTAAAAGTGCTTGCAATATGTTTGAGATGTACATATACACTATGGGCGAACGTCCCTATGCCTTGGAAATGGCAAAGTTGCTTGACCCTGGGGATGTCTACTTCAATTCTCGAATAATTGCTCAAGGGGATTGCACACAAAGGCATCAAAAGGGTTTAGATATTGTTTTGGGGCAAGAAAGTGCTGTCCTCATTCTTGATGACACTGAAGCGGTAATTGAGCGAGTTATATTCTGAAATTGGTGGGAAGGGATTCTTTTATACCTTATTTTTACTGTGTTGTTTCATGTTGCTATCTTATGACTTATGTTCATTTGGGCAAAATAACCATGCTTTCAAGAATGTTGAATTTTTTTCCAAGGAGTCTGTCTAGAACTTTCTTTTATTACTTATAACAAAAAACTTGCTATAAATTGCTTCCTCTATGCAATTGAATATCTAATGTTTGAGGTTGAACTATCAACTAACGTTGCTAATATTTTAAATTTAATATCTAACAATATAATTTAACTCCATAAACAAAACAATAAAAACTGCAATTTAGAAGCTGAATCTCAATTTTTGAAGAGTCAGTATTATAACTTTGTCAAAAAGATGACTTTGCACTGTAACAAACACTACAATCTGGTGCGAAAAGCCAGTAAGAAGCTGAAGTTTACAACCTTAAAATTTTCATGTACATTTTTCTTGTTGACATAGGTACTCTGGTGTTATACTTCTTGGATGAAAGTAAATGAAATTGCTGTTCAAGTATTGTAGAATTAAGGAGTAAGTTGGTTAGTGTTCATTTGTAGCATGTTATGTAGCTTGGCCATGCGCCTTGACTGGACTAGAAGGCACTCAATTTTAGCCCATATTGGGTAACAAGACGATCTCATTTGGTTTTGGTGGATTAAACTGTTATCGAGCCAGTGATTTTCTTAGAGCAGAATGTTTCAGAGCGAAAAGGTTTGACTGATCAATCTCAATAATTTACTCCTCGGCCTTAAAGTATATTGAGAAATTTTATGTTAACATAGCTGAGCTGAAATTCTGATATATAAATTGTGAATTATCTCTGTAATCCCATTTCACTTTGTCGGTATGTGTACTATGTGTGCATTTGTGCTTGTTGGCATATAAAGTTTTTCCTCAAGTATTTGTTTGCAAGCTCATTCTAAAAAACATTTCTTTATTTGATTTTAATTTGCAATATTCTTTGTTGTTGTTTCCTATCAATGCTGTGCTGTATCAAGAAAATTTCGTAATAGGAAGAGTCATATCTATAATTGCCGCCTTGTTTTATTTAGGTATGGAAGAAGCACAAGGAGAATTTGATATTAATGGAGAGATACCACTTCTTTTCTTCAAGTAGCAAGCACTTTGGCTTCAACAGTAAATCGCTTTCTGAACTTCGAAGTGATGAAAGTGAGAGTGATGGAGCGCTGGCGACTGTCCTGAGAGTGCTTCTGCGGATCCACAGTTTGTTCTTTGACCCGGTATTTTCTTGTTTCTCTGATTACCCCCTTTGACCTCCAAAACTTCTAATCTTACTTCTTTTCTAGTTCATTATATTGATAGGAGTTTTCTTCTTTTAGGGGCGTGATGATAATCTGATGGACCGAGATGTGAGACAGGTACATATTAACGGGATGGCTGAGATTTACATTCTATCTGTTCTCAACTGTCATTGCTTCTAGTTTCTAACATGCCTCTAGGTACATTATAAATTTATTTGTCTTGGTTATTTTGGGCTTCATGATATCCAAAGGAATTTCTTTGGTTTTGGGGAATATGATGTGGTGTATAGAGAGCTGAGGTGACATCCTGTTTGTAGATTGTTGTGTGTTCCCAAGTAACTCAGATGAACCAAGCTGGTTTAATAATATGTATTAACAAGAATTGATGAGTGCTGCTGATTTGAATTTTTTCTATATTGTTTTGAGTGTTTGTGGGAATTAGGGGTGTATCAAATTAAGTGAAGGCAAATTTTTCCTATTTTATCAAGTTCAACCTCAATCAGTTTGAATTACTGAATATTTTAATGGAGTCTTCCTTGAACAATAATTTGAACTTGATTCGAGCCTTTTGAATTTGAATCCTTAAGGAGCCTATCGAGCTAAAAAATCTAATCAGGCTGCGTGCTGAAGACAATAGGGAACGAGATCAAATAACATGCAAGGGGAAAAACATAAAATATCCAAAGCTGCAACATCCAACAAATGTGTGAAAGCATTGAAAACGATAACGAAAGTTAATTTGCCAAACTTGAAACTAAATTTAGAGTCATAGATTCATTTTGTAGATCTAAACTATCAAATGAACATTAGTATCTAATTTTGTAGACAATAGATTTCTTAAGTTGTAAAAAAGTTTCATAAAAATTATCATTAATAAATGCATAAAAGACTGTGACCGGCTCGTGATCATTTTTTGTAAAATGATTTAGGAACAGCCTTATCAATAATCCGAACTCTTTGTCAATGTGGTCTGTTAGATTGCTTGATCATGTTTGTGACCAAATTACGTGATGATTTTGAATCATTAACTGCTGATTTAATACTTGCATGATTTGGCTAGTTTAGTTTACCTACATGTTTGTTTGATAAATTGTTAGTCACTTGCAGATATATAATAGACATCAGATTTTTTACTTAGACCTGGTATGCACGCAGGTTCTAAAGAGAGTTCGTGAGGAGGTCTTGATGGGTTGCAAAGTTGTCTTCAGCCGTGTTTTTCCTACCAATTTTCAGGCTGAGCAGCATCATCTATGGAAAATGGCTATGCAGCTAGGAGCTACATGTTCAATGGAACTCGACTCATCTGTGACACATGTGGTCTCTCTGGACGCAGGAACCGACAAATCTCGTTGGGCAGTCCATGAGAATAAATTTCTTGTCCATCCGCGGTGGATTGAAGCTTCCAACTACTTGTGGAAAAAACAACCAGAAGAAAATTTTCCAGTCAGTCCATCAAAGAATAAATGATCCAGTTAATATTCTATATGGCTAACCTCTGGTGACTAAATTACTTCATTGATTTTGAACTCGAACAGTGTATATACTCGATTTGTTAGAGCTGTAGCTTTGCTCGACTGTAAGTTTAAAGGATCTGTGTTTGTTATTTCGGTTACAAGAACAACACGGGATTTTGGAGCCTTGGTTGTTACCGTGAGGCCAATTTTTTATGTCCCGTGAAAGCATCAAATAACCTAAGAAAGAACAAAATATTTGGTAGTTCGTAACTTCAAAACTGTCTTTCAGTTGAATTCTTTGTGAAGAGGAAGAAGGGGTGATTTCACGATTGAAAAGCAAAAGTAGATCATAGTTCATATGAAAGATCTTGTACTCATGGGACTCGTCAGGATCCTTTTGTAGTGCTACTGTCTCAAACAATAATCGTAATGTCTGAATTATGTACAATCACTATTTTATTAACAATGAATATGAATTGAGATTCATTTAACATGATAGATAGAGTAATTTATCAGGGAATGGCACCGAGCTTTATTTAATTTACTTATAAATATTTGTCCAAAAATTACAATCGAAATTTCAAGATTAACTATTTGTCCTTGCTTGGAATGGGGTGGAGATACCCCTTGAAAAAAACTTTTTTTTAGAAGGATCCGCATCCGAGTTGACCCATTTTGCAAGTCTCTAATCCTTCCCTAATTATATCCATTCTATCCATGTCCTTTACTATCTTTCCATCAACTTCCATATAATCCCAACTATATCATATAGACAAAATCTTTCTATTCAACATACTAATTCATAAAATAAATATTCGAATTCTCTTAACATTTAAAAATAGTGTTACTGAAGAGCAGCGCCGCATCGCGTCGTGTCGCGCACCAAAAGGTAGCGACTGTGGTTTCTGATCAAGATTAATTTTTTAAAAAATAAAAATTTATAAAGAGATGCATGGTTTTTTACCATAATCTATTCGGCTATCGAATACACAACAAAATATAAGTACTGAAATAATTTATTAAAATCTAGATGTTAAAATTAGACAATATTTTAGCGACAAAAGCATGCAGAGCTGACAATTTAGTCAATGGCGATCGACTACACAATGATCTAATATTATTTACGAGATGGGATTTATTATATATTCATATTGAAATATATTTTTATTTTAATATAGATTATTATTTTGCTTATTTTTCAATTTGTCCCTAACCAGATATATATGATACCAATTATTAACATATTGGGTTGCCATCTATATTTAAGATACTGGTGATCGGGTCGACCGTACTTCAAGCAATCGAATTCTTTTCGAATAAACGGGCAATCGAGCGAGTCGTAAAGCGGGTAAGATTCATCATGCACCCATTCTCCTTCGTAAACATTGCAACTCTTTTGCTCCCTTGTTGATTCTGCTGCAATACAGATATTTGAGGGCTGGAATACTATTGACAGATAACAAAGAAGCAACAAAAAATTTATTATCTTGTGTATAACTTGTATATTTTCCATTGTGGTTTGCCTAAAGAATTAGCAATCAACCTATATATATATAAAAAAAAAAAAAAAAAACCTATATATATATATATATACTAGAACAGTGCACGTGCGTTGCACGTGGAAACGATTTTATTTGAGATAAAATTAGTTGATATAATAAATAAAATTGAAAATTATATTTTTTATAAATTCATATTAATTACATATATGAAATTTACATGTTTTCACATGTTTATTTTAAATAATTTACTTTTCGTTATGTAATTTTGTTTGTTATTTCTGTGTACATGTCAAGTTTTAATAACAAGAACAGATATCGTCCGAAAAAACTTGATATATTACAAATCTACATTAAAAACAATTCTTTAATTAACTTGAACAAAAACTTGAATAAATTAATAAACTAAATTGAAATTAAAATAAAAGGATAAAACAAACACAATTTAAATAATTTAAATTAAAATAATTAATAAACGACTGTTCAAATATCGATTAATGCACATATCAATTCTTAAGCAATGATTTTGAAGGAATTCATTATTTTATCAATATGTTATGTCAAATTATATTTAACTAATTCAACAACATACAATAACCAAGTGTCCTTTTGTTATTTAATAATTGCAATTGCAACAATGAATGATGGATTTCTCTAGCTTTCGTTTTTTAGGCTATGACTATCAGCATGTACTCAATCTCATATGTTGTTAGGACCGGCTAGATGTTTAGAGGGGGTGAATGAATACCTATTAAAACTTTCGGTATTATTGGTTTGAGCTAACAAAATACAATCGCTTTATCTCAACTCAGTTGAGTTACAAGTCAACAAGGTAAAATATACGCGCAGAAAAAGAATTGTGTTCAAAGTTGAACCAAATAGATACTAACACGATAATCGGTAGATCCAATTATCCCAATGCCAAAAATATTCATGATGTTCAGTAGTTTTTCGTTGATGAAAATATTGTTAAACAACCAATTCAAGCTGATTTTGATGGAGAAAATGGAGAAGAAATGCATCAACCTTTGGAGAATGCATAATATGTAGAGTACAAGCAACAATCAATAATCAATCAACATATTTTAGTCAACGAGACAGAAAATGAACAAAGATCTCAACGATTTAGAAGAAGAGCAACATGGATGACAAATTATGAGGTAACTGGTAATAACCAAATTGAAGATTAATTTGTTCATTTTGCTCTATTTTCATATTGTGATCCAGTAGCTTTTGAAGAAGGTGTCAAAGAATCAAAATAGCAAAAGGCAATGGATGCTGAAATCACATCCATCGATAAAAATAAAACTTGGGAACTCATCGAGCTTCCAAAAGGTCAAAAAACGATGTGTGAAGTAGATTTACATGAGTAAATTGAAAGAAAATGGAAAGTCGACATTCTTACATGGAGACTGGGAAGAATATATATGTATCCATCAACCTCCTTGTTATATTAAGTTGGAAATGAGCATAAAGTGTATAAATTGAAAAAAAAACTTTGTATGAGTTAAAGCAAGCCCCACGAGCTTAGTATAGTCGAATTAAGACTTATTTTTTAAGGTATGTTTTCAAAAAAGTTCATATGAGTATAAACTTTGTACAAAATTGAAGATGATGGAAAAATCTCATTGTTTGTTTATATGTTAATGATCTTATATTCTCTGAAAATGATAGTGTCATGTTTGCAAAATTTAAGAAGTCCATGATGGTTGAGTTTGATATGTAGGATCTTGGCAAGATGCATCATTTTCTTGATATGAAGTAGTTCAATCTACTTATGAGATTTTTATTTCACAAAAGAAATGTGTTCAAAAAGTTTTGTGCAGATTTAATATGAAGAAATGTAATTATGCAAGTACTCCCGTAGACTATGGTTTGAAGATAACAAAAATTTGTTAAGGAAATAAGATTGACAACACATTTTACAAGCAAATTGTTAGAAGCTTAATGTATTTGACAGCAACAATGTCGGATATTATGTATTCTTTCAGTCTCATAAGCAGATACATTGAGAATCCTACAGAAATGCATTTTTAAGTTGTTAAGAAGATTTTATGATGCCGACAACGAACACAAGAAACAATCAATTGTTACTTTATCAACCATTGAAGCTAAATTTGTTGCATCAACTTCACGTGCATGTAAAGCTATTTGGTTGAGAAAAATTCTTGAAGAGCTTAAATTCAAGAATCATGATCTTTTTGTAATTTATTATGATAATAGTTCAGCCATAAAACTATCAAAGAATCTAGTCCTCCATGAAAGAAGCAAGCTCATTGATGTGAAATATCAATTTTAAGTGACTGCACAAAGAATGAAACAATTGATCTCATATATTGCAAAAGTGAAAACCAAGTAGCTGACATGTTTACCAAGTCCCTGAAACTACCTGCATTTCATAAACTAAGGGAGCTACTTGGTATTAGCATACTACAAAACAAATTTGAAGGATGATGTTCTTATTAAGCCGATGTTTACCTTATCGGTTTAAGGGAGATATTATTGAATTGTTAAAGGTTTGTCGAAGTACTTAGTTATCTGTCTTGTCAAATAAAATCTGTTAGTCATTGTTTACTATTAACAAAGTATTACAGAAAATAATTATCTTAGCATATTTGTTATTTAGTGGTCAAATATTGTTGCTATTTTTATGGTTTTTTTCATATGTATATTTGCCTATAAAAGGCTCATTGCTGAATAAAAAATATATATAATAGAAAACAAAATTCTTCTCTTTGTTTGATTTATATTTTATTCTCTGAATCACTAACCACAAATCTATATGTTCATTTAACTTGAAGTTTAAAAAATACAATTCGAACCATTTTTGCTTATAAAACATATATGTTTATTTGATTTGAAGTTTAAAAAATCAAGTTTGAATTATTTTTTGTTATGAAACATAGAAAATATATCTTTAAAAAATATTAATAATAGCCTACTTTTTCATGTGAAAGAATGCATAATAAAAAAATATGTAAGAAATATTAATAGCATTCAAATTTTTATTTGAAATAATGCATAGTTATGTATCAATTAAATAAATAAATAAACTAAATTAAATTAAAATTATATCAATTATTAACTAATAATAGGGAAAATAATGCATAATGATGTATCAATCTATCAATTAAATAAATTAATTTTATTTAACTTGAAGTTTAAAAAATTAAGTCTGAACCTCTAACTAAAAATTAATATGTTCATTTAGCTTAAATTTTAAAAAATTAAAAACATACATTAATCGTATATAAATCAATCAAATCAACAAACGTTAGAGCAATATTATATGAGTATGTTCATTTTAATAAGTCGGTGAAATCACAATACATTATTATTATTATTACAAAAAATAAAAAACTAAAATTATTCATATCGTGATGTCCTCACAATTATTTCAAAACAATAAAGCACCAACATCTACAAATATTTATTTATGCTAAATTTATATATCGAAACATATGCAAATCAAATATTAGATCACTAAAAATGTATGGATGAGTGTTATAGATAAATATAAATGAGATAATGACATATTTATATATTGATTTAACATTAAGTTAAAAAAGTTAAGTATGAAACATTTTTTGTTAAAAAAAATAGAAAATATATTATAGGTTTAAAAAATACTAACCACAAATTTATATGTTTATTTAACTTGAAGTTTAATAAATATATTTTAAATTATTTTTGGTTATAAAACATATATGTTTATTTAATTTGAAGTTTGAAAAATTAAGTCTGAACAGCTAACAAAAAATCTAACAAAAAATTTATATGTTCATGTAATTTGATGTTTAAAAAATTAAGTCCTTACCATTTTTGGTTATAAAACATAGAAAATATATTTAAAAATAGAAAAATTTATTGTAGGTTTAAAAAATACTAACAATAAATTTATATATATGTTCATTTAACTTGAAGTTTAAAAAATAAAGTTTGAACTATTTTTAAGTATAAAACATATATGTTTTTTTAACTTGAAGTTTTAAAAATTAAATCCGAACCGCTAACAAAAAATTTATATGTTTATGCATTTGAAGTTTAAAAAAACATAGAAAATATATTTAAAAATAAAAAATATATTGTAGGTCAAAAAAATACTAACCATATATTTATATGTTCATTTAAATTGAAGTTTAAAAAATAAAGTTTGAACTATTTTTAGTTATCAAACATATATATTTTTTTAATTTGAAGTTTAAAAAATTAAGTCTGAACCATTTTTGGTTATAAAACATAGAAAATATATTAGAAAATAGAAAATATATTTTAGGTTTAAAAAATACTAACCATAAATTTATATGTTCATTTCAGTTGAAGTTTAAAAAATAAAGTTTGAACTATTTTTAGTTATAAAACATATATGATTTTTTTTTAAATTTGAAGTTTTAAAAAATTAAGTTCGAACCGCTAACCAAAAATTTATATGTACATGTAACTTGAAGTTTACTAATCATAAATTTATACGTTCATTTAAATTGAAATTAAAAAAATAAAGTTTGAACTTTTTTTATTTATAAAACATACATGTTTTTTTTAACTTAAAGTTTAAAAAATTAAGTCCGAACCGCTAACCATAAATTTATATGTTCATTTAAATCGAAGTTTAAAAAATAAAGTTTGAACTATTTTTATTTATAAAACATATATGTTTTTTGTAACTTAAAGTTTAAAAAATTAAGTCCGAATTGTTAACAAAAAATTTATAGATATATGTTAATTTAACTTGAAGTTTAAAAAATAAAGTTTGAACTATTTTTAGGTATAAAACATATATGTTTTTTTAAATTGAAGTTTTAAAAATTAAATCTTTAACTTGAAGTTTAAAAATAAAGTTTGAACTATTTTTAGGTATAAAACATATATGTTTTTTTAAATTGAAGTTTTAAAAATTAAATCTGAACAGCTAACAAAAAATTTATATATTAATGTAACTTGAAGTTTAAAAAAATTAAGTTGAAATCATTTTTTATTATAAAGCTTAGAAAATATATTGATGTGAAATAATGCATAGTAAAATAAAATGTATCAATTAAACAAATTAGGTAATTAGATAAGAAAATTGAAAAGTCACCTAAATTAATAAATAAGACATTAATTAAGTAATAGTTGGAAAAGGGTAACCAAGTAAATTCACAATTCAAACTCATATATTTATAATAGTATAGAATAGATATATATATATAGACACACACACATGTGTGTATCTAATATGTATCTATACATATATTGTGTAAATATGGCTTCAAGGTTAATAAAATTAGCAGCTGGAAGTAATCTTCAAGAATATTTATATATAAGTCAAACTTCGACTTGAATTATTTTGTTTCTAATTCTACTTTTCTAAAAAATATTTTCCTGTGTAGGATATGGACAAGAGATATATGGCCGGCCGGAAACAAATTATATTTCACTTTCGTATTTAAGATTAATAAAAAATTTCTTTTGTTTGCTACTATACATGCATATGTTGTCCTACACAGGTCAGGATCTTGACATATGTCATTTTTTGAGATCTTGCTCAAGCTTAAAATCCAATATTCGAGTACGATATTAAAAACGAACACATGTCAAGATCTTAATCCGTAAACAAATCGTTGTAACCCATGGACCGATGGAACAATTCGTTAGTTCAGACTAGTAGACAAGTTATTGGCACGTAATATTCATTGTGTACGCGTAATCTATATCATGAGCTTGAAAGACAAATATTTATTTATTTTTTAAAAAAAAGATGGACGAAAGCACATCACATGAAACATGAATGGTATATTTTATTCTTATAGTCATATTAGGTTTCACGTATGTTTTATTTAATATTATATAATTAATAAATATTTCATTTTTTTAGGGTATAAATATTTCATTTCTAAAAATTGTTTCTAAGCTATCAATACCCATAATCTATTAAAATCTTCTACATGTGTCATATATATATGGTTGTGAAAGATTTCATATAATTGATCCAAGTTCGGATATGAGCATCATATCAAAACGATATATACGTATATAATTGGAAGATTTCAATTTAAAATTTTGAAGTTCTTCAGATTCACGTCAAATTAGTTCAAGATAAATCAGATCAATTTAATTTGAACATATTTGAAAGCACTAATTCTCAAAAGATTGTTAATTTGGCTATAGCTAAGGCCGAAAAGAAGAAAATTAGTAGTTCAAAGTCAACAAACATATATATTATCATTCAAAATTTTAAATCTGTTTACATTAATAAAATGTAATTATGACACAGAAGAATTTTGTTAAATATTCCCGGTTTCTTCAATGGCACAACATGACGTAAGTTGAAAATATAATTTGGTGATTTTTTGCATTACTCGTGTAGATTTAATAAAGTTACATGCATTAATTTTCTTATTCTCAAATATTCCCATAATTTATAAATTTATATAGGTTGAAATTGCAATATATATATATATATATATATATATATATATATATATATATATATATATATATATATATATATATATATATATATATATATATATTAGTTTAAAAAGAAATGGTTGCGAAGCTAACAATTTACGGATGTCCTCGACAACGACTGCCTAATTTATTTAAGGAATACGTCTCTTATGAGACGGTATCATGAATCTTTATCTGTGAGACGGTCAATCCTACCGATATTCACAATAAAAATTAATACTTTTAACAAAAAAAATAATATTTTTTCATGGATGACCCAAATATGAGATATGTCTCATAAAATACGACCCGTGCGACTATCTCACACAAGTTTTTGCATTATTTAAGTCATACATAAAAAATGAAATATATTTTATTTAATAAAGATGTTAGGCTGTATTGCACATGGAACACACGGTATTTTATTTTCTATATTTGGAATTAGATCTCACGATCAAATTGCGTCGAAAAAAAACTATTCCGATATTTGTCTTTTTAATTCGGATACAAAACTTGAACTCGATATTTTATTTGAAGGAAACGATGGATTCGTGTCTTCCACGCGATGCATACGTACGTATTAATATTTTTTTGTTACTAATAATCAATTAATTCACCCTTAAAATTAATTTAATATAAAAATGTTTTTCTACATTATCGAATTAGTACATAGATTATTGAACTTGGTAGAATTTTCTAGAAATAATTTGTGTGAGTTTTTACTTTGTAGAATTCTAAAGAATTCAATAAAATATTCCATATTTAGAATGATCCATTGTAAATGTCTAAAAAATATCTAAGAAATACTCCACATATATATATATATATATATATATATATATATATATATATATATATATATAATTATGGAGACTTAATCTCCACCGTATGTTGATATTGATCTTAGTCATCTATTCTTTGGATGAGTAGTATAAATAGGTTCACCACTTTATTTGTGAAATGCAATAAAGCAATACAAGGTTATTTTCTCTCAAAAGTTTAATTTTTCTCTTGTATTCTTGTTTTGTGTAGGCCTACTTAGATTCTTTTGGGGAAGTTTGATTGTCTCACATGTCCGAGTTCGAAAAATTAAGAACATGATACTCAAAATATTATACAATATTTTTTTATAATATAACTAACTAAAAACGATAATTTTGAAATGAAAAATAATACTTAATTTGGATATAAAAGTAATAATCTGGATCAGAGATCCGTCTCAAAAAATTGGTCTATGAAATGATTTTACAAAAATTTCTGTATATGTTTAAAACAAATCGGTCTTGAAGAAACAATGAAAATTGAATTGAATTTAATTATTTATTGATATTCTTTAAAATATTGAATTAAAATTGACTGTTTTAATAAGTTTTTTTATTGGACAATTTTTGTTTATCAACCAGATTAGCTTATTAGTATGTAATTCCCCTAATTTTAAATTGAATTGGATTTATAATATGATTCTAATGTTTCAATTCGTCATCAATCGATCTTGATCAAATGCAAAAGATTTTCTTACACTTTAAAAAATATCTCAATAATAATAATAATAATAGGTGTATTCCTAAATAATACAATAGTTTCGAGTAAACATGTCATTAAATTTTCAATTTCAAACAAAATTGTGAAAATAAATAAAAAAAAACACATATATTGAAAAATATAATTAATACAAAAAAATAAAATTAAATCCATCACTCCAATCATGGTTTTATTTTTAGAATAAAAATATATTAAATAATTAAATAATTTAATCCCTATATTTAGGATAGATTCAGATATTAAAAGCAATGTAAGCCACAAAAGACGAACTTTGAATGAATTGAAACTTGGCTAGAGGGCAGCTTGCGAAGCCAGATTAACCGAGCTTAAACCTAAACTATGGTTGGTCTTCATAAATCCAAGAAATTGATGGTGCCATGGTTAATATGAAATTCAGACATTGTCACAAAGGAACAAGGAATTGTTTGGTATGATTGCTAAACAAATCCCCAGAAAATAAATATTTTGTTAGATATGAAAAATAATGATGATCATTTCAAATGAGATACTTGCAAAGGAAAGTAAAAAATGTGGCTAGCAAAGTTTCGAAGAGTCGAAGCAAATGACAGAACCCGAAGAGGAAAAAATGAAATCAAATATTTCATTCTAATTTTTAGTGTATTTTCAAGTGTTTCAGATTATATTTCAAATAGATACCAAGGTTGTTACAAAAAATAAAATAAAATATTTCATTATAATTTTCAGTATATTTTCAAGTGTGTCACGTTATATTTCAGAATGAATAATAATCGAAAACAAACCATTCCATTGATCCAAAACAAAGATGGCCTAATAGGATGCCTCATTTGATCAAGAAGAAACTGATGATTTTTGTCGATCAACTTATATAACACACTAGAACACGACATAGTAAAGATACCAGTTTGGTACAGAACAATTCCGAAAACACTAAAACATCATAATTCTGTCTTTTAACTTACAAAGAACATTATAGTTTCAAGCCATTGTACTTGGTTTTCTGCTGGCTAAAAGGAGCGTTGAACATTGAATTGAACCATCTTTAATCGACTCTTGTTTATGCTTCAGATATTAGTGAAGCTGAAACAATCAATCTTCTTGCTCTAAGAAAAGAGGAAAATATGCACACACTGACATTTCAGAAATATAAAGTAGTTTTTCGAGTTTTACCTGTAAGTGGGGTATCAGTTACATGCCTGAACAGGTCTTGCATGACCAAAAGCTGAACTATGACTCTGATTGAGTTCGTGTTTGGTTATTGGCATGACTTTTTCGAAGGCTTCAACAAGCAGTGCAACTTTCTTCTTGCGAGCTGGACCTAGTTTTGTGACTGTTTGTCTGAGTGCATAATCTACCATCCATTCCTCTGCGTTTTTCTTTTCATCCAGCTCTTGATGCCTTAGATCAACCTTCTCTGCTTCTGGTTCCGGTTCCAGCGGCAAAAAGTTTGGTTCCTTGGGATTGAATTGTCCCTCTTCATCACTTTCCTCCATGAACCTCTTGCATTTAGCTATTGCTATTGCGATTCCTTCACCGATGAACTGATCTGGAAGAAGTAGATTGTTTTTCGAGATTCCTCTGCCAACTATATTTTGGGTTGCAACTTGATCTGGTTTAGTTGCACTTTCTGAACTATCTTCTTTCATTTGATGAACGATAACGGCTTCAGCTTCTGTAGGGCTCAATGATTCGAGGTTCTCTTCAACTAAGATTCCAATGCCTTCTTCTGAAGAATTTTGAACCGACACATCAACATCTATAATTATATCACTAATGGCTTTATCACCAGAAGTGACCATTTCCTGGACAACATCCTTCAAGAGGTCAGCTTCTCCAACAGCGTCCTCGTTTGGAAGACATTCAAAGTTTAGAAAACCAAATGAAGCTTCTTCTTCAATCAGAAGGTCGGAAGGCGCCTCGGTGTCACCGAGCTGGGCAATCCTTTCTGGGGTCTTGTTGCCTTCAAAAGACAAGTCCTTATTTCCATAAATTGTTTCTGGCTCTTCCTTTGGGAACTCAATTGCTGCTGAAGTTTTCATGCCGATTAAACCATCCAGATAGTGAAATGAGACCTCAGATCTACAGTCATCTTTGCTAGACGCTGAATCTGAATTTAAACTATCTTCACTATAGGTGTCTTGTGACATATCATTTGCATCATATAAGCTATTGATGCAGTCGCGTGGCTCCTTGATGAACCCGTCATGAATCATCCCATTTTCATCTTGAAATCCATCCAAAGCACCCCCTTTCTCTTCCTTGGATGGCGATTCATAATCAAAATCAAGATAAAGGGCAGAGTAACGCCCTGTCTCCCAGTCCGTATCAGAAGATTCAGAATCTGGTTCATATTGTTGAATACTAGACATGCTCTTTGTTGCAATATCATTCCAGATGCACAAGTTTCCAAGTTTTGTTTCCTCTTGGAATGACGACGGTGAGGAAATTTCTTCCGGTATTTTTGCCTCCAAGTACATATTTGTTTCATTCCTGTCCTCATCAAGAGTCTCATGAAAATTGATATCACCACCACCTAAAATTGTCTCCTCAACTTCTTCATAATCTGGTGCTATAATTTCATCTCCACCATGAACCATCGGAACAAAATCAGTAATTGATGTTTTTTTCTCCCCTGCACTGTAGATTTCAACAAAAAACCCAATTGGCTCCTCGAGAGTAAGAGGACAAACGAGTTTTTCATCAGATTTTGTATCATCTCCGGCAGGCCTCGCTTGTCGTGGAGACAGACATCCCAACTGCACGCTCCTTTGCTTCTTAAGCATAAGCCTTTTCGCCGACATGAAGCTCTTTAGAGGCGGCAGAGGATCATGAAGATGCCCATTAAGAGAACAGTAAGTATATGGGCAAACCTTGATCACAGACGTGCCCTCTGACTCGTTTCCCCCCTGATTCAGCACAAGATAATCTGGAAGCTTATAATCTTTCAAAGTCGAAGAACATGTTGCTCGAGCAATATCGAAATCCTCACATATAACAACCTTGGGACACTTTCTCACCAAAGCTCTTCCTGGTTTGAAACTAGGAGTTTTTATCAAAGTCCTCTTAATTTTTAAACCAGTCGTCCTAACAGATGTTTTTGCTGCCTTGTTTATAGAGTCTGCACTAAGTTTTGACGGGCGGTTCAAGTTTTTTCCATGCAGATCACTTGAAACAAGACTAGCTGGAGTACTTCTGGTACTAACCTGTAATTGCTCCTTTCTTGCCACGGAACTGCTGGTGGACTTCATATAATTCGGCAACTTAGGAGAACGATGATTTTCGAACTTTATTGATCCCGATTTCTTCATTTTCTTTGTCAAATCTACCCCTTTATTCTTGATATCCTGGTACTGCAACGAAGATGATTCAAGGTTTGCCAACCGAATTTCGGATTTAATACTATTGTCTTGGATACAAAGCTTGTTGGGAACCTTTCTTTGAACCATCTTCAAGGGAAGAACTATGAAAGAAGAAGCATGGGATTTAGGAGTTTGCGAAAAGGACTAAAGAAATTGAGGGAAAAATGTGATCATTGCTTTCCGTTTTTTGTCTAGACGGAAGATATCGATGGATATGGAGAGGGAGGAAGAATACAATATTCTTGAAATAATGGAAATGAGAGATTCCAAATTTAAGTGTTTTTTCTGTTGGTTTAAGTGTTGGGTGATCTTTCTTTCTTTTTCTTTTTCTTTTTTTTTTGTCATGTTATATGATTTATTGGTTACAAAATATATTTTAAATAATTAAATTATCATAATTATATTTTTGAAATAAAATAATTGTTTTTTTTCTCATTTCAAATATATCTGACACAATAATTTCCTTATTATTTGGTAGTATGTAGTTGTAACTGGTGCAAGGAATTTGCATAAGATTGATATGTTAATGACTTAATTAGATGAGGTGTCTGCGCTGACATTTATAATGGGGCCCACAGTTACATGTATATATATATATATATATATATATATAATTGATTTTTAATTTTTTTGTGGAAAACTAATGTAATATTAATAATAAGATTTTATTTCCCCTGTATATAACTTTATACTGCCATCTGTATAATAAATGAATAATTTGTCAAAACTATAAGAATAGTTAAAGATCATTATTATATTTCTACGTATTGTCTTATTCATGAAGGATTGTGAAATTATAGTAAATCTTTTTGAGATGGTCTCATGAATATTTATCTGTAAGATAGGTCAATCCTATCGATATTCAAAATAAAAAAATAATACTTTTAACATAAAAAATAATACTTTTCATGTATGACCCAAATAAAAGATTCGTCTCACAAAATACGATCCGTGAGACCGTCTCACACAAGTTTTTGTCACCGAGTAGATATCTTGTGAGACGGTCTCACGAATTTTTATCTGTGAGACGTGTCAACCCTATCGATATCCACAATAAAAAGTAATACTCTTAGCATAAAAGTAATATTTTTTGTGGATGATCCAAATAAAAATATGTCTCACAAAATACGACAGGTGATAGTCTCACACAAGTTTTTAAAAATGACCTCCAATACCCTTTATTGTGGTATCTTTATTGTGATATGTCCATAAGAAAATTCTTTATATAATTACTACTTGCCGCTACGATTTTTACATTAACGACAAATTGTAAATTAAACAATTAGAACGAAAATTATAATTTTTGATCGCCATAATTCTTACAATAATTATTAAATTGAAAGTGTGCCCACATCAAATAAAACTTTAATAAAAAATATAATATTGTAAGTAAGATGAGTTAGTGTATAATAAAAATATAATAATACATCAAATAAAACTTTAATAAAAATATAATATTGTAAGTAAGATGAGTTAGTGTATAATAAAAATATAATAATAATGTAATTGTTATAGCGAAAAGGAAGCCGCACTGAACAAAGGGGTTAGCCAATGGCCGACACAAAGTGGCCGCCCCTTGGGCCCACCCGGACCGTCTACCAAACATAAAACCCCACGCTCTCTTATTTTAATTAATTAATTAATAATTAAATAATCATCACAAATGATCAATAAATCTCAATAGTATAGTTATATTTGTGTTTAATATTTGTTAGATTACAAAAAATTATGAACCTCAATTTCGACGCAAAACATTGAAAATCTAGTATTAATATATAATATTTAAGTATAAAATATTTCACATATGAACCAGTATATGATTATTGAAGACTCGAACATGTATAAAAAGTATTGATATTGATGATTGTCTTTATCAGATGAAAATGAGTACAAAACATTGGAAAAATGATATTTATATGATATTCGAGTACAAAATATTTCAGATCTGATATTATTATATGATTTTTGAGTACTCAAACATGTATAACAATTATTGAAATTAATGATATATATGTTTTTTCAGAAGAAAATCAGTACAAAAATAATAAAAATGTGGTTAGGGAAGTTCATATATCGGTCGGTTCGGTTCAGTTTTCGGTTTTTTATTTCAGTGCTTTCGGTTTAGAAATATATAATTTGATATCCGAACTATTTTCCTTCAATTCGGTTTTATACTAAAATAGTTCGGTTATTTTGGTCGGTTAATTTGATTTTGATACAATTATTTAATTAATAACATAAATATATTGTAAAATATAATATGTTATTTGTTTTACATGAGTTCTTAGTAAAACTTTTAAATATAAAGTCTAAATAAACAACAATCAATTAAAAATAATTTAAATGATTCTTCATTCACCGAATATCATCTCAATAAATAAAGTACAAATATTAATTTAATGAAATTTCAGTTTTTTCGGTCGGTTCGATTTTGAGATATATAATTTGAAACCGAATCAAATAAACTTCGGTTTTAATATTTATATCTGAATTACAAAATTCAATTTTTGGTTCGGTTCAGTGTTTGGTTTTTGGGTTTGATTTTTGAATTTTTTAGTTTTAACCGAAGTGAACATCCCTAAATGTGGTACTAATATATGATATTTCAATATCAAATCTGATATCAATATATGATATTTGAGAACGAAAACAAGTGTAGCAAGTGCTAATATAATATATATGTTCTAATTTTATACTCAATTTTTATATTTTGTACCAGATCTAAAACAGTCAATATTCAAATATCATATAGTAGTTCTAAATTTTCAATGTTTTGTACCGAATTTCATCCGAAAAAACACATGTAAGCAGAGGTAGTACTAAAACATTTTTTGTTTGAATCAGAAACTGCATAAATTTTTTTGTCTGACATGGACTGAACATAAATACAACAATGCTGTTAGGGATTTGAAAACAAGTACCTCATATATCATCAATATGAAGCATGAAGGATCTTATCAAGAATAGTACAAGTCGATAGAGTAGGTAAATGTTTACCCATTGATCATGATTTCAATCTTTCATATAATTTATCACATATGGTTTGTCCAATGTGGTTTATCTAACTAACATTATTTGCAGGTTATTGCATTACTCAAGATATTTATCCAATACATGCCGAATGGTAACGACAACAAGTTTTATTGCCATAAATAAAATCATCCTCATGAAAAAACAATGACGCGTGATGAAGGAAAAAAGAAAGAAGATGAAAAGACAAACACCTCTTGATTTCATGATCATGGTTTGCCAGTTGCCCCTCTTTATGAAAGTATGTTCTTTTTGTATTCTAGATAGATATTATACATTTTTTTAAAAAATAATTTAATACATAGTTTATTATTTGTATAAAATATAAAGTGGGGCGTGATTTTATCAGTATAAATTGAATATATGGATATTCTTAAATATGTCGAAATTAGAAATAAGTTGCTTTGGCAAGGTTCTAGGACTTTCTCGAGAATTACGTATTGTGTGTTATTATTTTGCATAGTAAGTATTAAGAATTTCAGTAGTTGTACTAAATTCAAATGAGAGATGTACACTAACGGTAAATCACACTGATCAAATTTTGTATGATAAGTTATATATATATATATATATATATATATATATATATATATATATGTTGCACATCTTTCGTACATACTTTATGTCAGCACCGAACAAATACCACTCACTTATTGGATTTAATGACAAAGAAAAATTGTACATACAATATATGAATGTCACATCATCAATGCTTAAAAATATGAAAATAAAAGTGTAATTTTAAAAAGTTATAAAAATATATACACAAATAGATCAAATGAGAATCTCACTATATTTCTTTTATTTGATAGTATGGTATAGAATACAGAAATATGAAATAGGAGGTTGGAGGAACATGTATTTATGAAGAATCCAAACTGAGTAGCAAAAAGTTTTCGCTTTGCGAAAACGATTTGTTTACAACACTTTGACAAAGAAAATTAATGCCACATTTAATGCCTCAAAAGTAACTAGATTGATCTTGCAACAGTTCAAGCTGTGCCAATAACTTAGCCACTTTAGGTTTCAGTTTAGCATCACCATTCTGTGCAAGATCAATGAGCACCATTTTTGCATATTCTCCATACTCTACTCTATAAGCCTCAACTCTAAGTATTCTTTCCAATATCCAAAGAGCTTTCTCTCTAGACTTTATGGTACCCGACTCCAGGGCTTTCATAACACCTCCAACGCCTGACATTTTCACGATATAGTTGGTTCCAGCTTCCCAAATTTCATCTTCCAAAAGGGTTGCAAGGCAAGTTAGAATTGCTTCATCTGAGACACGTTCCACCCCGTTCAAGATTTGAATCAATGGGGTGATAGCTCCAGCCTTTATCAAACAATATGTGCTTTTGATGGAGCAGCAGCCACCATGAACTTCGCACAAGGAATCCGATGGTTTAGGCAAGCAAAACCATTTCACTTTCTTAGATTTACTCAGATTTAACGAATTTTGTGACAGTTGCGAAAAACACAAGGTAGCCTTAGATTTAGCAACTTCTGAACCACTCATGAGCAACTTTAAGAGAATAGGAATGACGCCATTCTCAACAGAGTATTGCTGTAGTCTTTTATCTGTAGGAACTGTGAACCGGATCAGTATACCTGCAATACTCTCGGCTAACCAAATCATTGTAGGCATTGAATTTAGATGGCTTAAACTGACAAAAGAAACTAACGCATGAAATAAGTTGGTATTCCTTAGTATATCCGTGACTTTCCTATCATTTGCCGGAAAATTGCTAAGTATCCCAAAAGCAGCGGCCTTTTCACTTTCTGATGTTGACGATGATGCAATTTTGGAAAGCGTATTTAGAGAAGGGTACCCCAGATTTTCAACAAGCTCTCCCGGCGAATCTTTGGACAGAGTGTAAACCAATTTCAAAGCACCAGCCCGGATTTTAGAATCTGTTTCTGTAAAGAATGGTAGAAGGAGCTGAATTGCTCCATTCTCCTTCATTTTCTTTCGAACCTTAGATGCATTTTCATGCGAGGCGATGCTATTTAGTGCTTGTAAGAGGTGATTTTGGATTACGGGACTTGAAAGATTTAGCAGAGAAAGCATCTGTCGAGAGATATCTTGTTTAATGAGTAGTATAGTTTCAGACTGTGCCACCTTCGCTAGAATTGCTGATGCTGATTCTCTTAAGGTCATTATAACTGATGTCACGGAGAATAGGAGTTGAAGCAGAGGTACCACTACTCCCGAGTCAATCAAACGTTGGATATTTTGCTTTGAGTTGGACAAGTTCTGTAACGCATTCAAGGAAGAGAGTTTGACCTCTAGATTGCCTGTGCTGAACATTTTGATGAGTGGCTCAATCGCCCCGTCTTCTCCAAGAGAAATCTTGTTATGCTCAGTTAGTTCCATCCTTGATAATGCTGTTGCCATTAGAACTTTACACATGTCTGAACCTGAAAAAAATGAAAAAACTAATAACGAGAAGTTGGACTTCTTCTCAAGTAACAATAATACGTAAGAACAAACACCAGCTGGTACATCAAATGCTATAACTAGTGATAACTCTAGTTGAATATTTTAAACCGTGCACAGATCCAATCGTGGCATTTGATTGTTGAACCACTTGCAGCCTCAAGGTAAAATAGCTGTAACTGTTGCAATTCATCCCACAGTCAACTTCTCTTGTATGTGTTTTTTTTCATTTTTTCATGATAACAACAATTCGCACACGTAATTTATCAAGAAACACTACTTGTCAACTCTTTTTTTCAAATGGGGTTGGGGAACATTATTGCAAAAGTTAATAAGTTTGCATAATAACTAATAGCTTAAAGAAATTCAAGAGAGTTCTCTAACAGCACCAAATGAAAGAACAAGAAAGAAAGAACATTACCTTCCTTCAGGAACTTAATCAGAGGCCTAAAGTAACCAGCCTCGGCCATATGAAGCGCATGGTGTGTATTTCCAGACATGACATCCAGCAACATTCTTGCATCATGCGAGGCCCTTTCATCATCTCCGTTGGAGATAGCAACCAACATGACAACACACCCTTGTATCCGCCCAATTCGTCTCCTAACCCCAGGATCGACAGAAAGGATAGACAAAAGCCCAACTGCCTCCCTTTGCTCTTCTACGTCTCTCATCAGAGACAATACCAACGCCGATAAAAATCCCAATTCCACCATCTTCTCCTGCGCATCATCAAACAATGTAGCTCATACATCATTTAAAACTTGAAAAAATTCAAAAAAACTACTGCTCTAAAGTACCTTGTTTTGATCATTTAGCGTAACAAGATACCTAAGTATTTGAATGATTATCACTCTTTCACAACCGTTGCACGCAGTCAGCCGGTTGCATAAGACATTAACTACATCTTCATCATTAAGCTTTTCATTCGAAACCATACCATCCATTACCAATGAGTTTAACCCGAAAATTGCTTTTTTAAACTTTTCTTCCTTATCGGACCTTATATGTACAAAAACATCATCAATGCCTAATATACCTACGCTTGTATCCTCCTCCAAAATATCATCATCATCAGCATCAACGCCGTCGCCGTCGTCGTCATCATCCAGTCCCTCTGTTTCATCTGTTTCCTCCATCTCCCTGACCTCCATAGCAGAATCTGATTCCTGTTCCGAATTTATCTCAAACCTCACATACATCATCTCCTTACACAATGCCTCAACCTTATCTTTGTCAGGCAAAGGCACTTCATGGCTGGCGAATAACACAAGGCCTAAAGACCTTCCAATATTTTGTATCAAGTCTTCTAGTCTTTTCAAGGGAAATGATCGAATATTCGAATCCTCCATTGCTGACTTGGCTCGTTTATAATCGATTTCAAGAGATTCAATAGCTTTGTTGAGAGCCGGTAGCTCATTTTTCTCCACACTTAGCTTCATTACATCAAGAACCGGACTTAATTTCTCGATAAATATGGAGAATTCTGTAATGGATTCTGTCTGCAACGAAGATGAAGAGATTGAGTTTAAAGTCGAAGAATCAAATTCAGGGTTCGTCAAAGAATCTTTCTCCGAAACTGGCTCTGACACAACTGATCTCTCCATTTAACGGAATATTGAAAACCAGTAACAATGAAGAAGAAAAAGAAAATCTTGAAATCCCAAAACCCGAATCCCAGAAACAAAACAAAACAAAACAAAACAAAAAGATGGAATTTTGCACAACAATATCAATGATTGAAGACAGCCAAATATTATTGGTTCTTCAGAGGTAAGGAGGGAAAAAGGATTGCTAACACCTGTAATTTGTTCCAGTAGAACACAAATGGAAATAGGAATAAAATTCCAAACTTTAATCACAAGTCAAACAAGAAGAAGGAAAAGTAATCCACAAGACTCTCGAGAAAGACTTGGACCTGGTTCTAGTCTCGCACTAAATCAATGTTTGTCTTCTTCATTTGAGATTTTTAACTCACTCCTCGTCGATCTCGCAAACCATTGCATTCAGTAAATAAAAAGGGAAAATTGCTCATAAATCCCTAAACCCAAACTTAACTTGTCCCTAAATCTCTAGCCATAAAAAACTCTCTTTTAACTCCCTAAACCTATAAAATTGACAAAACTACCCTTATTCTCTATTTTCTTTTAATTGATCCTTCGCGCTTCAAAAATGGTATCAGAGCATGGTTAATTTATTTCAAACACGAAAATTTTATTATTACTAGTAACTAAATGTATGAGAAGGAGAATTTCGAAAAATTATGAATCCAAACTTTAGTTCGAGGAGAATAATTTACAAGAACTATTCCAATATTTTGGAATATACACAAGTTTATCTAACTATCGTTAGATATCAGAAACAGGAGAACAGAGGTATGTCCCAATGGTGACCACCAAGTTATGGTACAGATCTGATGGAAACATCAGACAAATGACGGTATATGTCATGTATCAAGAAATGAAAGGATTTAGGAATCCCCGAAATCATTTCAATCTCTATTCCAAAAACATTAGTTTCCGAATAGAGCTATTCAGATGTTCTATAAAGCATCTGAAACAACTCATTGAATCAGGAAATTTATCTCCTGATGAAAGACAGCAGTGTTTGCAAAACCTTGCATACACAAAAGGTAGACTCTTACAGGCCGAAAAGACCAGATCTTCAATGATCTGTTAAATATGCCAGGGACTACCATCCAGTTCGAAATTGAACTTATTTCCCTGGAAATAAATCAATTAGAACAAGAATTACAGCGAAGTACAGGCTTCACTGAACTCAGAACGAAAGGTATGCGTTTACAAGGTTTAAAGAACCGTAAAAACATACTTCAAAATCTACTCAGAAGAAATTCTTCAGAGAACAATGGATCTGTATAAACAGAAGATCTACGAAGGGAAGCAACAGCACCCTCAGGTAAAAATTTATGATTCAGAATAATAAATTTCTGGAGATAGTACCAGACTCCTCTAAGCTCTCTCTGGATCTTAGAGAAATACAGAAAACGGTACAAAATTATGGCAATATGCTATATTATGTACCTCAAAGGATTGAAAAGGTCCTAGAAAAACAAGAAGAAATTCTTGAAATCTTAAAGGATATTCAAACAAGAATACAGAAACTAGAACAACAACCAAGTTCTAGTAGAAGAACTTCAGGAGGCTGGTTACCACCATCTTTTGGTACCGAACCTTTGTTACATCAACAAGGGAAGGCCAGAGTGGTGTCAAAACCTTTAACTGAAGAAGAAAAGATGATCAATCTAATCAAGTCTGTCTCAGAAAAGAAATTGATCTGATGACAACTTTAGAAAGGATTGGTTTGGAGGATCTACAAGAGCTTGCGGAATCTTTCGCAAATCTCAAAGTAGTAGATCTAAAGATGAATACAGCAGTAGGTGAAACACCACCTGCAATAACCTGGTCATCTTCTCAGGAACCACCAAGGGAAAGTATGGGATCTCATAATGTAAATATGAGAGAATCTCAGACTGATTTCCATACCGGTGGAGGATCACACCCAGCGGGAACAAGGGCAAGGAGAACTCAAATTCCTTTGCACCAAACACCCTATGGGAAAACTGTTTTAGATCCTATACATCCTTACGGGGTTATGCTTAACCTTGATGTATTGGACTTCAAAAACAGAGAAGATCTCATAGACGATTGGACATCTGCTATGAGAATTGCAGCAGGAACACTTGATCTCAACAAAGAAGGATTCATTAAACTTTTGGAAATGAGTCTTATGGGATCAGTAAAAATTGCTTGAGACATGACTTCAGCAGACATGAAAGAGTCAGTCCTAGTTGGGGAATCTCTTAGTGAGATCGCTGGAAAGATGGCTACCCTATTCAAAGCACACTTTATAGGGGTAGACTATTTCAACAGTCAAGATACAGAGAAGAAGAAAAAATATACTCAAGCTCTGTATAGTCTTGAATTACATGATATATGTTTGGTAGATGAATACATTATGTTATTCACCAAATATAGATGGAATTCAGGAGTCGAAGAAGATATAGCTATGCAGCTTTTCTTCGCAAAAATGCCAAGCCCTTGGAGAGAAATGCTCATAAGGGAATACGTACCTGGTAATCCAGATACATTGGCAAGAAGAGCCTCTTTCCTTGAAGGGAAATTAGCAGAATGGTGTCACATGGCAGCATTACAAAAGAATTACAAACAACTAAGGGGTATCAACAAAAGAACTCCTTTGTGTTGTAAGGAAAATGATCTTCCAACAATTATTGGAAGTAAACCACAGAAGCATAAAAGGAAAAGTTTTAGGACTCATCCTTATGCACGAAGTGGAAGAAGTTCTTGGAAACCAAGAACCGTATGGTCTAGACAGAAAGCCAGATCCTATAAATCTGGACAAAGAAGCGGACCATCAAGAAGTAGGATATCATCCCAAGCATCGAGCTCATCTCGAAGCACGGGAAGAACACCTACAAAGAAAACTTTCAGAAGAGCTCATACTAGAGCCAATGAAAGTTTCAAGGATTGTAATTGCTGGACATGTGGAGCAAGAGGTCATATCTCGACCAATTGTCCAGAGAATGAGAAAAGAGGTATTAAACGTTTTGATCCTACTCCGGATATTGAAGAAGCAGTTTATTACCAAGATCTTATTCAAGTATACCGATTTGAGGATATCGCCTCAGATGAAAGTATATATGAAGAAGAAGAAGTCGTCTTAAGTCAAGAAGAATCTGATGGAACAGAATCGGAATCTGACTGAAGACGAGGTGTTTCGACACGAAACACATGAAGATTTGTCTGGGTTTTTTAGCCAGACAACAATATCTCATAACATGGTTCAAAGAATCAATGAGAGAAAATCCGAGTTTACAGAGATACCAAGGTTTCTCTGCAGGACAGGTAGAAAAGTTCTTAGGAAGTCTTGGCCTAAGAAACAGAAAGCATCATCTAATCTATAAAGTTTCTAGAAGGGAAATGGCAATCCCAATGGAACTTACAGGAAATAGAATGGAGATGCAGTTAATTCCTTCCGAAGAAATAAAGGAGGAATTACAAAAACTCAAGATAGAAGTAGCAAGGACTATGTCCTGGATTCATATAGGAGCAATCCAGATTATGATAAAAGCTACTTTCAAAGAAGGGATAGATTCACCAATTGATATCGCCATATGCGATAAAAGAATGGGGAATCTACAAGATTCAGTACTGGAACAATCTCAGGAAACCTCTGTGCAGGAAAAATTGTAGGAGTAATCTATCCAAGGATAGCCTACAACCTGGCAGATCGAGATTTCAGCCGAGCCTTGACATTACATCAGAATTTTAAGGAAAAAAGGTTGATGAAAGAAGGCAATAGACCATATTCTATTACCTATCAGATTTCATATGCTCTATCTAATACACATCATTCTGAGTTGTTTATTAGAAACGAATTTATTGAAATCCCTGAGATATTTGGAAAAGTTGCGCAGGCAATTTATCCAGAAAGAATTGAGTTTCCTTTAATACAGGAAACAGATATCCAGATCCAAGACAAACCGATTCTACAGAGGAATCAAAGTCTTAGATTGGAACCAAGAAGACTATCTTTTCAAGGAGATAGAATTACAAGTTACAGATGGGATAAAAAGCCTGTCATAGAAACCCAACAGGAGCTGAAGAGTTTTTCTACAATAGGAAAGCTCAGATGCCCAGAAGGTTGGAAGGAAGTAGAAATAGTATTTGATATTACAAAACAAAGGAATCAATTTCCTTGTAATTCAATATACTATTTGGAACAACCAATGATAGGAACTTACCAAGGACTGATTAATATCGGAGAATTGGAGGTTCATATTCAAGGAATTCCAGGAAAAGAATCAGAACGATTGATTCTTGGGCTAGAGTTTCTCGAGGAACATAAACCTTGGAAACGTCTAGAGTATGGAATGGAGTTTATGGCAGAAGATAAAATGTGGAAAATCCAATGACCACAAGTCCATTCTCCATATACATTCCAGTAGGAATGTTGTATGAACAATACAAGGCAGAATACTTTGCTGCATATATTGATTCAGGTGCTGGAATATGTACAGCAAAACGAGGAGTTTTTTCAAATAATTTGGAAGAAGAGTTACCCAAGATTGCTGGAAGAGATTTTTCCAGAAGAATCTTAATCTTATGTAAAGGGATTAAGATGACTGAAATCATGATTGGCGGTGCTGGACAAACACCTTGGTACAAAGTAAAGACACCACCAATTTATTTTCATGATACAGGAGCTGACATATTGTTAGGAAATAATTTCCTACAAATGTTCAAATCCTATACACAGGAAAATGAGACTAGAAGATTAGTGTTCACAACACCATGTGCTCACAAAATCATAGTCCAGAGACTTCGGGAGGCATTTTACAGAAAATTGCCAATCCAGTTTCGCAGCAAGCGTGGTGATTCAGGAAAACTTCTGAACCCAAAAATGAAGGATTCAAGACGGTTTGGAGAAACAATGCTCCAGTTAAGAGCAGATAAGGAACTCCAAACAGAAGATATAGAATGCCTTAAGATAACTCTACACACAAATGAAGTAGAGTTCGAATCTAAGGTATCACTGGAAGATGTCAAGAAGAGGATCAAAGAAAATTATAACGAAGATCCCTTGGCATGGTGGGACAGAAATCAACTCAGGGCTTGCCTTAAGATCAAGGAGGCAAAGAGTATGAATTTGTCCGTTGTAAACCCATCCCAATGAACATCATTGATCAGAGGGATATGCAGATTATAATCAAGGAACATTTGGACCTTGGATTAATCAAAGCAGGTATGTCACCATATAGCAGTCCAGGTTTTCTGGTAAGAAACCATGGTGAAATTAAACGAGGAAAACCCAGATTGGTTATTAATTATCAAGAAATTAATAAGATTCTGGAGTTTGATAGGTATTTTATACCTAGTAGAGAACACTTGATTAGTTGCATTCGCAATGCCAAGATATTCTCTAAATTTGATTGCAAGTCTGGATTCTATCAGATTCGGATGCAGGAAGAAAGCAAGAAATTCACAGCTTTCTCCACACCTCAAGGACATTATATTTGGGAAGTATTACCAATGGGATTGGCTAACTCACCCCAAATATTTCAAAGAAAGATGGATAATCTTTTCAAAGATTATTTCAAGTTTATGTTTGTTTACATCGACGATGTTTTAATAGCATCCAAAGATATGAATGAACATGTTAAACATTTGGAAATTTTCTCTAATGTTTGCAAGAAAGAAGGACTAGTTTTATCTGAAAAGAAAGCAGTCATTGCTACAAGAAAGATTGAATTCCTCGGAATTGAAATCGATGAGTCAGGAATAATTCTGCAAGAGCACATAGTAGAAAAAGTGCAGAATTTTCCAGAAAAACTCAAAGACAAGAAGCAACTTCAAAGTTTTTTAGGGGTTGTTAATTTTGCTGGGATGTTTATTAAAAACCTAGCAAAACACAGGAAGGTGTTCGGTCCATTATTGAAAAAGGATGCTAGATTTATATGGACAGACGAACACACAAAAGGACTTATCCATTTAAAGAAGGTTTGCAAAAATCTTCCAAAGATGGCTATTCCTCAAGACGAGGATGATCTGGTATTATATACCGATGCCAGTGATCATTGGTGGGCTGCAGTATTAACAAAGCTCACACCAGATGGAGAACAACCATGCAGATATTGTAGTGGGTTATTCTCAGATACAGAAGCCATAAGATGACATATCAACGAAAAAGAATTTTATGCAGTAAAGAGGGCTTTTGAAAAATGGCCATTATTTTTACTTGCAAAGAAATTCACTTTGAAAGTTGATAACACTCAAGTTAAAGCCTTTTTGAGGAATAGAATTGAGTCTAAACCGGAGAAGGCTAGATTATTACGATGGCAAGCTTTATGTCAAAATTATATTTTTGATATTATGATAATAAAATCTCATGAAAATATTCTTGCAGATTTTTTAACAAGAGATGGACAACATTGACATTGATGCTATTATCAAGATGCAGAGGCATTTGAGGGAACACCTTGAAATGCTTCAAACCGAGTTCAACAAGTTAGCTGTTAACGCAGAAGTTGCGGGAAGGCTACAACAAGCTGATAAGAGAATTGTCTCTGATCGAATTACAGGATGTTTACAGGCATATACTCAGTTATGGTCTGTAACGCAAAGGCCTATCCTCCAGGGCATTGAGAGACCATTGGTTTCTCAAATGGAGAGTTTTCGAATACAGGACTCTATACCTGTAGCGGGGGATTCAAATACCCATTGCACAAGTGTTAAGTCGGGATCATCACGAGATGAGTCGGCTGAAACAAAAATTGAGACTCCTGATCCTTATCTTGAGTCCTCAAGTCAACCCTTCACCTCGGGGATTGAAGAGGGAGAGATCAACCTTAGGCCTCGTATTGACAAAGGCAAAGCTAAGGTTGGTACTAATGAAGGTGTAATTTCTCCATTTCAGGTTTATCAGCAGAATTGGGAGAAATTAAAAACACGTATTGGCATTAACCCAGCTACAAATAGGGTTGATGTTTCAGGAAAATATCCAAGGGTATGGATGAAACCTAATTCATATCCCAAGGACGTTAAAGCTTGGTATGAATTTGGGGCTCTTGCCTCAGTTTATACTACATCACCCAGCTTTCCGAAAATCTCAGGTTTACCAAAGTGGATCCAGGAAGCTACTCACGAGACTTGGGCAAACAATGATTATTTGTCCAGAGGAGATGTTTTGGAGCTATACTTCTTTAGTGCAGCACCAGAACCAGCAGGGAAAGGTTCTCACGAAGCCTTTCATTTCATCAAGCTAAGGAGGCCGGATACAAATGTCCAAAAATTTATCAAGGATCCTCCAACAGAAGAAACACCCCTGGTTGCTTCAATCACTGAAGATGACATTTCTACCAGAAGAGCTTGGGGTTTATGGGTCTGTCTTACTGAGATGGACAAAGTCAAGTTTCCGTTCAAGTTCTACAATCATTCAGTGAACGGATCATTCCTGTTGAATACCATGACAGGAAAAACAACAAGTTTCGCAGAAGATTTATTTGAAAAGAAAAGAAATCTCTTGTGGAACAGCAAGCTACCGGCAAGCAAAGAGACTCGCCGAAAGTTCTGTAATATGGCACACATAGGAAGATGGTCGGAGAACATCTGCTCTGAATGCCAAATACAGAAAGAACCAGAGTTCGGTAAAGGTTTCAAACCAAGATCTGATCGGAAACATTTTACCGAAGCAAGGACAAGTGGGGAAGGACCACATGCACATTTTCCTCGAGGATACAAAAAACCGAAGATTCCTCGACAAAATTAAAAGGGACATGTGACCCTCCATTATAAAAAGCAGGACCACTACCATGTCAGTGGTAGAATCAAGACAACCACTAATTAGTGGTAAAGGACAAATGGACCACCAATAACAAATGATGGATGACTCAGCAAGCATTGGATACCAACCTAAAAAGGAATCCAATGAATAAAAATTTAACTGGTCCCGAAAAATTCATCCATAAATAAGGACAGAATGAAAACCAGTTAACATACCAGAATCAAAACTTAAAAATGTATCGAGTATATTTGAAAGTTTTGAAAAGAAGGATAACATACAAGAGGAAAGAGGCATAAGCTCTTAAATGGTTAGTAAACCATTTCAAAGAATATAAAAAAGATGAAATTACTGTCGATATCCTAGAAACTCATCGTCAATGGTATCTAAAAGAGATAAAGGAGGATGAGAAGTTGATGTCCAGATTAATAATCTAGACAGGGACCCTTCAACCACTACATGGTCCCCAAGCAAGCTGTAAAGGCTAATGAAGATTTGAAATCCGAGTTTCAAATCCGAAAGAGCCTTCTATAAATAAAGCCGGAAGAAGGAAGTGAAGATCATCAAATATTTTCTCCATTTCTTTCATACAAGGTTATAATATTTTCTTCAAGTTTTATGTGTGTTAAGAGTTCAGCTACGATAAGTAGCTAAAACAAGTTTCTCCTCCTCTACAGGAGGTTACTATGTAATAAATAAATATTTGTGTTTGAATAAAAGATATCTTTGCTCTTAGCCCCTATCATGTATTATTTTCAAAAATTCGATCTTTTGCTGTACGCTCTAAGGTAGGAAACGAATTAGAGCTGTGCTAAGTATTGCTGAAGGAATCTGCTTAGTAACCATCGGTTGCGATCGTGTGGTTGGACTGTGAGGAGCAGTTCGTAAAAAACGGTGGATATAACCCGGTGGTACTCTAGTCAAAAAGGTAAAAGATTCAATTTATTTTACGGAAGCATGATGGCCTTTTACTACAAAAAGAAATCAATTATTTAAAATAAAGATATAAGGGCAAACTTGGAAATTTGAGGGATATGGGGAGTTGAAACAAAGTTTTAATGGGGTAGGGAGTAAAGAGGAGGTTGAGAATGGAAATAGGGAGTTTGTGACAAGATCCCCAAATAAAAATCTATCAATTTCATAAAAATTTATCATTTAAAAAAATAATTAAAAGTTTTTAAAAATATAAAATAAATACACCCCTAAATAATAAATACGATGTTCCGATATTAAATTTGTAAATGTAAAATAATTATATAGGTTATTATTTTTAGTTTACTTTATTTAAATATAATAAATTGCTACCGTGGAACTTTGCGGTTTGTTTAGTTGTGAAGGCCGGTCAAGTATAATTTTCATATTGTACACGTGTTGTGTGTTTGTAAAATTATTTTTTATAATTCATTTGATTTAAATTAAAATAGAGATAATTTCAAAATTATAAGATGTCTGAGTGAAATTTGAGAGAACAATCTAAATACAAGTTGAAATGTTAAAGGGGTACAATATAGTTATTTCACAAATATTTAAAAGCATGTCTCTTATGAGGTCTCGCGAATTTTTACCTGTGAGACGAGCCAATCCTACCGATATTCACAACAAAACGTAATATTTTTTCATGGATGACTCAGATAAGAGATCTGTCTCACAAAATACGATCCGTGAGACTATCTCACACAGGTTTTTGCCAATATTATTTAATTTATAAAAATTATTTCGATGACTAAAATTTTGAGGTTATTTCATCGTGGGTTTGGGGAGATGAAGTCAACTGCTTAGATAAGTTACATAATTAAATAACGAACAAATGCAACTTGAACTTTCGACGCCTTAAGTATTATTTGAAACATCAATATCAATTTTAACAAATAGATATTAAATATTTTTGACATAATATTATCCTGTAAAAATATTTTTAAACTTGAAAAAAAAAATATTTAATTTTTGAGAGTGTATTATATATAATAGTCTCACAGATTTTTATCTTCTAAAACACAATTAGAACATAATATATACAGCAGTACCCAATGCAACCAGTTGTCTGCCATCATTCATAATATTGGGGTTTGATCGACGCTGGGTGTGGGGGCAGTGCCCCCACACCCAATCAATGGTCCAGATCATTTCATGGGAGGGGGGGAACCCTGCCCCTGCAGACAGTGCAGGGTCGAATTTTCCTAATATTGGCTAGGTACTCACATTTCAATTTTGATGAGTGAACAATTCGTACACCTGGATTAGAATGTCCTTCTTGTTTTTTTTTTTACATAAAATGAATCTACTAATTTAATTTTTTCTCGAAAATTAAAATTGCATTTTTATTTTAATCTCTCAATCTAGCGATCTTTGTACATCTAGACCGGATCTTAAATTTAATAAGATAGTATAGATTACATTTCACTGCCAGTTTTAGCTCGGCATTGAAAAAATTTATGGCAATTTTTTTTAAAAAAAAAAACAATAAAAACTTTAAAATATAAAGAACAATTAGGGAAAATTGTATTGTCTTATATATTTATCTATTTGTGATTTTGTCATTTTATATTGTCGATTTTAGTCATGTTATGTATCTTTCAATGTTTGCTAATTTTAGTCTTTTTTTATCGGAATTGTGGATATAAAACTGAATACATCAGTATCTTGGCAGCGCCAGGCGAGAAAATAACAAACGTTGCAAAGAAAAGAAAAAAGATAACAAAACATGTGGTGAGCTCAGGGTTTTGTTGCCGAACCCGGCCCCATGAAATTGGCTAATCCCCACTTCTAATTCTCGGGTCCGCCTTGCGTACTGTATATGTTTGAAACAAACCCGTTAGTCCAAGTCAAAACTGGGTGGACAAGAACGATTGGACTATCCCTAACCACACGCAACTCTTACGTATTCTCCAGTATTCTGGTCAATGTTTCACCCGATCGAAAGCCTTATATAGATATTTTATGTTTATTTTTTTAAAAATAAACATAATTATAAGTTTGTTGCATACTGAATTAGGCGCCACCAGGATATATAAACTAGCTAAGATTATTGATTCATTAATTCTCAATAACAAATCCCATTTCACGTTTAAATCTTTAATACATTTCAACATATCAGTGAAGCTAGACTAATGCTCGACACCTTAGCCGTGTTAGCTGCTATGTTACATTTCTTACCCCCGATCCCAAAGGCTTCCCCATTGTGGGAAACCTTCTGTCACTAAACTCCTAGCTAAACACATGCTTCACTCAACTTGCAAGAACTAGGTCGAAAATTTTGGCTTCACGAGAAGCTCTCCTGATTTAGCAAAAGAAATACTCAATCTTTATGATGCTACGTTTGCTTACCGGGACATGCATGTTGCCGCTAGTGAAACATCCTGTGGTGGATCAAACATATCATGGTCCCCTTATGGACTCGACTGGCGAATGCTGCAAGTACTAGCCGCTCACAAAATGCATAGTAGAATAGTTAGGATTCTGTATATGCCTTGAGGCGTAGAGAGGTGAGGTTGATGGTTAAGTATCTGCACGACTGCACAGGCAAGCCGAATTGCAGGTTGATGCGGGAGAGCAAATTTTCATGACTGTTCTGAATATTCTTACAAGCATGTTGTGGGGTGGGAGACAATCCGAGGGTGAAGCGAAGCAGGGGTGGAGTTTAGGGAAGTTAATTATCCAGATGATAGGATTGTGGGGTACGTTAAATATATCAGATTTTTATCCTGAATTGGCGATATTTGATATACAAGGAATACCTAAAAGAATGAAAGTGTTGGCGCGCGGATTCGATAAGATATTTGTTGATATAATTGAGTAACGGTTGAATTTGAACGAGGAGAGGATGTTGGGGAAGGGAGCCAGGATTTTCTGCATGCATGTTTTGTTGAAGTTAAAAGATGAGAAAAATGGGAAAGAGGCTTTTACTATGACACGTCTTCTCAAGGCTTTGTTGATGGTATCTTTTTAATCAAGATTTTAAATTTAAGAACTAGTACCATATTATATGTTTAAATTTTTATTACTGATAATATTACACCATCAACATCCTTCGATCATCCCACCAAACAAGCTTACGAGAACTCCTGCTGAAACATATAGGACATGCTAACAGGAGGAACAGATTCAGTTACCAACACAGTCGAGTTCGCTCTAGCCAAGATGATGAACAAACCTCACATACTACAAAAGTCCAACAAGAAATTGAGACAGTAGCAGACAAACACTCCATACTCCAAGAAACAACCATTCAAGACCTTCCTTACTTGTGCGCCGATGAAAGAAACCCTACGTCTCCATCCAGCAGCGCTCCCTCTCTTAGCCCCCCACTGTCCGAATTCAACGTCCAATGTAGCAGGGTACGAAATATCGAAAGGCGCTCTAGTGTTCTTCAATGCGTGAGCGATACATCGGGATCCTTCGACATGGGAAAATCCATTGGAGTTTCGGCCATAGAGATTTCTGGATGGGAAATTGGGTTATAGTGGGAATGATTTTAGATAATTTCCGTTAGGATCGGGACGAAGAATTTGCGCATGCAGGAACAGCCATGGCTGAGAGGATGTTTATGTACTAGGTGGCTACATTGGTGCATTTTTTTGACTGGAAATTGGCTCAAGGAGAAAAGATGGATTTATCTGAGCAGAATGGGCTTGTTTTGAGGAAGAAAATACCTCTGCTTGCGATACCATCACCCAGATTGTCTAGTCCAAGTCTCTATGAGTAAATTGCCTGAATTTTCGTTAATTTTTTTATATATTAATACTTATAGTTTTTTTTAAATAATTACCCATATTGTTATAATAATTATGGTTAATATAAATCTTAATACATATTAAATATTTTGCAAGGTAAAATTTATTTTTACTCACTAAAAGATAATTACGTAAGAGAAGGTGATCACTACATTGATGTATTATGATTTAGAGTAACAGTGAAAAACTACGAGTTACAAGTAATGACAAAAACTTATGTGAGACGGTCTCACAGATCGTATTTTGTGAGACAGAATTTTTATTTGGGTCATCCATGAAAAAATATTACTTTTTATGCTAAGAGTATTACTTTTTATTGTAAATATCGATAGAATTGACCCGTCTCAAAGATTTTTGACACCGTCTCACAAGACACCTACTCATAGGTAATACTCACGGGGTAATTTGACGGCCCACATGTTAATATAACTAGAGTCGGGTTCTTAGAAAAAAATGATATGCTACCTTTAGGTATGAAAATATATTAATTTTTGGCATAATGAACTTTGGTGTGAAAATTTATTGAGTACTGAGATTTTGATATATATAAAAATAAATATTATACTAGTTATACGAATAAATTTGTTATCACGTAGAATTTTTTTTTTTGTGTTAATTTTTTTAAAAAAAACCACGGATTTTAAGAGTAATAATAATTATTATTATTATTAGAGCAACAACAAAATATCTGAAGGGTAGTGATTGTCTGTTAGAAGTAATAAGTGTCAGGGATGTAAGAAATTATTGACATAAAAAAATAAAATTGAGTACGGTTAAGGGTTTAGGGTTCACATTAGATCGAATTGGACCCGAAATCATATCTGAAAAAAATTAGTTTGGGTACTTGACCCTAATTAAGAATCATGTCACTCATCAACTCGAACTCATTACACACACACACACACATATATATATATATATATAATATATATATATATATATATATATATATATATATATTATTAGGGCTACGACTAACCCTATTTTTGTAAGAAAAATTCACATTTTCATTTTCCACTTTTGAGTCCACTTCTCTTCAGTTTTCGATTTCTACCAAGGATTGACTCGTATAACAAGATATAAAACTATGGATAAACGGAACTTGAAATTTGGAAGTTACTTTATGATGCTTGAAGTGTGAGAACCTAAATTTCAACGGCAAACTTCATCAAACCAAATTCTATTATGATAAATTTCAGCATAGCAAAATTCACCAGCCCAGTGAATTCAACAAACCATTTCAGCAAATTATCCTAACAGTCAGATATTGTTTCAAACTTGTAATTGAAGAATTAATTCGAAATTATGATTGATAATGGCAATAAATAGGACTACCACTCATATTTTTTCCTATAAATAACATTTGAATTTCTAAGTTAGTATTACACAAAATCTGCAACAAATCATTTTAAAAATTTCGATTAAGAAAAGCCTAATTTTTTAGCAGCATTTCAATAGTGAATGTGTTAGCTTTCTGTTTACGTAAATTATAATTAGTGAGCTTTCTGTTTTAACTCGTATATTCTGATTTAAACCCGACCAACACATATATTATATGTTTAAAATGTGATTCTTGAAATCTGTATATCTGAAGCACCCAAGTTTATGAACAAATTGTAGAAATATATATTCTGAACATATTTGATTATTGATTCTTGTCTTACCCCTTAGAGAATTAAAATATAGAAAATTAATATCAATTACTCATGAAACTTCATAATTTATTCAATGCACAAGTTTGATACATGTTTACTTTTGAAAATAAGAATATATATATGTGTGTGTGTGTGTGTTATTATTATTATTATTATTATTATATTGTGATTTTCATTGCAAAAATGATTTTAAATACTCGGATAATTCTCTCGTTTACTGAGTGATGATTATATCACACTCATCCACTCTCAGATAAGAATGAAGAGGTGGTCGAGGAAGATGAGCAAATCAAGTTCCGGGAATGGTGAAAGAGATTTGAATAATTCAGTATATCAGTTTTTATTATATTAATCTATTTTGTTTGTTAGACAATTCATTTTTTTTTTGTTATATATATTGTTTTATATTTTTGCCGATGTAAAATAATAGTTAAATTTGTATCAAACAATGTAATTTCTATTTTTTCATGAATGAATAGACTCGTTCTGTTTCGAAAATCTATATTTTTGTGGCTTGTTATTTTCGAATATATAATTTGGGAATAACGCCGATGTCATGATACGCCTCGGGTTGAGGGTGTGAGATGAAGATTTTTTTTAATTAAAATTTCATCATTTAATATTTATTCTGTGAAATTGAATTTCTAAACATTTAATTCTTGTGTCGAGATATTAATAGTTTAGGCAATAAACTCTTAAATTCAAATATTTAAATCTATGTAGCATAATTATCATATTTAGGCGAGGTTTTGTTCTTGTGTTTAAATTAAATTATTATTATCATTAAATAATAAAAGAATAATATTGCCTATTAAAAAAGCATATTGGGTTATTCAGGTAGGTCAGGTTGGGTCAGATTCAGGTTGGGGTTTAAAGTTTTAGGGTGGGTTGAGGTTGGGGTTCGGAAAATTTTTTATTGCCCTTGCTTCAACCCGACCCGAATATACCCGAATTGACACCACAATAATTGTGGTGGTGGTTAATTAAAGCATCAATATGTTAGAGTAGATGCCCTGCAAGCCAACGGTTGGCTAGGGAATTTATTGACTCAAGTGTAATAAACAATCTTTATTTTAATATAATTTATTTTTTAATGGTTTCGTAATACTTTATCTGTATACCCATGCAAGCAGCATAGATAAAGTCCTTGATTATGCTTTAATACAAATGAATCGTAATTCGATGTTGAAACTCATTTGTAAACACTGCATATTCTAAATTCGTTCCTAGTCGATTCAGCCGCCTAAAACATGGATAAAGGTCGCTTGAGCTTGAGACTAGCATCTGTGATGTTGTGTACTGCGTTTCTTGGTAAGGACATAGAGATGTCCAAACATACAGATGGGTAGTCATATGATGATTATACCGAACAACCCTCCCTCGGACTTTCCAAGTGGTTATCATTCATCGAGAGGATAAGTCCGTGGTTATGATTGTACACCATTAGTCCTTACGACCCGGGACAACACTGAGGCTCTATATGCTAGGGCTGTGCTTTGACTCGTTTACCGGCTCCAGGAGAGTCATCAGGTGGCGAGGTTGGGTACAGTTGCGACACATATAGGAGCCAGTGCATTGTAGTCGGGGATTCACCGCTCACCTACGGGTGTGGATATCCTATGTGATCTAATGAAATAATAGTGCATGGAATATCTGGCCAGAGTATGAGATGTACATTAGAGAAGGAGTTCTCAAATAGTACACGCGATGCCACTATTATAGTTATCACATAGGTATCGAATTAATATGCAACCCTCGATGAACCAATGGTTGCAGATTCGATCGGGATATATGAGATGAAGGGACCGTACTGTACGTTAATCATAATCGACTGGTTCTTGCAGGCACTATCAGTGATACCTAGGGGATCATGGGGCGATGCTACTAGACACTCTTACCATGATCCGATGGGTGCAATCAGAAATGAGTTCTGACATTCTTGATCAAGGTGTTGATGAAAAGAATGGGGCTAACTAGGGTAAGCCCGAATAAAGGATTATGTCCTGAATCACAAAGAGTTGTGAACCCACGGCTAGCTGTATCCCTGAACCATTGAGGGTCACACAAGTACTGGATTGTTTGTTCCCGTTGAGAGAATAAATTCAAGGAGTTGAATTTATATTATGATATAGTAAATTCAAGGAGTTGAATTTATGATAATTAAATTTTGAGAAAAATAAATTCAAGGAGTTGAATTTATGATATAGTAAATTCAAGAAGTTGAATTTATGAAATTTGGAGAGAATAAATTCAAGGAGTTGAATTTATAAAATTTGATAATTTAATTTATTAAACTCAAAAGTTGAGTTTATTAAATATTAAATTTTTGAGGTGATGTAAATTCAAGTAGTTGAATTTATAATTTAAATAATAAATTCAAATGTTGAATTTATAATGTATTTAATTTATTAAGCTCAAAAGTTGAGTTGATTAATTAATAAATTAAATATGGTGGATAATATGTTTAATGGGCTTGTAGGGGTACGAGTCCAACATATTAAATAATTAAAGTTTTAATGGATTTGATTAAATTAATTAAACTAGTTGGACTAGCCCAATTAATTAAATCAAGCCCGTTAATGTTAATTATGTAATTAGGGTTTAATTTAATTATATATATAATGCATGAAAGTAAAACCCTACACCACCCACCACCAAACTCACGAGAATCTCAACTCCAAAAGAAAAAAATTGGCCACCTTTTCTTTGAGAAAAACCTTTGAGCCGTCTCTCAATTTTTCTTCTCATACGCAAAATCTCTTCTAGTTTTTCTAGTGCAAATCAGAAGAGGAACGAACGTTCTAGTCGTGGACCTAATTTGAAGGAAAGAAAGGAGTCTTTTGAAGAAAGATCGTAGGGATTCATCAAGAGCCAGATCTGTTATACCGGATCGGTTGGTGTCCAGTGATTTATTCACCAAAGGTATAATTTTCAACTCCCTATGAATGTTTTGATAAATCATACGAGCGCCTAAAGCAATATTATTTTGTTTTTCAAAATAAAATAAAAATTTTAAATCTTCCGCTGCGTTTGGGCGTGTAGAAAACAGGATCCAACAGTGGTATCAGAGCCAGGTTTTCTGAATCGTATGATTTAAATTATATTGAATAATTTGTTTCTAACCACACAAGAAAATTTTCAGAAATATTGATGCACCATAAAAATTAAATTTTTCGGAAAAACAAAAAAAAAAAAAAAAAAAAATTTCGCGATCTGCCCGGAACTGTTCCGGGCAGACCCCGCGCAGGGCTGCGCGCGCAGCGCGTAGCGCCCTGCGCGCAGGAACGCGCAGCGCGCGCGCGCAGCGTGCGCGCGCAGAGCGGCGCAGCGTGCGGAACGTCCGCACGCTGTGCGCCGCCCCGCGCGGCGCACAACGCGGCGCAGCGTGCGGAGCGTCCGCACGCTGCGCGCGGCGTTGCGCGCACCTGTGCGCGCCTGCGCGCACAGGTTGCTGCCACTGCCCGAAACGTTCGGGCAGCGGGCGGGCAGCGGGGGCGACGACCCGGGATCGTCTCGGGAAGCGTGCAAAATTGATGGGCTTGAATTGTTTGGGCTCGGGGTGCAATTTTCTGATTTTTCAAAATTATGGGGAAAATTGATATTTTTGAAATTGATTCAATTTTTTATTTTGGAAAATTAATTTTTGGAAAATTAATAATTTTCTTGTAAAATAAATAATTAGAATATGATTTTAATTATTTATGGTAAAAATGAGTTTTATAAGAAATCAATTATTATTGATTCAATTGGAAATTAAATAAAAGAGTTTATTTAATTTATTAAATTCTTTAATAATTGTGGTGGTTAGTGATAAAATTATTAGATATATGATTTATCAATTAATTAAATTGTTTAATTAAATTGATGTTAATATTTGATATTAAATGCATGAAGGATGATCGAGAGCCTTGACCAATGTGTTAGGTGTATGTTAGGATATTTTACTGTTTTTATTCAATTTTATAATATTTGATATTATTAAAGTGGGCCTGGTTTATGGCCCGTTCCCACCCCCATGAGATGTATCCCTTATGTGCCATGGCTATTCAAATGTAATAATTAGAAATAGTGGGAGATCAAGACTGGAAGATGGTGGGCCCGATGATCAAGATGAAGACATGTAAAATATTGGAAGCTTTTGTAATAAGTTGCATTTGCATCCCTGCATTCACCTAGGTTTGGACCCGGATCCATGTTTGGCTCACATGGATCTAATAGTGTTGGCGATCGATCATCCTTATTTATTGTTGAATGTCATATTATGATATATGCGATATATAGTAGTATGCATGTATGTATATTATTAGATAATATAGTTGCATGAATCCGGCAAACATACAAACTCGTGGCACGCGATTTTTAAATTAAAATGATGAGACAATTTTTAAAATTAAAATCCCTCATTTTGAATAAGATTCAAAATTTATATCAAACCGAAAAAGTAAAAATTAAAGGAGTTTAATTTTTCCTTGCCTTCCATCAACCGTGGTTGCATGTTGATCGCTACCCGCGGACAGTGTCTGGCTCATATTATTGGGGAGGCCTGTACGCCGGAAAGCTGTGACTTCCACCGGACATATGATGTGAATTGAGTGGAACTCCCATGATTTCGGCTCATATTATTGGGGGAACTCATGGCGACCGTCTACTACAATTCAACATTGATGGGTTGGTTTGACACGCGAAAATAAACGGCGTCATATTATTGGGTCCTTATTAAACGTGAGGCAAAACACGCGGAGGTTGCATAGGGATGCAATTGGATTCTACCTTTTAGAAATTATAATTGGCTGATATTATTCGGGATTATAATTGGCTAATTGGACTCTACGTGCCCACTAAGGAAATGTGATTTCCCTTTTTTCATCAGAGGGTGGTGGAAATGTCAAAATAGTGGGAGGGAGATTTATAAAATAAAATCCATATTTTATATCTTAAAATTATTTTAAAATAATCAGCAACCATTATTCTGTTTTCGTATCAGTATATTTTCGATTTCGTCACATAATCAATTTTTTATTAACAAGCTAATCGAATCTAATTTTCAAGACTGGTTGGGAAAATTGTTCTGAATTCAGAGAAAATAGCATACACACTAATGTCAGTCTTGTTGAACTGACAAAGCATGCAAGATGGTAGGACCATAGTATGCAAGCTAAAGTGTAACATGCTCGCTTCTGTGTCAAATGAACTGTAGGGAAAGTTAGAGGAAATGTTGAATGCTGCTGACATTCGAATGCATGTGCAAGAGTTGCATGGTGCATGAAACTCGTATAGTGATGCACACCACTTTTAAAAGCTCATGACTACACGAATGCAAGACTGGGCTTTGGCCCATGAGCTTTGTGTACATGTGACTGAGCTTATTAAGTATGTGGTGGGCATGGAATATGTGATTCCTAATGAGTTACTAGATAACATCAATTTGTTGTCTTTATCTTCCTCATTTGACGGGGTTATGGTGAACTTTAATTTGAATAAGATAGATGATAGCCTTGAAGAGCTAGTCAATACATTTATAACTTATGAGATCACCATAAAACATGGAATTGTTGTTTTTCTTATGGCCCTCTCGTCAGAAGAAAATGGCCCACAAGGTAAGGGAAAGAAATGTTCTGCCCCTCACAAGAAAAACAATCCCAATAAGAAGCAAACTCTGAAAGACACTTAAAAGGCCTACAAAGCCCGATAAGTTAGAACATATTTATTTCACTGCAAGAAGTCCGGACATAAGAAATTATATGCGCCAGAAATGTTCTGGAAATGATAAGTGAATGTCCAAGTAAACATAATTTCAACAACAAACAAAAGAATGTTAGATGATCCAAATCCCACACAAATATGGCACGCTAGACTATGTCACATTTCTCAAAGAAGGATGCACAAACTAGTGGGAGAAGGCATGTTTGACTTGTCAGACATAAATTCTCTACCTGCTTGTAAGTCCTGTCTAAAAGAAAAATGACCAAGACTCCATTCGATGGAAACGTGGAACGTGCACATGGTCTACTGGATTTGATCCACACGGACGTTTGTGGCTCGCTAAGTGTTAGCACAAAGTATGGGTATGTTTATGAAACACAAATCTGAAACATTTGAAAAGTTCAAAGAATTCAGATTTGAAGTAGAAAATTAGCTAGAAAGAAGTATTAAAGCACTTCGATCTGATCGAGATGGAGAATACTTAATTGCTGATTTTTGGGTTATCTAAAAGAGAATGAGATTCTCTCACAGTGGACTCCACCAGCAACACCACAATTGAATGGTGTTTCTGAACGTCGTAAGCGAACCTTGTTTGACATGGTTCGATCGATGATGGGATTCACTGAATTGCCTACATTGTTTTGGGACTTTGCGCTTGAAACCGAGGCAATGTTGTTGAATATTATTCATATTAAAGCAGTGGATAAAACACCATATGAGATATGGATGAAAAAAAACTCCCAAATATTCTTACGAGAGAATATGGGGATGTCCTGCTTACGTGAAGCAGACAGTGGGAGACAAATTGGATAGTAGATCCACTTTGTGCTACTTTGTAGGATATTCAAAGAACTCTGTTGGATATTATTTCTATCATCCCAATGAAGCAAAAGTGTTTGTTTCAAGAAATGCTACTTTTTGGAAAAGGGGTTTTCTATTAGATAGAAAAGACAAGATGATAGAACTTGAAGAAATTCAAGATACTCCCTCAACTATAGTAGTTGAACCTAATCCCCAACAACCAGTAGTTGAAGTACAAGCTCCTAGAAGGTCTGATAGGGTTATTAGACCACCTGCAAGATATACGCTTCTTCATGAACAGGGCCATGATGAGTCTTGTGTTGGATGTGATCCAATGAATTTCAAAGAAGCAATATCTGATACTGATTCAACAACCAAATGGCTTGTAGCCATGCAGTCAGAAATGGACCCTATGTATTCAAACCAAGTCTGGACATTGGTGGATCAACCTTAGGGAATCGTTCCCATAGGGTGCAAATGGATCTACAAAAGAAAGCTTGGGGCGAATGGGAAGGTAGTGACCTTCAAAGCAAGACTGGTTGCAAAAGGTTATACTCAAAGGCAAGGAGTTGACCAAAAAAGAAAATTTTTCACCAATTGCTATGTTTAAGTCCATTAGATTACTACTAGCCATAGCATCATGGTATGACTATGAGATATGGCAAATGGATGTAAAGACTGCATTCCTCAATGGAGACATCAAAAAGGAAATTTATATGTCTCAACCTGAGGGATACACATCAGTAGGAAGTGAGCATAAGGTATGCAAACTTCAGAGATCAATATATGGTCTCAAGCAGGAGTCAAGGAGTTGGAACCTCAGATTTGATAGCACTATCAAAGGGTTTGATTTTGCTAAGAATCCTGAGGAACCGTGTGTACAAGAAAATTAGTGGGAGTGTAGTGACATTCCTAGTACTTTATGTTGATGACATCCAGCTCATTGGGAATGATGTAGGATTACTACAATCAACTAAAGTATGGTTAGCAAGTAAAATTCTCCATGAAAGACATGGGTGAAACATCCTACGTATTGGGAATACAAATCTATAGAGATAGATCAAAGAGGATACTCGGACTCACCCAAGCCACCTATATCGATACCATTATTAAACGATTCTCTATGGAAGAGTCCAAGAGAATATACTTACCAATGTGTCATGGTATTACTCTATCTAAAGCTATGTGTCCCAAAACTGATGAAGAGATAGAGATGATGACACGTATTCCATATTCGTCAGCTATTGGTAGTATCATGTATGGTATGATATCGACACGTCTTGATGTTACTTATGCTTTGAGTGTTACAAGCTGATATCAGGCGAACCCTGGTCCAATGTATTGGAAGGCCGTGAAAGATATTCTTAAGTACTTGAGAAGCACTAAGAACTTGTTCATGGTCTATGGGGTGGAGAATTGAAATTGGAAGGCTACACTGATTCTAGCTTCTAATGCGACGTAGATGATTCGAAATCGACCTCTGGCTTTGTATTCATGGTGCAGTTGTCTCTTGGAAAGGTTTCAAGCAAGACACCGTTGCGGATTCCACCACTGAAGCTGAATACGTTGCTGCATCTGATGCAGCCCAAGAGGTAGTTTGGATGAGGAATTCTGTCCAAGAGTTGGGCGTTATTCCTAATTGAGTTGATCCAGTCCCGTTGTACTGGGACAGCACTGGTGCCGTTGCACAAGCAAAGAAACCAAGGTCTCATCAGCGATCCAAACATATACTGAGGAAGTTCCACGTCATACGGGAGATAGTGGGAAGAGGAGACATATAAGTTGAAAGAGTCCCCTCTGCAGATAACGTTGCCGATCCACTTACTAAGCCCTTGCCAGGACCATTGTTTGAAAAGCATCGCGAAGCAATGGGATTAAGGGTAGTTGGCTCTAGGGCAAGTGGGAGATTGTTAGAGTAGATGCCCTGCAAGCCAACGGTTGGCTAGGGAATTTATTGACTCAAGTGTAATAAACAATCTTTATTTTAATATAATTTATTTTTTAATGGTTTCGTAATACTTTATCTGTATACCCATGCAAGCAGCATAGATAAAGTCCTTGATTATGCTTTAATACAAATGAATCGTAATTCGATGTTGAAACTCATTTGTAAACACTGCATATTCTAAATTCGTTCCTAGTCGATTCAGCCGCCTAAAACATGGATAAAGGTCGCTTGAGCTTGAGACTAGCATCTGTGATGTTGTGTACTGCGTTTCTTGGTAAGGACATAGAGATGTCCAAACATACAGATGGGTAGTCATATGATGATTATACCGAACAACCCTCCCTCGGACTTTCCAAGTGGTTATCATTCATCGAGAGGATAAGTCCGTGGTTATGATTGTACACCATTAGTCCTTACGACCCGGGACAACACTGAGGCTCTATATGCTAGGGCTGTGCTTTGACTCGTTTACCGGCTCCAGGAGAGTCATCAGGTGGCGAGGTTGGGTACAGTTGCGACACATATAGGAGCCAGTGCATTGTAGTCGGGGATTCACCGCTCACCTACGGGTGTGGATATCCTATGTGATCTAATGAAATAATAGTGCATGGAATATCTGGCCAGAGTATGAGATGTACATTAGAGAAGGAGTTCTCAAATAGTACACGCGATGCCACTATTATAGTTATCACATAGTTATCGAATTAATATGCAACCCTCGATGAACCAATGGTTGCAGATTCGATCGGGATATATGAGATGAAGGGACCGTACTGTACGTTAATCATAATCGACTGGTTCTTGCAGGCACTATCAGTGATACCTAGGGGATCATGGGGCGATGCTACTAGACGCTCTTACCATGATCCGATGGGTGCAATCAGAAATGAGTTCTGACATTCTTGATCAAGGTGTTGATGAAAAGAATGGGGCTAACTAGGGTAAGCCCGAATAAAGGATTATGTCCTGAATCACAAAGAGTTGTGAACCCACGGCTAGCTGTATCCCTGAACCATTGAGGGTCACACAAGTACTGGATTGTTTGTTCCCGTTGAGAGAATAAATTCAAGGAGTTGAATTTATATTATGATATAGTAAATTCAAGGAGTTGAATTTATGATAATTAAATTTTGAGAAAAATAAATTCAAGGAGTTGAATTTATGATATAGTAAATTCAAGAAGTTGAATTTATGAAATTTGGAGAGAATAAATTCAAGGAGTTGAATTTATAAAATTTGATAATTTAATTTATTAAACTCAAAAGTTGAGTTTATTAAATATTAAATTTTTGAGGTGATGTAAATTCAAGTAGTTGAATTTATAATTTAAATAATAAATTCAAATGTTGAATTTATAATGTATTTAATTTATTAAGCTCAAAAGTTGAGTTGATTAATTAATAAATTAAATATGGTGGATAATATGTTTAATGGGCTTGTAGGGGTACGAGTCCAACATATTAAATAATTAAAGTTTTAATGGATTTGATTAAATTAATTAAACTAGTTGGACTAGCCCAATTAATTAAATCAAGCCCGTTAATGTTAATTATGTAATTAGGGTTTAATTTAATTATATATATAATGCATGAAAGTAAAACCCTACACCACCCACCACCAAACTCACGAGAATCTCAACTCCAAAAGAAAAAAATTGGCCACCTTTTCTTTGAGAAAAACCTTTGAGCCGTCTCTCAATTTTTCTTCTCATACGCAAAATCTCTTCTAGTTTTTCTAGTGCAAATCAGAAGAGGAACGAACGTTCTAGTCGTGGACCTAATTTGAAGGAAAGAAAGGAGTCTTTTGAAGAAAGATCGTAGGGATTCATCAAGAGCCAGATCTGTTATACCGGATCGGTTGGTGTCCAGTGATTTATTCACCAAAGGTATAATTTTCTAACATCCTATGTATGTTTTGTTAAAATCATACGAGCGCTCAAACATATATATTTTGATTGTCAAAATAAAATAAAAATTTTAAAACTTCCGCTGCGTTTGGGCGTGTAGAAAACCAGATCCAACACAATAACCACAAATTTTCAAGAGAATAAATATATATGGCAAAACCTTGTGTAAAGACCTCACGAGTCGTATATGTGAGACGGATCTCTTATTTGGGTCACCCATGAAAAAGTATTATTTTTTATGCTAAGAGTATTACTTTTTATTGTGAATATGGGTAGGGTTGACCCGTCTCACAGATTATGATCCGTAAGACGGTCTCACATGACACTACAAGAAATTTCAGAATCAACAACACACATACGACAACGGTTTTAATTAAAACCGTTGTTAAAAAACTTTTAACAACGGTTTAGTTAAAACCTTTGTCATAGATCATTTTTTAAGCATGAGACTCACTATATATATATATATATGTATGTATATATGTATGTGCATTTTTGATATGTTGCACAATCATTATTTCCACCACTATGTCCATCATTAAAATGTCACTCATCTATTGGTTGTGACGAAGTATATTCAAAATATACATCTAATAAATGAGTGATACCTTATTGATGAACACGATAGTTGAACTTCGTATCAAAACTAATATATATAGACACACAACGATATCCATCCGTTGCCATTGTGTGTACGTATTGTACGGAATTAACTACCATGCAACGACAAAAGGGAAAATTTCGATCTTGGATGTGAACACATGGGATAATGTATCTAGCCGACGTATAATATCCACCTACTATAATCGAATTTACCCGACAAAAAGAATATATTGTATATTTAATACTGAACGAATTGCCATACAACGACAAAAAGATTATAAATCTACGGCTATTTACAATAATATCAATTAACAAATAAATTATGCAGTAGAAAAATATTATAAGAGGTTTACTTAGCTTTATGATTTTGGTCAAAAATGTTTTAATCACGATCCTCAAATATTTTTTCTAAAAAATTGACATTTTCATTTACAATACATACATAGTTATAAAGGTTTAATTTAATGTTTAGACAGGTCATTTATCAAAATCTAATCAGTGGTCTTTTTTCTATAAGAGAATTATTTGCACACTATTTCAATATATATATATATATATATATATATATATATACCAATATCAATAATCAGAGTGTGAAAAGGTATTATGATTGAGCCATAAAAGCTACCATCTTTATAAAATCTTAAATTGCGATTTCAAATATAAAATTCACCTTAACCAAACCTCATCATTTAATAGTTTGAAACTATGTTTGACTTACTATTTTATGAAATTGAAATATAATTGTATATTTATTTTGGATTACGCTGCCATATATATACAATTATGATTCTGAACACACACATATATATAGAAATTATATTTAATTTTGAAAAAAAAAAAACTGAAATTGTTATTATTTAAATTGTAGGTAGCATATATGTTACAATTTACATTGAATATATTTTATATGAAATTTTTTTCACTTAACATTTCAAATTATATATATACATACATACAATGTTTGAATAGATATTCGCCACATATTTTTCATATTTTAATTCGATGCATGTCATATATGTCGAAATAAAATATATATTTGGGTAATATTTATTCAATATCGTGAAAAATAGAGCACCGAATTAACCAAGAATTGCAAAATATTTGTGCCAAATCATTCACTTGCTTTTCAAGTTCAATATTGGTCAACTTCGTGGACCAAAAAGTAATTTAAAAAAGGACGACGGTAATTTAATGGGTATACGTTACAAGTTGAAATTCACAGTCCAAAAAGTTGGAAGTATTTAAGGAGAAAGACCTAATTATTAATGAATCAGTTGTAAACTATTTGTATAAATACACATGATGTGTTCTCATTTTTCATATCTTGCGTAGAGTTTCCGCTTCGGAATTATATCAAAGCTCCAAACCATTTCAATGGCTTTTTCAGCAAATGAAATTCATCACGTGTTGCTAGTTGACCATGACAGTAACAGTCATGCTTCTGTCTTAGATATGTTGCATTACTTCTCTTACAAAGGTATACATACATTCATATATATATATATACACACACACACACACACACACATACGTAACTCTTTCTCAACTTATCTTGGCATAACACCTTGGCATTCAAACACGAGATTAATTTACATTTTTTTAAGGGAAAAAATTGATTCAAGTAAGTATCTCGACGTTTGAAAATGCATAAATTTTGGGGTTGTGCTTTGTATTTTTTCTCATTCGAGGTTTTGGGATGATTTTCTGTTTTTGGTAAAATTAATCTACTGATTGAATTGATTTTAGATGGATTATCTAAAAAAGAAATCAACTCGGTTAATTTAATTGGTTCTACAAAATCATTTATTCTGATATAATCTTCAATTCAATCCATTTTTGCTGCTGCAACAAATGCATTTGTTTTAGTCAAATCTCCATATATGCTGAACTTTTCTTTTTTTGTGTATTGCCGATAACTGTAAATTAAATTTTTTTCCTAGTTAAATGGAAAGTAATAACGGCCTTTGAGGCTTGCCATTTTCTAACCAGACAAGAGACAATTTCAAGATGCATTACCGTTTATAACAGGGAACAAAAGATATTCTCCTATTTAAATGTGAATTCCTCTATATATGTTCCATAAAGATCAAGCATACATATGGCATGCAAAATCCAGACGAGTCATCACGTAAACCCTCGCCTGAGTGGATTTGGCCTCGAGACATAACATTTGTTAGTTGTCCCACATCGGTTGGATAAAATCTATGATCTTAACATGTCATCAGATCCCAGAGGTCACCCGTTCTGCCCTTAGTTGAGTCATTTGTAAACTTCACACTCCAGATGTTCATTCTTGGACGTGAGGAGGTGTGTTATATTATCATACGTCAGTTGGATAAAATATCTAGGAGTTGAATAATATGGACTTGGACAATATCCTCCCCTTGAGCTAGCTTTTGGGTTGAGTTAGGTTCAAGTCTCAATCTTAACAATATGTAAACCCGCAAACATGTACTTATCATCTAACATGCACGTATCGGGAATGCCGATATTTCAAAATCCGCATCAAAGTCGAAATTAAGTTGCGAAAATAAGTTTTGGTCAGGAGGATATTGAAACAAATGGAAGAGAAGGTGTGGAATATTGCCAAAATGAAATTCTGATTGAAATTAAAAAACTAATTTTATGAAATTCACATGAATTGGAAAATTATTTTTAGCCATGAAGTTTGATATGTATGGATATCTTAGCTTTCTGACATTGTTTTATCGATTGATTTCAGTGACTACGGTGAAGCTCGCCTCAACAGCTCTATCAATGTTATCAAAAGGAAAGGCCACATTTGATTTCGTGATAGCAAATATCAACTCTCCCGACTTTTATGGCTTCAAACTCCTCCAAGAAGCCGTTAAAATGGATTTGTTCGTCATGTGTAAGTTCTATAATTAATTTTACATCTAATTTTCTACCACTGCAAATCGAAAATTTGATAATTTATGCACCTGGATTCTTCCGTTAAAACTTATATATTTGTGTATGTGTTTTTTCTATAATCGTTAGACTTGTTATTTCCCCTTTGGTTCGATGAAGTGATGCTAGATAACGAGGATGTCGCTACGGCAACCAAGGGTTTGGAAGAGGGAGCATTTCTTTGTGTTACTAAGCCAATAACAATGGAGACAGTGAAGTACCTGTGGCAACATGTCCTAAGGGAGAAGATCAGCAAACTCAAGGCAAACAAATGGTACGGACAAACGATGGTTTATAACAATGGATTTGGAGAAGAAGGTCATCCTTCAGGAGTTTACACGACTTTCGAAAACGACGGAGGGAGATATAATTCGAATGGAAATGCAGCCGAATCAGGTGAAAGAAAAGGAACCCAAGATGAAGATAGTGATATAGAAGATGATCCCAATCTTGGTTTCATGAAAAGGAAGATTTGGACTGAATGGACCGAAGAACTACATAGCAAATTTGTGGATGCCGTCATAGAACTTGGTGAAGGAAGTACGCCTCTCTTGATCATATGTGTCCTCTAGGGTTAATGTTTTTTTCTGCATCAATTCTTACTTTTTAAATACGTTAATTAAAATTGATAGAAAAGATTATGATATAACCAAATATGTTAAATTGTTTTTATATATGCCTAAAATATCGCAAATAGGATGTTACCCTAAAGAGATCCTTGACCTGATGAACGTGCCTGGGCTTACAAGAATGCAAGTGGCGAGTCACCTTCAGGTTTGTAAACTACGTACATTCTCTAAACTTAATGTTCTTTATAAAGTTGAAGATGACAACCATTTTACATATATATAATCTCTATAGAAATGCCGCGGCGGAACGTGGCAACCACCGAATGAGAGAAAAAACAAGACAGGAAGCTCTGGGACTACATCCCCAACAGAGGCGAGGGCTCCTCGAACTAAAACAAGAAAGTTCGGTTCCATGCCTATCCTTGTCATCAACCCTCAAGACCATCAAAATATCCTAGAAAATCGAGAAAAGAGTGCTCTAGATGATCTCAACGTTAACTCATCTGTCGGGGATAATAGTACTACTAGCTCGGACGTGGAAGGATACCGTCCCCAAATTCAACCTCAAGATATTGCTAATAATTATTACAATGCATATGGTCATGTTGAAAATTATAATGCTGGAGCCCCTAACATTTGGCACCTGGGGTTAAGTTTAGGCATGGACAACCCATATATGTCGTCCGGTGAACGCTTTTCGTATGGTGATCAAGCCGGACTTAGGGATCGAGTTGGTTTCAATGGCTCGATATCACACCAAAGGAACATTGCTCACGAAGATACATTCGAGTTTCGAAATGGGGATTTCATGGTTCAAAACTCTTCTGCTTTACAGCAAGAAGTAGGGATCATCAACTACAATGGAAGCTTGCATGCTCTTGATCTAGAGCAAATGTACTCTATGCAGGTCAGTAATTGATATGAGAAATCAAATCCAAGATTATAAATTTTAGCCTAAAAAATATATGAAGAAGCTATTTATTTAATAATTTTGTGAGACTCATTCATAATTTATTAGCTTTGTATATAATTGATTTGTTTAGAATATAATTTGCAGATACCTATTGATCCTAATGCAAACAATGGACAATGGATTCATGAAGAATCAGGAAATGATGATAATTAAGAAACCCAACGCTAGAAGAGGAAGGGACAAATCATTTGGTTGTGTTGTTTTATTTTTTAAATAAATATATTAAATAAAACAACATTCGAGTGGCTAAAGCTTGTGACAATGTAAAAGAAATTTTATCTTGGCCAAAATTTGATGATTTGATCATGTTTCATGATACACAAATAAGAGAACTAATTTTTAATTTGGTTCGGTGCCTTGATGGAGAAAATAAATCTTGGAGTTTGTTTTATATGCTTCTTGTTATTTATATTAGCTCTCTCTTTGTATATTAATTAAAGCAAAATTTTGTGTGAGACGGTCTCACAGTGACAGATCGTATTTTGTGAGGTGAATCTCTTATTTGGATCATCCATGAAAAAGTATTGTTTGTTATGCTAAGAGTGTTACTTTTTATTGTGAATATCGATAGGTTGACCCGTCTCACAGATAAAGATTCGTGAGACTCTCTCACAATAGATCTACTCTATTATTAACTAGTAGGAGGTTGTTTAATTATTAATATCATTAGCACATAAAAATTATAACACCAAAAAAACAGCCAAACATGGTAATATTTGGAGAAAATTTAGATATGGGGACATATATTAATTCATATTTACTAATTTTAGATAGAAAGAATTCAAACGTTGGCCGGAAGTGCGAAACAGAATTAAGAACGATGATGATATCTCTCACACGAAAAAAGATTAAAATAATAATTTATAAAAATACAAATTTCTCCTATCTCGCCCGCTTATTGGGTAAGCAAAAATATAATGAGAATGAAAAATATATTTTCGTTTGGAAATTAAACAAATCATTAATTAGTTGAATGGTAAATTTTCTTTGGTGTCTTACTAATTATTTTTCTATGTCCTCATTAATTAATTTGTGCATTGTTTATTTGGTTTGTCATCACACTTTATTTTCATTTCCATTGATTATTTTTTAAATAAGTATAGAACTTACGTGATTAAATAAAATTTATTTGTAAGCAACATTTTTTATTGGTTTATGTTAGGGATGTAAATGAGCCGAGCTGTTCGCGAGTTTTTCGGATCTCAGCTCGTTAAAAAGCTCGTTCGGGCTCGTTCGTTAAGCTTATCGAGCCGAGCCCGAGCCTTATTTTGTGCTCGACAATTTTGTTGAGCCGAGCTTGAGATTAATGATGTTCGGCTCGTTAGCTCGTGAACATGTTCGATAATAGGTTCGTGAGCTCAAAATTGAGCTCGGTTCGTTTAGCTGGCTCGTGAGCTCGAGCTCGAGCTCGGCTCGTTTAGCTGGCTCTCGAGCTCGAGCTCGGCTCGTTTATGTGGTTCACGAGCTCGGGTTCGAGCTCGGCTCGTTTAGGTCGTGAGCTCGAATTAGAGATAATTAATGAGTTATAATATTAAAATAATTATGTATGATAAATAATAATAAATTAAAAATTAAAATCTATACATATTATAAAAGTGTGAATTAAGGTCAAAGTTATTTGTTTTTATTTGCTTGTAGATGAAGTGAACATGTATTTTTCACAAAATATTAAATTGAATATGATTTGTTTTATTTTGTAAATCTATAATCTTTTGAATGAGTTATATATGCAAGAAGTTTCTCAGAAAAAAATTAATATATACAAATTTAATACTTCCAATAATTTAGTATGAAATATAAAAAAAATTATGTTATCTTAATTTTGAATTTTTGTATTTAAATAACATATTGCATAAATATGTTATATCATTAAAGAGTTGAACACTTTTTGATAAATATAATAAAATATTAATTAAATCATATTTTGTCGGTTGTCTAGAAGATAGAATAACCAAAATTCATTGATTTTATTTGCTTGTAGATTAAGTTAAAATATTTACAAAAAATAAATATAATTTGTAGAATACTGAAATAACAAAATTCTTTGATTTTATTTGCTTGATTAAACAAATTTTTTTCTACAAAACACTTAATTGTGTGGAGATTTGTAGAGGCATCAAATAGAGAATAATATACATTTCTTCTCATAAGATTTGTTAATGAAGATGGCGAGAATATTGTTTTTCAAAGAGAAGAAAAAAGTGATGACAAAAAAAATCGTGAAAGCAATATAAATTGAAAATATAAAAGAAGAAAAAATTTGACGCAATAATTTAATTTAAGGTTTAGAATATATTATGCATATTATATTTTTATTTTTCATAAATCAATAACACGTGATAAAATAAGTTGTCAATGTTATGTATTATACTTTTTTCTTATCTCAAATTTAATTTTAATACCTATTGTGATATCAATTTTATATTATATTTTTCCAATGTCTAATTTATACAAAATTATAATATTTATTACTAATATGTTTTTCAACAATTATTAATTTATTTAGATTGTGCTTGGATAAATTGATTTCAAATTTATAGATTAGAATTATAATTTTATTCAGATCGAAGAGATCCAGCAGAAGTTAGGCAATCAGGAGCTGAAGGTGAACCTTCAAACAGAAGACTTCAAGATCCTCAGAATGAAGAAGTCATCTACAGGGATATTGAAACTGATTGATTATTTACTTTGATACTTTGGAGTGAGTCTCATGTGAGACCGTCTCACGGGTCATAATCCGTGAGACGGATCAACCCTACCCATATTCACAATAAAAAGTAATACTCTTAGCATAAAAAGTAATACTTTTTCATGGGTGACCCAAATAAGAGATCCGTCTCACAAATAAGACCCGTGAGACCGTCTCATACAAGTTTTTGTCGATACTTTGTTGACATTATCCGTTTGCTTAATGATTATCTGCTTTATTTATCGCTTTTCTACTGTTTAGGTTTTGGCATCACCACAAAGGGGGAAATTGTTAGACATGAATTTTATTGTGGCGATGTTAACTAAATTTAACAGACCAGAACAGTAGACTCACTTATCAGAAGCCGCTGGTCTAGTAAAACTAAAGCAGTAGATAAAACGAGAGACCTACTCAAAATAAAATTACCATGTTCGGCCACTTTCAAAAGATAAGATGCAGTTGGACATACGAAGACAAGATTTTAACAATATATCAGTTTTTTAATACGATGTATGAATTGTGATTTGGATTTGGATTTGGATTTGGGTTTGGATTTGCTTTCATTTTGGCTAAATTTATGTTAGGATCGAGCGTTTTCGCTTGTCGTTTTACTAAAACTACTCAAATCTTTTAAACAACATAAAACTCAAGTGTCATGGTTCGATTGTTCTACTCAATGGGAATCGAACTCATGACATTGACTCTGATACCAATTGTTAATACTGAGTGATTGACATTTTACCAAAAACAATAGTTGGTAATAATGATACAACTTAAATATTTGAAAATATTTAACAACCTAAATGTCATTATTCGATTATTTTACATACTAAACATGGACAATTATTGTACCTCAACAATTTATAATATATGACCATTACTAATGTATATGTTTAAACTGATACCGGTGAATTTCAAATTCACGCGATTAATTTGATGTTTGAAACTATGATTAACTTGATTTTTTTATGAGATATAAATACAATATGATTAGAAGATTGTGTCAAGAATGACGAAATGTTATTTTGAAGCTTGATTAAAGTTAATTTAGAAAAAATTACAAAAAAAATATATTTAGAAATGTGTCATTTTAGGATTTTGTATAGTAAAATAAAATTTAATTGCCTAAAAACTAACAAATTCCATTTGGTCAGATTCTTCCAAGATTGTCAACAAGGTTATATCAATCATATCATCAGTTATGGATTTACGAATTTGCTCCTTTTTTCATGGATTAACATGTAATCGATTGCATGAATTTTACTAATAATTCAACCTCAAATTTTATTTTAGTTATAAAATATGCCGAATTATCTATTTCATGTATATGATCGGATTATGTGCATCTTTTAAATTTTGACTTGAAGAATCCACCTCAAGTCTAAACATCCGATTAATGTTGTCAATCAACTCCCCCAGAATTCTGGAAAATTGCTAGTGCACTGTCAATCTAAGAACGACGATCTCGGATATCACACATTATATATGTGTCAATCTTTTGTGAGAATTTGTGACCAAACACTTTATTTTTCTGTCATCTTTGGTGGACGTCGAAATTTTTGGCGGCTTTTAACTTTTTTTATTCGGACCGGCAAAGAAATGTGGGAAAATATGTTCATGGGCAGCGAAGGAAGATGGGAGTTATTTTTCCGGCAGTAATAAAGTATTTGATTGGAGGATTAATCAAACTAAACCTGATTTAGTTTTATACTAGTCTTAGTTAGGACATGTCGTGTTCAAAAATACTTATTATGTAATCTCTATATTTTGTTGCCCTAAGTAACATATTATATTTAAATAAAATTTCGGACATTGGTTTATGCCATGAAAAACTTCAGTCTAACTCTATTAATTCTATTATTTTTCGTTAAAATTATGTTCGAAATCGTTCTATAAAAATATATATTCTGTGAAATTTTGAGAAAAAGGATAAACTTATGTACTTATGTTTTCCATTTTAAGATATTTGACTTTTAACTTTAATAAGCGTAATTTCAAAAGAGAAAAAGAGGGATAGAAAAAAAACATGCATGTGTATGAATCTAACTTTGGAAATATGTAGATCATATTTGAAATGGTTGTTGATCATAAATGTACATGAAATTAATATATTGTGTGTATCAGAAGTTAGTGTTGTGCTCTGGCGTTGTCAACACGAGCACACATGCAGCGGAAATTAATTATTTAACACACAAGTATAACTTGAATAAATAGATACCAGATTTAAATCATGCACAAGTATTCGTCTCTCGACAAAAATTCACTAGAAAAATATGTAATCGTTTACATCAAAATAATACTAGTGAGAAAAACAAAACCAAATTCATTGACACTCCAAAGAATTAAAATGAATCAAAATAAACCAAAATCAAAACTAGATGCATAAACCAAAGTTGTTTAAAAACTAATAAAAGAACACTCTTCGATCAACACTCTGCGTCAGTGCTGTTCTGCATGTCTCTTCAACATATCTTGACCTAATTATCTTTACATAAGAACAACATCCTACAAACATGGAAACTAGAGTTTAATTAGGAATAAGGCTCTATTCAAATATAAGATATTATATTTTAGAGATAAATACTAAAAATAAATTACAGTAGATAAATACCAAGATTAGATTAAGTCAACCGAATCTAGGAATAAATCTTATTATTAGATCAAGTCAATATTAGTTTAAAAATACAAAACTCTTATTTTTTACTTTAAATAAGTGACAAAAATTAATTAGGAATAAAATATTTTTTTCGCTCTTGAATATATAAAACTTTATAACATTTAATTTTATTTTTTATGTATATTTTATAAATATTGGGTAATATGACTACATAATAACTTGGCACATTACCCTTTATTTTAATTCAGTCTCAAGCATTTTCTGTTTTTTTAAGACAATTATTGTACGTTATTTATTTTCAAAAAAAAAATCCATTCCGTTTAAATTAAAAAAAAAAAACCAATCATTAATGTAATTTAGGACGACATCTCATTTAGACAGCCGGAAAATATATATATATATATATATATATATATATATATATATATATATATATATATATATATATATATATATATATATATATAAAGCATGTGGGAAAATGAACAAAACATTATTTTGTCGTGACTTCTATTTAAGAGAGTAAATAAAAATTTACTTTATTCACTTTTTGTTTTTATATCTTAGAAAATAATAAATAAGTAAAAAAAATATTGTTTGAGAGCAGCGGTATATATAATAAACAATAAGTCCATAAATAGAAGTAACATTTCTACTAACTAAAATATCTTTTCCAGCCTTTCAATTTTAGCATATTTTATTTATTTTCTTATCTATTATTTATTATCATTTTAAAAAATTATAATAATTATAAATTTAGTGATTTAAAATATAAATGTATAACCGTACAAAACCGTCAAAAACTGTACAATAAATATTACTTAAAAAACTGCAAACAAGAAAAAGCTTTCAAACCGAACCGTATATAGCAATTTAATTTGAATTTTAACCAAAAAAAACCCTCCAAACAGGGTCATGATCACCCTTTATGTGACCTTCCAAGTGAGAGTAGGTCTCTTGCGAGACGGTCTCACGAATTTTTATATGCAAGACGGATCAATCCTACCGATATTTACAATTAAAAATAATATTCTTAGCATAAAAAATAATATTTTTCATTGATAATCCAAATAAGAGATCCGTCTAACAAAATACGACAATTGAGACCGTCTCACACAAGTTTTTGCCTCTAAGAGAATAAGTTTCCAACATTAACTTGGTAATTTTAAAGTAAAAATTTGTTTGATAATTATTTTATAAATGTTTTGAGTTATAAAATAATTAACATCACTCCTCTTATAAATCTCCGGAAATGCTCCCACATTAATCCGAAAAATACATATGAAATTAAATAGTGAATTTAAAAAACTAACTGAAAAATAAAGTGAAGCCCGTTCAATAAAATAAAGTTATGTGGATGAAACCGAGACGAGCTTTTAACGAAGTTTACATTTACTTTCTATAAGTTTAATAATATTAAAAGCTAAAGAACGACGTTAGTTCACCGAGACGAAGCTTTTAGCTTTACCGCTTTAGTTAACATTTTACTTTCTTCCATTTTAGGTATTGAATATTGTGATTTGACCTCAAAGGCTTTCTTTGGTCGTCTTTTTTCTGATGTGAGACGGGTAAATTCGATCTATATTTAAAATTAAAATTATTATTTGTGGTATAAAAAATAATTTTAATTTTTGGTATAAAAAATAGTTTTTTCTTATATATTAGATCAAATAAAATATTCGTCTCACAAAATTGATATAAGAGATATTAGTTTTTGTAAATTAATATAGCATGATCGTTTTTTTTTATCAGGTAAGCATTGCCTTGTTCTAATCCAAATAAGGACATTCATTTATTTTGTAATTTTTAAATCATTTCTGAATTTATTTAAAAATTGTACTGTAGTATAACATTTAGAGTGCATGTGTAGTAAACATATAAAACTCAATCAAGGACACACTTCGCTCTTCTAAATAACTTGTGCCGACACTCCCTGAATCAAGGGTTTATTGATATAATGAATTCTCATATGAGTTATTTCGAGCTTTAAAACGGATCGATCTGATCTATATTTAGAATAAAAGTAATATTTAATTATATTAAAAGTAATATTTTTATGAGTAGGGCCAGATACAAAATATGTTGTATAAAATTGACTTTTGTGAGTTTTTGAGATTTAGATGATATTATTATAATTATTTATATTTGGTTATTGATGATATTATTAAATTATTTATAATAAATCATACTATCCATTGATTGTACTATTGCTTACTATATTAAACAATGATAAATATAACTTCAAATGTGTTAAAAAATAATATTAGTAACTTCAGCTCATCCCAATCAAACTAAATAATATAAGCAAGTTGTTTGATGAAATTATAGTCATTATAAAAAGTGCAACTCAAATATTTTAAAGTGTAACATCACGTTTCAATTCTATCCAATATGGACAGTTATTTCACTTAACAATCTCACTCTCAATAATTTATTTCTTGTAATCAATGAGAATCATACTCGTGACTTTGACTCTGGTACTAATTGTAAGGTCGAGTGTTTGTTGCTTTACCAAAAGTTATAGTTAGTGTTAAGTGTGTAACTCAAATTCGTTTTACCAAAAACTATAATTGATACAACTTAAATCTTTTAAATTATACAATAACTCAAACACTACACTTAGATGGTTAATAATTGTTACATATAGCAAGACATATAGCATCTTGCATTATACATCTTGCTATAATGCAATCCCTCTCTTTCATATATAAATTTAGAATACAAAATAAAATGCATTTATTCTCACTAACGACAAATAAAAAATGCAATTGCAATAAATGAGATGCCTTCAAAGGACAAGGGTGACCTTTCCGAACCACTTATTTTGTCTAGTTTCTTTTTGTGGGTCCGCATAAGTTTTATAGTGTTGGTTACCACGTCTTGTAACTATAATTATTAATTAATATTCAAAATGATGATAATAATAATAATAATAGCAAATAAATAAATAATTTACTATGTTAAATAATTATCTTCTAACTTAACTCCACGATAATAAATTTCTTTATATTTATTATCAATAAGTTTCTTGTGAGAGTGTCTCACGAATCTTTATCTGTGAGACAGATCAACTTTACCGATATTCACAATAAAGAGTAATACTCTTATCATAAGAAGTAATATTTTTTTTTCATAAATGATCTAAATAAGAGATTCGTCTAACAAAATAAGATCCGTGAAAACTTCTCATACAAGGCTCCAAGATTTATATATTCCCAATATGTTTTCTTCTATATCAAATATTTGCTACAATAGTACGTATCACCATCCAATCGACAATATTAACATTTCGATTTTTTTATTGCATCATAAAACAATCTCGCGCATTACAATGCTTAAATCTCATATATTTTTAAAAATATTTTTGACTAAATTTATTATTGAAATTAAGTTGTTTGAAAAGTAGACATGAAATAAAGACGAAATATATAGTTTTTACTATTATTTAATACTTCCATGTGAAGAATTTATTAATAAAATTTAATTGTTGGAGTACGGATTAATTATATGCTATACTTTAAATAGTATATATTTTAAACTACAAATATTAAATATTTCCATGTGAAGAATTTATTAATAAAATTTAATTGTTGGAGTACGGATTAATTAAATACTATACTTTAAATAGAATGTATTTTTAACTACATTATAATTTTATTTGTTGATATTCATGATATTGTGTTAGGTTTTGTATGGGTTAATAAAAAATTTCAAATAAAGAAAAAGTTCAAGATAAATTTTGAACTAACCCCTGGTTAATTATTTCTATTAAATCTTAAAATAAAATCAGATTAAAATTTTATTTTTCTCAACCTTTGGATAATTTTTACATCAAGTGAATTTTCTCCTACTATTTCCTTCCGTAGACGCTTTTTAACTGAAAACTAATTAATGCACTTTAAGACCATAAAGTTAGAAGCAGATAAAACATACAACACCTTGTATACATATCTATGATATCCAATTGTAACAAAGAAAAAGAAACGTAACTTCATCGTTTATAACCGAACAAGTTAACTGATCACTAACATTGTCTTTTCTGATTTGATCGACTTGTGGCTTGTTGTTATTTGTAAATTTGTTATAAATTAAAATAAAACCTAAATTATATCGACCAGGTAAAACATGTTGAGCTTAATGAGCGATTGTATCAGCTCATATGAATTTCTTCTCGGACATACTGGATTTTAAGCAGAGTACCCAATGAGATGATGGAAGGTTTTCAACGTGGCTACTCCGATGCTCAAGTTAGTCAAGTATTTACGCAAAGAAAAATATATCAAGAGTATGCTTTGTAGTGAAAATATCTGAATCCATTAATATCAAGTAAACTTGGTATTTATAAAAGAGAAATCAATAATGATCTTACTTTCAATGATTGGTTGTTACTCATGACAAGATGATTGTCCATGTCCCTACTCCTTGACTATGTCATATCTGACAGTTCATACCAATCTTGATATAGTCACATCATCCCTATGTGTACTAAAAGACATGCAAATGATAGCAAATTATGGCATCCCAAACCTATGGACCGGGAGGCGGGAGCGATACATGTACCAGGGTGGCCGGGTCGAAGAACATGGTGTGAAGCTCTGCCCTTTGAATCTCATCACACTGCTCGGGCTTACACTTTTCCTGAGCTCACTTGATAGCTCGGGCTCACATGTGCTCGTGGTGATATAATTTGTATCTCTGGTTGGTATTTTCTTAGCTTTCCAATTTCACCACAGTCTCGGTTCTAAGATGACTCGGACACTTCTAGAAGTATCACCACTAAACAAAATAAAATTTCCATGGACAAGACAAATAAAATGAACAAATAGTTATTGGTATAACCTAAAATTATCAAATATCTCAATTTTAAACAGGGTGATTCATAAAGATGTAGCCACAATAACTTAAATGGTTCATGATGTATGGAAAAAGGTGTAACCTACCCCAACAAAGACGAGATGAACATAAAGTTACCCCCCCTAGTAGCTTGTTACTAATGCACAAAGAGACAAATCCTTTGGCCTTGTAATAAGAATATTTTAACACACACACACACACACAGGCATATATATATATATATAATATTTAGAAGTGGAGATCGTGAGATGATTGAACCAAACAAGATTAGGTAAAAGAAGATCAAATAAAAAAAATATGATTAGAACTGGAAGACTATTTAGTTTCAGTAGAATGGGAATTGACATTGAGCACTAAAAATGGCAAACACATCACACCCACTATGTCTCTTTTATCCTTCCATTTGTTAGGTGTGTTAGCAGATTTAGGAGACAAATCCGGAAACCAAGAACAATGTGTTTGTTGAATCTTGGCTCCCATCCAATCAAAAATTTCTTAGGATTAAAAATTCAAAAAGACAGTTCGAAAAGAGGTTGAAAGAGACAGAGAATTCTTGTTTAATTTTATTTTTTTTATTTGATAAATGAAATAGGCCGTCATTGGTTTTTCACTCTGTATCGCTTTCTTTGTCAATCAATAGCTCCGTTTTTTCAAAATTCTTTGACACCTAATCTTGTGAAATAATCACCAGAGACAGGGTGACCATTTTGAACAAATCAAAAGAATTAGACAGTTCTTGAATTTTTATTCTTGATTGTGGGTTCTTTTTGTGGTGGATACTTACTCCCATTCATCTTTCTCTGTCTCATAGATATTATATCGATGTACCGTGTTTGAAAACACACGGAAAAGATACCCATTTGAGAAAATGAGCCAGAGAATACATCATTCATAACCAAGGTGTCTGTTTGTCTTTGATTCTGGGTGGTGCGTTTTGTTATCTATTTATTATTTGACCATTTGGGGTCGTCGGAATTATGGTGGTTGATTTGTTTCTGGAACTCAAATCCCTGACACAAAGAAAAATTGATCTGGGTTAATGTCAAAATTTGCCAGAATAATGAGTTCTTGAAGATGTGGAGAGGGGGAAGATATTAAAGTTTATATTTTGAAAGAGAATGAACAAAGAATTGAGTGGCATTGTGAAGACTTGGGAGACGAAGTTGAAGAAATCACAAGTGATTGCAAAGAAAAAGGCAAACAGCATATTTACAAGAATGTCTGTGGCCCATGTAGACGATGATGATGAAATTTGTAATCCTAGTGAGTCTCATCATATTGAAAAGGTTTTTCCCGATGGAGATATTTATATGGGACAATGGGCAGATAATTGCCCCAACGGCCATGGCAAATACTTGTGGGCGGATGGGTGTATGTATGTCGGTGATTGGCTTAAAGGCAAGAAAATAGGGAAGGGGAAGTTTAGCTGGCCCTCGGGTGCGACGTATGAGGGACAATTCAAGAATGGTTTCATGGATGGTGAAGGTACCTATACAGGGTCCTCAAATGATAGTTATAAAGGTTCTTGGGTGGTGAATATGAAGCACGGTAAAGGGGTTAGAAATTACGCTAATGGAGATTTTTACGAGGGACAGTGGCGGCGAGGGCAGCCTGATGGGAAAGGGAGGTATCAATGGAGCAATGGGAATCAGTATATTGGACATTGGAAGAATGGGAAGATGAACGGCAATGGAACTATGATTTGGAGCATTGGTAACCGATATGACGGTTGTTGGGAGGATGGTTTGCCGAGGGGAAACGGGACATTCCGTTGGGAGGATGGAAGTTTTTATGTTGGTGTGTGGAGTAAGGATCCAAGGGAACAGAGCGGAACTTATTATCCTTCTAGTGCTCAAGTAGGTGGTGGTTTTGATTGGAATCCTCAAGAAATGTATTTGGTGAACTTGAGAGATTGTAGGATTAGTTCTGGTGAAAAGATCCCTATATTCCCTTCACAAAAGACAGTCAATTGGCCTTGTGAAGGGGAGTCCTTTCAAAAGAAATCAGCGTGGAAGAGTTATAAAGAGATTGATGCAAGGGCGAAAAGAGCATCTATGGATGCTATGGAGAGCAATGGCGTTGATTATGGCTTGGGTTCCGAATCTGATTTAAGTTGTGATGTTACAAGTGAAAGTTTAGGTTCCGGAAGAGAAGTAGGTGAAGGTTTGGGAGCTGAAGAATTAGATTCATCACAAAGATGTATTAGGCCTCATATCGTGATTAAACCAATTAGAAGACAGGGACTCACTATATCGAAAGGCCATAAAAATTATGAGCTCATGCTCAATTTGCAGCTAGGAATAAGGTATCAACTTCTGTAGGAATGTGTTGTGTACAAATGTTCTTTTAAGTTTGTATACTTCTAACATTTTCATACATAATGTGGCTCTTTAATATCGAATTCAAAGAGATAGGAAAAACTAGAAACTCGAAAAACCAATTCTTTAGCGAGTGACCTTGGAACATTCTGTTTACCTTTGCTTATTCTTTTGTCACCTGTCGCGTCCAATTCTTGTTGCCTTGCAAGGCACTACACTTGCACCTTGAATGCAATAAGTATCGATTTTACACTTGATGAATATTTGTGTAATGTGATTGTGCTATTTCTGTTTGTTCGTCTTTCTGCTTCTGGCTCATATGTACCTTTATTCAGACATTCAGTAGGAAGACCTGCTCCAGCTACATCGCTCGATCTAAAAGCTATGGCTTTTGATCCCAAGGACAAAATATGGACAAGATTTCCCCCGGAAGGATCTAAGCACACCCCACCGCACCAATCTTGTGAATTCAAATGGAAAGATTACTGCCCATTAGTTTTCAGGTGAGGTACTAATACTGTTGCAAACATTAGATTGTTTTACATAATATTAATCTCTCATAGGATGTTTTAATAAGCTTTATGTTCCTTGTGCATCTGTGTGCATTTTCATTTTGAGTTTAATTAGATTTGAATATGTCCTTGATCTGATTAAACAAGATATTGTACTTTCAGGACACTTAGAAAGTTATTTAAGGTGGATCCTGCTGATTACATGATATCCATATGCGGCAATGATGCTCTTCGGGAGCTCTCCTCGCCTGGGAAAAGTGGAAGCTTCTTTTACTTGACAAATGACGATCGATATATGATCAAAACCATGAAAAAGTCGGAAGTAAAAGTGAGTTTTGTTTAAGTTTTGAATCTCTTATACCAATGATACTTTTTCGTAAAAACAAATGTATTGATTGGTTAAGATTCATATAATTCGTCAGATTGTAGATTCATAATAGAAATTTCTATGTCCAATGTGAAATATAGTACTCTGTGACGTTTATTCAACTATTATCGATAGCAGGTGCTTAAAAGAATGCTACCAGCATATTACAAACATGTTCGAGCATTTGAAAACACGTTGGTGACCAAATTTTTTGGGCTTCATTGTGTTAGGATGACTGGACCCGCACAAAAGAAGGTAGTCTATATATCAATTTCAAGATTGAATTTTTCATCATGAATTTTCATTCTACCGAAGCATTTGTGTTACAAGTTTAGTGCCTTTACGTTGGATATGCAGGTGCGGTTTGTCATAATGGGAAACTTGTTCTGTACCGAATATGTCATCCATAGGCGGTTCGACTTAAAGGGATCTTCCCATGGACGGTTAACTGACAAACCTGAATCAGACATTGACCCAACAACTACTCTCAAGGACCTTGATTTGAACTTCATTTTTCGATTACAAAAGTCGTGGTACCAAGATTTCTGCAGGTACTTAAATCATAGTTAGGTGAACATGTCGGTTTTGCCTGGTATATCTTGTTTAAATTTGATCCGGGTTTCATAAGAGAAAATCACAAAACTTGTGAAATATACATTTTTAGTTGCTTAAAAATCTCTTACTACAAATTTTTAACATGCAGGCAAGTGAATCGAGATTGTGACTTTCTTGAACTAGAGAGAATCATGGATTACAGTCTTTTGGTTGGTATTCACCTCCGAGAAATATCCCATTCAGGGGAACCGTTAAATACAGAGGCTAGCGTTTCTGATGTTCCAACTTCACAACAATCCAGATCAGATGTAGACACTCACAACAACCATAACCGGTATACACAAGATGCTCGTTTTTTCGAAAAAATTGTTGAATTATGTGTTTCATCATTAATGTCCATGTTTTGACAGGTGGACATCAATTAACTTAGGCTCGAATATGCCAGCAAGGGCAGAACTGACAGTGAGAAGAAACAACCCTGAATCTCAGCTTGTTGGTGAACCTACAGGAGAGTACTATGACGTTATCCTAGTATTTGGTATAATTGACATATTACAAGATTACGACATCAGCAAGAAACTTGAACATGCATACAAGTCGTTCCAGTTCGATGCTACTTCAATATCTGCTGTCGAGCCTAGGCAGTACTCTAAACGTTTTCGGGATTTTATATTCAAAATTTTTACAGAAGATATTTGAAGTTAACACACTGACTGGCATAATCCCAGATGAATCTTGCAAGCCACGTGGCACGGTTGGTTCGTTATTCGATGATCGATCTGGAAAGAAAGACAGCAGACCATGTTTTCGCCCTTGTTGGTTGATGGTGGCTCTCATGCTGCATGCTGCTATAAATTTTATCAAGGAAAATGATTTATTGTATTTATAGAATCTGAAAAGTCACGCTAACCAGTGATTCGGTTCACATTGAGCAGAGGTACACTAGTTGAGCTGGTGAAAATGTGAGGGGTTGATTTTTTGTACCCATTGTTTTTGTCCCAGAAGGTAAAGAACTTCTTGGATTTTTCCATTGAATAACCTTGTATAGAAGGACAAAAATGTAATACAAAAAAATTAGTGAAAAAAAAATACAGAGAAGCGAGGAAAATCTTGGCCTCCTTGTTCATTATGCCTTCATTAGCATAAATTACACTTGTATTTTTGGCAGGTTTATTTATTGCTTGAAGTTCCATTGAATAATCAATGGTCCAAATTCTTTTAAATAATTACCATTACCAGATCGTATTGCACAGGGTTTAGTGTCGATTCCATGTTACTGCATTAGTACGAAAGTTTATTGAACGTGAACATAATTCAACTAATAAATACATTCATTTTCTCATGTAGAATGTGAAATAGAACATGTTCTGGAATAGGAAAAACAAGGTGTATTGGGGAGAAGAAAGAGCCAAAAATTATTTTTTCAAAAAAGAAATGAGAAACTATGGCAAGAATATGAACCATACAAAAATTTGTGAGTTTTGAGTCTTTGAACTTTGAAGATGTGGACTCGTGGAAGAATTTTATATTACAGGGGAAAAACCACATTGTTTAAACAAAATTTATGTTTGACGTGCTTGCATGTTTATGACAATTTATTTCTTTTTTTTCATTTAGAATTAAAGTCAAAATGTTGATGATTGAAACTTTACTTTCTAGATATATCTGTGATTGCAAAGCACGTCTGATCTTGATGGCAAGTGGACCCTTCATTAACTACATTTGTTGAGACCATACCGTTGAAAATAGGATAAAATTTCGTTCGATTTATTTTATGATTTAATAGTTTTTGAATTGTACTGTTATAAATTTTTTTACATGTAACATTTGCATTAACGATATTTGCCAGGTCACACCGATGAAAATATGATGAAATTTTATTTTAAGGTTGAGTTACTTTATGATTTAATAATATTTAAATTGTACTATTATAGTTTTTGAAGCATTAATGGTCCCGTAGGAAATATTGAGTGTCCGAATGTCGTGAGATATAAATTAGTTAAGTGAAGGATCGAATTATGAAGGAAATTTTAAAAAAATTGTGTTCTTTCTGACAGAAAATGATCGATCATGAATAAATATTAACTTTTATTTTAGACATAAAATATAATTAAGAAAAATTTTCAGAGTGAGTAGTACTCCGGCTACATAATATGAGTAGGTCTTATGGGCAAAGAAATCTGTGAGACAGATCGACCTAATTCACACATATAGTGGAAAGTAATGCATTCGACGTAAAAATAATATTTTCACTCGAATAGGCATATATTACACAATATAATTTTTACATAAAAATAATAATTTTCCTTCGAATCAACATATATTACACAATATTTCTTCATAATATAATTGACAAAAAATGATATTTTTGCTGTGAAAAATAATATTTTAGACGTAAAATGTAATATTTTTAACGAGTCAGTTGAAATTTTTCTCACAAAATTGGGTCGTGAGAGTGGGACAGTATCGCATGAGTTTTTGTGACATAATATTGAATTCTAGGATACTTTTATCTAGATACATTGAATAAAATATTTATTGGTTATATTTTTTAATAAAAAATATAATTCATTTATCTAACTACAGAAAATATAATAATAAAAGGTTTAAATCTAAGATGAAACTATCATGTATTTAATTTTTGTATAAATCATTTAACTCATGAATAAGGTATTTCAAAATCTCAACGATGCTAGTCTTTTCAAATATATAATTTTCTTCGTCTTTTTCTTAAAAAAATGATTTAATGAAACCAATAAAATTAGTTAATTAAAAAAGAAGTTTGCGATTTTCTGGCTTGTTAATAATCTCGTCTCTCTCATTCTCCAAACTTGAAACTTTAATTGGGCTTACTACTTTGTTACGGGCCTAGACCTCTTCCTCTTACTTTTCCTCTTTAGGCTTTTTGAACGCATTGGGCCTTGATTCATTTGGCAACTAATATTAATAAAAGAATTATTATTATTATCATTAATTTATTTTTTTTGGTGGGAAACAAGCATATCTAAGCTCCCGAGGTTTTTTTCTCTGTTAACTTGAAGTTATATATACTAACGACAATTTTAAATAAAAAATTAGAGATGTCAAAATAGTTATATATACTAACGACAATTTTAAATAAAAAATTAGAGATGTCAAAATGAGCTAGCAAGTTAACGACTCACAATCCACTGCAGTCTGGGCCGATCCAAATTATTTTATAAAGATTGAGAAATTATCAACTCAATTCATCAATTTTAAGCTCGTGGCTAGACGAACCTAACCAAATTTAGATGTAATTTGACGAATTGAAAAATTATCAAGCATATTTTATAAAAGGAGACGAAGCCTATCTTTTTTTTTAATAATTTAAATATCTCCAATGAAAATTAATATTAAGTTGGATAATTACTGTGTCAAAGATATAGAATACATCAATCTTATTAATTTGAACGTATATTCGTAAATCTCCAAACTTTCCTAATTGCATATTCACCTGTCGATAATACTTTATGGAGTATATCTCATGTGAGACCGTCTCACGGATCTTAATCTGTGAGACGGGTCAACCCTACCCATATTCACAATAAAAAGTAATACTCTTAGCATAAAAAGTAATACTTTTTCATGGATGACCCAAATAAAAGATCCGTCTCACAAATATGATCCGTGAGACCGTCTCATACAAGTTTTTGCCTACTTTATGAATGTATTATGAATATCTATCAAATAAATAAGAGTAGGTGGTCTCTTGTGAGACAGTCTCACAAATCTTTATCTGTGAGACGAGTCAATTTACCGATATTCATAATAAAAAGTATAATACTCTTAGCATAAAAAGTAATATTTTTTCATGAATGACCCAAATAAGATATACGTCTCACAAAATACGACCTGTGAGATCGTCTCACACAAGTTTTTGCTAATATTATAACGCCTCACATTTATTATGCTTCTATTCTACATATAAAAAAATTAGTATAGGATCACGTAACTTGGTGAATCCCAATTCGTGAAGTTAATTAACAGCATATATATTGTATATTTTTAAAAAACTATAGAAACATAAGTGCGGGATACGAGCATCTTTTGGTTTCATATATAATTTCCTAGTAGGAAGAAGGATTCTTTAGATAAAGATAAACTCAATCTACATGGCAGGAAAAAATATGAAAGACGAGAAATATCATCTTAATAATTAAATAAATAAAATGGATATAAATGGTCAAGATTGGTGTGCTTGTGCAGAGGATGGATATTTTAAAATATGTCATCTTAAAAATATATATCACAAAAATTTACGTGAGATGGTGTCACGAGTCAATTTTGTGAGACGGATCTTCGATACGTCAAACTCATTAATATTATTTTTTTATGTTAATAGTATTTTCATTCATGATAGTTATGGATCGAGTCAACCCATCTCAATTACAGACCTGGGAGATCGTATGAGATTTACTCATAATATATATATATATATATATATATATATATATATATATATATATATATATATATATATATATATATATATATATATATATATATATATATTAGTTTTGATATCCTGCACACCTACCGTGCACACCTTTGTGAGCACCAATGATGTGTCACTCACCCATTGGATGTGATGAAATATAGAAATATTATGCATCCAATGGGTGAGTGACACCTCATTGGTGCTCACAAAGGTGTGCACGGTAGGTGTGCAGGATATCAAAATTATATATATATATATATATATATATATATATATATATATATATATATATATATATATATATATATATATATATATATATAATACTTGACTAAGTAGTAGGTTAGAGCAAATAGCAGCTGAATTCGAATTTACTTTAAAAGTTTTTATTATACTTATAAATTTTGATTAAAAGGCTTCATCTTTATCCAATGACTTATTCGATTCAAAAGTTTCAAAATATTAATTTAAAGAAATTAAAAATAAAAGTTACTAAAATATGTTATAAAAAAAACAATTATAAAATATTTAAGATAAATTTATTCGGAAAACTCTATTTGTTTTTTCGATCAGTATTTCATTTTAATTTTATCCTCCAAATAGCTTCAAATCTTTCTTTATTGTCCCTTTATTATATCAATATATATATATATATATATATATATATATATATATATATATATATATATATATATATATATATATATATATATATTACGTACTATATACGGACTAAATACTTGCCATGTATTCCATTTACATGCTATGCGAAACAATTAATCAGTGAGAAAACATTAAAATTTCACGTATAATGTTTATTTTAAAATATTTATATACTTTACTTATCCTGATAAAATTATTTATCTTCGAAGTCCTCCAACCAAAAAAAGATAAAAACTTATGTGAGACGGTCTCACATGTCGTATTTTGTGAGACAAATCTCTTATTTGGGTCATTCATGAAAAAATATTAATTTTTATGCTAAAATATTACTTTTTATTGTGAATATCGGTATGTTTTACCCGTCTCATAGACAAAAAATCGTGAGACCGTCTTAAAAGAGACTTACTCCCTGAAAAATTGTTCACCAATTCGGGCTCAATCGGATGATAGAGACAAGAAAATAATGAATATCCAATCTTTATAAAAGAAAATATCAAATTGCCAAACTTGCACGCATTTGAACAGCCGAAGGATCTTTTTTTTTCAAAATAATTAAATCCAATAAGAAAGATCCGACGGATCCCCTTTATTTTAAAATAATACTAGAAATATTTGTTAAATATTGGATCCAAGAAAAGTAGGAAAAAGAAGAAATTTCGTTGCTTATTCCCGAATTCAAATATCAACAGAAATCTTGTAGATTCTAAATGATATCTCGTGGGATCTTAATATTTTCAAACTGTCTATATATCTCTCAGAATCTCTTACACTTTCAAACCCCACCACCTACTATTTTTGTATATATGTATGTTCAACAAGTTTTCTTCTTAATAATAAATCTCTCATTTCACTCGTCCTATTTCTTTCGAAATTTTATCGCTGCGGTTAATCCCTTTGCCCTTGTCGAGTTTTCGATACCGATAGTCCGATTCAGAGAGGCCACAATGAGTAGTATTATTGACAACAAGACACAGTTTCACGTCCTAGCCGTGGATGATAGCATAATTGACAGAAAGTTAATCGAGAGGCTGCTCAAAACTTCTTCTTATCAAGGTACATTACTCGTTTTATTTTTAAAGATAAAAAAATAGTTATAAAATAATATTTTTTTAAAATTCTGAATTTATTTTAGTTTTTTACACGCAGTTACTACAGTAGAATCTGGACTCAAAGCGCTAGAATTTCTTGGATTGGTAGACGATGAGAATGCAGACATAAACAAGAACACAAACTCAAACCCTTTTCTTCCAACGGGGATTCATCATGTATGGTTTTTTTTGTATTATTTCTTATTTATTGTTATTATTCATTTATAGTTTTTGATGATTTAAGTTATTTATCTAATCATCAAATAATTATTTTCATCGCAGGAAGTGGAAGTGAATTTGATTATTACAGACTATTGTATGCCAGGAATAACAGGCTATGACCTCCTCAGAAAGATTAAAGTAAACATCTTACTTTAACAATAAAAACATAGACTATTCAATAAAAAAAATTATACATTTTTACGTGATTAAGTTCCGATACCGATACCGATACCGATCCCTGATCGAAATGCTATATCTTTTCAGGAATCAAGATTATTAAAGGACATCCCAGTTGTGATAATGTCATCTGAAAATGTTCCCACAAGAATTGATAATTGTTTGCAGCAAGGAGCACAAGAATTCTTCATTAAACCAGTTCAACAATCCGATGTCAATAGACTGAGGCCACATTTATTGAGAGGGAAATCAATAGAAAATCAACCAAATAATAATAATAATAATGGGACCAAAAGAAAGCCGATTGAAGAATGCTTGTCACCAAGTAGGATTAGAACAAAATTGAATATTGACTTGGAACTTGTTCCATGATGATTGATTATCGTAGATCGATTATATTTTAATTTTTTAAGTTGTAGCAATTTATTTATTAAATCAGTTTTATTCACAATTTTCCTCGTAGTTTTTGTTGGTGTGGATTCTCTTTACTCCTTCATTTGAACTGTAATACCAAGATAACTAAACTTATTAAAATATGTAGCAAATTTTAAGTCGGGATAAGAGAAAACTATGTCCTTAGGATGAATTTTCCATGCACATGGTACTAATGTAATATGACAATCGTCTCTCAAGATACAAGGACTTCCAACTTGTGTTAGTAACACTACAAATTACAAGTTTCATAACCATAAAACGAAGCAAACTCTCTTTTGATGATAAAGAAGAAGTTCAAAATAAATACAAAATGTTCTTCTTTTGATTGATTCTCTCAAAATTTACGTTAGGTTGTCTCTTCTTATATTAATTCATTCAGATTGATTGATATTTAAGTAATAAATGTCGTTTTCGTCAAAAAAAAAAAGTAATAAATGTCGAAAACATTACCAATAGACACTTTTCAAATAAAATATTTATGGAAACTCGCAACTTTTGATAAACAACACCTCCAGGCTCCTAGCCGGCTCTTTCTCTACAATGTGTTCAGAATTTTCAAAAAAATAGTGTAAAACAAGTGAGAATATTTTCAAGGCACCGAATGATGATGAATTGTGAAACCAATATCGCCAAGATCTCAATCATTGACTCTTCTTAGTTGTTTTAAGACGATTCCCTTCACATACATGAGATTTTGTCTAAAATTCAATACTTATCAAAGATAATTTTTTAGACGTGTTGTCATTGACACCAAAGCTTTAAATTTCATACTAGATCTAGGGTATGAGATTAGGTATCGGGTTTCAAACCCAATCATAATAAACTCTTAACAAATTTTAAAAAAAAATTTTTTAAAAAAAAACCCTTTTTTTTAAACCAAGATCAATAATTCAAATCATTTCAAGAAGAAAATATTTTTTAAAAAACCAAGTAATATATTCTCTTGTACAGTCCAAACCTATACACTTTTTTGTAAGTTTTAGATTTAACAAATAAAAGTGAAAACATTAGTTATTGTTATATTCTTTAAAAAGGAAAGTGTTATGGTTACTTTGAAAAAAGGTGTCACAACAAGATGACTAGCATATTATTTTAGAGTGAGTCTCATGTGAGACCGTCTCACGGGTCATAATCCGTGAGACGGGTCAACCTACCCATATTCACAATAAAAAGTAATATTTTTAGCATAAAAAGTAATATTTTTTCATGGGTGACCCAAATAAGAGATCTGTCTCACAAATACGACCCGTGAGACCATCTCACACAAGTTTTTGTCATTATTTTAGGGGTTCCATTCATATATCATTTCTTATTTGACAACATCTGTACTTTTTATATTGAATAAATAGAAATATTACTTTTACAAAAATAGAAATATTTTGTGATATTATATTCATCTGCTCACCAAAATTCACAAACTGTAGAAGTTCAAACTCTAAAAATGGTGTATTTAGTTTTTCAATAATTTTATTTGTCATGATGATCTAGAATGAGTTTAGACAGATGAATAAACTTATTAAATTTTTTTTTAAAATTTTAGCTAGCTTTAATGGTTAGTCATTAATGTCCGTTTTTAGATGGATTACATGCAATTAGATCATTGAAAATGGGTTTTCAAGTGTGGATTAATGTCTGCTGGGCTATTGATATGATATGTATTCAATTAAACAACATTTGAACACAGATACAAATATATGGAGACTTATCTAAGACAAGTGTATGAAAATAAAGAACACAAGATGTATGGAAGTTCAGAGTCAAATGTCATTCGACGTCTCTTTTTCTTCTAATTAAGAAAAAAAAACCACTATAATACTTTGATTTATCTAACCTCTTGTACAAACTCTTTTCAATTAGAACTTATCAAATGCCTACATTGAAACTCTTAGAATTTCTACACAAAACAAATCACAAACTGTTTGTTGAACCTATGTTCAGACAAATACAACGACGAGTACTCTTCAATAGATAGATTGAACAACTAGAGTTTATAAGGCAACACAAAGTAATCCTTAATTAAAAGATATAAACGGTATATCATGCTATAGAGTAACTTGAAGATATATCAATAATGATACCCCGATATGTCCCGGGCAGTTGATCCCGAGAATGCTAGGGTCATGGGTCAGGCCCATGAGCGATGCCCGGGTCAGGACAGCCCATCTCTCGAGTGGTTGATTCAGGACATAGCACCAGAGTTCTGGTATAACTTCTCTTCTGACATCTCGAAGCGAGGGAGGCATTTAATGATGTTGAAATACACGCGGCCGACCTGTTAACATTAATGAGTGACTGGACAGATGGGATATGACCAATACATGATTTGACATGTCAGAACAGTAGGGTATAATCAGCCGCCCTAGTATATTTAATACGCACGTCCCAAAAAACGAGGTCATCATTATTTCCTCCACTATAAATACCAGGTTTTGCATTTATTCCTTCATTCAGATATTAATGAACATTTAACACACTCATTTATTGCACACCAATATCACAGCCATCACTTGGCTACATTGGTTTTATTGCTTGAATACCCTGCTGACTTAAGCATCGGAGTGGCCACGCCGGGGACCCCCTCCGGCGCCCATTCACGTGGTTGTTTTTCTTATTGGCAGATCTTTCAAAGGTCAACGAAGAATCTTCTTCCCAGTCCGCCGTCTTAGCTCATATTTCTTCCCGTATTCTTGATAGCTTACCTGGTAGAGTTACCGACCCGACTCCACCGTTCGACCCGGGTGGCATCATTGGCGCCGTCTGTGGGAAATCTGAGTCCTAAGACGTGGATATGGCTCCTACTAGGAGAGCAAACCAAGACGTCTCTCGAGCCCCAGAGGAAAACAATACACGTCTCTCTGGCGCAGGTGGTCCCCCCCCTAATGATCCTCAACCCACCATTCATTTGACTCCCGAAGAATTGAAGAAAATCATAACCGATGCTGTCAACATGGCTAACGCCAAAAAGGCTGCTTCTCACCAGGCCAGTCAGCATGAACAGCAGCGTAAGCAAGCACAAGAGGAAGAGAGAAGGGAAGAAGAAAGGGAAAGCGCAGGTTCTAAATCCCCCACTATCGCTGGAGAATTGGAAGAATTAAGAAAAAAAGTGAAAGCATTGGAAGGGCAGGCTGTCTCCAAGGGCGGTATTTTTGTAATCAAAGGCTGCCCATTCTCTGACATCATCGTCCGGGAACCACTTCCCGGGCATTTCAAGTCGGCAAAAATCAAAGATTATGATGGAAGCTCTGACCCTGAGGAACACCTGGCGCGTTTCGAAAATATGGCCATGTTGCACTGCTATGAAGACCCAATCAAATGTAAAGTATTTCTTACCACTCTGGTCGATTCTGCACAGAGATGGTTTGAAGGGTTGGCGCCACAAAGCATCTGTTGCTTTGAAGATTTTCAAAAAGTGTTCTTGCATCAATTTAGCAGCAGTAAAAAGTACAAAAAGACCGCCTTCAGTTTATTCGAAGTAAAGCAAAGGCAAGATGAAACCCTGAGGGCTTATCTCAAAAGATTCAATCGGGTGGCCCTTGATGTGCCGACCTGTGCACCTGAGACAAAAACCACCGCATTTATGCAAGGGTTATGGGAAGGGGATTTCTTCCGATCCTTAACCAAAAAACTGCCTGAAAATTTTGAGGATCTCCTGTCACGAGCGGAGAAATATATCAATATGGAAGAAGCGCAAAACCAGAAAAGAGAGGCCTTGAAAAGAGCAAGAGGAGATCGGACTTACAAAACTGAAGAAAGAGCTCCTAAGAAAAGTGGTGGGGGTCATTTCCCCCATGTGCCTTTAAAGATGGCTCGGGACAGAGAGATTCAAGAGTGCAGGTCAAATGAAGTCCTTCCTCCCCGTTCAGAGGTCAGAATCTCCAAGCCAGAACAAAAAAGGTACTGTACCCTTCATAAAAATTGTGCTCACGACACTAATCAGTGCCGAGTCCTAGGAAGAAATGCTAATAGACGTCCTGTGTCCGCACCTCACCCGCCACGAGAACGATCTAAACAACCACCCTGGTTGTCCAAACGTTCATCGCTGAATATTCCCCAAAGAACGATGAGCACTTCAAGTGGAAGACGAGGAGGAGAAACGAGTACCCGGGAAGAGAGAATCAAGCCAGTGGGAGGAGAGGATCCTTCTCCGAGTCGAGGAGTAATCAAAATGATTTCAGGGGGAGCTACTGATGGCGACTCTAATCGGGCAAGGAAGGCAAGGGGTAGGAGGGAGTGTCTAGAAGTTGATAATAAAAGAAGAGACGAGCCGATTATAAGCTTTGGACCAGAAGATCTCCAAGGAGTGAGTTTACCTCACAATGATGCGCTGGTCATTCAGGCCCGCATCGCCAACTATGACGTGTTAAGAGTTTTCGTGGATAATGGGAGCTCTGTCAATGTTATTTTCAAAGATGCCCTCATCCAAATGGATCTGCATGAATACCAGCTGGAAACTGTGGAAACCGCCCTGTTCGGGTTTGCTGGGCACGCCGTGTATCCAGAAGGGGAAATTGCTCTACCCCTGACTCTGGGCACTGGAGACTTGAGAAAAACTGTCATAACTACTTTCACAGTGGTGGACGCCCCATCTTCATATAATGTCATCATAGGGAGACCAGCCATGAATGAAATGAGAGCAGTGGCCTCGACGTACCACCAAAAGATCAAATTCTCAGTGAAAGGACAGGTCGGAGAAGTCAAGGGCGACCAGCCCTCTTCTCGAAGATGTTATGGAGAAACAGTCCGAATTGATCAGAAGAAGGCAAGAAGGGAAGGGAAGGGGAAAGAACACCAGGAAGAAGCCCGGGAAGGGGAAGTACACTTTGTGACGGAAGAAGAGCAAGAATCGGTGGAGATCGAGTCGGGAAAGACTATCCGGATAGCTCGGGACATCTGCGCCACCACCCGGGTAAAACTCTTGCAATGTTTAAAAACTAATGCCGATATCTTTGCTTGGTCTCAGCAGGAACTGACCGGGATCTCGCCCCAAGTGGCCGAGCATAGACTAAATATCCTCCCAGGGTCCCGGCCAATTAAGCAAAAAAAGCGACATTTCGGCCCGGAGAAAGATAAAATAATTGAAAAACAGGTCGAAGCATTGCTGAGGGCTGGACAAATTAGGGAAGTCCATTTCCCTTCTTGGCTATCGAATGTAGTTCTCGTCCCAAAGTCTACTGGGAAATGGAGAATGTGCGTAGATTTCAGAGATCTGAATAAAGCTTGCCCGAAGGATTGTTACCCACTCCCTCGGATTGATCAGCTAGTCGATTCCACTTCTGGGTGTGAAATCTTGAGCTTTTTGGATGCATATCAGGGATATCATCAGATCCCTTTAGCTACAGAAGATCAAGACAAAGCTAGTTTCGTCACGTCTGGGGGAACTTTCTGCTATGTTGTAATGCCTTTTAGACTAAAAAATGCAGGGGCTACATATCAACGACTGATGAATCTTGTCTTTCAAAAACAGATAGGCCGAAATATTGAAGTATATGTGGATGACATTTTGATTAAAACCCGAGAAGTCGCCCATTTCATCGATGATCTGATCGAAACCTTCGCCACTTTGAAGCAGTATAGGATAAAACTTAACCCGGCCAAATGTGTGTTTGGGGTTAAGAGTGGCAAATTCTTGGGGTTCATGGTCACGGATCGAGGAATCGAAGTCAACCCAGAAAAAATCAGGGCCATCATGGATATGCCCTCTCCTCAGTCGGTTCGAGATGTGCAAAAACTGACAGGGAAAATTGCAGCCTTATCACGCTTCATTTCCCGATCTGCACACCGTAGCTATCCTTTCTTTCAAGTTCTGAGGAAAGCACAGAAATTCGGCTGGGATGACAACTGCGAGCAGGCCTTTCAAAATTTGAAAAAACACTTGGCTGAATTGCCTGTCTTAGCAAAACCCGAGCCCGGAGAAAAATTGTGGGTCTATCTCTCAGCCACCGAAATTGCTGTTAGTTCCGTGCTCGTCAAGGAAGAAGGGACCGATCAGAAGCCTGTCTACTATGTCAGTCACGCCCTTCGCGGAGCCGAAATGAGATACAGTGAATTAGAAAAGATTGCTCTAGCTTTGGTAATGACTGCTCGAAAGTTGAGACCGTATTTCCTATCATATCCCATTGTGGTCCTCACTAATTCTCCTCTCGGCAGAATTATGACTCATGCAGAGGTCTCGGGGAGGATGATCAAATGGACTGTAGAACTCGGGGAATACGATATTGAGTATAAACCCCGGGCTGCAATAAAAGCGCAAGCGCTATCAGATTTCTTAACAGAAATGATCCAGCCCGAGGAAGAAAAAGTGTGGAGGGTATTTGTTGATGGCGCTTCAAACATAGCGGGATGCGGAGTGGGGGTCGTCTTGATCTCCCCACTCGAAGAAAGGATTAAATTGGCTTTAAGGATTGACTTTAGGGTCACGAATAATGAAGCAGAATACGAAGCTGTCTTGGCAGGGTTGCGTGCTGCCCATGAGATTGGGGCATCCCGAATCATCATTTATTCCGACTCCCAGCTGATTACTCAACAAATTAAGGGAGCTTACGAAGTTAAGAATGAAAAGATGCTCAAGTACTTGAATCTTATCACTTCTCAAGCGTCATCCTTCACAGACTGGAGTATCGAACAGATTCCCCGGGAAGAAAACACCGAAGCCGACACATTGGCTAAATTGGCGGCTTCCTTGACAGAAGTAAGCACCCGGGAGATTCTCTATTGTTCGAAGCTCGTATCCTCGCTTGAAGAAGAAACACCCCCGCTGAGAGAAGACTCTTGGATGACTCCTCTCATAGAATATATAAAGGAGGGAAAACTTCCAGAAGACCGGACCCAAGCTGTAAAGATCAGGAAGCAGGTACCCCGATTTGCCCTTTTAAATGATGTTTTATATAGGCGATCCTTTCAGGGCCCCTTACTCAAGTGCCTATCGGGGGAAGAGACAGAGTATGTCCTTCGGGAAATACATGAGGGATGTTGTGGGGAACATCTCGGGGGAACGGCTCTATCGCGGAAGGTTATTTTAGCAGGATTTTGGTGGCCCCAAGTAAACCAAGATGCTACCCGGCTCGTCCAGAAATGCCAAGGTTGTCAACATCACTCTAATTTCCACCACCGCCCAACTGCTAACATGCAACCGATCTCCGCATCATGCCCTTTTGACCAATGGGGATTGGACATCGTGGGTCCCTTTCCGCCAGTTCGCGCCCAGAAGAAGTTCCTCCTGGTAGCTGTGGATTATTTTTCTAAATGGGTAGAAGCCGAGCCGTTGGCAAGAATCACCGAGGATGAAATCATGAAATTCTTATGGAAAAACATTGTCTGCCGATATGGCATCCCCAGGAAATTGATTTCAGACAATGGCAGACAATTCCAAGGAAAAAAGATTACCTCTTGGTGTCAGGAAATGAAGATTATGCAATCTTTTACCTCAGTAGCCTACCCTCAAGCCAATGGCCAGACAGAGGTAACCAACAGGATCATCGTGCAAGCTTTGAAAGCCCGGTTGCAGGGGAAAGGAAAAGATTGGGTAGAAGAATTACCCAGCGTCTTATGGGCTTATCGGACTACTCCTCGGACATCTACTCGGGAAACCCCATATGGTCTGGTTTATGGATCTGAAGCAGTCTTGCCAGTAGAAATCGGGCAATCTTCCACTCGAGTGGAATCCTATTCGAGCAACAATGACTTATCTCGAGCCCTGGAGCTCGACCTTGTGGAATAAAAAAGAGATCGGGCGGTCATCCGGATGGAAGCTTATCGCAGCAGGATCATAAAATCCTATAACAAGCACGTCCGAAGAAGGGATTTTCACGTGGGAGATCTGGTTATGAAAAAAGTTAAACCGGTGGGTGATGTGGGGAAGCTAGAAGCCAAATGGGAAGGGCCTTTCAAAGTAATCAGAAAAGTCAGTTCTGGTACGGCCTATTATCTCGAAGATCCTCAAGGACGTGTTCTTAAAAGACCATGGAATGCTTTTCATTTAAAGAAGTATTATGCTTAAGAAACATTTGTATCTGTTATTTCTACACTGAATGAAGGAAATTACTCGAAAGAATTCTTTTAAGTCCAGGGACCCGTACCCTGGCCCGGTGGACCCGTACCCCGGATAATCTTTTAAGTCCAGGGACCCGTACCCTGGCCCGGTGGACCCGTACCCCGGATAATCTTTTAAGTCCAGGGACCCGTACCCTGGCCCGGTGGACCCGTACCCCGGATAATCTTTTAAGTCCAGGGACCCGTACCCTGGCCCGGTGGACCCGTACCCCGGATAATCTTTTAAGACCAGGGACCCGTACCCTGGCCCGGTGGACCCGTACCCCGGATAATCTTTTAAGTCCAGGGACCCGTACCCTGGCCCGGTGGACCCGTACCCCGGATAATCTTTTAAGACCAGGGACCCGTACCCTGGCCCGGTGGACCCGTACCCCGGATAATCTTTTAAGACCAGGGACCCGTACCCTGGCCCGGTGGACCCGTACCCCGGATAATCTTTTAAGACCAGGGACCCGTACCCTGGCCCGGTGGACCCGTACCCCGGATTATCTTTTAGGACTTATACCCAACCCGGGTAAACCGTATCCCATTTAGCAATCGAAATTACGAAATTTTTCTAAAGGGAGCAAAATCGAAAAAAAGAAACATGCATACATAGATCAGAGGAAAGAGGTTACCCAAAAAAAAAAAAAAAGAGAGAGTTATTTATTCCGCAGGAGGGTCCCGCTTATCCATATCTTCCTTGTCATCATCTGGGAGAGATGCAACAGCCTTCTCCAAATCTGGGAAATCTTCCATATCCGCTGGAACCAGGCCAGCTTCCTCGAATTGCTCCAAACACTTGTTAAAGCCTTGTTCAAAGTACGGGAAAGCTTTTCTGGCCAGCATTCGTTTAAAATCCGAAGACTTCAGGAAGTGTGACATCTGCTCTGTCTGGGTTTTCCTCAAAAGGGCCACTGCCGCCTGAAAGTCCTCAGCCCGGACCCGGTGGTATTCTGCATCTTCTCTGGCAGCCAGCATCCCTTCTCTAGCCTCAGCAGCCATCGCCTCGAAATCCTCGGCACGAGCCCGGGAGGATTCTGCTTCTGCCCTGGCCGACTGCGCCTCCGCCCGAACAACAGATAAGTCTGCCTGAAGCAGATCCATCTGCTGTTGCCAAATGGCCTTCTCCCGGGCCAGGACATTCTCATGAATTTCCCTGATCCGGTTTACTTCCTCTTGGAGCTGACCATGCGCTCCCTGAGCGGCCTTGGTTTGGGCATTAGCTCTCTTGGCTATCTTCGCCACTCGTTCATGCCCATGAAGTAACATTTGTAAACCCTGGTAATGAAAAGGTCAGGAAAATTTGCAGGAGAAAGGAAGAAGCAAGAGAGAGGGAACCCAAAAAAATGAACTTACCGAGAAGGTCCGGGCCGCTCCTTCGCTTAGGAGCATATTAGGGTGCATTCCCTGAAGATGTGCCACCTCGTCAGGTCGGAGGAAGCTCCCGATCACTCCTAGTAGATCTGAACTGATGGTATCCCCAAAAATATTGGGTAGAACCAGAGGCCTCGTCGCCGAAATGCCTGCAGAAGGATCAGCCAAAGCAGGGGAAGGGGTCATCCCCTCGGGCTCATCTTCCACCACTACCGTCTCCACCCGTGGCTCCGTGGTGGCTCTCCTCTTGCGACGGTTCAGGGAAGTTGAGTCTTCCTCCCCTCCCGAAGAGATAGGCCCCACCCGGGGAGAACTGGCCCCTGCTTGGGCATCACTCTCTGCTTCCCGGGCCAAATCTGCCTCGCTGGCTCTGTGTTCTTCTGTTTCTTGAGCTTCAGCTGCCTCCCTAGCACGGCGTGCTTCCAATTCACCAGCTTCGGCCGCCTCCCTGGCCCGGCGCTCCTCCTGTTCCTGGGCTTCCTTCGCCCTTTTCTCCGCTCTAATCCTCTTTTGCTCCGCTTTCCTCTGAGCAGCAGCCTCTAGAAAGCTTGCTTTGATCATGTCTTCTTCGGCTACATCAAGAACACAGTGGGTCAGCAAAGTAAAGTTGCGAAAAAAAAAAAAAAAAAAAAGGCCAAGAAAAGCGATTTACCCGCCTGCGACCCGGGTTGATCAAACCCGTCGATGATCTGATCTACAGGGTCTTCAGGCCGGGACCCGATCCCGTAATAGGCCAGATTGTTCGACCCAATCAGCACTGAAGATAAGAAGGATTGCTTTCCTAAAGCATCCCAGGCATCGGTAAAAGGAGGAAGAAGTTTGAAATCTCGGGGAAGCTCAGGTTGTTTAGGCATGGAAGGAAGAAACCCCAAAGCACAGGTGGGGAGAGTCGGGAATTTAAGAAAGAAAAATTTTGTTTTCCATCCCTTCAAAGAAGAAGGGATGTCGGTTAAAAACCGATAGTGCATCCGGGCCATAAAAGAAAAAACCCCGTCATTAAATCGACAGGAATAAAAATAGTGAAAGACGGAGGAGTTAATGGGAATAAGTTTCATGCGGAACAAAACAAAAGTAGCTGCCATAATACGAAAAGCATTGGGATGAAGATGATTAAGAGGAAGGTTAAAAAATCGAGCAACTCCTTCAAAGAAATGATGAACCGGGAAACGGAGACCGCTCCTAAGCTGCTCAAGGAAGAAAGCGTGGTATACGAGGGGAGGAGTATCAGGATGGTCAGTAGGTCCGGGAATCCTAATGTCATAAGTAGAAGGAATAGCCCCCAGGGACCGAATGTCTCCTAAACTACCCGGACGGAGAGTGGAAGACACCGTAGAAAACCAGAAGGGCCCTGTTATTTTACCCTTCCCTCTACTCGGGGAGCCCAGGGGTCGGGAAGGAGACGCTTTAGCAGTCTTCTTGGACAAAGATCGAGAGGGAATAGTAGGAATACCCCTCGGAATCTGAACAGACTGGTCAGAAGGGGTGGGAGAATTGTCCTCCGATAGGCCCCTAGCATTTTTGCCAGAAGTAGAAGAAGTGGAATTGGACATGATGGAAAAGAAGCAAATAAGACACAGAAAAGAGAGACTTACTGAGAGGAATTGAGGGTGATGGTTGATAGTCGGAGAGATCGCCGGAGAAATCTACAGAGAAGACCGAGGAAGAAAACAAGCAGGGCTTCGCCGAAGAATAAATTTGCAAGTGATTTTTAGAAAAAGCGATGGATCGCTATATATAAGGGAGAGATGGAATCTATGCCGTTGATGTTAGAGTAGGTGCACGTCGAGCCAAGTGTTGGCCGACTGTTCACGATGAAACTATTTGTATAAACGATCTTTATTTTAATAATATTTCAATTTATTAATTTGGCGCATCTTTATCTTTATACCCATGCTTGTTGCATAGATAAAGTCCTTGAATATACAAATAGTAGAAAGAATATGAGATGCTCATATGATGAGTATCATGAAACTCATATTTGGAATACTGTATATTCTAAACCGTTCCTAGTCGATTCAGCCGCCACTAAGAAGGATAAAGGCCGCTCGAGTTAGAGACTAGTATCTGCGATGTGAGTACCATGTTTCATTGGTAGGGGACATTGTGATGTCCGAGCATGCAGATAGGTGCTCCTGGTAGAGTGCACTGAACAACTCTCTATAAAGGACTTTCCAAGTGGTTCTCACTTATCGAGTGGAAACGTCCTAGTTTATGGTTGTACACCATTAGTCCTTATGACCCGGGACAACATTGAGACTCTATGTGCTAGCGTTCCACTTTGACTTGTTTACCGACTCTTTTGGGGTCATTAGGTGGCAAGATTGGGTGTTACGGCGAAACATATAGGAGTCGATGCATTGTAGTCGGGGATTCACCGCTTACCTACGGGTATGGATATCCTATGTGTTTTTCATGTATGTGTGGGTTGAAATCTCTGATCAGAGTATGGTGGTAATTATGAAAGGGGTTTCATAGATTACACCATCGATGCAACCACGACATGACACATAGTATCGATTCATTGACAACTCTCGATATACCAATAGTTGTCGAATCGGTCGGGATATATGAGCTGAAGGGACCGTACTGTACGCTAACCATAATTGAATGGTTCTTGCAGGCACTATCATGTGATACCTAGGGAATCACGTAAGCGATGCTGCTAGGCGTTTAACGTGATTGGTTGGGTACTATCAGACTTGAGTTCTGACGTTCTTACTATCAAGGAGTTGATAAGTAAGAATGGAGCAATTGGGGTATGCTCGAATAAGGACATGTTTAGTCCGAATCACATTGAGATGTGAACCCACGGCTAGTTGTATCAATGAACCATTGAGGGCCACACAAGTACTTGCTTTGTAAATCCCGAAGAGAAGTAAAATAGTTCAATGTGTTGAACGGCTTATAAATATGTTTATAAGCGTAAAGAAAAATAGAAGTATGACTTCTATGAGAGAAATATAAATTTTAATTTATGGAAGTGTTCCTAAGATTAAAATTTGGCCAAGTAAATAATGTAGTTGAAAATTGTGATTTTCATAAACATTGTTGTGGACTAAATTAAATTAATTCAAGTGTTGAATTAATTAAACACTAGTAGACCTAGTAGAGTCTAAATAATTAAATTAATTCAAGTGTTGAATTAATTAAATAATATTGAGTCTTGTAGAGCTCAATTTAAATAATTATTTAACTAGTGGGACTTGAGTAAAATCAAGTAATATTTAATTTATCTCAAATGTGTTTGAGATAATAAAATTTAGTCTATGGTTTTTAATGTGTTAAAAACCATATAATATACAAGTGAGACATGTAGGGATTGCATGCTTGGGAGGTGAAGAGCCTTGATTACTTTTTAATAAAATATTCAAAAGGCATGCAACTTTTGAGAGACAACTTTTCACAATACCTAGGCTATTCTCCCACACTCCCACTCTCATCACTTGGCCGAAATTTCTTGGAGATTTTCTCTCCATTTTTTCTTTCTCTTTTGTTCTTCATTTTCTTGGAAGAAAATCATTCTCTTTGAAAAATCCTCAAGTTTTTCTAGTGCAAAACTTGAGGGGATTTACCTTGTTGAGTGGTGGGCCTAATTCTTTGGGAGAAGAAGGTGAGCTTGTAGATTTGTCCACCAAACAAGAGCTTTGTTATTTAAAACAAAGTTGGAGCCATCATCAACTTCTTGAAGTTGATAGGTAAAAATCCTAAATCATCCTATGCATGGTTTTAGTTTATTTGTAAATATTGCACAAAAACAATGAGGGGGCCGAAAATTTGTCTAAAAAATTTTTGTTTTTTCGCTTCCGTTGCGTTTCCGGCCTCCGTAACCGGTCCGCTTTCAAGTGGTATCCGAGCTAAGGTTACGATTTTTGTGTAATATTTGCATAATGTTATGTTGAGATCGATTTCTAACCGTTTGAGATTTTTTGTGCAAGAAAATCAAAGGGCCGAAAATTTTGAAGAAAAACAAAAAAAAAAAAATGATTTTTCGGGCAGCAACCCGAGCTGCCCTGAAATTTCGGGCAGCAAAGGGCAGCCCGAGGGGCTGCCCGAATAAATCCAGCTTTTAAAATAAAAAAAAAAATTTTTTTGTTGTTGCCGGAATCCGGCGACGGAGCTCCGGCGACGGCGATGACGGCTAGGGTTTCCAAAAGTGTTTTGGACAATCTTAGTGTCATGGGCCTTGAGATGTTGGGCCATTGGATGGCCAACATAATTTGTGAAATTTAAATGGGCCTAAATATTTTTGGTGAAAAATGGTTTTTGGGCCCTTAAGTTCAAATTTACAATTGTTGCACATATTTTCTCATAAAATAAATAATTGAAGTTGGACTTTAATTATTTATAGTAAATTGTGATTTACAAGAAATTCGATTATAAATAAATTAATTTGAAAGTAGACAAAGGTGTTTGTATACTTTGTTAATTTAATTTATAATTGTGGCGGTTAGTGATTGGATCAAGATATATAATATTGGATCAATTAATTATAGTGATAATTAATTGATGGTGTATGATATGTGATATTATGCATGAAGGATGATCAAAAGCCCAAGCCCAATTTGCTAGGTGTATGCTAGGATATTTGTGTTGTATGATTGTAATAATTATCAATTTATAAAGTGGGCTTGGTTTATGGCCCGTTCCCACCCCCCATGAGATGTATCCCTATGTGCCATGGATATTTAATTGTAAATATTAGAATAGTGGAAGATCAAGATTGGAAGATGGTGGCCTTGGTGATTATGAAGATCGAAGACATGTAATATTGGATGCTAATGTAATAATTTAGTTGCATTGCATCCCTGCATTTACCCTAGGATTGGACCTAGGCCCGTGTTTGGCTCACACGGGCCATTAGTTTTGGGGCGATTGATCATCCTTGTACTGTTTTCTATTTATAATATATGCATGATATGTTATAAATAATGAGTATGTGCGTTATTATTATTATAATAACAAAGTTGCATGAATCCGGCAAACATACGATCAAACATGGCGAGCTTTTAAAATAAAATTAATGATGAGACCTTTCAAAATTAAAAACCCTCATTTTGAATAAGATTCAAAATTAATATCAAGTCCGAAAAGGGGAATTATAAATTTGTTTATAATTTCCTTGTCTTCCATCGACAATGGATGCATGATGAACGCTACCTGTACTCGGGGCTCGGCTCATATTATTGGGGAGCCTTGGGTGCCGGAAAGCTGTGACATCCATTGACATTGTGATGTGAACTACGTGGAACTCCCATGATTTCGGCTCATATTATTGAGGGAACTCATGGCGACCGTCCATTAAGGTTCAATATCGATGGGTTAGGCTTGACACGTAAAGATGAACGACGTCATATTATTGGGTCCTAATCAAACGTGAGACAAAAGTATACGTAGAGGGTTTCATGGCGATGCAATTGGAAACTACCTTTTAGGAATTGTGATGGCCGATATTATTCGGGATCACAATTCGCTAATTGGACCTTACGTACCTTCTGAGGAAAGTGTTTCCCGTTTTCACTAGAGGGTAGTGAAAATGTCAAAACAGTGGGAGCGATTATTTATAAAGTAAAAGTCCAAACTTTATATCTTATTAAATATTTTAAAATAGTCATTAACATTTATCTGTTTTACTTTTCAGTACAATCTTTGACATGTCATCAATTCGCAACCCGTTTTCGGTCATTCTCGAAAAACACATTCTAACCGGACCAAACTATATCACTTGGCTAAGAAATTTAAAGATTGTCCTAAACTCGGAGAAGATCGCATATACACTTACTGAGGCGCCCCCTGCTGAGGCTCCTATAGGCTGCACTCCTGAGGAATTGCAGACCTACAAGGATTGGTGCGACCATGACTTGAAGGCGAAGTGTTATATGCAGGCTTCGATGAACGATGAGCTACAAAGGCGATTCGAGGATGCTAAGAATGCTGCTGACATTCATATGCACCTCAAGGAGCTCTTCGGTGAGCAGACTCGGCCTTTGAGGCATGCCACAGTGAAGGAGCTCATCACTTTACGCATGCGAGATGGGACTTCGGTCCATGAGCATGGCCTAAAGTTGATTGGGCTCGTGGACAAGCTCGTGGGCATGGATTTGATCTTGCCATCCGAGTTGACCACGGATGTGCTACTGTTGTCACTGCCTAGCTCTTTCGATCCTTTTGTCGTGAACTTCAATATGAACAAGCTCGAGCCCAGCCTTGAAGAGTTGGTGAACATGCTTGTGACCTTTGAGTCCACGATCAAGAAGGAGAAGCCGGTTCTTTATGTGGGCTCTTCATCTGGCACGAAGACCGGTCCACCTGGGAAAGGAAAGAAGCGTTCTTTCAAGCGTCCCAAGAAGAGCGAGCCCTTGAAGAGGCAGACTCCGAGTCCCATAGTGGCAGCCGCGCCAGCCAAGGCTGAAAAGACTGTTGACATCTGTCACCACTGCAAGAAGCCTGGACATTGGAGGCGTAACTGCAGGGAATATCTTGCGCAGAAGGGTTCTGCCAAAGGTATGTTCTACATTGAAGTGAATATCTCTATTAACTCTACTTCTTGAGTATTGGATACCGGCTGTGGCTCACATCTCTGTAATGATTTGCAGGTGATGGGAAGAAGTAGGAGGCTCCGAGAGGGTGAGACCTTCCTGAGGATGGGCAATGGAGCAAGGGTTGCTGCCAAAGCCATAGGAGATGTTTATTTATGTTTGAACAATGATTTTAATTTGGTTTTAAGAGATGTTTTGTATGTACCAGACTTGGTTAAAAACATTATTTCCATTTCTATGCTTGATATTGATGGATATTCTTGTTTATTTGGCAAAGGTGTTTGCAATATTTACAAGAATGAATGTTTAGTTGGTACCGGTGAACTTGAAAACAATCTCTACACCTTAAAATTAAAAGATATTCCACTTAACAATGTCCAAACGATAACAACAACAAATAAGCGCAAACAAGATACTCTTAATTCGGCACAATTATGGCATGCTCGATTAGGTCATATATCCCTAAGAAGGATGAACAAGTTAGTGGGAGTTGGCATGTTTGATATGTCCGATATTAATGCTCTCACGACTTGTGAATCCTGTCTAAAAGGAAAGATGACCAAAATTCCCTTTAAGGGCCATGCGGAGCGAGCCAAAGGGTTATTGGATTTGATCCATACCGATGTGTGCGGTCCGCTTAGCATCACCACTAAGCATGGACATGCCTACTTCATCACCTTTACCGATGACCATTCGAGGTATGGGTATGTGTATTTAATGAAATACAAGTCTGAAGCCTTTGAAAGGTTCAAAGAATTCAGAAGTGAAGTAGAGAAGCAATTGGGACGAAGCATCAAGACACTTCGATCGGATCGAGGTGGTGAGTACTTGAGTGCCGAGTTCCAAGAGTATCTTAGAGAGAATGGGATTCTCTCGCAGTGGACTCCGCCCGCTACACCGCAGTTGAATGGTGTTTCGGAGCGTCGTAACCGGACTTTGATGGACATGGTTCGGTCTATGATGGGGTTCACAGAGTTGCCGCCATCCTTTTGGGGATATGCGCTTGAAACAGCGGCAATGTTGTTGAACAATGTCCATACAAAGGCAGTTGACAAGACTCCATATGAGATATGGATGGGTAAGCCTCCCAAGTATTCTTATCTAAGAATATGGGGGTGTCCTGCTTATGTGAAGCAGACAGTGGGAGATAAATTGGATAGTCGATCCATTTTATGCTACTTTGTGGGATATCCAAAGAATTCAATTGGATATTACTTCTATCATCCCCAAGAAACAAAGGTGTTTGTTTCTAGGAACGCAACCTTTTTGGAAAAGGAATTTCTATTGGATAGAAAAGGCGAGATGATAGAACTCGAAGAGGTTCGAGAGACACCCACAGTTGTAGAACCCACACTCGAGAAGCCAAGTGAGGAGATACAAGCTCCTAGAAGAACCGAGAGAGTCTCGAGACCACCTGTGAGGTATGGTCTGCTTCTTGAAGAGGGCCATGATGAGCCTAATCTTGGATGTGATCCAAGGACCTTCAAGGAAGCGTTATCTGATGCCGATTCATCCAAATGGCTTGAAGCAATGGAATCTGAGATGAATTCCATGCATTCGAACCAAGTGTGGAATCTCGTGGATCCACCTGAGGGAATTGTTCCCATAGGGTGTAAATGGATTTACAAGAGGAAACTTGGGGCGGATGGGAAGGTATTGACCTTCAAGGCGCGACTGGTAGCAAAAGGGTATACTCAAAGGCAAGGTGTTGACTATGAGGAAACCTTTTCTCCAGTTGCGATGTTCAAGTCCATTAGGATTTTGCTAGCCATAGCTGCATGGTATGACTATGAGATATGGCAGATGGATGTCAAGACTGCCTTCCTTAATGGGGATATTAAGGAAGAGATTTACATGTCTCAACCTGAAGGGTTTACATCTATCGGAAGTGAGCATATGGTATGCAAACTTCAAAGATCTATTTATGGTCTTAAGCAGGCATCTAGGAGCTGGAACCTCAGATTCGATAGTACAATCAAAGAGTTTGGTTTTACTAAGAATCCTGAGGAACCCTGTGTGTATAAGAAGGTCAGTGGGAGTGCTGTGACATTCCTAGTTCTTTATGTTGATGACATTCTACTCATTGGGAATGATGTAGGAATGTTGCAATCAACAAAGATATGGTTAGCAAGTAAGTTCTCAATGCAGGACTTGGGTGAAGCATCTTTTGTATTGGGAATACAGATCTATAGAGATAGATCAAAAAGATTGCTTGGTCTCACCCAGTCCACATACATTGATACCATCGTGAAGCGGTTCTCGATGGATGAGTCCAAGAGAGGACATCTACCAATGTGTCATGGCGTGTCCCTATCCAAGTCTATGTCTCCCAAGACTGATGCAGAGATAGCGGCGATGACACGAATTCCGTATGCTTCAGCCATTGGTAGTATCATGTATGGGATGATATCTACACGTCCTGACGTGGCATTTGCACTAAGTGTAGTGAGTAGATATCAATCCAACCCCGGTCTTCCACACTGGAAAGCTGTGAAAGACATCCTCAAGTATTTGAGAAGGACCAATAAGTTGTTCTTGGTCTATGGGGGTGGAGAACTGAAATTGGAAGGCTATACCGACTCTAGCTTCCAAAGCGATGTTGATGACTCGAAGTCAACCTCCGGATTCATATTCATGCTCAATGGTGGTGCTGTCTCTTGGAAGAGTTCCAAGCAAGACAGTACTGCGGATTCCACCACTGAGGCAGAATACATTGCTGCATCGGCTGCAGCAAAGGAGGCTGTTTGGATTAGGAATTTCGTCCAAGAGTTGGGCGTCATTCCAAATGGAGTTGCTCCTATCCCGGTGATGTGCGACAACACGGGAGCCATAGCTCAGGCGAAGGAGCCAAGGTCTCATCAGAAGTCCAAACACGTATTGAGAAAGTACCACATCCTCAGAGAGATCGTGGAAAGAGGAGATGTTGTGATTGACAAAGTCGGCTCCGCAGATAATGTTGCTGATCCACTAACTAAGCCTTTACCAGGACCATCGTTCGAGAAGCATCGCGAATCAATGGGTCTAAAGCATATAGGTAGTTGGCTCTAGTGCAAGTGGGAGATTGTTAGAGTAGGTGCACGTCGAGCCAAGTGTTGGCCGACTGTTCACGATGAAACTCTTTGTATAAACGATCTTTATTTTAATAATATTTCAATTTATCAATTTGGCGCATCTTTATCTTTATACCCATGCTTGTTGCATAGATAAAGTCCTTGAATATACAAATAGTAGAAAGAATATGAGATGCTCATATGATGAGTATCATGAAACTCATATTTGGAATACTGTATATTCTAAACCGTTCCTAGTCGATTCAGCCGCCACTAAGAAGGATAAAGGCCGCTCGAGTTAGAGACTAGTATCTGCGATGTGAGTACCATGTTTCATTGGTAGGGGACATTGTGATGTCCGAGCATGCAGATAGGTGCTCCTGGTAGAGTGCACTGAACAACTCTCTATAAAGGACTTTCCAAGTGGTTCTCACTTATCGAGTGGAAACGTCCTAGTTTATGGTTGTACACCATTAGTCCTTATGACCCGGGACAACATTGAGACTCTATGTGCTAGCGTTCCACTTTGACTTGTTTACCGACTCTTTTGGGGTCATTAGGTGGCAAGATTGGGTGTTACGGCGAAACATATAGGAGTCGATGCATTGTAGTCGGGGATTCACCGCTTACCTACGGGTATGGATATCCTATGTGTTTTTCATGTATGTGTGGGTTGAAATCTCTGATCAGAGTATGGTGGTAATTATGAAAGGGGTTTCATAGATTACACCATCGATGCAACCACGACATGACACATAGTATCGATTCATTGACAACTCTCGATATACCAATAGTTGTCGAATCGGTCGGGATATATGAGCTGAAGGGACCGTACTGTACGCTAACCATAATTGAATGGTTCTTGCAGGCACTATCATGTGATACCTAGGGAATCACGTAAGCGATGCTGCTAGGCGTTTAACGTGATTGGTTGGGTACTATCAGACTTGAGTTCTGACGTTCTTACTATCAAGGAGTTGATAAGTAAGAATGGAGCAATTGGGGTATGCTCGAATAAGGACATGTTTAGTCCGAATCACATTGAGATGTGAACCCACGGCTAGTTGTATCAATGAACCATTGAGGGCCACACAAGTACTTGCTTTGTAAATCCCGAAGAGAAGTAAAATAGTTCAATGTGTTGAACGGCTTATAAATATGTTTATAAGCGTAAAGAAAAATAGAAGTATGACTTCTATGAGAGAAATATAAATTTTAATTTATGGAAGTGTTCCTAAGATTAAAATTTGGCCAAGTAAATAATGTAGTTGAAAATTGTGATTTTCATAAACATTGTTGTGGACTAAATTAAATTAATTCAAGTGTTGAATTAATTAAACACTAGTAGACCTAGTAGAGTCTGAATAATTAAATTAATTCAAGTGTTGAATTAATTAAATAATATTGAGTCTTGTAGAGCTCAATTTAAATAATTATTTAACTAGTGGGACTTGAGTAAAATCAAGTAATATTTAATTTATCTCAAATGTGTTTGAGATAATAAAATTTAGTCTATGGTTTTTAATGTGTTAAAAACCATATAATATACAAGTGAGACATGTAGGGATTGCATGCTTGGGAGGTGAAGAGCCTTGATTACTTTTTAATAAAATATTCAAAAGGCATGCAACTTTTGAGAGACAACTTTTCACAATACCTAGGCTATTCTCCCACACTCCCACTCTCATCACTTGGCCGAAATTTCTTGGAGATTTTCTCTCCATTTTTTCTTTCTCTTTTGTTCTTCATTTTCTTGGAAGAAAATCATTCTCTTTGAAAAATCCTCAAGTTTTTCTAGTGCAAAACTTGAGGGGATTTACCTTGTTGAGTGGTGGGCCTAATTCTTTGGGAGAAGAAGGTGAGCTTGTAGATTTGTCCACCAAACAAGAGCTTTGTTATTTAAAACAAAGTTGGAGCCATCATCAACTTCTTGAAGTTGATAGGTAAAAATCCTAAATCATCCTATGCATGGTTTTAGTTTATTTGTAAATATTGCACAAAAACAATGAGGGGGCCGAAAATTTGTCTCAAAAATTTTTGTTTTTTCGCTTCCGTTGCGTTTCCGGCCTCCGTAACCGGTCCGCTTTCAGTTGATCTAGCATAGATTGGACGGGCTAGATTAGCCTTGGAAGTTGAGCGGCATCATTCGGCGGGAAAATTGAAAAGACAGTTGCTCAAATCGAGGCGCCATGGTAGCTGAGAATACGTACGGGCTCTGACAACACGTCATCAGAATTCTATCATTATGACTGCGCAATGATTGACTGAAAAAGCGAAGAGAGGGATTGGGATAATGCCATATCTCGGCCTTATTCAGATCCCGGAAGAACTAAAGTTATCGAAGGAATACCCACTATACCCAGATTGGGACTTACCGATTTATCATATGACTATTCTTTTATATCCATGCGTGAAAAAGGTAAAGAGGTAATACGCCCGATAGAATCCTTTTATCACAATCAAGAAAGAAAACATGCCAAGTCCCGGCCTCTTACGAGGTAACTCGGGAGCAGAGGATCCCATCACCCGGCTAAAAGGCCCGGACAGCATGGGACCCGGCGTTCGGATATGTTTAGGCCTACCTTTTTCGGTTTTTGGATTGATGATTAGTTTAGCTGGTGTTAAAACATTTGCAAGGAATTAAAAGAAGACGCAGGAATTAATTGTCTAAATTTTCATTAAGGGAATGGTCGGCGTCGTATTACAGAAATTTCAGTGGCCACTCGACCTTTCCACTCATCCATCCAGTCAGTAACTTCTTGAATGCCAAGATTGACAAAGGAATCAGTGCTCGAGACCTTATTTAGATGCCGCCATTCCTTCCACAACATAGCATGCAGCAGGTTTTGGTCAGTCAGCAACTCTTCAATGCGGGATACCCCTAGTTCCCGCCTGTATTTCCTCGTCACCATCCTTTGAGAGCGAGTGAGGACTGTGCCGTTCAAATAAAGAAGGCCGATGAATTGAAGCTTATGCCAGGTACATACGACTTTGGCCAGAATGTACTCATCGACATTCTTTTTGAAAAGCTCTACATAGGGACGTAACTCCGCTGGGATTTGACTTTGCACACCAACAGAAGAGATGGCACTGCTGCAAGTGCTGGAGTCGCTGGAGCTCGACATTGTTCTGTTGGTATGGGTGCATCTTATCCACCAATTTATTTATATGAAAGGGAGGAAAAGACGTTTGGGATGAGGGAATGTGAAGAGCCTAAGGTTAATTAAAGCATGCCGTCATTTATTGGGAAGGAGAATGTATCATAGCCATTAAGACCAGTGCACGTGGGCGATTATTAAGGGCCTCGAAAATTACGTGGGGTAGACCAAAAGGCGGATGCAGTTATCAAAACGACCCCGAATATGAAAGGTTTCCCGAGATAATGTTTAATGATAATGCATGCATCATTATGACTACCCGGATATCACAAACCTTGGAGCTTCGTATCCTCTCTAAGAGATTGTCAGGGCCCAACGTAATGTTTCAAAGCAAAGCCGGTGATCAACCATTACCGTTGGGATACTTTTGTTTGGTTTGTTCAGCAGGTATTCAGTAATAAAGACTCATACCAGATCTTAAAAGTACAAAGCAAGGATGAAACAGAAGAATAACTTTATTCACTTGCTAGCATTTCTACTAATTACAGCGGAGTATTCTTCTTCTACAAAGAGTATCCACATGGTTTTCCATTTCCTTAGCTCACTTGGGGAAGACTTGAGGAAGCCCTCGGTGCTTGTAATGCCCGAGAGGATTTTCATCTCCTTAAGCAACGTCAGCTGGTAGATGTAATCACCCTCGAAGATGTTCACCTCTTCAGTCACGTTCAGACGTTCCCGATACTTCTCCATCTTTACCACCAGTCTAGAAGCATTAGCTTCTCCGGTCTCGTGGAGAAGTTGTAATTTCTGAAGTTTCTCCCAGTAACGAACAATCTTATGGAACACTTCATCTTCTATCTCGGTTTTCTTCTTCTCAACTAATCGCCACGAGACTTCTTCCATATCTGAATTCGACGGATTACTGGAGCTCGCCATTTGACTCTTGTGACCAACTATTTAATGGTAACTTGGAAAAAATAAAAAAGATGTTGCTATATTTATAATAGCAAGGGGCTAATCACAACCGTCGAATCTTTGGATACATAGACGGTCAGGACGGACATTGGGAATTGCACCAGAAAGTTGAAAAGACGTACACGCCTATCGAAATATTGCGATAAATCATCCTCGAAAACATAAAAACGTGGGAGATATGATTGATTGATGTACATCGCGAGTCTTCACCATACACCGACGTCTGTGTAGCTATGCTCAGTCCAGAAGGTGTATCAAAATGGCTTTCCTGACCGGGCACAAGGGACTAATCGGGACAGCGAGTAGACTCTAGCCCGACTATTTAAGGAAGGAGTGATGATACCCCGATATGTCCCGGGCAGTTGATCCCGGGAATGCTAGGGTCATGGGTCAGGCCCATGAGCGATGCCCGGGTCAGGACAGCCCATCTCTCGAGTGGTTGATTCAGGACATAGCACCAGAGTTCTGGTATAACTTCTCTTCTGACATCTCGAAGCGAGGGAGGCATTTAATGATGTTGAAATACACGCGGCCGACCTGTTAACATTAATGAGTGACTGGACAGATGGGATATGACCAATACATGATTTGACATGTCAGAACAGTAGGGTATAATCAGCCGCCCTAGTATATTTAATGCGCACGTCCCAAAAAACGAGGTCATCATTATTTCCTCCACTATAAATACCAGGTTTTGCATTTATTCCTTCATTCAGATATTAATGAACATTTAACACACTCATTTATTGCACACCAATATCACAGCCATCACTTGGCTACATTGGTTTTATTGCTTGAATACCCTGCTGACTTAAGCATCGGAGTGGCCACGCCGGGGACCCCCTCCGGCGCCCATTCACGTGGTTGTTTTTCTTATTGGCAGATCTTTCAAAGGTCAACGAAGAATCTTCTTCCCAGTCCGCCGTCTTAGCTCATATTTCTTCCCGTATTCTTGATAGCTTACCTGGTAGAGTTACCGACCCGACTCCACCGTTCGACCCGGGTGGCATCAAATAAAGAGCGTTTGAAATCCTTGGTTAGACATATTGTGAATACTTTAATAGTTTTGTCAGTCTTGAATCATGTATTTAAATATGTAAACTCTTCAACGGTGAGATCTTCAATAAAACGTATATTTGTACCAATACAAAAGCAAATTGTCTTTTGTTTTCTTTCCTTTCATTGTACGCAACAGTTAATGCACATTGACATGTATCTAAATACGACAATTTAACAGTTTGTGAAAAGTTGATGCATAAGAGAGAAAAATATATATGTATATTTATATTATTAGAGATATTATTGGACAACTAGAGACGTCAGATAATGTGTATTGATTGGTCAAGGGATCTTCTGAGATGTCGCGCTGGTATGACACACTGACTTGGTGTGCAAGCATACCAACTAGAGAATAAACTGGAGGTTGAGCTTTTTCATGCAGATCGATTAAAGTTTTGAGAGTACCTTGATCTTGATAGAAAAAATGCAGCCTGACTATTAATATGGCTATTTGTTTATGCAGTACAACAAGATCTTGAAGATTAAGTTGTCCGATATGACTTCATCATGTCCGGCTTGAAACCTGTAAATACATGAAAATAATATTTGGCTTCTGAAACAGCTAGATATTGTTTCTTACCACCAAAATAAGATATTTTCAATGTAACAATGTTTAGACATATATAAAACTATAAATTTTATTAAGGAATAACTATCAATAAATTATTATTATTATTAGGACACATTAACTATTTTAAAATGGTACATACAAAATAGGAAGTGAATCAAATGATGGTTTTGTAATGCATCGACATATATGCCTATTTTTATTTTCATGTATTTATATTATTAATTTTTTTTTCTTTTTTTGTATTTATATTATTAATTGAATGTGAGTTATGTATATAGTTTTGTTACTTCGATTAAACTAATGCAAATATTTTAAAAAAATAGAAAATTATAACTATAAAGAAAGTTACTCGAAACCCAATGCATAAGTTTAAAAAATTGATTTTTGAAGACCAAAATTACATAATTTGATTATAGTGAATTGAGTGACAACAAAATAATAGATAATGATTTTTAACATGTTATGATAAAATAATTTTTGTGGGGCCATTGGTATTTTTGCATGGACTTTTGGATTAAATGGGCCGGGAGAAAACGAGAACACCGGAGGTTAATTAACTAATCCTAAAGCAACCTCCTACTCTAAATGAATCGAGTCAGTTGGTAAATTTTTCGAGTTAATTTGAAAAATATTTAAATTATATTGAATTTATCGAACTAAAGTCGAACTCAAACATGTTCGTTTTTTTTATATTTTTCACGAATCTTGATATTTTATTAATATAATATAAATATATATTAAATAAATAGATTTCGAGTATTTCAAATATTTAATTTCAAGCAATAGTTCGAATAATTGACGAACATATTCGAATATTTCGAGGCAATCTTAAACAATTTTTTTAAAAAAAATTAAGTTTAGAATCGAGATCGAATTTAATATATTCATTTTGAACGAATCTGAGTACTAAATTTTTCAAAAGTACTGAATTCGATTCGATTCGATTCGTTTAAATCTGATATCCTGGTACCACACACCCAGCTTGGCCCGATTAAGCTACCCAATTTGACTATTTGAGGTGGCGGAGCTCGACGCTTTCTTACTATAGTTCCATCGGAAAGTTCATTCCAGTTCCATTGGAAAGTTCATGCCCGTCAAGTAATTGAGATTCTCCCGTGGTCCGTATTTGCCCGGTCAAAGTGCATTTTACGTTTCTTAAGGTAGCTTTCTATAACCTTTTTCTCTTCAAATTATATGTATATTATAGGACTCGTGCTCGAATTGAAATGGGGAAGTTGGAAATTGAAAACCTAGAGTTTGAATCAGCTTATTCTGCGTCGAATTCAGTTTTAAATTGGAGTGGAAGTCGTCTGATTGCAATTAAAACTGGTATTTATTCTTTAGCTACAAGGACGAAAATTGCCGACAAATTGAATGTATATGAACGAACTAAACCGTTTGTGAGTTATTCGAAGCTCGATTCGATAAAAAGCTCATTTGAGCTCGTTTAATGAGGCTCGTTAAGATAAACAAACCAAACTCAAGCTTTACAGTATTCGACTCGTTAGCTCGTGAACATGTTCGTTGAGTTCATGAGTAATCTTTTAGATGAAAAAATAATAGTTTTGATATTTGATTTATTGATTTTGTATATTATTTATGAAATATATAAAAAAAGTTATTAAATTTATTTATTATAATAAATTTACAAATTTTAATAAGAATAATATATTTTTTTTAAATATATCATTATTTTTTAATTAATTTAATGAAAATTTAAATGTATAATTGACAGTGAGTTATGTATATGTTCGTTAAACAAAGCTCGAGCTCGATTCGATTATAAACGAACCAAACTCAAATATTTAAGAGTTCGGCTCGATTACATCCTGGTATATATGCTGTGCTGAATTGTGTGCCTGAATGAATGGCTGCTACTGTGAAAAACTTCTCCTCAGAAGAATCTAGCCCGGCTGAAGAGTGGACCATCGTTCTGCCACGTCGTGGAAAGAAGAATAGAAGTTTCGGCAATTCTGGGATCCCGATTCAACAAAAAGAAGAGCAATCATGGACTCCAATAGATACGGAAGCAGATCCTGCGAGGGAATCCAAATTGATGCAGAAAATGCAGATTTATCTTCAGAAGCTTGAGTTTTCTGACTTCTTCAGTTCTTTCTTGGAGCAGATGCTGAATCCGGATATGTTGAATAGGTTACTTAAGGTTCTGGGCTCGGAAGAAAAGATGCAGATGGTAATCTATGGGATTGGTAGCATTGAGTCATTTGAACCCCCTCGATTTCAACTTAGCCTCGCAATTTTGATGAAGAGAAAATTTTCTTGGATTGGAGAAATACAAGTTTTTGATCCAATTATTTCTTTGACAGAATCAAAGGTTTTGAATTCTCTTGGTTGTTTCGTTCTGTCTGTCAATGAACAGGGCCGTCGACAAGTCCAAAAACCTACCCTATTCTTCATGCCACACTGTGAAGCAGACCTTTATGAGAATCTCTTGGAAGTAAACTGGGTAATGGATCGATTGATTCGTCTTGTACTCTTTGGGAACAGTTTTGGTTCCTACGAGCAGCACATGTCAGTTTGTAAGAATCTTGCTGTTTCTAACTCACGAAAGCACATCTTGGCTGTCAAGAAATTCTCTGAAGAGGTTAGGATTAAAACTTTTTCTGATGATTCTTTCCGAGCCTTTCATGGTTCGAGTTGGCATTTTTTTAGCCCTGTTACTGAAGCAGAATTGGAACTCTAAATCTCTAGCAGTTGGATTTTTTGAATGATCACGATACACTTTACTTGAACTGATCTACCATAACGGTGGGACTCGAGTTCTGATACCATGTTAAGATTGGAACTTGGATCCTAAGTAAACACCAAAAGCTAGCTCAAGGAGGGAGGATTGTCCAAGCTCATATATACAACTCTCAGTTTATTTATCCAACCGATGTGGGACAATTAACCGTTTAACTTTGATCTTTTTCTCAATAAGAATGGTTGTCTATATCGTGTTTTATATTTCGATAGTTTCAACGCAACATTTTTTTCTCGGTCTGTTTAGTGAGATGTTCTTTTGGTGACAGAACTGATTGATGGTTTCTTGTCGTAAATTGTTACTTAGATTGCTGAAATAATCATTCTATATGTAAGATACTAGAGTGTGAACAAATGGTGATTTTAAAATCAATTGTTGAATATTTTAGTTGATTTTATAATTTTAGGTGCAATTGTCCACTTTCTGACTAAAATATAACTCAAAGTGGTTTGTTTTATATTATCATGCAGACTTACAAAACGGTTCCCATTCGAAATCCAAATTACATGTCCCGATTTTGTTTCAAAGTTCAAACGTGACTGCAGACGATCACCATATGTAACATCATTATTGTGATGCTTTCCAAACTTAGCACGAGTTTATTCGACGATTTTTTTTGTTATGTTTCTTGCAATTTAATCGATTCACAAATGCATCGTCGAGAGTTAGGCATAAAACTGAACCAAGAATTACTTGCATTACGTGCATCATTGAGCCAAACCAGAACTCAAAAATATGTTCCAGCATTGAGACCTCTATCCTGTGACCCTTGCCCAAGTGAGGAGCTCCAGACTTCAACAATGAGCCTGAACCCGACGGATTACGAGTTTATGGAAACCAGAATTTGCATGGTAGCACAATTTTTTAAATGACTTGATTTTAAAATACTAAAAAAAAAAATTTGTTAAAAAACTTCACACATAATTCTAACATATAATTTGAGACCCTTGGGGATGCGGTCAAGGTGAGGAATGATTCAATTCTCTTGTTGATTTGACTGCATGTTTGCATCACAAACTTTGCAGAAATAAAAGCCAAAACTTACTTATTTTAGAAAATTTCAAGTAAATTATACAATTGCGCCTTCCTAAAAAAGTCAAATGTATCATGTATCCCAAGACCTTTACGTCACATAGTTAGCGATGCCCCAAAAAATTTATATCTCCAAAATAACACATATTATTAAATTTGCGAACAACGTTTCACGACACACGTGTAGAAGAATTAGGACGGATGTGAAGTTTATTACAAAGAAAGTCAAGACATGTTGATACACACAATTCACAGGAGATTGGCAAATTCTGAAGCCGTTATTCAAGGATTTAAACAAGAAATGAAAACTGGAACACAAACAAACGAACACGAATACTTTGAGATATGACTACCAGAATTTTCTTGTGCTCTGATATAAAAACTTCTTTGATATTACTAAATGCAGGGTCTGCGACAAACCCCAGAAAGGATCCAGTTGGGTGATTATAAAATTTAAGATTATTACCAATGGACACATGAAATTGCCGCATGATAATATTTTGGAAGAGATCAAGAAATTACCATCACCGAGATTTGGGTGCTTCAGCATTCACATGCCCACCGGCTATAGTAGCTCCATCTCTTGATGCATTTTCAACAGAATCTAAGCAGGGTACATTCTTGGACTGACCTTTTCCAACATTAGTAGATGGGGTTTTTGATGCATGAGGAAACATTACTTGTGGGCTTTCAAACCTCTCGGGAACATATCCATTTGCTAAACTTTTTGATGAATATGTTTTCTTCTCATAGAAGGGCGTAGCAGATACAGGTGTATCGGGGCTCTCCAAAAGTTCTCCTGAGGACTCCATAGGCGCGTGGAAAAGCAAATGTGCCACAATCCGATCTACTGGATTGGTATTCGTCTCTACATCTGGTGTTCCAGTAAACCTGTTGAATCAGTCAAGAAATAAGAAAATAGCAATCCTAGATCAAAGTTAACCAAATTTGTTCTTTAATAAAAAAAGCTGAGACTCGAGCATTTAATGTGTGCCCGGATATGAGGACTGAAAATTTGTTAAAAACACTTTTGAAATATAAATTTATCCAATGGCCAAACATTACTCTTTTTTCCAAATAATTTCGAGATAAGATAACATTATGTGCTTTGCAGTACTAAGGCTTAAAATAAGGAAAATTCTAAAAAACGGTAAATTATTCATAAACCACAAAGAATAAAGCCGAACACTAAATCAAGTAACAAGAAGAACGGCATGCTCTGAGATGACCAGCAGACTGTTAACTAACCCCTTATGATTGTCAATAGCTTTGTTAATTTCATCTCTGGTCCTGGTGTTGGCACTGCTTGTATCACCAGAACAATGTCTCTGTATAGCACTTTTTGCGAGTCGAAACAAGCTGTCCCTGATGCAAAGCCTTATTCGCATGTCCAACTGTAAAAAGTTAGTTTTTGGTTAGGAGTTAATGCAACTTTTCAATATGACCAGGAAAAAATATTCCAAGGGTGGTTAGATTATTAACTCTAGAAATGGTATCTTGAAGTCGTTGAAGTACCGATTCCTCCATGGGGCAAATGCTTAACGGCATGGTAACCGCATTGTTATCATGATGTCCTATGGCTGAGTTCTGGTCAAGGGAAGGAAAGCCGCTAATATATTCATCAACTTCAACATTTCCTCCTTTGATTGTTGAATTCTCTAATGACACAGGATTACCAATTTGCTGCTGCTGTTTCTGAATTGCAATAATCACTCTCGATTGTTGCCGCCTCCTTAACTTTTCAATTTTCTCCTCGGGAGTCATTGCTGGAGGATTTGTAGCAGCATCCACTGACTTTTTCACAGGAGTTGCACAAGCAAGTTTACGGTTGCCTCCAACAGGCTGAAACTTTGACGATAAGTGAGATGTTCTGGGGTAGTGATACACCATATTCCCATATAAAGGAGGTGCCAAAAGTGGACCAGAAAAGTTCTTTCGTTGGAATGGCTCGGATCTCTGGACCTGCTTTTGCTTCCTAACAACCAAAGGTGGACATGCTTTGAACATTGACAGTGCATATTGATCGTTGACTTGCTCAAACATGCTCTGTGTTGTGGACCGCATAGCACATAAATCATACATCTGTTTCTTGTTTATTTCTTTCAATTTCTGGTCCTTCGTAAATCTCTTTTGTTCATTACCCTGAACACATGAAAGCAACTAGAGAAACAATCTGACGTTGAAACAATAAAAAGAAGCCGATCACACAGAGAAAATTACTAAACCACGTGTGCTTCTATTGGTTCACAGTGAGAAGAGAACACAATTTATCATATACAGATCATTTTGTATGAGAGGCCAAGATGTATAGAAATTTTCCTGGTTCCACTGTGTCTGGTATTGAGTCATGGTCAGTTTGGCCGTTATTTTAACTTATGCTGTTTTGTGGTTATAAATACGTATATTTCAAATACTTACCTTCCACGCATTATCGATGTAGTTTTACTTCAACATGTGAAGGCATCACAGAGTTCTAACACATCTAAAGTTAAATCTCGTCAAAGCTTCAGAAAATTATCTGACAATGAAACTTGTGTTTATGTGCAACAGAAATTTCCATCCTTCCCATTTTTTTTTCTTTTATCATCATTATCATTTTGGATGTGAAGAGTAGCACAGATGAGAGAAGAATAGCTTCTTTGTACAGAGATTGAAGTGTTTCTCGAGTACAACGGTGCTTTCTCCAGAAAGAGTGGATGAAAAGGTTACCTTCAATGGGAATGCATTTACTGTAGCAACACTATAGTCATCCAGTTGCTCGGGCAACACTTGGCTGTTTTCATCGATCCCAGGATTCTGAGAAAAGCGAGTAAAATACTGAAAGTGCATCCTATTCACTTAATTATATACAGGGATTCAGACAACAATTAAATGAAGCAATTTAAAATGCAAGCAAAAAAGAAAACAACCACCGAACAATATTGCAAACATAATCCTTCATACCTCCTCGTTCATAAATAGCTTATTGTTACCTACAAAATGTTCAATAGTAGCTTTTCTTGCCTGTTCATCCTGAGATTGAGATTTGTTCCCAAGCAGTTTCTCAGACACAGAAATAAAAGACTCCTCCAAATCAAGTGTATGTTGAGCTTTATCATCTGATACGGACCTTAATTCAACAAGTGGCCAATTAGAAGAATCACTAGATTTACGAGTAATTTTGGACGGGCAGCTATTTCCATCCTTGCAAGACGACCACGACTCATCCGCATAACCAACATTTATATCTCCAAATATTGGGTTATCATGACTGCAAAATACCACTTGTAAGGGTACTAAATTTTCGAGAAATGGAAGCAAATATATGTATTTATCCAGAAATATTTTGCTAATATTATTTCCCAAGTAGATAGACTAAAGGATAGAATATTGTGTAGCGTCTAAACGCAAGGGATTGTACCTAGAAATAGGAAAAAGTATTATGTTTAATTTAGAGGGCCTTGTATTTTGTTCATCACAAGAAAGAATATTAATAATACAAGAAAATCATTTTTTTCTCACGATGACTTTATCTCACACTCTTATGTCGTCTCTTGTGCTGCCTACATGGTATTAGATCCCTCATCTTTATTAACCACTGGGAAAATAAGGTATTAAAATCCCAAACATGTCTGGATCTAGCGACAATCAGAGTAGTATGTCCTCCAACAACCAACAAGATTGGAAGCGTAAAACATCCAAATGCATACCCTGTGAATCCTACGGTGTTAAAACACCTCAATTAGCATTTCTGGATCTGAGTGACAATCTGGGTATTAAACTCTCAAACATGTCTGGATCATCAAATGACAATCAGAATACTGTGTCCTTCGACGAGGTTTAAAGCATGAAATCTCCATATGCATCATCGATTGGAGGCTTAAGTAGGTAAACGACTTCAAAGGAAGGGTTATTTCATCATCATAATAATAACACATTCCCGCTAGTCGCGGGGAAGCTTGGGCTATTTAACGATGGAAATTCGGAACCAGCAATATTTTATTCAAAGTGGGCAAATGGAAATCTGAGAACTCATTGTTATGGTTTGGCTTATTGACTGTGGAACCATCAACTGGGAAGACATACTTGTTCCTACCCACCGTGAAAGATGTATAGGATGCGGTTTGCGACACCTACTATGATCTGGAAAATTCATCCTAGCTTTTCGAGTTAATGACTACTCCGTGGAAAGGTGAGAAGGGGGTGACTGAATGATACAACAACGTGAAGGCAGTGTGGCAGGAGCTGGACCTTTGTTATGAAATTTCATGGGAATTCAGACCTGATAACTTTAAATATCATAAACGTATGGAGAACGATTGAGTTGATGAATTTTTTGCCAGCCTAAACAGAGAACTAGATGAACTCAGAGTAAGAATATTGGGCCGAAAACCTCTGCCATCGCTAAGCAAAGTTGTCGGTAAAGTCTGCATCGAGGAAGGGAGAAGGTAAATGATGATGAATGAAAAAACTGTTGATTTCAGCTCTGGTGAGCAAGAGTACCTTCTCTAGAGCACAATCTCGATAGGTTATAAAGGATGACCTTTTGTGCTATCAATGTGAAATACCCAGCATACTGGAGACACCTGTTGGGACTTGCATGGGAAGCCACCGAACTGTAAAGCAAAAACATTTAAACAAAAAAGGTGTGGTGGTTCAAAGGCCTATCATTGTGGACATGAAAAACAACATAGCTCAGAATTTCCTCAGGGCCATGACCTTTAAATAAGGAACAGTTAAATAAATTGAATAACTACAATCCACAGAATTTTCACCCTCCGCTCTTTCATCATTCTCTATTTTCTTAGCCCTGGAAGATACTTATTTACAATCTGTTCTTGTTGAATCTTTCATATCTTCGTATCATTGGAAAATAGATTTTGTAAGTTTCTCATCATATGATTGAATTCTCCAAATTGTGCTATTCTATTCCCCTTGTGTAGAAGACCAGAAAATTAAAATAGCTTATGGTTCTCTCAGCCACTGCCAACTCTCAAATAGAAACAAAGAACGAAGTAACTAGAAAAATTGTTAAAATGACCTCCTTTTAGAAGGATCATTAAGAAAGTGATCCCTTTCCTGTTATTGTTTCCAAAACTTCGACTCTGCCTAATGTTTTACAGTTTCATAATATTTCTTTCATCTAACCTGTTATCCATTAGCAAATGAAACCGCTACTTGAAGTGTTATGCTATAGTTTCCTCGAATTCTCCTTTTAATAGGCTCTGGACTATAGGAAGACGACTGGCAGTGCTAGAGCAAATGGAGGTCTCTACTACTTAGAGGGCTAGAATAACTTGAGTGGAACTTTTAGAACCCCAACTATTTCTGGAAAATAGTTTCTCGGATTTATTGATGATCATACATGTTTAAGCTGGCTTTATCTAAAAATCAGAAGCTGAACAAAGTTTTAGAAACTTTTACACAATGGCGATAATCGGAATGAGTATTTTCATCAAATTTTGGGATAATTTTTTCAGGAAAAGGATGAAATTCATCATAGCTATTTTATTTAGGTACCATAATAAGATGAGATGGCGGAGAGAAAATAAACAACTTGTAAAAGTAGTCAGGTCTCTAATCGTCACCACTAAAGTACCTAAATACTTATAAGGGACACTATTCTGATTATCATACACCTAATTAACAGGATGCTATCAAGAGTTTTAAATTTCAAATCACCCTTGGGTTGAAGGTTTTAGAGGTTGTGTTATAGCTGTTCAATTTATTTGGCTGAATATCTAAAGGTTTGTTTCCCACTTCATTTTTCCAATTTTAAGGGTTTTCGGAGGGGCTTGTGAGCATGCAGTGTAACTCTATTTAAGTGATCACCATTAAAAAATAAATGTTGATTTTTTGTATTTTAGACATAATTTATGAGATGTCCAGATTGAAGCCCTTGTATATAGGAGATCAAACGAATCGAGCAAGCTGGCCAGATCGAAAAATCTTATTTGTATTTGAAATAATCGAATTCGAGCCGAGCTCGAAGATATTTGATTTTTTTCCGAACGAACTTGATCCCAAATATTTTGTTCAATAGCTTGCATATGCTTGTGAGTTTTAATATTTTATATAATATATTTATATATTAATAGATGTATTTTGAGTACTTAATGTAGAACAATAATTTGTTAAGCTCGCAAACATATTCGAATTTTTCAATGCGAGCAAATTTTGTTTACCTATTCACCCGCGAAATCAAAATCAAGCTCGAATATATCTAATTCGAGCCAAATACAAGCATTAAAATTTTCTTCATATTGGACTCGATTTGGTTTACACCCTACTTGTATATGATAGTGCAGTCAAAAGATACTATACGGTCGTGTCTGTATTCTAGGAAGCCAAAATAGACTTAACGTATCATAAGGATGAATTTTTTCACCAGTTATTATCCTTAAATAATCACGAAAAGAATTCCTTTGAAAAAGAAAAGATTTTGTCTCTTCAAGCAAATTAAATGCCATGAAATAGTATGAAGAACTTGGTTTCTAATTGAAAGACAGAAAATAGTAAAGATTTTAGTTACTTGAATATCCTATCCAGGTCATCGAAGCTTTCAATGTTTGCCCAGTCATAGTGAACATAATCACTTTTTTCGGTGTCTTCTGATAGGTTTTGAAGATATTCAGAAGCTTTGTCAAACTGAGGAATCTCATCTGTAAAAAGATTAAAAAAATTATCAGAATTGATGCATTTTTGTAGACATTGGAAAAAATTAATTTAGTCAAATCAAATTTGATGCATTACCTGTTGAGAAGCCACCTTCCAAACTATTAGTAATGCTCTTATATCCATTAGTTCCCATAATATCAAGATTGCTCTTCACAACGTCGACAACAGATGTATCTGAAACATTGGGCCATAAATCGAGGCCAAATTCCGGAGAATGATCGCGAATGTTATATTTAGAAATGTTAGCTAACTCAACCTGACAGTCAGTGTTGGTAGGAGGCTTTTTTTGTTTAATGGGGCCAACATCAGAAGTTTCAATATTTGTTTCCTTGTTTGCCAAATCTCCAAATAAAAGCAGATGATTTTCCTCATTTCGATTAGCATATGGAACAATGTGATCATCGCTTTCCCCGGTCTCAGCCCATGTTATATTTGTTAACTGAATATAATAGAAAAAATAGAGAAGTGAGATCATCATTATGCATATGTTCAAATGACTCAATGAAAAAGAAGAATATTAAGACGCATCAAGAAGTAGAATTTGCCATATGGGAGTTATATTACAACAAAATGAATTAAAATATTTATCCTTTCGATTTAGGCACAGAACTCATCAAAATATACATCATCACAAAAGTCCAATCCAGCGATTAATTAAATTTTACAATAAAAGGAATTGCTACTTTGTTGCTGATGAATTTCATCACCAGTGCAGTTATTAGAAATCATTTGAAGATGACGCAGCAAATAAAGCTATCGAAGTGTAGAACACTTCAGAATGTTCTAGGAAAACCAAGTTTAAGGGCACACTGTAGCAATTGATTTAGGCTCACTGGCTCAGTATGTCCGGCCGCCACTATTCCAAGTACATCTCCTCGGCTGACGAAGATATGATTATTGTGGCACTGTAAAGCTAACAAGGAAGGATCCAAATCATATTCTCATAGCTCAACCCACGTCAGCTTGTGTCAAGGTAAAGAGGTTGCTCTCAAATGAAATGGTTCAGAGAAAAGGAGTTTGGTATTTGATCATATCTCTCACATTTGGAAACATAGTTTATCCTTGATGCAGACATAGAAAAAAAAAATACAACATAATGCAAGCTTTAAGTAGTTTGTGGATAGACAATAATAATATAATGTTCTACCGATAAATAAATTGGAAATCACATAAAAGATACATTGTAATCTTAATATATCACATCTTATTGGAAAATCACTCTCCCTCTAATTTTCAACATGGAAATCTAGATTGGAAGGATCAGGTTCAAGCACAAAAAAATTCTAGAAAATATCATGAATGTTGTTGTCAACCTCTTAATGGTGTAGCGACATAAACTTTTGATCTAACGTTAAATTATAAAAATCCCTACTCTCATTGTAATAAAAAAATCAAGAATGTGGTTGTATTCTAAATTAGAATTTACAAAACGTAAGGATCTTCCATCAAACGTCAATCATATTCTTCATACATGCGCTTACAAAAGCATAGATCAAATTGATAAAAAGAAAATCACAGGCAATTTGACATATCAAGCAAGTGTGAAGACAGGCAGAACAAATTATTAAAAGTGCCTATATTCACTATATGGTTGAATATACGGTTGTTAAATTTGTTTTGCGGTCATATTCACACTACAACAAAAAAGTTTTTATTCCATATATAAAGTGAGACATTTTTTGCATATATATAGATTTTGCAAGCACATTTATATCGAGCTGAATGTTGGGTTATGCACACGAGCAAAATATGAGAGTCACATTGATAAAGATGTCAAGGTGAATGTGAGGACATAAAACGATGGGCTGGATAATGTGAAATATCTTTGAGTATTCACAGCAGCATCGCATGTGCAACTAAGAAACCCTTTTCTTTCTAAAGCACATATCATGGCCAGAGATTCCATGCACTGTGATCTCAATAGTTCATATAAGATATCCACATCCGCAGACGAGCGGTAAATCACCGATTACGATGCATTGGCTCTTATATGTATCGTAACTACACAAAATCTCGTCACTTGGTGACCATCATGGAGTCAGTAAATGAGTAAAAGCATATCATTATCTCAGGTCATAAGGACTAACGGTGTACAACCATAAAAACGGATTTCTCCACTCGAAAAATGGTAACCACTTGGAAAGTCCGAGGAGAGGTAGTTCGATGAATGTTAAATAAACATTAAATAAGGTCTAAAAGGAGTTGAATAGACTTACTGAATTATTTTAAATATCTTTAAAACTTTTAAAGATAAGTTGATTCTAGGTTGTTAAATGTTATGGGGCTTGGTAGAGGTATCTAGTTATTTGACAATTGATAGATCGATCATTGAGATTCTGATAATGGTTTGAGGGTTTTTTTTCCTTTTTCATTATCTTTATAATAGACTTTGGAGGCTCGTTCCTTGAGAGAACCCCTCGATCTCTTTTAGTAAAGTAATTATTGGAATTCTAGATGTCTTTTTATTCATCACTTTGAGCAATTAAAATACAAAAGAAGAGTCATCACTTATTTAGGAAGACGTGGCTTAATTCATTATTAAATTCTGAAATTATGTCATCTATGGCTAAAATGGAAAGTAAATAAAGATCCTATCAATCCTTGTAGAATTCTCTAATGTTTAATCTTGAATCTTACATGGCTGAATCATTGGTAAGTTATGTCATTGGGCTTTGCATCTTGACCCGTTTGCGTTATGTGCTGGATTGAATTGTTTGGGTCCATGACATTAAGCTTTGAATCTTATTTGATATAAGTTCAGGCATTAGTATAGTACTTAAGTTTGCGGAATATATTATACTATAAGCACTCATGATGCATAATCAGCATACAAGCATAGCAATGTAAATGCAGAAAGTAAAAACACAGAGTTTGTTTATGGAAGATCGAACAACCAAGGAAGGATCCACTAGATCACGTCCAGATCACACAACGTGATGAATTACTCTCTAGAATACAAGCATGACATCTAGAACACAAAGCACGATACAACATACCAACATCCAGATCACACAGCATGATGATTTACCACAAATTAGAGATAAAGTTGGGACTGCGACGGAAAAACTTCAAGATTCACATTTAAATGGTGCTGACATGTACCTTGGCGACCAATAAATGCCTAAATTATTTAGGTGATATAAGAGACCATGACAAATACACACATTAAGCAAAGAAGACGAAAATTTTAAAAAAAAATGGTTAGCAATATATGAGGATAATGTAGCTGATAGAACACAATATTGTGGCAGGATCCATATAGTCTATCCCCACTTAGTAGTATGAATGCTTGTTTTTGTTGTTGTATGGATTTTGAAGGCAACATGAAGCAAAACTACCTATGTTGAAATTTCTTATCTAAATAATATGGCATCAATTCAAGAATTCAATTTTTGAATTACAATTCCTCTCTCACATCCAATTGAAGGAGTTTCAGCCTTATAATAATAAAATTTCGATGGAATTCGAATTTGGAAATGCATATAAGCATCCACGTAATTAATCTCACATTTTTTATGTGTTCCATGTGCCTTACCTTTGTATTTTGTATCGGACACCCATTAGCTTCCATGACCTTCTTAACTTCGAGAACTTACATCATTGATACCTATAGCAACTTCTTCGCATACATCATCATTATTCAAATGATTAACTCAATTTGTTCAAGAAATATATTTTACAATTTTATAAATTCTTTCAAAGTCCACCCAAAAATCAATGCCCCAAAACATGATCATGAATGACTTTCATGTAAGTAACACTTTGTCCCACGAGGTATCTATCATAATACCCCTCCTTAACATTGTGGACATATTCGAAAGAATTTACAATGATTTCACAAAAAACAGTTACAAGTATGAGCTGATTATATGCAGTCTCGATTGAATGTTTCCAACCAATTGAATTATATCAGAGCAGTTCCATAACTAGAACACTAGAAGAGGCATGGCCATTGACATTGATTTTTGTGACAACTTCAAGGATTAAACTGTATCTACTGGGAAGGAGTTACAGAGCAAGCCATTTATCATTGGAAAGCCACAGATGTCAAGTTTTCAATTTAAAAAACGGTGCAGAAAGTTATGGCAATTTTACTGAAGTCTGCCCGGATGGTGCTGCTACTCGGGAATTTGGAATGTTCAACCAACTTTTGGTATTCTTGGTGATTTTATTCTAGGTATTTGAAAGCTGATAAGTCTTCAAAAACTTTGTATGATGTCAAGTTTTCAATTTAAAAAAACGGTGCAGAAAGTTATGGCAATTTTACTGAAGTCTGCCGGGATGGTGCTGCTACTCGGGAATTTGGAATGTTCAACCAACTTTTGGTATTCTTGGTGATTTTATTCTAGGTATTTGAAAGCTGATAAGTCTTCAAAAACTTTTTATCAGCTTTTCCATTGTTAGACTCACTTTTCATTCTCAAGGCCTTAGGAAACATCAAATGTCACTTAATGCTTTTGACTCATCTCGGAGGGTGGTTCCAAGTCTTGCCTATAAAGGCCATCTTTTGTATTGTGGGAGGCAGAATATATTTCAGATTATAAAAAATATTTTTGAGCTCTTAAGCTTGTTAGAAGATTTATCTTCTTGTTATAGCTATAAACTCTTTGGTGGATTCCCTAGAGTGGTGAGTGTTGAGTCTTGCCTTGTGCTACCTCCTACTTCTCCTGCATTTTCCGGGGTCAAGTTGGTACCAGAGCTTTGGTTTTCAATGGCTGGTCGTAGAAGACATAGGCCAAATATTGGAAAGCCACAGATGTCCAGTTTTCAATTTAAAAAACGGTGCAGAAAGTTATGGCAATTTTACTGAAGTCTGCCAGGATCGTGATGCTACTTGGGAATTCGGAATGTTCAACCAACTTTGGTATTGTTGGTGATTTTATTCTTGGTACTTGAAAGCTGATAAGTCTTCAAAAACTTTGTATCAGCTTTTCCATTGTTAGACTCACTTTTCATTCTCAAGGCCTCAGGAAATATCAAATGTCATTTAATGCTTTTGACTCATCTTGGAGGGTGGTTCCAAGTCTTGCCTATAAAGGCCATCTTTTGTATTGTGGGAGGCAGAATATATTTAAGATTATAAAACATATTTTTGAGCTCTTAAGCTTGTTAGAAGATTTATCTTCTTGTTATTGCTATAAACTCTTTGGTGGATTCCCTAGAGTGGTGAGTGTTGAGTCTTTCCTCGAGCTACCTCCTACTTCTCCTGCATTTTCCGGGGTCAAGTTGGTACCAGAGCTTTGGTTTTCAATGGCTGGTCGTAGAATACATAGGCCAAATATTGATGATCCTGCAGCTCATCAAAGGGACCTTCGTGATATCAAGTTGGATGACTTAAGAAGGCAAGTGCAACAACTCAAGCAGCGTCTTGCACTTGGCAAACTTTGGAACATGATGTTGAGGGTCATCGTTGGCTGATTCTGCAGATAATGAAATGGGTTTTAATCCATTTCATGGTGATGGAAATGAAGATTCAAGTGATAATGCATCTCGGGGTCACAGATATCGAAGGAACAATGTTCGTGAGAAATCTTTTGACTTTAAAGTTGACATTCCAGATTTTAATTGAAGAAATGATCCTCACGGATTCATAGATTGGCTCAACTCCGTTGAAAGAGTGTTTGAATTCAAAAAATTATGAGAATCATAAAGTGAAGTTTGTTGCCATCAAGTTGAAGAAATGTGCATCCATTTGGTGGGAGCACCTAAAGAACCAATGTGCTCGTGATGGCAAGAAAAAGATTAAAACGTGGGAAAAAATGGAAAGGGAATTACGCAATAAATCTTTTCCGGATAATTATTGTCAACATATTTGTTTCAAATATCACAATCTCAAGCGAAAAGATCTCTACAAGAATGATTCATATTTTGGTAAGATTTGGGATGAATGCTTGAAGGCTCCACTCAAGCTCTTCTTGATTCACGATGACTTTTTCTTCAAAGACAAGCTTTTATGTGTTCTCAATTGTTCTCTAAGGCAAGCAATCATCAATGAAGCTCACAGAGATCTTGCTGGATATTTTTTTGGTAGAGATAAGACTATTGAACTTATTCAAGAAAATTCTTATTGGCCACGAATAGACCGAGATGTCAAGAAATGTGTTGAAAGGTGTAGAACTTGTCACATTGCCAAAAGTCATGGCCAAAACACCGATTTATACATTCCATTACTAGTACAAATGGGTCCATGCCCCATGGGAAGATGTAAGTATGGACTTTGTGGTTGGATTGCCACGCACTCAAAGGAACAAAGATTCAGTCATGGTGGTTGTTGATCGATTCTCTAAAATGGCACATTTTGTTTCTTGCACCAAGACCTTGGATACATGTAGCTGATCTTTATTTCAAAGGAATTAGCAAGGCTTCATGGAATTCCGAAGACCACCACGCTTCCACTGCCAGTGGTGAGTGTTGAGTCATGCCTTGTGCTACCTCCTACTTCTCCTCTATTTTCCGGTGTCAGCCATGCTGGACAAAGTGTCATTTGAGTCATCTCTTTAACTTCCAGGACAAAAAGTGGCATGCATTAGAGTCATATCTTACAACGGTAGGTGCCAACTCAAAAAAATAGCGGATTGATCCGCATTTTGACAATGATATCTTGGCACAAAGGATGAGTGATTTAGATACCCCTATTCAACATTAGTTGGTGAAGGAAGATTGCAAGAACTTAAAAGATTAATTAACATATATAACAATTCGGGTTATATAAAAATTTGGGTTAATTACTTTTGCAAAGCAACAATAAATGGACGTTAGTTGATATTGAACCTATCAAGTAAAATTCCAAATTACATACATCACCCGCCCTGTGATTGTGATATCACAACAGCTCTAGCAACAAAAAGCTAAGGAAAATCCCATACTTGTAGATTTGAATGTGATCAAGTTATAAGATTTCTGTGAGATTGATAGAAATGAAGAAGAGATATAGTTGGACTACCATTAAAAAAAAAAAAAAAGCGGATTTGGTACAAAGAAATTCCCAGTGGGGATCTACTTTTTCTGAAATGGAGAATATCCCTGGGTAAAAGGGTTCAGAGGATACAGGCATCTAACAACATCCATCCACAGAACATTTACTTCACTTGGGACATGCACAAGTCATGTATTACTAGTCGTTCTTTGTTCTTTAAAAAAAACAAAGTAATTCTTCGCTTTATCGTTTTCATATGAAATGAATTTGGATGACGGCTACTTTCGTTAGAACAATCAAGCCTATCTTGGTTACCAACTTGTCATAATAGGTCCAACTTCACATTTTTTTCCCCAATGGTTTCTGGTTCAGTCTATTTTCTGCTGGCAGTTCTACCTTTGAGAAAAATCTCATGAACTGCCTAACAAATGTTCCCCATCACTTCTCCAAATAATTGCATCAAAAACCAATAATTCTCCGTTCATACTCTCAACAAAGTCATTATCATGCTCCGTCAATGCTTAAATAAAGACGAGGTGACCTCTGTGCATGAATGTCAGACTATCATATTGTATTACATTTCAATATAGTCACCACAACTATATCCCAAGACTTCAAATTTTATGTATTTACCAAAACAAAGATTTAAAACTATTGTGAAAGATTTAAATCATTAAACCAAATTCTCATACGATAAAAGAAGACAAAAAAATCCCTTTCAACTCAAATTCCAAACAGAACCACAATAATGACTTCAGGAGTTGGTGAAACTGAAACCCAAAAGGCTAAAGAAGAGTTGGGTGACCTTCAAGCAAATCACCGTGAAATTTTAACTTCCTCTTCTCCAAATATAATCAAAGATTGCACGACCCTCAGATCCCAAAAAGCACAGTCCACGATCGAAAATCATAGAATACCAGTTCTTTCAATCTTAGAACTTAGAAGCCATTAACCAGCGATAAAAATCCAGAAAGTATTTGAATTTCAACTTATGACAAATTAAGAAAATAAGCCCACGTACCTGTACGTCGTTCCAATCAAACATAGCCACAAAACCAAGAAAAATAAGCTTCTTTGAATCGAAAAACTCGCAGCCTCAGTGAATGAAGCTTCAGATACAGTCCAAGCATCGCCAAATTTCCTCCGATCACACACCGCCAAGCCAGAACATTAATCAACAAAAAATGTTGAAATTCAAAGAATGGATTTTTAGTTATTCTCGACGCCTGACATGAACTTTTGTTAAATTATTATTATAAGCGCAGGCATGGAACTTGGCTCAAAAAGAAAAAAAGTAAGCTTCAGAAAATACTCTCATAAAATTTCCAAGTTTTATTTTTTTTACATTTGAAGCTGTATTTAGATGTTAAGAATTGGGAATTAAAAAAAAAATTAATATTAATTTCAGATTAGTCTGTTTTATTCTTTCATTTAGAATAATAAAATATAAAATATTATGGATATATTTTAAAATTCAATAAATACCAATATATCGAAATATCACAAAAATTCTCATACTACTCAAATTCGTAAGAAGGATCTCAAAAAATATTAAATTTTACGTCCAATATATTACTTTTCATGATAATTATAGATAATGTCACAAATAAAAATATATGAGAACGTATCATAAAATAATTACTTTTAAAACATATTCAAAATAAAACATATCTCGATATATTTTGATTTTCCCAATAAATCTTAATATATATGAATTTAAAAGTCATTTTAAAGTTATTGTTTCTAGTTAATTACAAAGTCACAATTCTTATGCGTTTTTAGATATTTAGGTTGTGTTTGGGAAGATTAATTTGAAATTCATATATTTCGATTCTAGTTTAATTGTTTACACTGAAACAATTGATCAAATCTTAAATCCACATATTATTCATTTACACATTTGTAAGACAAATTAGAATACATTTCAAATAATAGTATTGTTTGGTGAAATTGAAATTCATCATCGTTAACATGAAATTAAATATAAATATACGATGACTGTATTCAAAGTGTATGTTCTTACTTATCTGAACAGTAAAAAAACATCTGAATCCATCAATCCAAACACAACTTTTCATAATAATATATTATTAGAATTGATTAATGAAAAAATTTGCCATATTGATATTAACAATGCATATATTTTCTTTTGGACTGAGATATTAACAATGCATATATTAACAATAACAACAGTATTATTTTAATTATTCTACTGAGATCGTTTTTTCTTAGGGTTCCTGACGGCAACCCTAATGAAAATCTCCCTCCCTACCTTGGTGTAGGTCTTCGATACTACATTTCTAAGAGATTCAGAACTAACAATCGACGGTTACTGGTTAACTATGGACCCCGATGAAGTCATGCGGTTAGTTACAGAACTCAAGATATCAACAACACAAAGTGATGAACAAAACCTTACCATTGAAGAGGAGGTGTTGCAGATCGGTAAACGGAAATTGGAGCATTGTCTTGTGGCTAAGGTATTCTCAGCCAAAGCCATAAATCGCGATGCCTTCGTAAACCAGATGCCACGCATCCTACAAGCGGCCAAACATATTGAAATTGGATCTGTTGGGGACAACTTATTTCTTTTGGACTTCAAATCCATGCAAGATCGAAATCGAGCGATCCTAGGCGGACCTTGGAACATTTTCAGAAATCTTGTCATATTCAGAGAACCCAAAGGAATGCAGACACCAAGCTCGATGAAATTTGATGATATATCAATTTGGGTCCAATGCTACAATCTGCCTTTAGCACTCATGCAGAATACGTTCCTGTACCAATTGGGCAATAAAGTGGGGAAGGTCGAAGAAGTGGATACTAGGGCAAACGGCTTTGCCATGGGTCGATTCGCTCGAATTCGGGTACGCCTAGATGTCACCAAACCATTGAAAAAGCACATCTGCATCTCAGATAACCAAGGGACAGAAGAGGTAATAGTTATCCTGGCTTATGAACGCTTGCCGGACTTTTGTTACAAGTGTGGAATCATAGGACATTCATTTCGAGACTGTGACACAGACCCAATAGAGAAAGGAAAGCTTAAGTATGGGGAGTGGCTGAGAGCGGCATCTAAAAGTGGAGGACATAACCACAAAAACTCTCCAAGTAAACGGGGTTCAGGGGAATCACACAGGGAATCTCCAAGTAAACTGAGAAGGAATACTACAACAGGTACTGGTTCAGGGGAATCACACAGTTCAAGTGACAACGACACTGAGGAATCTACCAGAATCACTCTTCAACTAGGACCACTGGTAGATAAGGTCAATGGAAGGGATTTTGGGACAATTAAAGACACTGCAGATGAGGGCTGGCAGGTTAACAATGTTTTCAACGGGGAGGAACATCCCTCACCCAATCAACGATCTAATGTTCAACAGATGGGTACAAACACTAACACAAGTACTCCCAGAATAAGCAAGACAATTAAAATGGAAGTAGCACAGAAATCTCCCTTACTCCCAAGCTCGGGGAAGGAAACCATGCCACAAAAGAAATGGAAGAGGAGAGCAAGAGAGAAAAGATATCAAACAGAGTCAGGTATCCAAACAAATTCTCCACCTAATCATACTACAGTGGAGAAGATAAGCTTGCCTAAGGACGACTGCAATCTCCCTCGCAAGCGAGCCTTCAATGATGAGATGGAGATTACTAATACAACTGAAACGGCGGAGGTTGTTACCAAGCAACCCCGCCGATCCCAATGAGTTGTGTAGTATGGAATGCCCGGGGGCTTGGGAACCAAAGGGCATTCCGAGAATTGAAGCGACTTATCGCTGAAAAGAGCCCTTCCCTCATTTTCCTCTCTGAAACGAAACTGAGGGAACACCAATGCACAAAGTGGAAATTATTGCTGGGATATGATGGACTTTTCGTTGTCAACTGTAATGGTAGAAGTGGGGGCCTAATGCTCCTTTGGAAGAACCCGTTTGAAGTTTCTATTAAATCCTACACTGAGGGACATATAGACAGTGTAATATCGCACTTAGATAAAACTTGGAGGTTCACGGGATTTTATGGACAGCCGGATCATAGTCGACGCCACAACTCTTGGGAATTATTGCGTCGTCTGAGCAACATGCATGCACTTCAAGAGTATCCATGGTTGATTGGAGGAGACTTCAATGAAATATGCTTTGATAGGGAAAAAATTGGAGGGCACCCTAGACCGATGCATCAAACCAGAGCCTTCCGAAATGTTCTCGATGATTGTAATCTTCAAGATCTTCATGCTGCGGGTGAGTTCTACACGTGGGTTAATCGACGAGCGGATGGGGACATCATTTTCGAACGCCTTGACCGCTACGTGGGAACCTTTGAGTGGAGACTACTTTACCCAGCAGCTAGAGCTCAAACATTGGAATTTTTCCACTCGGATCACCGCCCAATCCTTATTGAACTTGGGAGGACAGCTTCCAAGCACACTAGACATGGTAACATCTTCAGATTTGAATCCCACTGGGCTACAGAATCGGACTGCTTGGACACAGTGGTAAAAGGTTGGAAGAAAGAGGAGAGATCAATGTCCCTGGCTGACCGAATCAGGAACTGCACAAATGAACTCACTAGGTGGGCTGGATCTAGGTTTAGAAATATCCCTAAACAACTAAAACAGAAAAGGGAGCAACTGAATCGAATCAAGACACATGAACGATGGCATGAAGAGTCGAACCAAATTCAGATCCTAGAAAAACAAATTGAAGCCCTTGCAACCAAAGAGGAAATCTACTGGAAACAGCGTAGCCGGGTAAATTGGCTAACACATGGCGATAGAAATTCTAAATTCTTCCATGCTTATGCATCTAAAAGAAAAGCCAAGAATTTTATTAATGGATTGATGTCCTCTCATGGGGACTGGTGTGATGACAAGAACGGCATGTCGGAGCTGATACTAAATTACTTCGCAGAATTATTTACATCCACCACACCATCGGACTCAGACTTGAATAATGTAATAGATTGCTTGCAGCCGACAATAGATGAGGACATGCGAGCTGATTTGGACAAACCTTTTACTGCTGAGGAGGTAAAGAAAGCTCTTTTCGATCAACACCCAGATAAAACTCCGGGACCGGATGGTATGTCAGCTTTTTTCTTCCAAAAATACTGGGCCGAAATTGAGGAAGAGGTAACAGCAACAATCCTGGGTGTTCTAAATGAAGGAGATTCACTAGAGGGCTGGAATGAAACAGTGGTTACACTTATACCAAAAATTAAAACACCGATGACAGTGAAGGATTTCAGACCAATAAGCTTGTGCAATGTCTGCTATAAAATTGTTGCTCGAACTTTGACAAATAGGCTCCGACCAATCCTCAAGAAAACAATCAATGACTTTCAGAGTGCTTTTGTACCAGACCGATTAATCACTGATAATATTATCCTGGGATATGAGACGCTACATTGGATACGCAGCCGGAAAGGGGGAAAACAAAAATATGCAACACTGAAACTAGACATGAGCAAGGCATACGACCGAGTCGAATGGAAATTCCTTGAGAAAGTTATGGAAAAAATAGGCTTCTCCAGCAATTGGATAGAAAAGGTGATGAGATGTGTCCGAACAGTCCAATATACATTCTCTCTCAATGGTGAACTCACGGATAAAATAACACCTCAAAGAGGTGTGCGCCAAGGAGACCCACTCTCACCTTATTTATTCGTCATGTGTGCCCAGGGACTATCTAATCTACTCCTACACTACGAAGCTCGCAACCTGTTTTCTGGAGTTAAAATAGCAAACTCTTGCCCTTCTATATCTCATCTCTTTTTTGCAGATGATAGCCTAATATTCTTTAAGGCTACGGTGGAGAATTGTGCTGGGCTTCGCTTATGTTTCTCTCTATATGAAAAGGCGTCAGGACAGCTGATTAATTTTGACAAATCCGCTTTATCGTTTAGCCCCAATACAACCGAGGATGTTGTCAATACAATCAAAGGGATGCTTTCGGTCCGAGTTGTACAGGGACATGAATTGTACTTGGGTCTACCGACATTTTCTATCCGACAAAAAAAGATGCAATTTCGATACCTCATTGAGCGAATTGTGGGTCGAATAAAAGGGTGGGGTAGCAAGACATATTCAGCTGGAGGAAAAGAAATCTTAATCAAATCTGTTCTCCAATCAATACCGTCGTATGCTATGTCGTGCTTCCGCATCCCGAAATCCATTCTAGAGGCCATTGAAAAAGAGTGTTCGAACTTCTGGTGGGGCACGATTGATGAAAAGAAAAGAATGCATTGGAAAAAGTGGAACTCTCTATGCAAACCAAAGTGCTTAGGGGGTATGGGATTTCGGCAGCTGGAAGCTTTTAACAAAGCTCTCCTGGCGAAACAAATTTGGAGAATAATGACTATTCCGGAGTCTCTGGTTGCGAGAGTCCTGAAAGCGAGATACTTCAAGCACCAAGACATTATGAAAGCCACAGTCGGGAGCAATCCGTCATTCATATGGAGATCATTATTATGGAGTAGGCATCTGATAGAAAAAGGTCTCAGCTGGAGAGTTGGAAATGGAAAGAAGATTCGTACATTTAGGGACAACTGGATCCCTGGTTTCCAAAACCCATTGCAGGCACTACAAGAACAAGAACAATATATGTCAGTGAGTACCCTAATCCAGGGAGGAGAATGGAATGAATCATTGATTCATCAACTCTTCCCTCCCTATATTGCTGGTGAAATACTGAACATCCCAATCGCAGGAGAACAAAAAGAGGACTCAAGATTCTGGATACAAGGACCGAAAGGACGCTACTCGGTGCGGGACGGGTATAAGCGGGAAATTGGTTGCTATGAAGCCCCACCGAATTGCTCTGAATTACAAGCGAGGAGGTGGTGGAAATCCTTATGGGCACTCTCGATCCCACCGAAAGCCCGTATTTTCTGGTGGAGAGCATTGCATAACATAATCCCGACCGAGGTAAATCTCTTGGCTCATCATGTTCCAGTACAGGGACACTGTAAGCTCTGTAACTTTGGGTTTGATACAACTGAACATGCCTTATTCTGGTGTCCGGTAATGAAGCCATGTTGGAAAGGTACGACTTTCAAATCACTTCTCCAAAGAGCTCATAAAGCCGATATAGTGGATATTTTCATGTGGATGAAAGATCAAGTCAATCAAGAGGAACTTGAATCCTTCGCGATTCGCACCTGGGCAGTTTGGCATGAAAGATTACAGCTGTTGCACAAAAATAAACGAAACTTAACTAGTGCTGACACAGATTGGAGCATTCACCTGTTGCAGGAATATAAAGAAGCTCACAAAGCGACTGGTATTGCACCGACTAAAAGCTTACATAGCATAAGACGAAGGTGGAATAAGCCAGAGACCAACCAACTACGGCTAGAAACAGATGCGGCCTACAATGTAAACTCAAATTGGTTCTCGGTGGGGGGAGCAATACGTGATCATGAAGGCAAGATAGTACTTGCGTTTGGACATCAAATAAAAAAGTCCCCATCAGTTGAGTATGCAGAATTGGAAGCAATTCGAGAGGGCCTCAGAAAGGCGAAAGAACTCTCCTTACAAATTCAAGAAGTCACTTCGGACTCCTTACTGGCGGTGCAAGCAGTCACCTCCCCAGAGGAGGACTTGAGTTATACAGGTGCAATTGCACATGAAGTTCGTAAGCTACTTTTGGACCTCCACGGGATTAGAGTTAATCATGTGCGAAGATCAGCTAATGTAGTTGCACATTCCATTGCTTGTTTTGCTATTTCTTCCCCTGCTCCCTTTGTTTGGACGCTTGGGAACCTTCCTTTTTGGTTGGTAAATCTTGTATCCTCTGATATGATCGATTCTTAATAATATTACAAGTATTACCATCAAAAAAAAAACAATGCATATATTTTAATGATGATATATTTCTAAAATGATGCATAAATCTTAATATATATGTGAATGAATAGTGGAAAAATGAATACGAGTGGTGGGCCCAAATCCTTGAAAGCGACAAAGTTTTTAGGGCCTCACATTGTGAGTGGGCCGTATCAAATTTGTGGTTATTAAAAGGTTAGATCTATTGTAGCACTATTATTGGTCCACCAATGATTCGGCATCTATAAATTACCAAAAAAACCCCTCTTGAGCATTAAAAAATATATACCCTTCAAACATTTCTTTTCCACAAAAATTATTATGAAACCATCTCACAAATCAATTTTATGAAACAAATTTTCAATTTAATTCGATTCATGAAAAAGTATCATTTTTTATACCAAAAAAATTTACTTTTCTGGTTCAGTAGCGTGGGAGAGAAATGATTTTAATTTAGAGTCTTTGTGTAGATTTTGGGTAATTTGAAACGATGTTTCTTAATTAAAAAGTTATATTTTTTTATTTATTGGTATGATATACAAAATAAGATAAATAAATCATTATTAAATTTATTATGATTAGATTTCAAATTATTAAAGCCTATCCAACATGTTTATTGAACTAATTAATAATTTTTAAAATAAGTAAGAATAATTTTTAATATTAAATAAATAATCAAACTTAAAATATTTTCATTCATTTTAAGTAATTTTTTACAAAAATTTGCATCGAATATCATTAAACCATATAAATTTGATTGATTATAGGTTTTTATCGACTTTTATAGAATATATATATTTCATCTAGTCCACAAAAACTATATAGTCCACAAAAGTCGAATACAATTTACACGTCCGTTGAGAGAGAAACTCAATCAAGGGTATAATGAGAATTTTATGATTGGTTTCCCTTTTGCCATTCGCAATAAGTTAATCATATACAAGAAGTCGTTGGTTCCCAGAAGCTTGTGGCTTGGGCTTTGGTGGCTATCACTTTCGTAGGCCATATTTAATCTGATTTACGACCAAAACATCTTGTCTCAATTCCATTTTTTTTATCCTTAGCTGAGAAATAATTTACAGATCATCTTTCAAAAAAAAAAAAAAATTGATTGGGGTTGATGTTCCAGTCAAATATTTTTAAAATAATTTACTTATTTTTAAAAACAATCATTTTCTTTATCATTTACTTACTAATCATTAGTTTATTTTATCCTGCAACCAAACCAACCTTAGCTGAAAAATATTTTACAGATAATCTTTCAAAAAAAATATTGATTGGGGTTGATGTTCCAGTCACATATTTTTAAAATAACCCTTTTAACAAAATATATATATATATATATAAAGTTTCTGGTTTCGTCCTGGCCTCAGTCAACCCAACTTGTTTGTTATTCTAAGATCAACTAAACAAAATAATTGTATATAATGTGAGATTATTTTAAATGATTTATGTTTTTTTAAATAATAAGACAAGAAAAGATTCAATGGCACTCACGTATCGAGTGTTTATCTGGTTCTATAAAAATAAACATTTATTTTGATTTTTGTGAGAATATTTCTTAATTTTCTAGAGTAGGTCTCATGTGAGACCGTCTCACGGATCTTAATCCGTGAGACGAGTCAACCTTACTAATATTCACAATAAAAAGTAATACTTTTAACATAAAAAATAATACTTTTTCATGGATGACTCAAATAAGAGATCAGTCTCACAAATATGACCCGTGAGATCGTCTTACATAAGTTTTTGCCAATTTTCTATTCACAAACTTAACTTATAATTGCAATGGTTATTTCTAGATGGAGGTATAAAACCAAATATCCATTTAATAAGCTTTTATTTCTAATTTAGGGAAGAATGCTTCGAATTTTTGGTGTAATCAAATATAAATTTGTAAAATATCATTCTTGAGTTTTGATTATCTTCTAAACAAAATTATTTTTCAATAAATATAAATTGTTTATGACATTAAACAAATTGTTGAGGTGCATTTGATACAGATCGACTACAAGATGTAGGGGTGGGTGACGGACGTTATAAACATTAAATTGTATTATAGAAAACATAATATCAAATATCCAAATGGAGGAAAAAGAGAAAATTAGACGTGCATGATCTTACCAAAATGTAATATTTTGGCAATATGATCAAACGCAGTCCAAGATGGAGCACACAGCCTTAGAAATAAGAGAGGCTAAATTTTCAGTTCCTGAGCTAATCAATGTTTGTGCTTCAGTGACTTCTATCCTAGCTTCGCCCGGCTCAGACACATGCAAGACACGAGGACCATCTGAATCACCATCAACCGCTGTGTTTCCCACCGTCACGTTCACTCCTATCTTCTCCAATGCTATGAGAAGAGCATCCAAGTCAACTCTACCAAAACACTGCACCACTGGGCTATTTAGAGAGGACACGTCCTTGTTTCCAAGGTATAACCGGTGTCTCCCTTGCTCTACTACGAGTTCTCCTTTCAACCTTGAAAAATTCACGTCCTGCTTCTCAAGAGTTGTATAATGGAGCCTCGAGGCCAACTCTATGGAAATGTCCAATTCCGAGTCTTCTTTCATGTTTGGTATTTGAAGCGTTTCGTTTTCAAAGTAATATTGGAATGAAAACAAAGGTTCCGATGGCCAGGCATGTTGCTTAAACATCTCAGGAAACTGTTGTGTTTAGGGGGGGAAATGATGTTCTCAGATATCGAGGAACCAAAGGTATTTTATTTATTTGTCACAAAAAAAGAGAGGATATACGAATGAGATGGTATTACCAGTACATGTTTAGGTCGTAAAGTCTTTAGCAAACGCAAGGATTTGTGTAGCCTGAAAATAGGATAAAAATTGTGGGTCTGGTTAACGACGTAAAAGACAGCTCGAAGCAGTAATAATATGTTGTCGTTTTCTGGCTATTGAACAAAATGAACAGAATACAACTTACGGGAATCCGGAAGAGAAGGAACATTGGAGAACTTTCATTTCCATTGGCTTGAAAGGCAATAGAACCAAATTGGCATCGAAACCTTCCTGCGAATTACACATGAGAAAGTAGAATAAATAAAGCAAGAATGACACAAAGTCCCAACTTTTAGTTAAAAAGGAATATCTAATGGCGCATGGAAGATAAAAAAATAATGCTAAGAAGCATAGAATCATTGCAGGCACCTCCATAACAAGTAGTGAATTTTTATCATTACACCACCGTCGAATCAAATGAATAGCAGGTCCGAGCCGCAGATTCCAGTGAGGACAAAAGACTATGCAAGGTTCCTGCCAGGCCAATCTGTATACAAGGCATTAGTTGGGTCTAACAATGCAAATAGAAAAATTTTCTTTTTTTTTTAATCACGATTATCTAAAGTGTAAATCTAGGGGAGAAACATATCTAGTTCTGAAACAATACAATACAAGAATTACACGTGTCCAATACCATATAGCACCACAATAGCCTAATGCAACAAGACAACAGGAAAACATAGTTTTAAAATCTGAAGTTTCATCCCAATTTTATCTCATCAAAGTGCCCAATTCAAGACAACATATGAGATTTAACAAGCATTAATAAACCATCAGCTGCCAAGTTCACCCACTACCCAGACCTGTCTACCTAAGACCCACCTACCCGAAATAATGCCACAAAAATACTAAATAAGTAAACAAACAAATAAAAATTGGAAAAACACATTTATATCACTGCTATGAAAAAAGACAACTAATTACATTAATTTGGGTGAATAGATGGCAGAGAACAAATGGAGTCTTCCTTCTGTTAACATCTCCACATGAGAGAATAATGATTGGCCAGAGTACAACTGCAGAGTCATTTAATAGGGAAAAAAAATTGTATCATCTTGCTCATAAGTGCATTGAAGTTTGAAATTGCCCATAATATTAGTTTTAATTATGCACACCCGTTCCAATCGCTGCTGGCATAACCATTCTGGAATGATATTTGTAAATGCAATAAGCTCTTCAGCAACGGAGGAAACAAAAAATATAGGAACCTACAAAACCAAACGATAGTTAAAAACTGTGCAAGAGAAAATGTGTCCGGGACAAGAATAAAGCATGTTTCATGTACGATACACACCATATTCATCTATACTTTAAACAGCACTTTATGCTTGTATCAAAGTAAACAGATATCCATCAGCATAGACCTAGTCATTTTGCAAGTCTCGCATCCCAGAATAACCTAAAAGAAAATCTGGTAATACATTTCAAGTACCAACAATGCACAGACACAGAATTAAAGAAACTCTTAATAATTTATCATTTGGTACTAATACTATCAACTCAAGTTGGTGCACTCACATTTTAACTCCAAAGCATAACTGATCATGTACCTCATCATGTCTAACAAAACACAAAATTACTTTAATGGCTTTCCTGTCAAGGTGAAAGTACCTTCATATTTTCATATTCTAAACCAAGGGCAAATCGCTCCAACAGCTGCAGAATGAGTCCTAGTCGACCAATGGGAATAAGAACTGAACCTCCAGCATTTACAGAGTCCATGGAACATGAACATATAAAATCTAACCTCTCCATCTCCTCTGAGCGTTCACTGACACTAAGAAACGTGTCACTCGCTTCCGAACTGACATCAGCACTACTAAAAATGGTTACAAAGCCCAATAAGCGTAAAGAATCAAACGAGAAAGATAAAACTCCAAATTTTCCTTCAGTTACTAATGTGTGGAAGATTGATAATCATTAAACATAGCATAAGCCCTTCAAGAAATATATTCTACTGCAATTGAAAGGTAGAGCACCTTGAGTTTGAGAAGGCGTTGCCACTACCGCCAGAGCAACTGTTATCATCTTCAAGTTTCTCTGTATCATTGCAAAAACAAAAATCTGAAAACAGAGTTACATCATGTCTTTGAAGAGCCTGGTAATTAAAACTCATTGCTGTTGCTGACGAGACAACAGAACTTGAAATATAGGCTATGCTGCCCTTTGGGCCACTGATACTCCAATTACATGAGCCTATTTCCAGACCAGAACTAAAAGCTTTTATAATCAATGTGCCATTGTAACAAACTTCTTCAGCGTATTTAAGAGTCTCAATCTTCAGCATGCAATCCTTTACATCAGCTGCACTGAGAAGTATTCACATTACATCTTCAGAACAGATATGTCAACAGTACCATTATCCATTAAGCATTTTTATAACGTTCGAAGTCTTTGGAAACAAAAATTCCCATTTTGTTTTATCTGAAGTACAACTTGGACAAAATTTTCTCACTTTAGATAAAGAAATTTACTAAATATGTGCCATTTTATATCTAACTACTTCCAAGCTTGATTTTCTTGGGACTGACATCCAATGTGCTCATACCATCTTATATCCAACCCTTATCTTAATTTCAAACACTTTAACCCAGATTTTTCTCTAATATGTTCACTTTCTTTCTTGGTTTGGTAGCATTACTCTATTCGATGAGCTCTTGGTTTCGTGGATGAAACTCGAGAGATACTGCGATAGGACCCTAAAAATTACTTTAATTATTTTTGGAGGCCTTTTACAATCACAAAAAACACCCATCCCACTTTTTAAATTGTTCTTCCAATAATCATCCTCTCAAACATCTCATGGAAATAATGTTACTTTTTTCTCCATCTCACTTTCAGGATAGAATAAAAATATCAATGTATTCCTCCTCCAATCATCATCATTAACAAATAAGCACAAATTTTACCTGTACAATGGCATCCAACCACCGAATTCTGTCCCATCTGCACCTAATGCAACATCCTTCAATTCCAAAGGAAGAAATTCAAGTTCTTCCCATTTCATCCACTGAGGTGCACCAGAATTCTCAGGTCCATAAAATTGCCTAAATTCCTTGTGCATGGTAACTAAATCCTCCATCATAAGTTGTCCAATTCTGGCTGTGGCCTCAGTAACATACACCTAAACCAATCCAGAAACAAAATAAATCAAAAGTACAGCATCAACAAGAAAGGGTGAATGATAGATTAGACCACAGTCATACCATCAGGTATGCACATGATCTCTAAGCAGCAAAGAGTCTTAGCAATTGCTCCAACTCATAATCTGATTACCAGCCTTTTAATGAAGCAGGTTTACTGGTCATGAAGTGCGTGCCTTAAATTCTGATCGTACGCTTAAATGTAGCCAGTTTAGTAAGAGGTGATATGCCACGCAATGATTATTCATTTTTGCTTGTAGTTTTAAACTATCGGATATTAACGTCAACTTTATCAGCAACTTATTAGCATACATCAAATAACACGTGATGTGAGCAACACTGCAAACATTCGACCGTCAATAACTATGAAATGACCAACGGGAAACGGTATCTTGAATACCTTAGCTGAAAATTGTCGATTCCGAGTAAGAAACGGCAGCCCCATCATACCCATTGGACTAGATATTAGCACAACGTCAACAAAAGAAATGTCCCACAAAAGCAAGTCCTTCACAAATTTATAATACGGCTCGGCTTGAATTAAGCTGTTTTTGTCAAGCGGTTTGACGGTTCTTGGAGTCTCGGTTTCATTCGACTCCATATCAGCATAACTTACACAAGAACAGTTAAATTTTTCATCTTTAATCGTCGAAGCCAAATCCAAAGGCAGAGGAGAAAAGATCGCTAGAGACGAGAAATCAATAGGACAATCGAATAAAACCCGGAAACCGCAAATGTCCAAGATGTGACACGCTGGGAAGTAGTAGCCTTTGCCTTTATTCAAGCATGTCTGCAGTAAAAATTATTTCCAAAATCTAACTAAATACGCGCCCACAAAGGAAATAAAATTGCGCAAGAACACGAAAGAGATTGAGCGAGAGAGAGAATTACAAACTCCATGAATGAATATTTCCCGATGGATTCACGACCTTCAAGCGTCAGTAGCAAGTATTTTCATTCGAAGCTTTTAGAAATGGAGGATTATAGGGCGAATGACAGTAGACTAGGTGAGGAATATAAATATCCCCAAACTTTGTTATTAAAAGTTTAGGTCATGATAAAATCAGTTTTTGTCTCTAGATCATTTTTGTTGAAATAATATATTTGAATATTGAAAAAGTAATAGTTGAATATTTGAATGTTGAAAATAAGAGTTGTAAAGTTAGAAATTTGTGTGTGATGATGTAGGTAATGATATATTTTATTTTTGGATTATGTGTAATGAAACTCTATAAATAGATCTCTCATTTGTGAAGAAAATCACAATTGAGTAGAGAGAAAAATATTATAAAGTATGTAGTTTGGTAAATTTTGAGAGTTTGAGATTTTTACTTTTTACCATAAATTTTTACTTTTTCACAACAATTTTATATTTATCGTAAAAATAATATTTAAAGATAAATGAAATAAATATATATTACAAAATTGACGTGTAATATCATCTCTTATAAATTTTTATGTATAGGTTTTCTCAAGTACATCCCATATATTTGCATCATACATCGGAAAAGTTGGACAAACATTCAAGAGCAATTGTTCACACATCCGCTGATACTTCTCCAATTGATCAGTTGACCTTCCATCAGCCAATTGGCGGATAGCTGTCGTGCATTTTTTAATCGGCGGTAAGCCTTTTATTCTCGTTGCATTTTCCTTCTGTTTGAAACATCCATAATAATGATTTCCCAAAGCATTGACTATGCATAAAAATAAATATTTTTTCAGTCGGAATCACCATCGAAACATTTCATCGGTATACGTACTAGCTCATTAGAAAAATAATCATTAATACGTTGAGTGTGACCAGCGGCACGTTCCCTGTTAATTGACCTTCTTTTTTGTTCCCTTCTATAATAAATTTCAACTAATTCGGATAATTTACGTTGATGTTGAAGTATCACATGATCTGAACTTGTGTATGGCAATTCATTGTATCTTCGAGAATGTTTACTGTGTTAGATTCACTAGGATCTTGAGACAATGTGGAACAAAATCAATCGTTTAGTGTAAGAGATATTATAACAAATGCAGTATGGAGTATTATGAATACTATGTCTCCTATTTATATACTAGTTTGTAGCGACTAGTTTGTTAGAAAATTACAAACAACATTAAGTTTGTGAGAAAATTACTAACACGAGGATTCCTCGGACTCGAAAAAGTTGGAATCAAGATAGATATGGAGACGGAGATAGAACTCGAGACACGGATGGAAAGCCCACCTCCACCCCGCCTCATCCAGTCCTGTTGCCATCCTAGTCCGTACACCCCTAATCTTTTGCATTTATCATAACTTTCCAAACTTCTTATTTTCTAGCGTGTAAATATACATACTAGTAATTGAGCAATACATTCCGTGTGTGCAAAATTATAAGTAAAATATTATTTACAATCTAAAATAATCTGAGCGAAAGCTGATATTATATATTAAAAATAAATTTAAATGGACATAATTAACCATATATCGACACCTATCGTGGTGTAGCAGGTACCTCCCACTAATTATTTTTAGATTTTATGTGTGTAGATTTTGAAGGTTGGCGTATTTTTTTTTTCTCGATTTTGAATCTTTTATTTTTATTCTTATAATAAAAATTTTATTCTGAATTTATGATTTATCGCGTAAATTAAATGATTTGTTATGTGTACGTGGAGCCAATGTTGTTAATGCAGTTTGATGAATAAATTACCAATCAATTAGAGAATCGGTCACGAGTTCGGTCCGGACATTGTTCAAAAATCGTTTTACGGATCAAGTCAGTCAAAAAGAACATATCGAGTACCCGTTCACGATTTTTTAATTTAATTTTTTGTAATATATATAATTATTTGAATTTTGAACTTTATTAAAAATATTATTTTAGTAACAATTATTTGATTTTTAAAACATTTAAAAATATAGATTTGTATTATTTGTATACATATTTAAGATGTTTAGAATTTAAAATATATTAATTATTATTATTTTATATTATATAACAGTGTTCTAGTCTAATCATCCGGTTGAATTACTATTTAAAGTGGATCGATTCGATCATCGGTCCAATTATGAAATGTGCTTGGATTCATGGATTTACTTTGACAAAATATTTTAATGATGAATTTCAAATGACTGTGTATTTGAAATTCATCGTAATTAATATTATTAAAAATGCATAATCCTTCAAATCTATCCATCCAAGCACGTCAAAGAACTTGAAATCAACATTCTCAAATTCGTCAACTCAAATACAACATAAAAGATATGATATGTTTAATCAATTTATTTTTTAAAAAACAATTATACATATATGTGATTATTTAAAATAAAAATAAAAACAAAATGTGACCACACTGTTTGTGTGATTATTTTGGGAAAAAAATATATTAAAACGTTACCACTTTTCATTGGTTTTTGACAGGCACCACCACAATGGAAGATGGGAGGCTCGAATAGGAAACGTCTTAGGAAACAAATACCTTTACTTGGGAACATACAGTAAGTTTATTTTAGCATTATTATTCTAGTATATATTTTTATCACATTTATTTTGTGTCCATTGTTGGATTAATTTAAAAAATAGTCCTGGTCAAATTTTTTTTTAAAAAATAACCTCCCATGTAGTGTACCACGTTATATTTTTAAAAAAAATTTGACCAAGCTCATAAAACAAAACAACCCGGCTGTTGGATCTATAAAAATTAGGGTTTTTTTCACGACCTCTCCTGTATTTAACGTATCTGAGACATACATTCAATACATGTTATGTTAGGGTCGTATCATGTGTAGCGATAGCGAAAATATATTAGAATTATAGGATATGTATCAATCAAGTGATGGGCAAAACGTTATGCATGTAAGTTTAAGAAAGAGAATGCCCTATTTCCATCTCTCCACCTACGAATCCGCTTAATCTATGAAAACTTGTATCTATGATTATATACAATGCCGTATTTGTTAATTTTTCCATGCGCGAAAAATTTGTGAATTTTTTTATTCGAAGGAGCGACTATCTCATCCCGCGATTCTTCAAAACCCGCTAATCATGTTTTTAACGACCCCCATATCTAGTCTCCGATCATCATACCAATGCTAGGTGATTTTTTAAGGAATCATATTATTATCCAAAACTCATATTAATATTGCACCAAGGGGCTGCCATGGTAGGAGCTTTATAATGGACGTTTTTCCAAGGATTTTAGAGTCCTTAGGGAACGATCAAGGGTTGGACATAACAGGTAGCAAGAGGAACGAAAATAGAGTCCTTGTGGACTAGGGCTCTTCGGCTAGAAGTCCTTGATGGCCACAGCTTCTAGCTACTGTTAGGGTATGACCAGAATACCTAAAGGGGCTGTAGGATGGTTAAAGGGGAGCTGCATGATGCTAGGTTCGAAAGGCTAGGTGATCGCGTGAGGAAAAAGGGGAGCCCCGCATGCCTTGTGATGGGTTTGGGGGGATGTGGGTTTTAGGCTTCTCAAGCTCGGTCCAATAAGGTCTAGTAGGGTCTTAGGGTGGTCAACTAGGGGCTGGTCATGGTGGAGATGGGTTAAGGCTGAGGGTTGCATGGATAGATGGCTAGGGTTTTCAAGTTAGGGCGAGGAACATTCAGTAGCTGGTTTAGGCTTGTACAATATAATGGTTTAATGGGCATGAATTGGGTTGTGTATGGTTTAGTTAGGTGTTAATAAGCTTTAATTAAAGTTTGGTTAAGTTTCGAATCCATACGAGTCAAAACGGGATGTACTTCTAAATTTTAAAACGAATTGAGGAATTAATCGAGAAGCTAAATTTTAAGTCTAAGAAATATGCTTGGGTGTATTTTAAGGTGATATGCTAATTTTGGAATAATTTGGGGCGTCGTTTTAAGGTCTAAAGATAAATTTAGAAAGTTAGGGTTACAGGGTCAAAACGGTCATTTTACACTTGAAAAATGTTAGACGTCCTGGCAATGCCCTGAATGCTGTAATAAATGTTAAAATTGTTTATTTCAAATATTTATGAAATTTTATGATGAAACGTTAATGCTAAAAGATATGTTGTATGGTTAGTTTAAAAAGAAAACTGATTTATATATACATGAATTTTTATAAGTAATGAAAATATGAAAAATTGAAAGAGGTGAATTGATTGTGACTAATACAATGATACGAGAATATGTAAGGTCAAGGCTCAGTTGACGGGTGAGACTGTCGCTGATGTCCCCGTCGCCCCAGTACCGTGGTAATACGTAGATGGATCCATCGACTTACAGCTAATACGAAAGTCACAATTGAGGATATGAATTCAATAAAAATGGAAACGTATATGTATATATATAATGAAAGGAAATATGATATGATATATTGAAAGGAAAATGTTTAAAGTTCATTATTCATGAAAAGCTACTTTAATAAAATTGTTTTCATTTTTGCTTGTGAATGTATATGTATTATTTGCTATGGTTAAGGTTTGCTGAGTAAATAGACACACTACATGTGATCGATGCAAGTGAGAATGAGATTGATGTTAATGGAGATCTTGATGGTTGATATAGCTGGACTGAAGGTGAACACAATCCCATGACCGTCGCTAGTCTTTCGCAAATAAAACGGTGTTTATGATTTATGATTATTTAAAGATTTTATGAATTATGATGTTTTTCAGAGGTTTTTGAGAGGATGTCAGAGTTAAGTTTATTTTTGAAATAATATTAGCTTAAGTTTGGTTGACGTTTACGATTTTATGTATAAATTGAGTTCTTTTGGATTTTCAAATAATAGATGGTTGGTTTATTTTAAATGTTGCCAAAGTATTTTAAATATATATATATATATATATATATTCTTTTGGATTTTCAAATAATAGATGGTTGGTTTATTTTAAATGTTGCCAAAGTATTTTAAATATATATATATATATATATATATATATATATATATATATATATATATATATATATATATATGAAACGTCCACTACTAGTTTTTCTTTAAAATATACTAGAAATTTTTTTTTCTACTAAGATATATATATATAGTGTAATTTCGGCCGAATGTCTTAGTAGAAAAAAAAATTTCTAGTATATTTTAAAGAAAAACTAGTAATGGATGTTTCATCTACGTACAACGATTCTCCAATGAAATTTATCAAATTTTCTAACTGTAATAAACTTTTTAATGGAGTTTTCCAAATACAATTGGGCAAATGTGGGTAGCTTTCTACATTGGACCTACGTAAACCCTTTTTTTGGGTATCCACACTGGGCTACATTAGCTCTGCCATTGTATACGTCACATTGGGAAAACTTTTATTAAGGTTAATTTTCTTCAAATTTTTTTCCAGTATTTTTCACTGGAACTTCTGTGATTTTTCTATCTAAATTACATGCACCATGGAACAAGTGAGATATTTGAAAAGAAGATTAATTTTTGAGGGAGAAAAATGAATGTGCTTGTAATTAAATATATATAACAACGTTAAACATTTCAAGGGGTGATCTAACAATTTTTTTAATATTCAATTCGAGAAAGGTGGAGAAGATTATATTGTCAATTTAATTATACAAATTATTGTACTAAAATCTTGATAACTTGTTCAAATTAGTGTACCCCGTAAATTGATCGAACATAACGAAAAATAAAAAAAAAACATATCAAAAATGTAATTTTCTTCAAAATACATGTTATAGGTTTATTGAGTGGGGCTCGTTCCCCCAAAGTTTTGTCAGCCCAGACAGCTAAAGGAAGCAGACCAGAAAACGCATTTTTATATTTGTTTTTATACGGACAAAAAGCTCTAAGAAGTATCTTTCTTATTCAGAGATAATTCCTTCATCGAGTTTTCTCATATTTTATAGTCTTTGAGTGCTTAGTTCTATAATATTTGTGAGATGTTTGTTATCATGTATTAAGAGTGTGTGTTCTCTTTGAACACACGTGAGTGGGTTATACACCATAAAAATATTATAGTAGAATTCTTTTCATCTTATCATGTGGTTTTTACCCTAATAATTTCTAGGGGTTTTCTTACATAAATCTCGGTATCTAATTTATTTTTTATTTCCATATTTATTATCTCAAATTTTCGCAAGAGACCAATATGTTGAAAAGACTGAAAAAACAATTCGCAAAAAGGTTTTAAAATAGCTATATTTACTTTAGAGGTCTTTTCTACATATAATTTTAGCCATGAAAATCTTTGTGACAATAAGAATTAGCAATGCTATGTACTCATTGTAAGCTTGTACAACTTTTTTTTTTAATTTTTAATTTTGGTTTCTCAGTTTTTGTAATTAACTCGTGGAACATGAGTAATTTTATAATTAATTTCTAGAATAAGGGTAGTATTGCCTATTGTAGGGGTAATTTGACAATTATCAAAGTTGGTCCAGGGTAAAATGAAAATTATCAAAGCTTCAAAGGATAATCTTGTGATTATTGAAGCTTATAATATTGTTAATCTATACTGTAGGTAATAGTTGAGCTCATTACAGAGACACCCTTTTTTCCCCAAAATTGCCTTAATATTATATTGATATGTAGATTTGATTTTATGTATACATTAATAATTCTAAGTATCTCTCATCAAAATTTTCCATAATTTCCTCAACTTGGTATTATATATAGGATAAATCACTTTTCAATTTATTTATATATTATTTTATATGTAAAAAATTATAATTAAATCAAATATTTGAGAAAATCATTTTTTATATATAAAAACCTTAACTAAACTAATTATTTGAAAAACTAAAATACATTATTCATATCTTACATATAATACTGATTATATTATATTATATTATACACGTGCATCGCAAACTTCGGTTGCTAGTATATATGAAGAAACTAGTAGGCTCACCCTGAATATAGAAATAGATATATATATATATATATATATATATATATATATATGAAATATGGTAATCTGTATGTATATATTCTAAAAAAAGAAAAAAGAAAAAGGGACACCACAAATCATTGAACATTGACTGCAAAAACAACACGAACAATATGTGTGGCATCAAACCATCTTATATCCCCATAATTGTAGCCTTTGGATGCTTCTTTACCATCGAAGAACACTTTGAAAGAGGCCCTTTTCATGCCTTGAGTGAACACAAGTTTCCGTGGATGAACCTTAACTTGTAGCCCATGAGGAGCATTGACTGAGGAAAAATATGTCGCATTTGGTGACCCTAAATTGGTTGCAAATCTTTTAATCCTTCTTGGTCCTTCGGCACTATTTAATCTGTCAATGGAAATGGTGGGGTAGTTGATGTTGGAAATGAAGTCTTGATTAGACTTCTTTGGGCAGCTAAAATTTTTGTGGGAGATTGATTTTATTGCTTGGTTCTTGTAGCCATTGTAGCAAAGGAAATTTAGATGATCATTTGTGGTGGTTTCAAATGCTAGGCCAGGGTCAAGAGCCTTTGTTGGGAAATTTCTCCCACTCCAGTCTCATGGGGATTCGATGGATAATCCGAGGTGCTATTTGTCAAAGGTTTTCCAATGTTGTTAAGTATGGATGCTGCAAAAACAACAGAGAAGAAAGATTAGGATACGGATATGTCACGCGTGTAGTTGTATATCTAGTCAAAACTCGCGGATGACTCAAATTTTTTTAACCGTAGTTGACATGAAATGGAATATCAATCCATATAAAGAGGATGTTTGCTTTTATATAGTGCTGATAACAACGATTTGTTACCAGTCGTCATCAATGCGGATTTAATGACAGATGAAGTCCATTGAGGATGAATAGACTTGATGAATGCCATGGCACCAGCAACATGTGGGCAAGCCATTGAAGTCCCAGATCTAATGCCAAAGAGTGAAGACTTATTTTCAGGTGCTCCATAGGATGAGTCTATCCTGGGTACTATTGCTGCCAAAATGGCCACCCCAGGAGCCATAATATCAGGCTGCAAGTCATGACATTTTGTTTTAGTCTTGGATGACGAAAATGACGAACTTTGAGTAGAAATATATATTAGACAAAGACTATAAGCTGAATCTCGGTTATCAATTTACCTTGAGAATGTTCTCGGTGAGGATCCCAGGGCCCCTTGAAGAGAAAGTTGCAACAACAGGTGCTGGCTTAAAGTTTCTAATCTCTTCTGATGCGAGAATAGTTGCTGTTGGATTCCTGTGTCAAACTCAAAATGTCAATAAATACTTAGAACTTCGTGCTGCAGGTTCGACTAACAACTATAATTCTGTGTTCTAAATTTTAAGACGACTCTCTTACTTTGTGGAGTTGACGTAATGGAGGAGGTGGGATCCTTCACTTTGTCCAACTTGTGCAAATGGATAGGTCCCTGAATCCAGCGGTGAATCTTCACGTTCAGAATCTATTAAGATCATCCCTTTTGCTTTGGCATCTTCTACCACTAATTTCTTTATCCTCCTTGAAACCATTGGATCATCATTCACACACACTACAATTTTTCCAGCAGCTTTCTTGTAGTCTATTGATCCGGGCATGCAATTTCTGCATTTTAATATGAAACGGCCAATTATATCTTCAAAGAAATATAGATAAACACAAATTTGAGGACAAAAGTTTTCATGCTTTGGTATTATTTTATAAACTATCATTCTCTCAGAGCTGATGAAAGTGTTGTGACAATTTTTAGATTATGGTACATGACATTACGCATCGGCCTAAGACCGGGGACCAAGACAACCTTAAAGAAACATCCAAATGTTTCACATCTGGGTTGTGTATCGTGAGATTGATGTAGAAATAGGTATGAAAACAAGTACGTTCAAACTCCTAAAAAAACTGTCTGATGATTCCAAATACAGAGCCTCCTCTTCTGGTGCAATGTAATAAGTCATTAGTACCAAAAGCTCAGATTGATGCATGATCCAACATTATACATTAATTAATTTTACAATGATATACGTTTGAGCTTGTAATAAAAAATGTGGTGAAGAGGAAGAAAATGACCACCTTGCATCAGATACAGGAGTAAAACTTGAAGCAACATCGCCTCCAAATGCAAGAGGATATTGTTTACCCGCACTTAGAGGAGAAAAATTGATTGCAGCCCCCTAGTTCCACATAACAAACACAATTAATGACAACAAAAATAAACTCAATTCACCAAACAAATATGCATCAAGACAGAACAATAATATTAATCCTTTGTACCTCGAAAGATTTGTTGTTTCCTAGTAATATCCTCGACTCAAACACCCGATCAATAGTAGATGCTGCGACTGTAAATATCCATGGAGCCGAGTTAACGACGGTGTAACTATCAGGGCCATCATTCCCAGCCGAGCAAACGACCATGATTCCCAGTTGTTCGGCATGAAAGGCTCCAATGGCAATAGGGTCATTGAGAAAATCAGATTGGAAAATTGAGGAGACACCGATAGATATCGAGATGATATCCACTCCATCTTTAAGTGCATCATCTATAGCTTTTAGTATAATTGAGCCCGCACACCCATCAATTGTGCAGGCCTTGTAGCTTGCTATTCTGGCTGACGGTAGGCCACCTCTCAATGTGCCCTTTGCTAGGCCATAATAGCTTGCATTATCGACTCGTGCCCCGCCTGCAATCGAGGCTGTGTGAGTTCCATGGCCAGCGAGGTCCCTAGGTGTGCCCCGCGTCTGTGTTGGATTTGTTTCGTTTTGTTTGGCTACGGGAGCTCTGTTGGTGTAGTATCTTGCTCCTATCAACTTCCTATGTCATATGAAGAGGAGGAGTTAGTTTCATTTCTATGTCAGTGAAAATAAGTCTAGTTTGACAAGAACTGGTGAAAGTCTACGAGCTTAAGCTCAAACAAAGAAAATAGACCTCGAGCTTGAGCTCGTCTCACAAGCTCAGTTTGAACTCGCGATATGTTCACGGTCTTATAGGGTCCACAACTCCCCACAATCCATGTGGGGAAAATTTCACACTTTTTTGTAAGTTTTATTTTCTAGTTATTTAGACGTTTGAGTCATTTGCCGCCAAGTTTACCGTAAATTTCAATAGTTACATAATAGGATTAGGATATATATATCTGAATTTGCAAAGAATATCTATACCTGTTGCAATTGGACTTGTTAAAATCAGAGCCTTCCATGCAAACTCCTTTCCATTTTGATGGGATTTCAGCGATACCATTGTCGTCGAAACTTGGTGACTCGGGCCATATGCCTTGAACAAATCAGTATTAATGAAATATATTAATCAGTTTATGACAGCATGCATATGAAAGAGTATATCTGTGTTGCAAAAGATTAGAACTAATTTCAAATGAACTTTGAAGTGGAAAGGCTAAGTTAGTATGAAATCTCAACTAAATTTAATTAATTCAGTCATTATTGTTTCATAAATCCAGACCTGTGTCTACGACTCCAATTATCACATCAACTGAGTTGTGATCAAAAGGGATCCTAGACCTTAACTTGGAGTCTCTAGCTTCGAGAAAATCCCAAGAACGAGTTGTATGGAGTTCCAGGACCGGATCAGGAAACACGGATACGACCTCATCATATCCTGCTTTTGATAGAATCATTTAGACAATGAACCTTCTATAAATGTTAAAACAATAGAAGCATATAGTAAAAGTGGAACTCGATTCCTTAAACCTCTATAACAGAACAAGCCCACGTTTGAACTGTTAGTAATCCACGGCTATAGTAAAGAATCAAGGAAATTTATTTACCAGATAAGACAGATGCTTCATTCTCTGTCAACATAGCAGAGAATCCCCTAAAAGCATGATTGTAGGAGTTCAATAAAAACTTTCTTTCACTCTCTTCACTGCCCAACAAACAAAAGAAACGGAATTTCGAGGTTTATTCGAACAGTTTCATTACGTTATGAATCAATCTTAAATTTTAAGAGATAAGGACTCTCACCTTGGAATTATGGATGATAGCATTTGAAGATTTGACGAGTCATCGCCTCCATCGGCATCCGAAGAACTCCCCATATATACAATGTATGGCTGCATGAGTTCAAACGATCAAGAAAAGATCCGATGATTTCAAATAGAAGACCAACTTTCAATGTTATACTTGCCTTTGGGCCTTGCTTTAGTGCCATGCAACATACAAGAATGAAGAGCAAATGCAGTATAGGCAAGAGCTTCAAGAGAGAAGCCATGAAAGGAAAGCTAATGCAATTAATCTGCTCAAAAATCAAGAAAAAATTTGGAAGCATTTATTAATCAAATATGCACTCACATATATATAGGAGTGTGAAAAGTTTCTCTGAAGAAATTTGGCAGTGTGCAGTGGAAAAATTCTTTGCTTTAGGCTCAAGCGTTATTATTATTATTATTATTATTATTATTGATAAAAAGATACAAAAGCATTATTAGTTGCATAAATGAAGTGTTGTTTGTTCTACTGACACGTCACTTTCCTTTAGTTTGACTAGGTTTCATGATTATGTAGCCTTTATCTAAGAAATACTAATAGCATATAACTAATCGATGGACATATTATTTCTTTCTTTCTTTCTTTCTTTCTTTTTTCTTTTTCCGGACAAGGCCGCATGACTAATTAACTTGTCTTAGATAAATAAGAATTAAACTTGATCACTTCTCACTTAATACATAATTGTGAACCGGCTTTGGTTCGGAATCACTATGCTTAAAAAGATTTCTATTAAACAAGGATTTTCAAGTTTTAGGTGAAAAATAATATAAGCATTTTTTGTGTGTAAGTGGGGAAAATATTATAGCCGGCGACTACAATACAACTTAAATATTTTGAACATAAGCATACATCACGTTCTGATATTTTTCTAGTAGGGTATTTAGTGCTCCCAGATAAATATAAAAAAAAAAAAAAGTGATCTTATATGGATCTAATTCCATTTCTAGCATAAAGAAAGAGGAAACAAAAAGTGATTCATGCAACAATTTTATCATTTGAGAATGAACTTGATCACATGTGATTGCTTCATCTTTACACATCTTGATTACTTGTTATAATCATGTACTTTTATTTAAAACGCTACGACAATATTCCATGTAGATCATTAGTCATATTCAGGAGAAAAAAATAGAAAATTACATGTGTGGATATACATGATCGGCATCATTTGATGGGAAGGATGTGATGTTAATTGATTAAACATTATTGTTTCATCTAATAGTTAACTCAAATTCTACAAATGATTAAAATTATGAACCATTATGTTAACCATACATATGAAATTATTATTCATAAATTATGCTTCTTTCATCGTCTCGTATCATCTATGTTTATTTTCCGAAAAGAACTATCCCCAACTATGCCGAAACTTAAAACATTTTTACTGCGTACAGTAGCATATGCATCCAGAGTTAGCACATGATTTTATGGTCTTGAAGTTTATGATTCAATATTAGTCGTTTGAGTATAGATTTCATTTCAAATCTACCATGAACAAAGAAAATATAAAACTGTGAAGCTTTGGAAAGGAAAATTATTGTAATTGATTAGTTTAAATTAACGTTCATGAAGGAGAACAAGATGCCTCAAACACAAAAGTCCGCAAAACCACGAGCATTGTTCTCACTTCCACTTTACTCTTTTTCTTCTTCTTTTTTTCCCTTTGTTATTTTCTGATTTTTCATGTAATGTTTTGGGCGATCCATTGCGTGTTACGAAATTAATACAGCATTGAAAGCACTTTCCTCAAATTGGCTTTGCATTCTGCATTTTTTCTTCAAGAAAATATTTGCACTCGCATTTTATGTTCGCTCTTATTTTTTCGCAGACCCAAAAAACAAAGGAGAAAATATTTGCTGGGAAAAATGCCTCTAATCACGTCGTCAATCTGAGCTTCCCTAAAATTTGGTTCACTCATCACATCATCATCATAACAATAATGATGATAGATACATGCAGTCAGATTTCCTGCAAAAATACATCAAATCGCCACTACCACACTCCGGGCTTCATAAGTTCATTAGGCAATGTTGTTCATCTACATCCCGACGACAGCAACAGATTCCGACTTTCAAAATATTTATGGATCATGATCTTAGCAGAGCAACGAACCCCCGCAAAAATGATAGGTCGGTCCCTTCTTCCCTGTCTTCAGGGTTGTTAATTAAGACCTTTTCACCATAGAAAAGTGAAGCAGGACACCACCCAAAATGAACTGATTATCTGAGATTGAACATTTGAGCTGGCCAACTACGTCTTCTACCATCGTGCCCAATCCCAGTAAGCTCCATGGAAATGTCGATGGCTCGATGTTGAGTAGAACGGACAATACTGATGCGAGATTGTATTCTCGCAGCAGGACACTCATTTGTTCCAACTGCCGCCAATTTCTCACTACCAATACTGGACCCCATAGCAATTGGTTCACGAAAAGTTAGGATAGTCTGCGACCAATGTGTACTTGGATCATAAGGAGACGTGGACAAAACGTTTGGTTTTTCTCTACAAAACCTCTTCGTAAATCCGGTTTCGAACCACAAAACAACTCCATAACACCAAGCAGTTTCTAGTTTAGAACATGTAGTATTGATCAAGGAAGTAACCAACTTAGTATCGAGTTCAACTTCTGACGTAAATTCCATATCCTTAGTTTGCATTGTCACCAGGTCAAAGGTCTGAAATAATAGAGTAACACAAGGTATAACTCATCAGCACTCAAAAAGCATGCACAATGAATCAAATAACCAGCATATGACCCACTGCAATTTTATGTCTTATAAGGCACAATTGGAATAGGATGCAGAGAAAAATCAAACAAAAACACAGTAAATCTAAGTGATGCATTCAGTACATATTACAACATTTTTCACGAATGCCATTAATTTAAACTCTAAATCGGTCATGCGGACAACCAGAATAAGGCCAACAAAAGCAACAACAAACTGTATGATATTAAATTCAAGAGCTAAAATAATTGACTAGGCTTCACGGATATTTGAAGTCCTTAGAACAATTTTAGCCGCCAATTGGACCTCATATTTCCCAAAGGAAATGGAAAAGCCTTTATTGTTGAACTCTTATAACAATGGTAATTCTAGTAAAGTTAGAGCAGTAAATCCAAAAGTAACAAGGGAGGAACTTCAAAGTTGAGTCCTCCATACAATCTTCTTACACACTTCGAAAATTTGGAACATGGATTGAGTCAGCGTTTGTTAAAAGATAGAATTCAGTACATATGGTGTTGAGATATGTACTAGAATAGTCAAAAATCGGATCTTGTTTAAATATGGTCGATAAGATATTTTCCCTATGGTAGAATTGTAAATTGTTTAGGTTGATTAGTTACCCAAAATAGTGGGATTATGATATGTAACCTGCACATTATTTAAAGGGTATAGACCCAATGAATAAGATACAACAGAAATATATTCTCCACTCTCTCACATGGTATCAGAGACGAAGGTTTTCTTCGTGTAAAATGGTCAAAACAGACTCTGGTTCGACCTCCGACAGCGCTGTTTCAGATGATCAATCCAAGGCCGCACATGAAGTACCTACAGTTCGCAACTCCAATTGCGTTCGGTGCTGATTTCTCCTCCCTGTCGATCACAAGCCATAAACTAAATGACGAGAATTTTCTCCAATGGACACAATCAGTTAATATTGTGCTTTGCGCTCAAGGAAAGTTAGTTTATCTAACTGGAGATTTGTCCACTCCAAAATCCACAGATCCTTCATATCAAAGATGGGTGGTGGACAATTCTTTGGTTCTCGCATGGCTTATCAACTCCATGGAGCCTCAAATCAGTCGTCGTTATCTCTGGTTTAAGACGGCTAAGGATGTGTGGGATGCCGCATGTCGTATGTATTCCGATCTTGGCAACGTCGATCCAAGTTCAAAGAGATGAAGCGAGGATTGAAGACTAAAACTCAATATTTATTTGTGGCAAGAACTCGACTTATTCTTTGATGAAGAGGTAACATGCACTACTTGCATTGACAAACAACCGAAAAATCTTGAGAAGAGAGAGTCTTTGATTTTTTAGCGGGCCTAAATCACGAACTGGATTATGTGCGATGCAGCCTTATGTTTGGCCTACTTTGTGATAAATGTGAAGCCAGCCTTATGTTTCAAAACTTTCATAAAATGGTAAAAACCCAAATCCAGACCCAAATTCGACTGTTGCGAACAGATAATGAAAAGAAGTATTTTAACTCTATTCTTGGGCAATATTTATCGGACCAAGGTATTATTCACCAAAGCTTGTGTCGAAACTCCGCAACAAAATGGGGTGTCGGACGCAAAAATAAGCACTTATTAGAAGTTTTCCGAGCTCTTATGTTCACTACGCATGTTCCAAAATACTTGTGGGGCGATGCACATTTAACCTCTGCATATCTTATCAATCACCTACCTACCTAGTCGCCCACTCCACTTCAAGACTCCTCTGTCTACCCTTACTATGCATTACCCTCAGTATATACCTCGTGAGATCCTCTTGAAACCTTTGGTTGTACAGCGTTCGTCCACCTTCATGAACATCACCGAAGCAAGTTGGATCCTAGGGCCGTCAAAACAGTTTTTGTGGGTTATTCTCCAACCCAAAAGGATTATAAATGTTACTGCCCTCAAACCAAGATGTTTTATGTCACATACAATGAAACATTCTTTGAAGAAACACCCTACTTCTCATCTGCTTCAATGCAGGGGGAGCAATTGACTAAGTCTTGCTTTCGGGACAGTTTGAGTCTACCCCTACCTGTTGATCCACTGCATAGTACAACTGCATAGTTTGTCCAGGCCCAATTAAAGCATTTTTAGCCCTCATGTCATCCATACAAGTGAACATTCCAGCCTAGAATATAAGGAAGAACACACTCCTAGACAACAAGAGCCACAAGTCTACATTCGAAGGAAAGGCCTCAACTGAGAAAGAAGTCGTGAATCCCACTCATTGTCAAACAAATGATCCGATAGTATAGCCACTCAACAAACCAGGATACATCTTGTCCTATTATCGATCTTGACATTCCAGTAGCTCTCAGAAAAAGTGTTAGATCTTGAACCCAACACCATATAGCTCAGTTTGTTTCCTACTTAAAACTGTCACCCGCATTTCGGGACTTTACCTCAAATCTGTCTAGTACGTTGATTCCCAAGAACGTGGAGGAAGCATTAATAATCCCACAATGGAAGACTGCTGTGCTAGAAGAAATGAATGCCCTCGAGAAAATCAAATGTGGGACATAGTGAAACTTCCAAAGTCAAGACAACAGTGGGGTGTAAATGGGTTTTAGTTTTACGGTGAAATACAAGGCGGATGGCTCAATGGAGAGGTGCAGGGCTCGATTGGTTGCCAAAGCTTTTACGTAAACTTTGGAATTGACTATAACGAGACATTTGCCACCATTGCCAAACTAAACACTGTTCAGATTCAAATTTCATTGGTAGTCAATCTTGATTGGCCTCTAAATCAACTTGATATCAAAAATGCGATTTAAAACGGAGAGTTGGAAGAGGAAGTCTATATGTGCCAACCTCTTGGATTCGAATTAGAAGGAGAAACTGTTTGTAAACTTGATAACCTAAAAACAATCTCCACGAGCTTGGTTTGACAGGTTTTCAAAAGCCATCAAGAGATTTGGCTACAAACATATCACACGATGTTTGTTAGACACTCTGAAAGGGGTAAGATCACCATTATCATAGTCTATGTTGATGACATCATCATCACCGGAGATTATATAGGAGAAATGGAGAGGATTAAGCTGATGATGGCTAAAGAATTTGAAGTGAAAGACCTTGGAGCATTAAAACACTTCTTGTGAATGGACATAGTGAAAAGCCAAAAAAGCATTTCAATTTCTCAAAGGAAATATACTTTAGATCTCTTGGGGGAAACAGGGATGCTTGGATGCAAACCGTGCAAGACTCCAATTGAGCTTGGTAACAAAGACAAACTGTTGGAACAAGAGCCGGTTGACAATGGAAAATATCAACGTCTTGTTGGAAAGTTAATCTAGCTCTCTCATACAAGGCCACATATCACATTTGCAGTCACTCTAGTTAGTCAGTACATGCATTCTCCGTGTCAAGGTCATTTTAGTGCAGTGTATCAAATCTTATGGTACTTGAAGCAAACACCAGGGAAAGGTTTGTTCTTTGCCAAAACCAGTTATAAAAGTATAAAAGGATTTTCCAATGCAAATTGGACTGGTTCCATTGATGATAAAAAGTCAACTTCGGGATATTGCACGTTGTTGTGGAGAAATATGGTAATATGACGTAGCAAAAAACAGTCGGTTGTGGCTAGAGCAGTGCAGAAGCAAAATATAGGACCATGACATAAGGAGTATGCGAGCTTATTTGGATTAAAAATGTGATGGAGAAATTGAAGATGGGATTTGCAAATCCTATGAAATCCTTTTGTTATAACAAGTCTACCATCATCATTACTCGCAATCCAGTATTAAAGAAAAATTGGAAGAAGGCATAATTGATATCGACATCTACACCAAGCTTGAGGGGGGATGCTGAGAAATTTACTGGAATTGACAAAATCAGATCTTGTTTAAATATGTTTGATAAGATATTTTACCTTTGATAGAATTATAAATGGCTTAGGTTGATTTAGTTCCCCAAAATAGAGGGATGGATGACCCTAGTTTCAACTCAATTCAGCCTGTCTATCAGGTTGTAGCACATTTTCATTTTCATTTTCATCACAGTACTCCTAACATTGCAAGTAAAGGGTTTTTTTAAAAGTAATTTAATTTTTAAAATTAATTTCAAAACTAATTTAAAAAAAAGGTTTGCAAAACTAATGCAATCCGCGCTTACGAAGCACGGACGCTGCTCAACGTGAACAGCGTCCGTGCTTCGTAAGCGCGGACGCTGCACACGTGGAGCCACGTCCGCGCGACGGAAAATTTAGCGACGGAATATATAAAGCCAACCGTCGTTAAAATGGATTTTGCGACGGTTTTAGAAAACCGTCACTCATATTGAATCAGCGACGGTTTATTATTCGTCGCTAAAATACATTGCATTAGCGACGGTTTAAAAACCGTCGCTATTCCTACGGATATATACATGCCGCAGATAATAGTATTAACAGCGTGCACATATACGACGCGGATAATCTTGAACTTTTTAAACCGTCGCTATTCCTACGGATATATACATGCCGCAGATAATAGTATTAACAGCGTGCACATATACGACGCGGATAATCTTGAACTTTCAACGCTTGTAACTTTGCAGCATGCAATGTGCGCTGCGGAAAATGAATTTGCGCGCTGCGAAAAATCATTTTTGTAGTAGTGAAGACAGAGAGAAAAACAAACAAACTATTTTTAAAAAAAACCCTACAAGTAAATGGTAAAATTTTAGCGAGTTGATAAAGAACCACAAACCTGCAAAACTCCAGTAGTCGTGATAATGTCGATACTGTCGATTACATCAATTATAGGAAACCGGCAAGCATCTTCAACAATCTCTTGCCCTATGCAAGACATATTGAAACCATATACATTCTCCCAGAACGGAAGACTGGTCCCTCCTCTTCCAAAACCAGCAACAAACTGGACGACGAATCAAGGTCAACAATATTTACCGTTATAATGAAGGCAAGCATAAAGAACGGTAAGAAAGACACATCGGAAAGAGTGAACCCACAATAGTAGCTGTGTCCGGAAGAATGGCACCTCCAGGCTTTAACCATTGATCCCGTGCAAAAAGAACAGAGCTGAGCATTGACTCATACAACAGGCAATAGCCCATCCATTCACTCAATAACACGTCTATGCTATGAGGTTTGATATGGTCATCGTTGTATAGCTCTTCGACCATGCCTGGAACCACTTCAATGACCCCATTTTTGCTGATTTCGCTTCTGGTCAGCAGCAAACCATTATCTTTTGCCACCTGCTTGGGTAAAAAGTAAAATCATCCATAAAGACAAACTAAAATAATATCTGGATAAAGCACGATAATCTTGAGAATAAAAAAAATAATTGATGTGGCCAGATTTAACCTGAGTAGCCACTGCAGCCATCTTCTCGCTAGCTTCAACAGCAATAACTTTTGAAGCTCCTGCTTGGGCTGCGAATAGACTAGTGAAAAAGAAAAACTCAGGACAATCTTGGGACAATAATAACACATAACATAAGATGGTGCGACTACTTTAAGGAAATACCAGATGGCACATGATGCAAAAGTGATTGGTATTTGTTAAATATACTCATGGACAGGTTTTAATAAAGGTTTAAAGTCATTGTTAATGGAAAGCAAACCAGCATTGCATTGCATTGCAGAAGATAATGTCTCAGTTTGAGAACTACCATAATACTCTCCCACGTTACCAATAATTGCGAAAAAGGCATGGCCAAAAAGAAAACAAATTACTTCTTCTAGCTTTTGTGTGCTTTGTGAATCACTATAAAGCAAGACTGTGTACTTACATCTGTTGCTTAATATACATTCAAATTAAGGAACAAAAGCAACAGAAAAATTTTAAATGATTAAAGAAAAATTAAATTTTTTATTACCTTAGAATCCCAGTTCCACAACCGACATCCATAACAACCGCATTTCTTAGCAAAGAAGGATTTTCCAAGATAGCTTGTCTGTAAGCATCTGTTCTTGCCTGGAAATTTATGACAACTTCCCTCATATCTCTATCACAGTAATCAGGATTGAGAAAATGGTTTTTATGTTGAAAGTGTAAGCATGACTTACTTTAAGAAACTAATGTTCTTTACCTTATCGCTGATCATCTCACGGTGGATACCATATGAACTATATGCACCAAAATAATTCTTGTTTATATTCTTAATCTTGTTTGCGGCGATTTCGGAAGAAGAAAGCAAAACACATCTCATTTTCCAATTTCTATGTGAAGAGATTCCACCAGTTTCATTACATTGCACCATTTAGTACTACCATTTCCGGAGATATTCCATTCACGTCCTTGTCAAACGAACATACAACCTCCTTTTCCCCATTCTCACGAGGAATCGTGAAGTTTGATGTGTATTTATCAGAAACACCAATGTCATGGATGCTGATGCTCTCAATTTGAGATAAATAAGTCTCCAGCTCCTCTTTGTCAATGGGCATAGCATCTCCATCCTCGTCTTCGTCCTCTTCACCAAACCTATACAATAATGCATCATCTGGAAGAAATGGGTTAAGATATATATCATCATTCCAAGGTAAAACATTGTGTTCAAAGTTAGTATTCTTGTGTAGGTGATTTTGCAGTTCTTCCTTCGATTGACATATCATCGCACAACTCCAACATTTGTTTTCTGAAACCTAACAAGAGAGAGGGGAAAAAATAACACAGAATTTAGACATTTTCTTGTTCCGAGGGGTATGACACAAAAGTGCATGTCAAATAAGTTAACTGACAACTCAAATGTTCATTACTACAAATCTAAAATTCAACTGATGCCCTTGAGTGTTCTCTTTTAGATGATAAGAAGTAGGAACCAACTCAAATCAACAAGCTCCGGCACAGTATGAGAATTGGGTACTACTTTAAAACTTTGTTTGATAAAACAAAGAACATTGCTGCTATACGAAAATACAACCATAAAAGCGCCAAAAACTAAGTTACGCGATTATACCTGCGACCTAACGTGATTGATGAGCTTGAAGCATTGATAGAAATCCAAGCTCAGCGATCTCTTAATCTCGCCGAAGTCAAAGCGGTGAATTGAAGCACAGTGCTCGAAAAGAGAGCTGCATGAACTGTAGCAATAGTCACAGAACAGACAGCGCAACTGGGATTCTGAAGCGGAGGCATCCTCCACGGCTTCGTCTTCAGCTTCCCAATCATCCCAATTCTGATCTTCTTCCTCCTCTTCTTCGATAACTTCAGGCTCCATGCAATGATGCATTGGGCTTATTCCAGTGTGAACTACTTCATCTTCTCCTCGGTGAGTCGCCATTGAAAAAGGCAGTGCGAAAGAATGGCGGAAAGATGCGATTTACCGTTTAAACCCTAAACCCTTTGGTATGTCCTGGACTTTATACCTTGGGTTGAGTGCATGCGCCTTATCAGTTTCGTTTTGATTCCACCAAATATTTAATCGTCTCCATTATATAATCATAATATAATATGAAATATGAAAACGCCGGTTTATAATAATAATATGAAATATATTACAAACGCGGGTACAAAGCCGCAGCTATTTTTATTATTTTAATGAAAAAATAATACGTTGAACTCACGGAATTAGATTCCGATTCAACTAGTCCGATGCGGTTTTGACATTATCCTATCCTTTGTTCTGGATTTATTCAGTCATGACTGAGTGAATATAACCGCTGAAAACAATATTGAATGCTCAACTCAACCTGGTATTTATATGAGACTACCTGAGCTTTGATGGTATTTGATAATATTCTGATTATATTGGTATGTTGTGAAATTCTTTTCATAATTTAAAAATGTACTTTAATCACTCATTTCATATTAAAACTCTCTTTCAATTCTCTTTTACTCTCCTGTAATTTACAATTTTAAAATTTGATAATTTACTTTAAAATAAAAAAAATACCATTAACTGTAGTATTTTTTTATGGATCACATGCAATACGGATGTCATGAACACTGGTACATATTATAGGATATGATATATTTTTTGTCCTGTGATTATATTTTTTCCTATTAATGATGAATATGTTTTTTAATATTATAATTTGATTGTTTTTTTTTCATTTTTGATCATATTACGATGAATTTAAAATTTTATTCGTGTAACATGTATTTTTTTTGTCTTTTTTATGAACAAAAACGATGATTCTTGCAAATATATATATATATATATATATATAAAAGTTACAAGTGTAAAATGAAAATTAATCGTAAAAAATGAAAATTAATCGTAACATGATCAAAATGAAAAAGAAATATAAGTTATAAGAGTAAAAGCACAAATTTATTGTTATCATGATCAAAAGTGGGGAAAAAAATGAAAGTTAAAAATATCATTTTCCTTATCTATATTTCTATACTATATTATTAAGTGTGAGGACATGATAATAACTACCTAGAGTGCAAATGCAAATGTTCTTTCTTTGTTCGATCATCTCAAATTTGATGTTATGTTGTTTCTCATTATCTTAATCCATTCAAACGTATTGATATCTAAGTCACAAATATTGAAAATGTGATCAATATACATTTTTAAGCGACAAATATCCATGAAAAATTCGCAATTCATGGCAAACAATGTTTCTGTCTCGATCATGGAAAATTCCGTAGCATAGAGGGATACTTAGGCGCCTCAACTACATAACAAAAGCCGCTTAGACACGTTCCCAGCATTCGGAATTGTTTCAGACCATATATAGGATACTTAATTTACATTCATTAAACTTTAAATTTACCAACATGTTTTAATATCTTATTTCAATTCTTGGAACATATTTCTAAACGCTTAAACTTCTAGAAAACTCGAGTGAAAATTCAATTGAGTTCTTTTTGTGTTTGGTTGTCGTAAAAGATACAGTTCTTATCATCTTGGAAAAAAATATATGTTTTTTTATTAACCATTTTGGTTATATACCTATTAAATTTTCAAAATAAGTCGTGGAAGTTGAATACATTTCAATTATCATACTCTGAATAGTTGTCATTCACAAAGGTTATTGATGGCCCAACATTCTGGACGGTCAATTTGGCTGGCGCGGGGTCAGTGTCTATTAATATTCGCACTCTTTTTTCCAAGGATGATAACGTCACGGAAGCTATTCGTCTGCTCTCCGAATGCCAACCAAGTCGCCCACAAATTTGCTCCCAAAAGCTTTTTTTAAAATTAAAAAAAAAATACTTCAGTATAAATTGTCGAAGTGAGGTCGCCACTTGTCCGAGTATACATCGTAAGGGAATATGATATTTATTTTTATATTTCAAATTCCAATTTAGTAGCCCACGGAGTCAAACGAGGCTGCGCACGTGAGAATCACCCTCTAATCTTACTTACAGAACTCTTCTAGCTTTTGAGTCCATACACGTCTATTCGATGTAACGCCCACGGTTTCTTGAACTCATCATGTACAGTAGAAATTTATGGATTATTTTAATCTGTTTTTAAGCTTATTGTTACATGACAATGGTATATACCTCCATCAAATAAAAAAATAAAAGCTACATGATTTTTATTTGGAGGAAGATATTTTCTTCCTGGAAAATCTGAGGTTGAAATTCAGATTATATTCAATATACTTGACACGACATAGATTTAAAATTTATTTCGATTCTGATTAATCCAAAAAATTTAATTTCATACTTATTTTTCTTATCCTACTAAAATCTTCTCAGTTCACTATATATTTTACATAGAAACTGCAAATCTAAAAAAAACTTCATTTTAAATCGAACAACTATTTTATATCGAAAATAATTTCATTAATTGTTTAGTATTATTTGATCAAATTAAAAATAATAATAACTATATATCACGCGTGTGTATCTTTTAATATTATTATATTTAATGATTAGCTCTTCTGATATTATATTTATTATATAAACAAATATGTCCGAATCTATATCTAAACGATCTATGTAATTCTAGAGTCAATCTTCTTAGTCTTCACGCTTGAGGGTCATCCAAGTACCTGTATTCTCCATTATTGTCGTCTTTATCTCCTTCCACGAAGCACCATTTTCTCAACGTTTACATTATATCATACACATGTACATATACATACAAATAAATATACGTATGTCCCCACAACTTTATATATAGTAAATCTTCCACCCCTTGCTAGTATCTGTCACGTACACAAACAACATTTTGTGACGCAGCTTCCATAAAAGTTGAAAAGATTTCCTTGAATGGATATTAGTCAAAGTGTTGCAAGAACGGTGAAGAGACAAAAGAAGAGTTTCAAAGAGAAGAAAAAAGGCAAAGATTCACTAAAAGTGGTGTACATTTCTAGTCCCATGAAGGTGAAGACTAGTGCCTCTAGGTTTATGTCTCTCGTGCAAGAACTTACAGGGAAAAACTCTGATATCGAGCAATATACAGAGATTACTAACGATGATAAAGTCATTCACGAGTTTCTTGAAATTGATTTGAATGATGGGGATTTGGTTACGCAAGACGGAGACGAGCGACGGGTATAAGTTCTCATCGATTTCGAATTCAAACGATACAACTACGTGTAACTCGTCGGTTTCTTTCTTCGAGAGCGTCCACGACGGGGGAACCTCTCAAATGGAAGAACAATTTGCGGAGATCTTCGGGCCGAATTCGTTTTGCGATACTTCTCTTGTAGATGTGCTAGGAAGCTATGAGTTGTGACTTGTGAAAAGAGCTGTGTGTGGTATACAGTGAACCACTAGTTGATTTCTCGCAGTGGTCTTCTTCTGTATGTGTATCTTGCAGCTGCGTTTCATGTATAGAAAAGAATTTCTATGAATTAGTACTTTTTAGCATCTAGGAAAGGGAATTTTAATATACAAACGAAATAATTTTGAAGAGGTCTCTTGTCAGATGACCTCATAAATATTTATCTGTGAGACGGGATCAACCTTACCGATATTCACGATAAAAAAGTATATTTTTAGCATAAAATGTAATATTTTTTCGTGGATGACCCAAATAAGATATCTGTCTCACAAAATACGACTCGTGATACCATCTCATACAAGTTTTTGTCAATATTTTTTTCGTATTTTGTTAAATTTTGATCAGGAAAATTTGTAAAATAATTTTGATCGACTATTTTCAAATCATGTGATATGGGGAAACTCACAGCCATTCACTTTCAAAAAAAATTGGCTAATTTGCTGCAATACACATTTGAGTGTTGAACAAATGATCCATTCAGTTGAACTTTAAAATAATTAATTGTCATGAACAAAATCTAACAGTGGTATGTGTAATTATAAAATGCCATAAATTTTTTGACATTAATCCTTAATTTATCTATAGACCGGTAAAAATATCTCTAAATATTAGATCTAATTAGGGAAACAAGCTTAATTAGATATGTAAAAAATTTATGTGAGACGGTCTCACGGGTCGTATTTTATGAGATATATATATCTCTTATCTGGGTCATCCATAAAAAAGTATTACTTTTTTTGTTAAGAGTATTACTTTTTATGGTAGGTTGACTCGTCTCACAGATAAAGATTCGCGAGACCATCTCACAAAAGAACAACTTATTAGATATAGTAGTTTAAATTTAAAATATTATAGAAAACATAAAAGTTAAGATTGATGATAAATGGAAGAATTCGAGATGATTATCAAGGAATTGGGATTTTTATAGTTGCAAGACTAAAAAATACTATGATAAATAGATGATTATCAGAAACTATATTTTTTTGGGATTCAATGCAGTGCAATTGCAACGCAATGCATTTCAGATTTTCTTATTAAAAAGACTCGACATTTTTCACGTACCTTCGGACCTACTTGTTAAAAAGACTCGATATTTCTTATGTACCCGTAGATCCATGTGAAAAAATAAATGTGATTTCCTCGTAGCCTCTTCCTTCTAGATTAAAAGGTTGGGGCAAAAATTTGTGTGAGACGGTCTCACGGGTCATATTTGTGAGACGGGTCTCTTATTTGGATCATCCATGAAAAAGTATTACTTTTTATGCTAAGAGTATTACTTTTTATTGTGAATATGGGTAGGGTTGACCCGTCTCACGGATTAAGATCCGTGAGACGGTCTCACATGAGACCTACTCAAAGGTTGGATACTAACTACCACAGGATAATTCGGGGAGGTATAGAAAATTGAACACATAGGAAATTAAGAAAATCGAACTAATTAAAAATATTATTTATTTGGAAAAAAACAATTAATTTTAAAACTAATGAACTAATTTTAAAAGATTATCCAGGACGATTTTATTTAAATTAATGCACTATTCAATAAAACGAATTTAAAGTCTAATTCGAATCGAATCATTTTTTCTCGAGCTAGATTTCTATTATTGAATTGATCGGATAATACCCATTTTTTGGAAAAAAAAATTATCAATCATGCAACATTTTATTTTAATTTTCACACAAAAATTTCAAAGACGTGTCCTTTTGTCCTTTGGGAAAGGGATATCACAGATTTTTTTTAATTGACTTTGCCTTTGAATAATAAGAGAAAATAAATATACGAAGGTATATGCCAAAATGTCGCTGTCATGGTCGTAATGGATTATGGCCCAAAGTAATATAAAAAGTGATGAATATAGTAATATAAAAAGTGATGAATATTACATATATTAAATTATTATAATTAGCTGCTACGATTTGTTTATGTGAGATGAATATGTGGCTCTTTGTAATATTAAATTTTTTTCATGAATTTTATGTATTATTTATTTTTGTGAGGTGAATATCCAAATTTTACTGACATTAATTTTATTATCATAAAATTTATATTTAATTATTGTTTAAGATTTACTTCCGACAGCGAATATCCGTCTCTCCATCCTCCCTCTACGATCCGACCCGCTCCTGTTCAGAGACCCATCTTATAATCCCAATTTCTCGACTGAATTGAGCTCTAACTCCATCGATTTGCTTACGAAATTTAACAGATAAACTCGTAATTAGAAGATATCATCTATAATTAGATGTGCTTAACCTCGTCTAAATTATCTGTTGTAAATGTGTAAAGTCGATTATCTTTTTACTCGTTTTGATTTACAAATTAGAATCATTTCTTGATTCAATTTAGCTTTGAGTTGTTTTTATTATATTAAATTTTAAAATAATATGATTGAAAAATATTAATTTTTATGTCAAAATCGTTGTTTTCTAATATAGTTTGTTGGGTTAAGAGTGCATGCGTAAGAGTAGTACTAAGATGAATGATCTCTTGGGAAGTTCTTATGCATCAGGCTGATAACGTTGCGCTGCTTGATCTGGTTGACTAAGTTGGACGTAAAAGATTGATATCAGATCTTAATAGGTAATACCGTCTCTGCTGGGGGAAGGATCGACGGTAAGGAAATGGTAAAACTGATTTCTAAAGGATATGTGACAGCACCTGCAGATAGGCACACACCTTCATGGACTCATGAACTTAACAGCCCGACCCATTACCACACAAGTAGATGCACTCAGTTCTACCACATGTATAAAGAAATAAAGTTGCGTCTTAGCTAACAGTTATAGTTTTTGGCCTAGTGTTAAATGCTTGATCTCAAGAAACATATTTGTTTACTTCTTGGGGAAAATGTTGGGTTAAGCGTACATGAGTGATAGTAGTACTGAGATGAGTGACCTCCTAGAAAGTTCTCATGCGTCAAGCTGCTGACGTTGCGCCGCTTGATCTGGTTGACTAAGTGGATCGCAAAAGAGTGAAATCAGATCTTAATGGTTAATACTGTCTCTACTGGGGATATGGCCGATGATAGGGAAAGGGTAAGAATGATCTCTAAGGGATATGAGACAGTACCAGCAGATAGATACAGACCTCCTTGGAATCATAGGTTAACAGCCCGACCCATTAGCACCCAAGTAGATACACTTTGCATTGTCATAAGTATAAGGAAATAAAGTTGTGATTTGGCTAACAGGTATAGTTTTTGGCCTAATGGTAAGCGCTTGATCCTAACATAATTTATTTGACATAAAATGTATTAAATATATTAGTTTTTGCAGTAAAAATATTATTTTGTGGAATGTACTTATTTGACTCAACAGTATTACTTTTTATATCAAAAAATATTTATTTAATTACAAAAGTATTATTTTCACGCTTTTATAATAAATGAGCAAAACTTTACGTCAAACATATTAGTTTTTACTATAAAACTACTACTTTTTTTAATTAAAAGTATAATTTTTCATCACAAAAGCATTACCGTCTATATAAAAGTATTACTTTGTAATATATGACATAAAAATATTAATTATTATTTAAAACTAATTACTTTTTATATAAAAATTATTTTTTTATTGTCAGAGTGTTATTATTTTTATGTTAAAGTATTACTTTATAGTACATGTTTATTTGATTCACGAAGTATTAATTTTCACTGTAAATATTTTTTATGTCAAAAATATATTTTTTACGTTTTCATTACACTCGAAACGCGAAATTTAGATTACAAGTAACTACATGATCAACATATAAATCTAAACGTACACCACTTATTCAAGGTCTCTTTATTCATCTTTCTTGAATATGGAGTTTGAACAGTTAAATTATCAGCAACCTATTTGCAAGAAAAACTAACATGATAAGTTTAATCAGTGTAATCATAATAGATGACTCTAAAAAAACTATAATCAATGGGTCAAAATAGTAATCTCAACAAATGAAAATGAATGAAATTTAAGTCTGCCTCAAGCCAGGTAATTACAAAGAAATTTAAAGATGAAATACCTCATAACTAAATGTAGCACCACCTTCAGACTGAACCCAGAAATAAAAATCAATTCATCAAGCCATTTTCCGCATCTGAGTGCAGTTTTAGAAACAGAAAAACAACGAGAAAACGAAGAAAAAAAACCACAAAACAGTAATTTATACAAGAACAAGCCCAATTTTTTTATTTTGCTATATCCGAATTTTACCTAGGGAACGAACATGGTATTTTGTTTGTGTTGGGTCGGTTCATCTCACTGATATAGATATGTGAGACGATATCACATGAGACCTACCTATACAAAACTTTTAATAATAGATCATATAACAAAAATTTAGTTCTTGCGCATTTACTGATAGTGAGATGTCAATTTTATGTGTCATATTATTTTTTTTTGAGTCGTCACATAGTTTTGTTGTGTAAAAATCCAAATTTTATTCATAATTCATGCCTGCAGGTTAGTACTCGTTTGAAATCATTAGATTATATGAAAATGGTGGGAATTTGAGCTCAAGGAGTTGGAATGCAAGTTTTGGCAGTAGGATTCGTGTTACAGCAGCGAAAAGTTATGCCATCAGCACCGATAGAAGAAAAAATTGTCTGAAAACAACACGAAGCGTGCCGGAGCCTGTAAAAATGGTCGTCCAACTCGAGTTGGTGAAAGACATGGGCTGTAAACGGAAGCTGTCACAAGAAGCCTACAAAAATGATCGCTCTAGTGCAACCTGAAGGAAGAGGAAAAAAAATGTGATATTCTTGAGATCATATAAAAATAATAGAAACCTAGATAAGGAAAATTAGTCGCCACAATCATCAGGGCCGTTAGAGGAGGTTTCAAAGTGAGAAAAGGGAGGCCACATGAAGAACTCAAGAAGGAACAAAAACCAAAGGCAAGCTTGTTCTCTTTTCTATTTGTTAGAGATTAAGGAGATCTTAACCATAGACATAATGTTTTGATTTCTTTTCTAAGACTGAATTTTATTCTTGAACATACTTGATATTGTGTTTTTTATAACATCTTTAGAGCATGATAAATTTTGAAGTAATTTATGTGTTATAGTTGAGACTGTCAATTGATTTAAAAACATGATCGGATAACATAATCTATGGATCTACAACTTATATAGATATACGAAGTTAGAAATATATTGATAGTAATATTCTAATAGGTTGAAAGCTAGATGATATCATGGTTCATTAATGCGATTATAATTGTTAAATAATATAAGGATACTTGATTAATACGTTTTGTTAATTATATTAATATAGCTCAGACAAATTATATTGATAGTTTAGAGAATCCCGTAGAAAACATGATTTATGAATTGCAGTTCAACCATCAAAGAAAATTAATGGGTATGTGAACTGAAATCCTAACCATCAGTTGTTTATTATTTTGATTTAAGTTAATTATATTGTGTTTGTTGAATTATTTAATTTTACCTTCAATCTGGTATTAATAAATTTTACATTTCAAGTTAACTATATAATTGTGTTTACGTTTTTCTCTCGTAGTTTCTCTCCTAGGGCTTCGACGTGAGTAGATCTCCTATCAAGGGTAGGTTTCTTCCTGGTTTTCGGACGCTGAGGAAATCTCCAAAAGGGCGAACAAGTTGAAATTGTCTGCTAGTAGTTCTAAAGACATGATAACAATTCCAGAAGAGCTGGAATCTATTGGCCATCTTCGTTTGGAATCTTGCCTTGTGGGTAAAGTTTTTCCCCCAAATCAGTTGATCGGGAGACCTTAAAACCCAAATGCCTCGAATCCTACATGCCAAGAAAAAGGTTAGTATGAGGGGATTTTAACGAAATTTTGTATGATTCGGAGAAGGTTGGAGGGTTATCAAGGGCTATGCCCCAGATGGTGGATTTTTCTGATGTTTTGGCAAATTGTGGCTTATTTGATGTACAAGCTCGAGGGGATCCTTTCACATGGTGCAATCAGAGAATGGGTGATGACTGATGAGAACATTGTGGCTAGACTTGATCGTTTTGTCTGTAGTTCGGAATGGCAATCTCAGTTTCCTACGACAGAGGTTGAACATCTAGCTTACTGTGGATCAGATCACCGGCCAATCTACTTGACTTTTAAATCAGGTCCATTACAAAACTTGAGGAAAGGTCCAAAAAGATTTACTTTTGAACATAAGTGGATTTTGGAAGAGGGTTTTGCTGATATCTTTAGTCAGATTTGGCAAGCTCTCAAAGGTAATCAAAATATGACCTCCTGTTTAGCTCAAAGCAGAGAGGTTCTCAAATCTTGGGTTGGCACCTGGTTTAATAATTTACATCGGAAGATCGATGATCTTCGTAAAAAATTGGATTGTCTTACGAGATCTCAAGAAATTAAGGACAATATCATTTACATTCGGGAGATTGAAAATCAAATCGAAAAATTGTCTGAGCAAGAGGAGATACACTGGAACCAACGAGCTAGAGTTAGAGCTTCCAAATTTTCATTCCATCAATCATGTGCAACGAAAAGCCGTCGAAATGGCTCACATTTTAGCTCGCAAAACATTGTCTTGTAATAGCTCCATTAGTTGTGTTAATGACGATCTACTCACGTGGCTTGTAAACATTGTATCTCGGGACTTCCCGATTTAATGTTATTATAGTTTATTTCAAATAAAAAAAAGCTAAATAATTGTGTTTGAAGTAAATTTGTCATATATCAATGTTTGTGGGACGATACTTGTATTTGTCACACTATATTAAAACTTGGTCGTATACTTGCGGTAATATCGAACATCGTTGAGAAATTTAATTATTATAAATTATTATGCTATAAAAGATCGATCAGATAATAAAAAAATTGGATTTAATATGCTTAAAAAAATTAAAATGGATTTACTAAGAAGTGTTGAAAAGTGTATCTTAAACAATTTTTGTGTGGATGCAGATATTTTGTTCGAGACCGGATTTTGAAGAATTTATTTTAGAGTGGGTCTCATGTGAGACCGTCTCATAGATCATAATCTGTGAGACGGGTCAATCCTACCCATATTCAAAATAAAAGGTAATACTCTTAGCATACAAAGTAATGCTTTTGAATGAGTGATCCAAATAAGAGACTCGTATCACAAATACAACCCGTGAGACATCTCACACAAATTTTTGCCTTTATTTCAAATAGGTTCATTAACAGTTGAAGATTTAAAAGGCTCTCAATATAAATTTGAAAATTGTCCAAATAATTTGAGAGATTCATGATAGACGCTTGAAATCGAAATCCATTCAACCTTTCTAACATAAACACAACCTAAAATTAAGTGAAATAGTAGCAGATGGACTATTGTTATGGGAATTCCAAATCCGCTAATAATTATTCAAAAAACTATCGCGAGACTGTTTCACAAGTCAATTTTGTGAGACGAATCTCCAACCCGACCATATTAATGAAATTATTAATTTGTAAGATAAAAATATAATTTTTCACTTTAAATATGAATTATGTTGATCCGTGAGACCATCTCACAAAAAAATAACTGTTAATTATTTTAGACAGATATAACAGTGATTGGTAAAAAATTTACGAGCGTTATTTCAAATCCACTTTCAAATCAAGTTCATTCGATCAAATTAAAGCAATCAATTCGAACAAAAGTTCGAAGATTTTATTGATAATCTACAATTAAATTTACTTTAACATACTACCGTTAATGAGTAGGTCTCTTGTAAGACGGTCTCACGAATCTTTATCTGTGATACGTGTCACCCCTACCGATATTCATAATAAAAAGTAATATTTTTAGCATAAAAAGTAATATTTTTTCATGGATTACCTAAGTAAGATATCCGTCTCATAAAATGCGATATGTGAGATTGTCTCACACAAGTTTTTGGCATAGTCAATAATCCACCCGAGCGTGTTAAATTAGACGTCCCAACCAATTGTCCATGCACTAACTTATCAAGAAAATAAAAAATTTAACTTCAGATATTTTTGGAATAAAACAATAATTAAATTCGAATATTATAAATATGATCTTATGTGTGTATTTTTTAAAAAATCAAACATTCTATTTAAAAATTTGTAACTACGAGAAAAAAAATATGATATTATTTTTGAGTTAGAGAAAAAACTCGAGATCTCAACTCAAATTTTAGATGTTATTTTCATACGAGCTACAAGCTATCGATACAAACCAAATGAAAAAGTCACAATCAAAATTAGGGAGAGCATCATTGTACCAACAAGAACAAAGATAAACAAAAAGGAATAAATAAATAAGAGTTATTAATTAAACAATAATAATGAATAAAGAAATAAGGAAAAAGGAGAGTGTAGAAAATGGAGGAATAAAGAATGCTAAAAAATAAAAGGCAAGAAACAGTATATGGTTCGCACCTTGTTATTCCTCTTTTCCCCAAACCACCCACCCACCTCCCCCACTTCCACCGATCGCCGAGTCCCCAATCACCGGAGACAATCTTTATTGTATGCGAAATCAAGAAAGGCAAGAGATTTATCAACTCCCCGATGCGTGGGTTTTCGTTTATATGCGTGTAGATTTTCTGCTGTGGTTTTTGGTTCTGGGTTTTCTTGGAATATTTTTACTCCTTTCCTTAGTGATCGGATTGTATTCTAGATGGATTGAGCTAAATTTAGCCTGGGATATTGAATTTCGGGTTTCTGCTGCTTTTTTTGGCTGTGTTAATTAGAGATCAATATTATCTCTTTATTTAGGTTGTTTGAACGCTGGATTAATGCGTTCCTGGATGATTAACTAGGTATTTTGTAGGTTTCGTTATAAATTATCTGCCCAGTTTTTGTGAATGCTAGATATGTTTTTAGAGTTTCAAATTTTGCTGCCAGCTATTTCAACACTGTGTGATGGAAGTAATCGGCTATACTTATAAAGCATAGGAAGACTGCTGCTCCAATGTCTTAATCTTTTTCACTTTTTTTTTGATATAATTTAACGGCAGTCTCCAGTTTATGGTTTCCATTTTAAATGTCAATGTGCCAAATTAGAATAGGGTTGAGCATATATCAGAAAAATCGTGAGGACTGGATAGTAGCTTGGAAACTGGAAAGAAATGAAAACTCCAGCTCATGCATGCGCACCTTATTGTATGCATCTGTTTGACGGATGCTTTCATCATCTGTATGGGAAGTAGGGATTTGGGCGTGTATCTGTTTATAATTCAATTGTAATATTTGGTGGAACCCAGAATCCCTTTTTTTAAACGTATGTGTATAATATATGAATAACGGACAAAGGGTAAGCTTAGAAGGAGCGGGTGAATCACCACCATGGCCTCTGACTCCCTTAGTCGCAATGACGATTTGGTTCATGAAAAACTGGTAAAACTGCTTTACTAGGCTGTTATTATTATTATTTTTTGTTTCTTGGTTGCAGTATCAAACTTGGTTCTAAGATTAGATGTTACTTCTTATATACGTACTGAAGTTTTTAAGAATGTATTTTGATAGAGAAGCTATCTATTCAAAATGTTGTTTTGGTGTGTAGATTGTTTTAAGTGCTTTTGTAGAAGCCAAAAATGCAACTTCTGATCTTCTGAAAAAATAAGAAGATCTGATTTTTACTATTGTCTAAATGTTAAAACTACTTTTTTTAAAAGTACTTAAAAGAAGCCCAGAATAATATTGTATTTTTGAACCGATTACTTTTTTATATTCACATAGCATACTTCTGTGATGCCGATTGAATTCCTATTTGCAGCATATTGTTTAACTTCTTACCATATCTGCATACTCTTTAATTTTATGTTCTGTCACAGACTCTATGGATTGATTAGCACCTCAATGTGCATAGACATGATTATTTTATTTATTTTTTTTGAAGGAACATGGTTATTGATACCTAGAGGTGCTAATTTTTACTACTTATTGAATTATTGAATTATAAGATTTTACTTCAGAAATATGTACCTAGCATATAACAATTTTGACTGATTTTCAACTTCTTTATAATTTTTTTAGTGGAACCTGGTTTTATATTTGAAAACTTTTAGGATTAACATTATCTCACTAAGATTATAATTTTCACGGGAGGTCTTATACTGAGATGAACATAATGGACGCACAAGTTTATAGGTAGTTTAATTTATTTGTGTATAAAATGGTAATATTTAACTTTTATTTGGAGTATTTTGATAATACATGACAAATAATGCAGGAGGTCTTATGCTCATGCTCTCTTTTTGGAAACTGAATCTCTGGTCAAAAAGTTATACATATCCGTGGTTAAATGTTCCTCCTTCTCCAACATCCCTAGGTCAACATGCAGAAGAATGGGAGTCTATCTAAGAATGGTTCTTTGAGACTGACAACTTCACAATCCCTTCGTCGTCTGGGGCTTTGTTCCCAAATTTCAACTGCACATCACACATCCCCAGCTGTCTTTCCAGAAAAACGCAGTAGAGGGAAGGCTGCCACAAGTGGTGATATTGGCTTCAACAATGATTATTCTAACAAAGCTAAGAGGGTGGAACACAAGATTGATATTGGGGATGAGCAATCTGACTTATTGGGATACGAAGTGTTTTCTGGGAAACTTTCATTGGAAAAAAGGGGATCTTGTAAAAGTTCTGAGGTGCAAGCATCAGAGAAAAAGGACATAGATGCAGTTGATGCTAAACTGACGAGCAAGGCATTGATTTGGGGTTCGGAGATGTTGCTTCTGGAAGATTTGGTTTCGGTAATTATATATTGGTTCATTGTTAATGTTCTTCAATTTATCCTAATTGAACCGATTTGGAAGTAATATCTATTTTATTTTGCAGCTATCTTACTGTGTTGGTCTTAGACATTTTACTTTGCATGCTTATCCATTAAGAAAGGGTTCGCGTGTTGGCCTTTTTATCAAAAGTGGGAGAAATCGAAAAGACTATCGCTTTTTAGCTTCTAACTCAGAGGATGCACTTCAGTGGGTTAATGCTTTTGCAGATCAGCAGTGTTTTGTGAATTGCTTGCCTCATCCTCTGGCTTCTAAGAAGCAGAGTTCAGATCAACTTTTCAATGAATTCCCTCCTGAGTCATACATAAGATGTAAGAGTCGACCCAAAATGCTCGTCATTTTAAACCCTCGGTCTGGGCGCGGTCGTTCAAGCAAAGTATTTCATGGCCTGGTTGAACCCATATTTAAAGTAAGTTGTTTTTGTTATTTTTTACTCGAGCTACATGATGTAGATAATGCTATTATGATCTGCATTGCATGTGGAGACTCTGAGATCTATTAACTTTTACTTGTACTTTAGATTTAATTGGATTGAAGAAGAAAGACCAGATAATGGGGTGCTTTAGCGATAAATATTAACATTCCTTTAATTTTATTTCAAATCAGAATACTTTAAACATTAGTCTTAAGTGCTTTGGTAAATAAATACAAGAAAGTTGTTCCCTTTCCCTTAATTTTTCAATTCATAAATAACACCTGGACCAGAGAGTTACTCCCAAAATCCTTTGATGTAATTCAGTTCTGATTCTCGTAACTTGATTTGTATCAGAAATTTTTTGGCTCAAACTTTTTTTTTTGATAGGAAACAAATTTTATAGATTGGTAAATAGCGATTACATTAGGCAGAGTTTTAGGAGTTTATAAGTTTTATGGTTTTATTATAATAATAAGCTGCTAAGATGTCTGGATAAATAAGATATTAAAATTTGAAGATTTGATATCAAATTATCAATGTTTGTTATTATAAGATGTTTTTATTATGATAATTACAAAAAGAGACGCTATATTATGAACATAATTCAAATAATTATTTTGTATATTTTTATATATTAAAATCAAATTTTATTATTATTATTATCATTTCTACGTATGTTATCATTATTACTATAGTTAGCATAATAGTTAATAAATATTGTTGCCATTATAATCATTATAAATATTACCTTTTTTTTCTGATTTCTATTACTGTTAATATTTTTAATATCATAGCCATGAAATCTATTTTCATAATATATTTTACGGTTTTAGATATCATAAAAGTCGTGGGGATGATTTAGGTCTAAAAATACAAGTTAGGATAAATCAACTTTTTTTTAAACAGCTTATAAGTTGTCTATGAGCTTATTTTTCAATCTTATTTATACTTTTTTTTACCAAACAGTTTCTGAGAGATTATAAGCTTTCCCAAACACCATTTTACAAATTGTTGGTGTGCTAGTTTTTAATTTTGTTTAGGGCATTCCAAGTTTGACGTTGATGTTTCCTTCGACCTTGCGTCCTACATATGCATCAAAATAAAGTAATTTTTCAATGTAAAACTGGATTAATTCATGAAAATTACGATTCAGTAGGTTTATAATTTATACATTAAATGGTTGAAATGGTCACACTTATCAGGAGGTGGATAGGTAATTAAAGTCTTCTTACCTTGCTAATTTACAGCTTGCAGGATTTGAGTTAGAGGTTGTTAACACAACATCTGCTGGTCATGCTAAGAAACTCGCAGCCAGTGTTGATTTCAGTACATGTCCTGATGGTACTTCCATTCTACTTTATAACCAATTTCGATCCAGTTGCATTTATCTATCAGACTGCTAGTTCAATGTTTTTTTTTTCCATTTCAGGTATTATATGCGTCGGAGGGGATGGAATTGTAAATGAGGTTTTCTCAATTCCTTTTATCTTTTCTGTTTTTCTTAGGAAGGGAATACTTTCGACAGATAAATTATATTTTCTCAGTCATCGGAATTTTTTGATTCCAAGGCTTTGCTTTTTGCATTATGATTGTTGGTGTGCAATATTTTTTATATTGACGAAGGAACAATCTGATTTTCTAGATGGGAATTCATAATCTTTATTGAGGTGGTTTTCATACTAATTTTTTTAGGAATTTTTTTGATATTCTGGCCGACTTGGTTGACCAGATTATTATTGGTATGAATGCTTGTTTTCTGACCTAGAGCATTACTATTGTACCTAAGATGGTTTCCTGCAAATTATAATGTTTGGAGGATTACTCTCCTACTGATATCATCTGTTGTCTTTTACGAGTTCACAAAAAGTTTAGCACTTCCAAGTTCTCAGACAGTTGTGGTGACAAGTGGATGTGGCCGTATTCTAAATCATTTGAAATTTCATCTCCTGTCTAGGGGTCTCTAACCTTGTTTTTCTGTCTTTCCGCTGTTGACTTTCAGCAGTTTTGTGGTTACTGTTGTCCATGGTATTTTGAAATATTATTAACTAGGTGAGTAGCAATTTCTGTGACATAAAAAATTAGTAGATGATCAAAGCGATTATTGTTTCTTTTCTTATGATATTCTTTGACCGTTTCTTTCATGTCTTTGTTTAGTTTGAACTTTACACCTTACACTTCTGAAAGCTGTAATAGTTTTTTATTTCTCACACGAAGAAATGGATTCCGGTTCTTATTATATTGCAATTTTTTAAGAGGCTGCTTTGTGTTTCATAATTTTTGTATGTTTTTCCTTAATGCAGGTTTTGAATGGTTTACTGAGTAGAGACAACCAAAAAGAAGCCATTTCAGTTCCTATTGGAATCATACCTGCTGGCTCTGATAATTCCTTGGTCTGGACTGTCTTAGGGGTTAGAGATCCGATATCTGCAGCAATTGCTATAGTTAAGGTACTTTTTTTTTTAAATTTAAACCCTCTAAATGTTGCTCTTTATATGGTACTTATAGTGATATACGCCGAGGGCATTGATCGCTGTTGGATCTTATGGTGGCCATGATACACAATGTCCCAGCGTAGATCACATGGCGAAACACATTTGTGATTATTAATGATGTTTTGATTTGTTATTGAGCTTGCTGCATATATAGACTATAACATTTGGAGGACATTCAGTTTTCATTTTAGCAACAGTATCCTTTGAGGTAGTCTCATCTCTTGTTTCCTTAGGATATTAGGGATGAAAGGTGTGTTTGACAGCTAGGCCTGGGTGCTACTTCATCTTTTTACAACACAAGGTGTTTATCTTGGACCATTAATATTTTGTACCAAATACCTGGAATAGGTTATTCTATTGAACTCACTCTAATGCTGAGTCGCAAGGTACATTTTTCACACGCAAGATCACACATAAAATCTACTCAGGACTAAAAGTTTGAGTGTGCAGGCCAAAAACTTTTATGATGCTAAATCTGTATCGATCTAGTCATCAAATAAGTGGTTGTTTTGTACATTTTGATCATAGTTAACGAGGAGCTTGATCATCTTAGAGGGTTGTTTGGGATATTGTTGCCGGGATTGAAGTTTTTTTTAGGTGACTACATGATTAGGCTGAGAGTGTTTATTTAGGGGCACATGCATAGAATTTGTCCATTCCATGTCACAGAGAAAAGAACTGTAGATACATGGAGAAGGAATATCGCCGTGATTTCTTATTACTCAAAAGTGTATGCACAATTTGTGACCGATTCATGACTTGTGGTGTTTATTATTGGTTAATCACTCAGAATAAATGGATATAAATAAGAAACTTCTCCACCGAATACTGGATCATATGTATGTTTTTTGGCTGGTTTCAGGGAGGTCTTACTGCGACTGATGTTTTTGCTGTGGAGTGGATTCACAACGGAGAGATTCATTTTGGGATGACAGTTGCATACTTTGGTTTTATTAGCGATGGTAATCAAGTTGCACTAAACTTGAGTTTAATTTTAATTTCAGATTTTCGTTGGGATGTTGGTGACATTGTTTTCCATCCGTCTGTGCTAACTTTTTGAAGTTTGTTTCATTGAAGCCAATAGTTCTTTTACTTACATTTGAGTGCTGAAATCTGATATGCTGAACTCTTATGCTCTGGTAATTGTTGATACATTCTTGCTAGTAAACCTGTTAATATATGATGAATATTTTACTATACTAAGTCTAGCAATATTTTCTACTTCCATAATTTGCCAAATTGCCCATGCCATCATACTGTAAACTGTAGGATCGCTAAGTGGAGTTGTTACTGTATCTGCGAAAAACGGTTGGTGAATCTTGTGAGAACCATTGCAATATAGGCAGTTTAAGAAAGAGGTAGGAGTTCAAATTAATAATATGTGTGGCTCTACTAGGAAAATGGAAAGGTGATAACACTTGGTCTCTATATTTAAGATGATTGTGCATTTTCTCTTTCTCAAAGAGATGCTGTATGGATATATCCCAACATGATAGTTTACTATTAAAACAGATACTTGTCATCATGATGTTAGCAGGAAGCTCATTTCCATGTATGAAGGTTACAGTGGGAGATACAGATGAATTTGATCTGTCTCAGACTCTCACCTTAGTAAAGCTTTGAATTTTTCACAGAAGGGTGTTTAGATTTATGTGGGCGCTACTTGAATCTGGATATGGATTGCCAAGTAGATTTTCATGTATTTTATGAAAAGTTTGAAATATTTTCCGTGGATTATAATACTAGATTTGCGGCTCAGATTAAGGTTGTGATATAGTTTTGCAGTCTGTTTTGGCGTTTTGTGATGGATAATATCGGAATTAAGTTTTGGTGAAACAAACTTTGCTAGTTATTTTGTGTATTTTTTTGTTCCAGTGATATTTCATGCACCGTATTTATATTGAAACTGATAATACTTTTAGATTCTACTAGAAATATGACTGTTTGTTTAATTGAAGGTGGTTCTTCCTTGATATGGGAAACTAAGATCTTTAAATCCTGCCTGTCTTCTTTATGATACTTGGATTAAAGGGTTTGAGATTCAGATCGAAGTGATGTTTATTTTGAGTTGGTTATTCATTGTTGTTGGATTGGGAGAGTGGAAAAAATTGTTAAGGAACATGTGGCCTACACCTTTTTTTGTAAAATATTTTGTAATTTGATTGAACTTCCAAACCCTTTTTCCATACTCGCCTGGGGTGGATGTATTAATCTCATCTTCTCTAATTTTTTAAAATTAAACCTGAAAAGACTGAAATTATTTCACGACTTTAGTTCATATGGTTTTAGATTCGTGTTCTCTAGATTTTCTGTTAATTGTGGTTTAGATTGCCGTAGAGGTGAATTTTTTTAACTGACATGTAAACCATCTTAAGCAAATCTCCAATACTTTTTATGAATTTCGCTATTTTATCTTTTAGAAATGTGCGACTTTCCTCGTCTATGTTGTCTTCTTTGTGGGACCTGCCAAATGCTACTTTCGTTACTTAACTAATTTTAACATTATCCTGGTACAACTGGTACTGTTTGTACTATCTAAATCACCTCTGTGTTTCAGCATTCAATCACATAAATTTTTGCTCATTCGGTAGCACGCTAATATTTTTCCAGTTATGCCTTATGACACTTAATTTCGAAATTAATTTTTATTGTGAGATTGATTCTTGCTGCAGTGTTGGAGCTCTCTGATAAATACCAGAAACGATTTGGACCTTTACGTTATTTTGTGGCTGGTTTTCTCAAATTTTTGTGCTTGCCGAAGTACAGTTACGAGGTGGAATATCTTCCAGCACAAAGAGAATCTGGAGAGGTCAAAATTTCAGCTGATCGGGAAATTATTGACATGTCAGAGTTATACACCGATATTATGAGGAGATCAAGCAAGGAAGGCCTTCCTCGAGCCTCTAGCTTATCAAGTATTGATTCAATAATGACTCCAAGTCGAATGTCTGGAGGAGATTTAGATGCTACCTGTAGCAGCAGTGAACCATCAGAATATGTGCGTGCCATAGATCCAAAGTCAAAACGGCTATCAGTTGGAAGAAGCAATTTAGCAGCCGAACCAGAAGTTATCCATCCGCAAATGCCACATACAGGGACTCCGAACTGGCCCAGGACTAGGTCCAAGTCAAGGACGGATAAGGGATGGGCTGGACTAACTATCACAACTGATAACGCTATGGCTTCTTGGGGAAATACCGTAACTAATGATAGAGAGGATATCTCATCAACAATATCTGATCCTGGTCCGATTTGGGATGCGGAGCCTCGGTGGGACACCGAGCCTAACTGGGATGTGGAAAATCCAATTGAATTCCGAAGACCATCTGAAGATTTGGCGGCTAATGAAAAGAAGGAAATGCTTCCAAAAGATGAAGAGAATTGGGTGCAATCTAAAGGCCAATTTCTAGGTGTGCTGGTGTGCAATCACTCGTGTAAAACTGTTCAAAGTTTGAGTTCTCAGGTGGTGGCCCCAAAGGCAGAGCATGATGACAACACGTTGGATTTGCTATTGGTTCGTGGAAGTGGACGATTGAGGCTGTTGAGATTCCTCTTGAATTTACAAAGGGGCAAGCACATTTCATTACCATATGTTGAATATATCAAGGTAAAGCTGTCTATCCGATCATTCCTTCCTCCAATATGCGTATTTATGTATTGAAAATGAAATATAAATAAATAAATACAGCATCATTTGCTAAGCTGGAGACAATTATTTACCCACAACCTTATAGTTTTGGAATTGTTTTCAAAACCTTTTTGCTTGAGAAATGTTCCTTTCTTTTGAGGAATTTTTCTAAGACATCTCTTACCCATGTAGGATAAAAAGAAATTCTATTATTATCATTAAACTAATTGCTGCTTCTAAGCTCGAGTATATAGCGTATACCCACTTTTCTGATAAAAATATTCACCAAATTCAGGTAAAATCGGTGAAAGTTAAACCTGGAAAACGCACTCACAATGGCTGTGGAATTGATGGTGAACTATTCCCCGTAAATGGTCAAGCGATATGTTCATTACTTCCAGATCAATGCCGGCTTATAGGCCGCTCGACTTGTTCTAGTAAGTAGCCATTCATCTTTCTATTTTTTCAGCCAAAGATGGTGCAGCTAGCTGCACGTGCTCCAGGAAACTTATGATGGCGCATATATAGAGGCAGCATTTCACTGATATAATTAATTCCCAAGTCTAGTTTGTGACCAAGTTTGTGTGTTGTAAATTTTGTCAGCATCTTTGTAGCTTCATTCTTTCTTCATATCTTCGAATGTTTTATGTGTATCATATGACTAATCCAACTTGCTCGACGGTAGAGGAGTTGGCTTTCATGAGTTGGGTCTTAGTTCGAGCCACGGAATTATTCCTTGTATCATGGCCATACATTCAGTAGTACGTCCAATTGCAACATGGCTTTGCGTGCAATGTAGTGCTCTCTGATATCTGGATTTTGTATGTCAAATTTTCAATTTGCTGAACTCTTGTCCTCTAATTTTTGATATTTTTTTGTTTCCAATTTTCATCATGTGAAGTAAACTTTGTTAATGACTGAACACACGAGATATTGCTTCGAAGTGGAAGGCTGGTGCTAATCTAAAATTTGTTTTTCGGGCTGGGGAAAATGAGTAAATCTTGGAATCCGGAACTATTCTATCTCAAAATTTAGTCAAGAAAAGAGAATGTATTTTTCCGAACACTCGAAAACATTGTTTTCACAAGCAGTGGAAAGTGAGAAATAGGGTAATAGGGATATTTTTTTTACTATATATTTAGCTTACCAACGAATCTTGTTAAATCAATTTTTTTATATTTTGATGATTATGGTCGATATAATTATAAGAATAAAGACGGATATCATATTCAAATTCAAAAATTTTTATATGAGAAGATATTTTATTTAAAGGGTTTTTCATAAATAAAAAAAAGGTGTTTGTGGTGTATTTATAATCACATTTAGAAAAATTAGAAGTTAAAGTAAATATAGTTTTTCAAGTCGATTTTTCTGTCCTAAATAAATATAAATAATAATAAATGAGCATATAAATTAAAAGGGAAAAAAAAAACATTTAAACGGCAGACACGTGCAACTCACGTGAGCTAGAACATAGTCGAGAACTTGGCGCGCAACAACCTCTGCAAAACCCAAACCCCCCAATTTTAGGGTTTTAATTGACAGAACGCTACACTTGCTAACCAATTCAGACAGCGAAACCTCATATTCTGTTCAATCTTCTTCATGGCATGAATGCGCATTGTATGCAAACCCGAGCCCAGTTTCCCATGGCTTTCGCTACTGGATTTCGTTTGTTCCGCGCTTCTCACCGCCAGTTAGCGTTCCTTGCCGGCCCCACCCGGTTTCCTCTGCCGGGTAGGACCCATTTTGTCTCCAAGGACAGGCGGAGGTTCTTTGCCGTGAAGGCTTCTGCTTCGAGGAGGAGGGATGATGAGCGCGAGGAAGGCAATGGTGGATTGTTGGCTGTGAGGCAGAGAGACGAAGGAAATGGGGGCGGAAGAGAGGGGAGAGTAGTCGTCTCTGAGCTGCACAAGGAGGCCACGGAAGCTTACATGGCTTACGCGATGTCCGTGCTTTTAGGTCGGGCTTTGCCTGATGTGAGAGATGGTTTGAAACCCGTCCACAGGAGAATATTGTTAGTCTCATTGTTACATTGTAATGATATGTGCAATATTTTACAACAATGTGCGGAAAATAATGACTGTAGAAGAAAATGGCGAGGATGATGTTAGACTTATGTTGTAGGTGTTGGGGTGGTGAAAAATCGCTGGGTCTGTAACGACATAAAGCAGTTGATTAGCCTGCAGTTGGCTTAATTATACTAAAAATAATGGTTTGTTGATGCTATTGTATGTATTTTTTTGTTATTGGCTTGAAGCTTGGAGCTTTACTGAGTGTAGTAGTGTGACTTGTGGAGTACAAAATGTTATAATTTTGGCTGCTTAGCGGGATAGGATAATTAAATTTTGGTTTAATTTTTGCACTACGTTCTTATGCACCATTCACAAGTATCAATAAAGGAAATAATTAGAAGTCAATTTAACTTCAACTCAATGCTAATGAGTCCATCATCTTGAAAGGATGGTGATTGTCAAAAACATGACACCTTGTTTTATAGATGCTTTTGCAAATAGAGAACATTCTTTTAGTGCGGCAAATATAGTTATCATGGAAGTTGATCTATCATGGTCCATGGTAATTGTGTGTGCAATAAAAGAAAAAAAAAATGAAACAAAGAAAAGATAATTCCAACTAATTTTTGTTGAAATAATTACATAAGAATAGAGAAGAAAATTTATCGAAGTTTAGCACCTGTAACTGCTGGAGCAGGAAAAAAGGAACTTGCTTGCTAGGAGTCCTACTACCACTCAGAACATCTTTAAATTAACTTTCCATCATTAGAATATCAAAACTTCCTGAGCGTAATTGTGACATATATCTGTGTTGCTTGTGCATTTGTTAATTGCTAAAGTGGTTCAATGCTTATTTTGGATTTTCTCGTGTATAATTCCTATTAGCTGTGGTTTTGCGCATGTTGAAGCTGTTTATCAACTGCTCTATACTAATTTATGCACTCTATGCTGGAACTTGCATTCTTACTGGAGTTAAAAGGTCTCTACTTATTATTTGAACAGATATGCAATGCATGAATTAGGTCTTTCATCAAAGAAACCTCACAAGAAGTGTGCAAGAGTTGTTGGCGAGGTTGTGTTTCATTTCAAAATAGTTCATTTCTCATGTTATTCGAAGTTTTACCCCTATATTCTTTTCCGTGCCTCATTTTGTTTGAATCACTCTCATATAATAGTATTCCTATTCGAATGTTCTTTTTGATTCAATTGCAGGTTCTTGGTAAGTTCCATCCTCATGGAGACAATGCCGTCTATGATTCATTGGTCCGAATGGCTCAGGTACCATATCTATCTTATCAATTAATTTGAAATCGCATGACAAACTGTTGAAACCTATGCAAAGAGGACAGAGTCACTGTAAATCTTGATATTTCATCGATTCGTAGCTGCTGATAATCTCATCATCCAAGAATTAAACAGTTATACTACTTTTTTTCAAAATGGTAAACTATAGTAACTTGCGGATAACATAAACTATGCTACTCTTATCGTTCTGGTACTATAGTGCTGTGGGAATTCTCACCTGAAATTATTTAGATTGTAGTGATTATGTAATTAGACCATAAATGAATTTCAAGGACACAATGGTGATTTGTGTTTCATAATAATTTTTTTTTGATAAGAAACTATTTTATTATAATAGGAATCGTTTACAACATATGTGCGGATGAGTAATCCGCAACACCGTTACAAAGATACCATTGTAGGGAATTGCTTAATTAGAACAAAATACAATACTCAAGACCATACGAGCTTCCAATCCCTAAACAGCTCTGACACACTTAAATGCTTAATCTGAAACAGGTTGACAGTCCAAGTTGCCACCCTTAATTTTATTCTCTCCCACACTTTATCATTTGACTCGTACACATCTTCAAAAATCCTTCTATTCATTTCCAACCAAATGGTCCAAAATGTGGAATGGATGATGATAAACCGAAATTCTCTGAATTTTCCGTCGAAAGGATACCACGAGTTGGCATGAAGTAGGTCAGTGGCTTGCCTAGGTACAGCCCATTGAAATCCCAGCTCTGTTAATACTTTGAGCCAAATACCTCCTGTGAAAGAGCAATGTAACAGTATATGATCTTGGTTCTCCTCATGATTTCGACATAGACAACACCACTGTGGTTGTAAAACACAGTTCTTCCATCTTTTTTGCACAAAGTCGCATGTCGGCAACTTTCCCAAGGCCACGATCCACGAGAAAATCTTTATCTTATGTGGGACTGGCACTTTCCAAATATTTTTGTACGAAATGAATAATGGAAAATTAGATGTCGGAAAGAAAGAATCGTAGAAAGATCTGACAGAAAAGATCCCCGAAACGTCACCCAACCACACTCTCGAATCTTGAATACCCCCTGCAAATTGACACTCTCTAAAACTCTTAACAGATTAGTGAATTCAAGTATCTCACCCTCATTTAGATCTCTTCTAAATCTCACATCCCAAACGTAAGAGGAGCTACCCGCAGAAATGTCAGTTTCTACAAAATGAGTAATGGGTTTGTTGACAGAAATGGAAATACGAAACAAAGCTGGAAAACGAAATTTAAAAGACGACTCTCCCTCCCAAACATCCTCCCAGAAACGAATGATATTACCTTCCTTGAGCACCCCCTAACTAGTTGATGGAAAGCCTGGTAAGATTGAGATATACACTTCCAAGGACTTCTGAATGTTCCCTTCTCCGCCAAACCCAAATCCCACCCATTATCCTGACTCCCATAGATACATCTAATCATTTTTTTCCACAATGACTCCCTATCCACAGAACCTCTCCACCACCACTTACCAAGAAGTGCCTTGTTCCTGAGACATACGTTCCCCATTCCCAGCCCTCCTTTGTCTTTAGGTTTGCATACTTGCTTCCATCCTACCACATGGCAGTGGTTCTCCCCGTCAACACCATCCCACAAGAAGTCCCTCATCATTTTTGCCATTTTATTTGCCACCCTAGTCGGCACCTTGAACAATGACATGAAATACGATGGCATCGCACAGAGCACAGATTTTATCAACGTGAATCTTCCCCCCCTCGATAGGAAAGATTTTTTCCAGCTTGCTAATTTGTTATACATTTTCGAAAGGACCGGTTCCCAAAATTCCAGCTTTGTGGGGTTTCCTCCCAATGGTAGTCCAAGATATTTAATCGGCCACGTTTCTTTTTTGCACCCACAAATAAATGCCATATCATCTACTTCTTCTTCCAAACAGTTTAAACCCAACACCACACTTTTTCCAAAATTTATTTTCAGCCCTGAAACGCTTCCAAACAGCTGAGTTAAGTCCACAATTGCCGTCACATCCTCTCTTGATTTTGCAAAGAACAGTGTGTCATCCGCAAACTGTAAATGCGATATCTCGATTTCGTCTTTCCCAAATGTGAGTCCCCTTACCACTTTAGTTGCCCTTGCCTTGTCCACCATCCTTCCCAACACATCGACTACAATATTGAACAAGAATGGTGATAATGGATCCCCTTGTCGTAAGCCTCTTTCTCCCTTGATTTTCCCACATTGTTTTCCATTGATAAAAATTAAGAAAGTCACGTTAGAAACACAACCTCTTATCCATCTCCTCCATCTGTCACCGAATCATTTTTTAAGCAACACGAAATCCAAAAATTTGCAATCGACATTGTCATAAGCTTTCTCCAAGTCAATTTTGAGTACCCATCCCTTTTTTTTTCCGTCGAAATTCTTCAACAGTTTCATTCGCAATGAGACAACAATCCAATATTTGTCTTCCTTTAATAAAAGCAGACTGATTATCCGCAACGGTATCACACATGACCTTCTTCAGTCTCGAAGTCAATACCTTAGCCAAAATCTTGTACAAACTCGTAGTCAAACTAATTGGTCTGAAGTCGTTGATTCGTCTCGCATCAATTTTCTTCGGGATAAGGCATAAATAAGTCTCATTCGTAATACCATTGACAATCCCATCTTGAAAAAATTCAGCTAACACCTTTAACAAATCTTCCCTTACCAAATCCCAATTTTTCTGGAAGAATGCCATTGTGAACCCATCCGGTCCCGGAGCTTTTGCACCATCACAATCGAACACCGCCTTTTTAATCTCTTCCTCGTCAAACGGTTTTTCCAGCTCATCGGCGTCTATCCTCTGTATAGGGGTCCAATCCAACCCTTGGAGACCACTGCCTTCCTCCTCAAAATTCCCCCCCTCACTCACTGTCTTCTTGAACAATTCCCCGTAGAATTTCAGAATTTCTTGTTCAATAATGCTTCTATCCGTAACCACTCTTCCATCTTTGAGTTCTATTTTTTCTATCAATGCTCTGTTTCTTCTCTTATTCAATAAAGAGTGAAAAAATTTGGAATTCTGGTCTCCTTCTTGGAGCCATTTGATTTTTGCTTTTTGGCTGTTGACTTGGAAATTTCTGAAGGACAGTTCTTCCAACTCACATCTTGTTTCCTTCCTTTCTTCGTTTAATGCTTCCGACCATAATCCATGATCATCTTGAGTTTTTGCATAAATTTGTAGCCTTCCCACCCCTGGTTTCCCCCCTTGTTCCACCAAATACTCACAAGCTGTTTGAAATGGCGATGTGTCATCCAAGCATTTTCAAATCCGAAAGGAACAGGCCCCCAAACGAGTTTTTGTGGTGTCAAGCACAATAGGGCAGTGATCTGATGTGATTCTCGGGAGCACTTTTTGTCTGAAATTAGGGAATAATTTCGACCATCCCTTGGAAAAGAGAAATCTATCCAATCGAGAGCAGATCGGTACCGATCTAAAATTAGACCAAGTGAACTTAGCGTTCAGCAGTGGGGGGTCTTCGAGTTCCAGCTCTTCTTTTTTTTTTTTTTATAAGAAACATATTTTATTAATAATATGATAAGAAGGATTACATAGTGGACTAGTGGTCCACTCTCATAATGAAAAACACGAAAACAACTATGTCAATGATACACATATTCTCAACTTCTCAATAAATCTAGAGCTGAGACGTTCTTAAAATCGTGATGATTGCCAATCCACAACGCAATATTAAGCTTAATTCTGTCCCAACATCTCTCCGCATTTTCTTCAACATCTTCGAAAACCCTTCTGTTTCTTTCAAGCCATGTAGTCCAACATATGCACTGAACAACTACAAACCAAAAAATTCTGCCCCTTGTTCCCGTATGCTGTCCCAAGTCCATATTTAATAAATCAATTGTTGAGTTAGGCATCACCCACACCAAATGAAGTTCTTGCAAAGCTCTGAACCATAGGGATAATGTGAATGGACAGTGAATGAGCAAATGATTCTGAGTTTCTGTATCATTTCTACAAAGTGCACACCAATTAGGTTGCAATGCAATCGATGGCCATCTTTTTTGAATCATCTCCGAGGTAGGTAGCTTACCCAATGACACTATCCAAGAAAAGAACTGAATTTATTTTGGAACCGGAGTTTTCCAAATAGCAAGGGAAACTGATGGAATTGGGAAACGATTAATAGGAAAGAGCGAATCGTAAAACGATCTTACCGAGAAAACACCGGAAGGGTCCCCTTGCCACTGAAGAAAATCATCTGCCCCTTCTACCAAACTCACCGAATCTAGACTCCTTAATAACTCAGACAAATGATGTAACTCCTCGTCCCTAACAACCCTTCTAAAATGAAAATCCCAAGAAAGAGTAGACGACACACTATCAAAACATGCAAAATAAGAAATAGGCATGTTATGGATAGAAGAAAGCTGAAACAAAGCTGGGAAAAGTTCTTTGAAAGAGGAATCCCCCCACCATCTATCCTCCCAAAATCTCACTTTATTTCCTCCTCTCACTTTAAATACAACCATCTGTTTAAAAGTTGGGTAAACTCGGGAAATGAACTTCCATGGGCATCTAAACGTGACATTCAACGCCAACCCTGCATCCCACATGTTCTCTTGTAACCCATATTTGCTCACTATTATCCTCTTCCACAATGACTCACCCTCCACAAAGAATCTCCACCACCACTTTCCAAGCAAAGCCTTGTTTCTCAAACTTATATTTGCCACACCCGATCCTCCTTTTTCTTTCGGTGTGCACACCTTTTCCCACTTAACCAAATGGCAATGAGATTCGCCATCCGCCCCATCCCAAAGAAAGTTTCTAGAGAGCTTCTCCAATGCCTCCACTATGCCTCTCGGCATCCTGAATAGAGACAGAAAATAAATCGGGATAGAATTTAAAACCGATAGATTCAAAGTGAGCCTACCACCTCTGGAAAGAAAAGATTTCTTCCAGTTTGCCAATTTTTTTGTTACCTTAGCCACGATGGGTGCCCAAAAAGATGTTTTCAACGGATTGCCACCCAAGGGCATCCCAAGATAATTGATAGGCCAGTTGTCCCTTCTACAGCCCACTTCTTGTGCCAGTAATTCAACCTCTTCCGAAGCACGATGAATTCCCAACAAAGCGCTTTTATCCCAGTTGATTTTCAATCCCGACATGTCACAGAAAGATTGAACCACTTTGACCAAGAATCTTAGATGATCTTCGGTTTGCACGAAGAAGAGTGTGTCGTCGGCAAACTGAATATGTGATATTTCTACCTTTTCTCTTCCAACTTCAATCCCCCTTATAAAATTTGTCTCCTTCGCCTTATCCATTAATCTTCCCAACACATCTACCACCAAATTGAACAAAAACGGTGATAATGGGTCACCTTGTCTTAGCCCTTTGGAAGCTTTGAGCTTACCTCTTGGTCTGCCGTTGATCAATATAGAAAAGGACACATTTGACACACAACCTCTGATCCACGACCTCCATCTACTACCAAACCCTTTTTTCAACAGAACAAAATCCAAGAAATCCCAATCCACATTGTCATATGCTTTTTCGAAATCCACCTTCAATACCCAACCCTTTTTTTTCTTAATTCTTCCCTCTTCCACCAATTCATTCGCAATAAGTCCACAATCCATAATTTGTCTCCCTTCAACGAAAGCGTTTTGAGATTCAGAAATGGTGGCTGCTATCACACTCTTAAGCCTCATCGTCAGTACCTTTGCTATAATCTTATACACACTCGTTACCAGGCTTATTGGTCTGAAATCCTTCACATTATTCGATTCCACTTTCTTACGAATCAAGCAAATATATGTCTCGTTTGTCGCTGCGTTAATGATTCCTCGTTGAAAGAATTCCTCAAAAACCTTCATCAAATCATTTTTCACCAAATCCCAGCACACTTGGAAAAAAGCCAACGTGAAACCGTCGGCTCCCGGGCTCTTACATCCATCGCAATGGAAAACAGCTTGTTTAATCTCGTCTTCTGAAAATGGCTTTTCTAATTCTGCACTCAACTCTTCATCAATAGGACTCCACTCCACCCCTTCAATGCCCCAACTCCTCACGTTTGACAGCCCGTACAATTCCCTATAATACTGGAGAATAATGGAGACTATTTCATTGTCGTCTGTCGTAATTGTTCCATCAATTCTTTCCATTCTGTCAATGATCGCTTTGTTGTTGCGTTGAGTTAAGATTGAATGAAAGAATTTTGTGTTTTGGTCTCCTTCCGTAGTCCATTTGATTCTGCTTTTCTGGTTATTAATTTGATTCTTACGGCATATCAATTCTTCCAGCAACAATTTTGTTTCTTTACTATCATTCAAAACCTCTTGTGAACCCCGACCCTCGCTTTCTAGCTTATCCAATCTGCTGATTTTGTTAACTAAGTCTGCAATTTTCATATCCACCTTCCCGAACAGATCCTCATTCCATTTTTTTATTTCACCCTTTGTTGCCCTTAATTTCTTCATAAATCTATAACCCTCCCAGCCTTGAAAGCTCTCATTGTTCCACGCCAATTGCATCAAATTTCTGAAACTCGGATCCCGCAACCACACATTCTCGAATCTGAATGGAGTCGGACCCCACTTAGGTTTAACCAAGTCGCAAACCACTGGATGATGATCCGAAATAATCCTGGGCAAGATAGATTGTCTGTAAGAAGGATAAATTTCAGACCACCCCACCGTGAATAAGAATCTGTCCAATCTGCAGCAAATGGCCGATTCTCTAAAGTTCGACCATGTGAATTTTCCATTGAGTAATGGAGGATCGATCAACTCCAATTCTTGAATCAGTGCATCGAAACAACTCATGCTTGTTGTTTGTGAAAGACTATTAATCTTCTCGGTTATAGATCTGACCACGTTGAAATCTCCTCCCAAGCACCAACGATCACCACATAGAACCCTCAATCCCGCCAACTCATCCCAGAAATTAGCTCTCAATCTAGGTTGACATGGACCATAAACCGCCGTGAACCACCAATCAATGATATTATCCTTTTGTATATGAATCGAAATCGAAAAGTCCCCAATCAAATTATCCTTAACCGAAATGATCCTTGGATCCCACATCATCAGTATTCCCCCAGACCGACCAATAGCAGGTAGAATGAGCCACTCCACAAACCTCGATTTCCATAGACTTGCAATGAATCTTCGATCCACCACCTCTCTTTTTAATTCCTGCAAAATTATTAAATCCGGTTTTTCCTTAACAAGGACAGCACGTATCAAACCCCTACGTGTTGCAGAACCACTTCCCCTAATATTCCATGAAATAATTCTCATCACTTCACTGCATCTCCCCTTGAACTCGCTCTTCACAAAGAACGACACTATCCATCCACCTCCCCACATTCGCTGATATTTAAAATTCCAATCTTCTCGACACCCATAGCTGTCAAACAATCATTATCGGCCGCAATTTTTAAGTTCTGTAAGTTGACTCCCCCCGATGACAATTCTTTCACCTTGTCATTATGTTGCCGTAGGGAATTTTTCCCGGATTTACCCAACTTAAACAATGTAGATGTATTTCCCACCCCACCTAAAATCTCGACCCCACCCCCCCGACCCTGTAAGGAACGACTAGGAGACAGAGAATGGATAGAGGATTGAATAAGAATAGAGTTATTGGTCAAATTGCCACCCTTACTCGGAGACTCTTCAAAAAAGACACCCAAATCGTCAAAATCTGTAGAATGTAATGTCGAGCGATCGGATATGAGACTTTCTTCTGCACTGGATTCGCCACCTACATCTGAAAAATTTGGATTCAGATGTTTCTCCCAGTTTCCTACGTCCCCTTCTGTGAAATCAGTGTATTTTTCGATGAATAGATTCTTTGATTCTTCACCCGCTGGGCCGTAATATGTATCATTAATTGCCTTACTTTTCTTCCTGCTGTAGACGTACTGAAATTCCCTCTGTTTTGGAGTTATCTTCAAAGACTCGATCGTCCCTGTTTGAAATTCATTCACTGATTTAGGCTGGATTCTTTTCAAAATCTTGATCTGCTTCCCTCGATACCATGGTTCGGAGTAACATTTGCGACCTTCAGAATTTTGCATCATTACCGTATCTTGCATTTCTTTGACGCTGTGATTGTTGTCCAATCTCAGGGTGTCATCCTTCTGGTTTTGAACAGTACTCGCTTCTGTACCTCTGGAACCTTTCAAGCTGCCCCATCCTGGTATTACTCTAGCACCGTTGACCACCACTTGAGCATAAGATCTTTTTTCAAAAATATCGTAAGCTGCTAAATCGACCGAGTCCACCAAAATTCGAATAATCATAGGTCCTCTTTGAGTTTGAATTCTTAAGTTTCTGTTGATGAACCCACCTTCAATACCAACTACTTTGATTTTTGCTGCTGATAGATCTTTGAGTAGAATTGTGTCTTGACTAATCTTCAACAAACCTCCACACTGATCACCAATTTCCTTGAAGAGATGTGTTGACCATAGGTCCCAAGGTAAGCCCATTAATCGCACCCAGCTATTGCAACACTCGAAAGTCTCTTCTTCGGTATTGGTATGTTGATTCCACTTTTCAAACGACTAGGTAACTTTATTTTCCAGAAAGCATTTTTTCAGTCTCAAATAGAACGCTGCATCCTCCTCATTATGAGGCCACCAAGCAGCTTTGTTAGCTTGAAATGGAAACACTTCAACCTTCCTCTGGACTGCCCTACCAAGTGTAATACGAACCAAATCCCATGATATATTGACGAACTCCTTTGTAATGATGAGAGCTTTACTCCAATCCTTAACCAAACAAGCCGGTAGCTGTTCAAGAGTAGCAACCTCTGGAATCACTTTGTTTTGATACGTCGAAGTGAACTTGAAACGCTTGTGAGCTTGTTCCAGGTTATCTCTATCTACTCTGATACTCGGTGAAATGTTCTTACGAGTTGACATGAGTTTGGACATATTAAATGCCATCCATTTCCAGCCCGAGTAGAATCTTCCGCTTGGTATGATGATACGTTGCATCTTCCCCCTCCATACAATCTTAGATAATTCCAAATAGCTACCCCGTCCATTCGTAGTTTTCTGCACCGATATGACAGCTTCCTTACCTCTGAATCTTTTAAATTGCGGACATGGGGTTGGTTTATTGATGTATTCCTTAAGTGTTGCCAAAGTCCAGTGTAAACAGTCACAGTCCAATTCCAGCGTGTAGGTTGCGTTTCTAGTTCTTTCGATCACGATCAGAGAGTCTCCCCTTCTGCCCTTGCATAATAAGAACAACTTTTGTTCAATTTTGGCCTCACAGCTAGTTTTGAGTTGATCCCTTGTTGGCATTCGATTCATCTCCTTAGTCTTAAAAGGAAGGAAAATGGCTACTGGGAAACAGAAAGATGTTAAATGTCCGGGAATGAAAACGATGAGGGAGTCGAAAAAGCGGGAGGCAACAGTAGTAGGATAGAAAAAATAGGTTGTCAGACTCTATGGACGGTGGTCGGAAATGAGTCGGAAAAGGCTAAAAAGGGTCAAGGTTGAAACGGGGTGAGCAAAGGTGGCGTACAAAGGACAGAATGGGCTCGTAGAGGTCGCGATAGGCTGAGGGAGAGTCGCCGACGGACGGCGACCGTCGCCGGAGGAAGGATGACGGTGCGGCCAACCGGGATCTTTAGATAAAAGAGGTGAAGGCATAGATAGGGCACGCGATTGACCGAGGGAGAGTTTGGGGGGAGAGCATTTCAAAAAATTCTCTCACTAACTTGTTAAGAGAATCAATAGTTTTCCAGCTCTTCTATCAAAGCATCGAAACAGGCCATGCTCGTATTAGAAGATTGACTATTCATTTTTTCTCCCAAATTCCTTACAACATTGAAATCTCCTCCTAGACACCAGTTGTCCCCGCATAGCGATCTCAACCCCGCTAATTCATCCCAAAACAACTCTCTAAATCTGGGTTTCACCGGTCCGTATATTGCTGAAAACCACTAGCTTATATCTGCATTCCAACTTATTTCGAGTGACACCGAAAATTCCCCAATTTTTTTTTTGATAAGAGACCAAATTTTATTATTGATAAAATGTTTACATTGCGGATTACATAAGTGGTTTTTCTTTACGGATAATTGTTCTTACCAACTGTCTTCTTCTTATAGCCCCTCCACCTCTTATATTCCAAGAAAATAATTTCATTTGACAGCGTTGTAACCCTTCGAAGTTGAGCCTCTATCATAATTTATACCACTATGTAACCTGTACATGTCCTTCTTTAAGAGACCCTTCGACATCTTAACCCTTTGTCCACACCTGACAACACTGTCATCTATCATCACCTCCCCTGTCTCAACATGTTTTTCCCCCACCACATTCCTTGTAAGTATACATGTCCCTTTACTCGGCTTTCCATCAACTATTCCTAGCCCCCCACCTATAAAACCTCTAGACAAACCCAAATATGTGAAAGGAGAAGGTAAAAGAACAGTTAAAGACAAAGATTGATTTGTGAAGGTAGAATGGTTGTGTTTAAGAACCTGTCCCACCGAAGGTTTCAGATTTTCTGGTGTAGCGGAGCTTGTGAAATTATTTTTACCTTTTGGTGATGAGAACAATGTGTCCAAGTCAATTGACTCCTCTTCGTCTGTTTCTGGGACATCCGAGCTGTTGTAGCCGAAGCTGCTAGTATCCGAGTGATCATTTCCCTCTCCAGTTAAACTATCTTGTGAATCTTCAAGGGCGATCTCCTCTGAGTCTTCTGCATCACCAACTTCTGTATTCTTACAGATCCCCCGGTCATGGATGTCTTTTCCGGAATTCCACCAAGTATTTTTTCCTTCGGCAGTTGCTTTAACTTCTTTGATCCTCGATCTATAATAAGTTTTCCCAAACTTGTTGCTATTTTTGATATTCATGTTTGTTCCTTCCCTGCTGTAAAGTTCATCGGCTTGATCGTTATTAAATGAGTCAATAGGAGAACATCTGAATGAAGTTGGTTCTTTCGGACCAAGGTTCCTGAGTATCTCGATTGCCTTTGCCTCGATTGGTTGCTTCATTGATCCAGCAAATGTGTTAGGCAATTTTTCCTGACATGTTGGAGATCTTAAACCCTGTTCTTCTACCATCTTCTCCCCCACTATGCCTTCTCTGCCTCTCGTTCCGCCGTTAATGGTGCCTGTTTCTTGTGCAGATTGAACTCCTTGAGCCTCTTTTTCTTTGTCATGATTGCTTGTGAATTCCACCTCTTCTGCTAATTGAACTCCTTGAGCCTCTTTTTCTTTGTCATGATTGCTTGTGAAGTCCACCTCTTCTGCTAATGTTCTGTAAATATTATTGTTACCCCACCCCGCTAAGATTTTCTTTCCATTCACCACTGCTTGGGCGTAAGTCTGTTTCTCGTACTTCTCGTAGCCATTGGAATCAAAGGTTTCCACCTTAATTCTTAATTCTGTATTACTCCCTTGCAGTGTAATTTCCATCTTAGTATGAATAAACCCTCCTTCTTTTCCTTTCACCTTGATCTTTGCCGCATCGAGTACCCGAAAATGTAAAGTTTCAGCACTTATGGCCAGCAGACCCCCGCATTGTTCGCCAATGATATTGAATGTTGCTGGGGACCATAACTCCCAAGGTAGTCCATGGATAGAAATCCAACTGTTACAACATGCTTCTATCGTGTGCAGAGTATCAATGTCTTTTGACCATCCTTCAAATAGTAACGTCAACCCAGAATCAAAGAAGCCTCTTTTCAGATTAATGTAGAAAGAAGCTTCATCCGCGTTGTAAGGCCACCATAGAGCTTTATCAGCCTGGAACGGAAATCCCTAGAACCCCTTCAATACTCTGCCATGAAGTATTTACTTTACATCTGGTTACTACTATTGCGTCGTTCCATTTTTCTGAACCCGCTGCTTAACAAATACTTCCGCATTTCTCTGCATTCCATCGACAGATTTCCTTGTCGATATTCTGCTATCTTGAGGGACTATTTTGTGCTTCAGCTGGGCAACACCATGATGAAAGTTGTTTGATCTCCTCCGATACCAGCTTGTCATCAACTTGTCCAATGCTCTTGAAATATTGATCCATCCTTCTGCTTTTAGTCCACTGGGTACAATTGTAATCTGTTTTCTGCCATTCTTGTTAAATTTGGACAACTCTAAAAATCTTCCGCGTTTGTTAGCAATGTTCTGTATAATGAAGACTGCGTTCTTTCCTCTGAAATGTTGAGACACCGATCCTGTGTTTGGTGCGCCAATAAATTCCTTGAGTCGGAGATTGAACCAACGCGCCTCCTCACCTTCGAAGTTCATCAAATAAGTCGATTTCCTATTTCTTTCAGCCCACCATATAGATCGACCGTCATTCCCTAACCTCAGCGTGAATAATTTAAATTCTATCTTAATCGTTACTTCCCATTTGGCTGTTCTGGCTTCGTATACACCATTCCGGTGATTCCCTGAATTGCTTGCGGCCATGGATTTACCTTTCCGCGGATAAGATCAAAACAGAGATTATAAAGAACCCTAAATCGCGAACCCTAAATAGCGAAATCACGTAAAAGTATGTTTTCCGGGACCGGTGGTCTTCGCCGGATATAATGACGACGGCGCCGGAGTTCACGGTACAAGATTGACGGAAAAGGACACTATATGTTGACGAGCTAAAAGGGAGGGAGAGAGCATTTTGAATTTTTTCTCTCTCTTCTTACAACCTTTGATCTAATAATAATTTTACCTTATCGAGTATTTTTTATTCTTTTCACTGATTTCATTTGTACTATAATCTGTACTTTCTAGGATTTTTCCTTGCGTTTCCCACTCATTCGCGGGCATGGAAACTTTGGATCAATTGATGCCGATCCTCCTGCTGCAATGCGTTATACTGAGTGCAGACTGGAGGTATGGATTTATTTTCTCGTCTATTTAAGTGTCGATATTTGGCGCTGATGGCTTTTAAGACTTGGTTGAGGAGTGATGCCAAACATTGAATACTGCCTTGTCTCAATATGTCATTAATGTAGTTTGTCACCAGTGAAAGGTAAACTTGCTGAATATAAAGTTTCCCCTTCGCTTAAAGCTTCTGTAGTCTGGGTTATTCATGTGCAAAAATTTATCATCTTACTTTTGTCACGTACATTTTGTGTTGGATCCTCTTTGAAATCCATTGTTTTTCTTGTTTGCTACTGACGTCGTTAAGCGTTTTTTTTGTATTTAATGGGCATTCATATTTCATTGTTCTGTAGCCTGGGTTATTCATGTGCGAAATTTATCGTCTTACCTCTGTCACGTACATTCTGCGTTGGATCCTCCTTGAAATTCATTGTTTTCCTTTTTTGCTACTGATGTCCTTGAGCTGTTTTTTTTGTATTTGATGGGCATTCATATTTCATGGTTCTTTCCTCAGGCACTTACGGAGGCTATGCTTTTGGTGGACCTGGAACAAGATACTGTCAGTGCCCTATTTTGAATTGCATTTTAGTTTTTGCAATCTTGAACAACATTTTTAATACACTGTAGGTCGATTTTGTTCCAAATTTTGACAACTCACAAAAAGAACCATCTTTGCTTCCTGCACGTATACCCCACTTGTTGCTGAATGGTGCTTCTGGGATTGCAGTATGATTTTAACCTCTTATATGTTTTATTATCTTTTTTATTACTTCTAATGATCCAGACGGTCGATTTGGGGTTTCTTATTTCATCATCATTGTTTAACTTCTTATGTTTTTTTCCCACAGGTAGGAATGGCAACAAATATCCCACCACATAATCTTGAGGAGCTTGTAGATGCACTATCTGTCTTGATTCACAATCCTGAAGCAACGGTAACATTTTGTGTCAAATCCATATCTTCAGATTTACTTGTCATTTTTTTATATAGAAATTTTAAATTAATTTTTGAACTTTTAATGTGGCCCTTCTTATTCCATATGTGTGGTTCCTACATTATTTTTTAGTGAGCTCTTTAAGCGACTATAAACATCTAGTCTTGCGTTTTTCTCCTTATAGTCTGAAAAGGTTAATATCTCGGCCCTGCAAAATCTGTTGAATCATACCGTCCTGTCTGGTGTAACCTTCTCACAGTATAGCTTTGACCACGGGGATCCTCCCAAAAATTTATAAAAATGAAAATCTATGTAGTACTTTTCTTTCTATAGGGGGCCATCTGATTATGAAATTAAAGTTGATAATGTAGTGTTTATATGTACTGTACTGCATAAGTCACATTATCCTGTGCCCTCCATAGCAGCATAAAAATTTAAAGAAACTGAGGGAAAAGAACAAGAATTATGTATACTCAATACTACATAAAGATGTTTTGTTGATGCAAAGGCTTCTACGGTGTTATCATACCAATAGAGTTTACTTTTATTTCCCAAATTGTCTGCAACTTTTAGTGGTGCCCAATATGTTTCGTCTATTGACATTTACGAAGCGGTGAAATTCTCTCTATGACAATTCTTATTAACCATAAACTTTCTCTTTCCTTTCTAAGCGCGATTCTTGACTACGTTCTGTGAACATCATACATGCATGAGTAAAAGTACTTTTGACTTAATTGTTCGTGTTGAGAATTGGATTGATGCATTTCATGCCATGATATTGTTTATTCCATCCGTTTTTTCAGTATCTTTATATAGCTATTATGATTATAAGCCTAACTGTTAAACGTTGTGTAGAAAATTGGTCTCGACTCTTCTTTTGTATCTCATGCATGTGGCATTACAGTTGCAAGAATTGCTAGAGTACATGCCGGGACCTGATTTCCCAACTGGAGGAATAATAATGGGAAATCTAGGGTAAGTTATTATAACCCTACTCTCTTCAATGAAATTGAGTGCAAAACAAGTTGTTTGTACATAACATGTGCACTTTAAGAAACACATAAACCATTCTATCGTCCATCTTTATAGACTTTCTTCTTATATTCAATAAAAATAAAACTGTGACGGAATATGAAAAGAAGATGAACTTAGCTTGATCTGGCATCCCTAGGATAAGATGATATTATATTGTATTGAATTATTATTAATGTTTCATTTTCTCCCCAGCTTCGTCTATAGACTCCGCAGTTGAATATACTTACGTTCCGCTCCAACCATTCCTCAATACAGCATTTCCTTTTAGTCCTTAATTTATTCCTCTGGATTCACAACATGGTTAGCTTTTTATATCTTATTCATTTTGTCAAGCATTTTAGAGGCATATCGAACTGGACGAGGTCGTGTCGTAATCAGAGGGAAGACTGATGTTGAATTAATTGATTCCAAAACCAAACGTTCAGCAATTATAATAAAAGAGGTTTCTTTGCCAGTTCAATATTAATTATACAATACTTCTATTTTTCCCAATTTAATTGGAATTTTAGTCGAATGGCACTATGTCAATCATGAATTCGTTTCATGTATGATACAGGTTCCATATCAGACTAACAAAGCATCTCTTGTTGAGAGAATTGCGGAACTTGTGGAGAATAAGGTTTGTAATTACTATGATTGGTTGTCTTTTCCAAAGATTTTAAGTTCTTCCTTTTGTTATTACCAGCCTAATTTTATTGCCTCGTCTTTCCTGAACATGTACAGACATGATTATATGTATGCCTAAATAGATGCATGTAATATGAGTTATATTATAATTACCACACTGATGGTGTTGTAGGTGAGTAGGTCATCATCATATTAGATTTACTTGGGACCTTTAATGATTGCTGTTAATTATTATCTTTTGGCTAATGCCTTTTAACTCGTGAAATTGGCTTCAGATTTGATATCTGGATGTATCCTGGTTGATGCTTCTATTTGTTTTTCATGGATGTTTTTGTTATCAATTTCCATGAGCTGACTTCCATCAAAGTCAGACTTCAGAAATATTTGTATTATTTTGTCGGAGTGTTGGTTGATAGATATACAAACATGGTATGTCACTGATACTTTTGTTTTTTTTTAGAATCTGACAAATACTGGTACTCCAGGTTTCATGATAACCTTTACTTGTAACTGGGATAGACATTAGTATAAGCTGGTCAAATATGGGTTTATGATTGGGCTTTGTTGGGGTCCGTATTTTGCTTACCTTCACGAAGAGAAAAACATTTAAATCTTCAAAGTATCCTAAGTTTGAATAGTAAGTATCAAAGGTTGTTCCTTCCAAACAAAGCAACCTATTACTGTACTTATACACGCGGTGCTAGGACTACTGGAATCAAAACTGGTTGTTTCCGTGCATTGCTGTCTGGTAGTTCAGGCTGGCTCACTGAAGTGTCCCGTTCTTTTTTGTCCTTCCTTTAGCTTCTTGCTATCCTTCAAAATATTTTGTTGATAATTTTTGTTGAAGTTATGAGTGTTTTTTAGGTTTTGGAAGGAATAACTGACATACGGGATGAAAGTGATCGATCTGGAATGCGCATAGTCATTGAGGTAGTTCTTGTTTTGTTATGTACTCATGTATTATTGTCTATCTGTTGAAGATACTAGTATCTGCATTCTCAATCTTGGGTTATAATCCTTTTGATATTTGAGGATTTGGGGTTTAACTCTGTCCGTCCTTGAATTGTTTTTGCTTTGTTTCCCCAAATTTCCAGCTTAAGAGGGGATCAGATCCATCCATTGTCTTGAATAATCTTTATCGTCAAACAGCTCTGCAATCTACATTTAGCTGCAACATGGTGGGGTAAGTATTTAACAAAGTAGATTTACTGATTTTTGCTCTAGATACATCATTTATATCAATGCAAATTTATCTGTTTAAGCGTTTACAAACAAAGAGAGATGGTGAACGCTCGTATGCACTGTTCCCTTAGTTTATTGATACTAATTGGAGCTTTGTCTGCTAGCTGTAGTCAGTTTACATTGGCAACCTACCTCATGTAATTTATGTTTGTGTCACAAAGGTTCAAGATATTGTGTTCTACTCGTCACAAAGCTTGATGATTGCTTAACTAAGGATCTTGCCTGCTGTCTTTGTTATTTTTTACTATGTCAATGTTATTCATTCTTCAGAAATGATTTCAGTTTTATTCTTGACTTATCCTCCCAAGGTTTTATGGTGGTCACTGAGGATTTATGCCTTACAATTTTTAATTTTAATTATTGGTAATCATAAATGACACTTACTATTTCAAGTCTGACATGGAATTAGGTCATAAATCTTACTGTTTTTTGGTAATCAAAGATGACTATTAACATTAGAAAGCTACTTCTCAAGTTCAACACTTCAACTTGTATTTTAAAAAGTACAAGTTTTGGGTGAGGATGCATAAACTACCTAGTGACCCCTGACACAAACTGGATACTACATCTTCTTCTGGCTTGATACCTTTTTAGGTCTTAGTTCATACACTAAGACCTTTGGTCTGCTTTTTGTAATTAATATCTTATGTTTAATATAATATTGTTTCCTATATAAAAAAAGTTAATAAACAGATTCATTTTCATGTTTAGAGTTATGGGAAATTGAACCCAGATGGAGAGAACACCATGATGAGGGCATTTTATAGTATTATTGAATGGAGATATAAAGTCTTACTGGTATATTTTTTAGGTGTTTGTTACTTTTCTTTATGAAAATTATGGAAACTGTTGAAATGCAAAAAAAAAGTTGTGTGAGAAATGTTAGATTGTAAGGTGGGAATGATTTGATCTGATGAATTTTAGAAAAATGGGATGCAAATTCTCTCTTCTTTTTTACTTTTTTAGCACAAAATAGGTTGAGGCAAACGAACCTTCATTTTGGAACAGAAACTGGGGGAAGTTTTCCTTTTAAAAAGGGATGTTGTCAAGGCCATTACATGTTACTAATAGCGTCTTGCAATCTCTTGTTAGAGCTATATATTTTGCAGAAAGACATTGAGTCATTCCTTGCAATGGTGATGACTTCTTGCTTTATTTGTGGAAATCCCGTGGGGAATATGTTCCCTTTATTGATGTTATTTTATGTCATTGTTTAATATTATTCGCATCTATTTTCTGTTTTTCTTCAAATTTGTATTGTTTGAATCAAAATGGTACACAGTTTTTTCCTCCTTTTTGATCTATTTGTCCTATTCGTTTAGATTGCCATTTGCCACTTATGTCAGATATGTTTCTTCTGTATTTACCCTTGGCAATTTCTTAATTTCAGAATTCTCAATGGTCAACCAAAACAGATGGGTTTAAAGGAATTACTTCAGGTTACAAGCACTCATTTCAATATACTTTGATATGTTTGTGGATGTTTATGAGCATTCAATCGATATTTGAATCAGGTGTTCAGTTATTTTTCTGCATTCATTTAGATATCGACTGATCTTGGAAAACTGAGTTCTTAGCATGAACCTCATATATTACGATATTGATTCAGTATCTTGGATGGTGAATTCAAAAAGTGCGACTGACTTGCAATCATAAAGGACTCTGATTGATTGAAATATTGTATGCGTGATCTTTTTTATTTCACACTACTGTTTAGTAATCAAGATGATGCTTTGTTGATCAAAAGTTAAAACACTAACAAAGAAATCTAAGCATTACAAAGCATTAAATTAGATTTAGAATGAAAGATCAGCGTCCACCGAGTGGGAAGAATTGTCTAGTAAAGCAAAATTGTTGAAAACTAACTCAAGAATGAGGGTTTACTTATAGCCTCTAGTAGTTGTAATAAATCAATATGGTTAATACATTGTCTCTCTAATTTCCTTTCTTTATGGGGATTGATTGATGAGTGTATTATCTTTTCTATGTGTGAACAGATTCCGACTGTCCTTCTGCAACATATATTTCTTTCGTTGACTTGCTGCTATTTATCTCTTTGTGCATTTGATCACGTTGTTTCTTTTCATGGTTTAAATTTTAAATTTTTTTAATTCATTATTGCTAGGAAAGAAGCACTAAAATGCTTATGTAAGCACAAAAGTTTAGGAATTCAGATGTGTGGATTGGAGTGTCAGTTCATGTTTTCCTACCAATCTATATTCATAATCTCGAGCTCTGGTGGTTCTGAATTTGTGTGATGTCTTATACTTGGCACACAATGCCATTTCCCACGCATACATATTTTCTCTTCCTCTCTCCGCATTTAGCACTAGGTTAAAGTTAATGTCTGAAAATATTTTTGCATAAATGGTTTTTTGTTCATACAGGCATTTTTGGATTTTAGATGTTCTGTGGTTGAAAGGCGTGCTAAATTTAAACTGTCACAAGCACAAGATCGTTATCATATTGTTGAGGTATGGGCTAACATATTCGAAGTTCAATTGTATTTCTAAGTAACAACCTGATCCATTTTCTGAATTGTGCAAAAGTGAGTGTGATAGAGCTTATGACTCCTTGTATTGTCATGTCTTAAGAGATTTATGTTTCACCTGATTATTTAGTAATGAATGGAACATGTATATTGTCTTCTGGTATTTATCATTACCACACAATTGTTTTGTCATTTTTGTTGCTGATACACATTTCTGTTTGGTGTGGGAACAAAGGGTATCATAACAGGACTTGATAATCTGGACAAAGTCATTGACATAATCAGAAATGCACCAACCCACGTATTAGCATCTGATCATCTACAAAAAGGCAAGTCACTTTAGTCTCTAACTTGTTGCTTTGTAAAACTTTTTATTTTGCAAGTTCTTTGTCTTCCAAATACAACAGAAGAAAAGGAAATTGAATAAACAAACCATTTTGTTTCCAATTCTATAAGTTTCAACATTTTCGTTGATAGAGTGATTTTATGAGCGCTGAGTCATGTTTAATACCTTAGTACTACATGTCCACCTCATTTTTTATATTCTTTGGAAGACATTTCGCATGTGTTTGTTTTTTCATGATGGCTCAAATTCTGAAAGTAAAACTGTTTTTTAAAAGATTAATAAATCAAATAAACAAGCCATTTTGTTTCCTATTCTATAAGTTCCAATATTTTCGCCTTAGTATTGCATGCCCATCTCATTTTTTATGTTCTTTGGAAGACATTTCACGTGAGTTTTGTTTTTTTATGATGGTTCAAATTCTGAAGGTAAAACTATATTTTTTATATATTAATAAATCGAATAAACAAGCCGTTTTGTTTTCAACATTTTCGTTGATAAGAGTGATTTTACGAGCGCAGAGTCATGTTTAATACCTTAGTACTACATGCCCTCATTTTTTATATTCTTTGGAAGACATTTCACATGTGTTTTGTTTTTTTTATGATGGCTCAAATTTTGGAGGTAAAACTATATTTTTTAAATATTGAAGTGCCTGGAAACCTCAGTGATGTTGAAAGATGTGGACCTGGAAACCTACTTACTGAAGTCTCTATTGATGATAGCAGAAAATGGAGGCTTTCTTACTATAAGAAAGAATGAAGGATAAGAGTATCAGTAAACTATTTTATGTTAGTTAGCGAATGCTTTGTTGGTTAATCTTTTGTTTCCCTAGATGAGAGTCTATTGCTAGGAGATACCTCTTTCTAGTCCTAGACAGCCAGCTGAACTACTAGGATCTATGCAAATTTCTCTTTCCTCTCATATTACTTGATAGGTGGCATAAGAGTGGGCTCCCCTTTTGGAGACATCTGTGAATTGTATGTTTGTAGATTGAGCTATGAGGAGGTTGACTTTTCATAGTTGAGGTCAGCTAGATGCGTTAAAGCACCATTTCAGCCTCTTGTCGCTAAGAAGTTCCGAGTCTGACACAAGCTAGCTATTGGCTATCTGAAAATAAACTTGGGAAGAAAATGCAAAGTGGTCGGTTTGGATTTAGGATTGCTTTGTTCATGTTTCGGTATTCTCATAGTTTCATTTGTTCTTTGTACGTGTTTCTGTACTTAAATTGACTGGATAACATATGAGGGACTATTTAATTCTACTGGATGTTAGAAAATTTGTTATGGCTGAAATATCTGTTGCTTTATGGTTAAGAAAAAAATTATTTTGTTGCAGAGTTCAACTTGACTGACAAGCAAGCAGAATCAATTTTAGATATCAGCCTTCGAAGGCTTACATTTCTTGAGGTTCTTCAGTATCTTGTGATTCCTTTTTTTCCACATGTTTGTATGGTATTTGTCTAAAATTGACTGCTTTCTCAATGATGTTCTGCAGAAAAATAAGTTTGTTGATGAGGGGAAGTCTTTGACTGAACAAATTGCCAAGCTAGACGAACTTCTCTCAAGTAAAAGACAAATGCTAAAGGTTGTTTTCTAATATATAATTCAAGTGAAATTATATCATTGCAAGCACCAATTCCGTGGTCATGTTTATAAGTTTATGTCAAGTGATTGAAGGGATTTATTTTGAAGCGTATTGCTTACAGTTTTCTTTTCCCACTTTTTCTTCTTTTTGATGTTGCATCCAGCTTATTGTATGTTGGAGTGCGGAAGTTCGCTGCTTAACAATTGTTATCCATCTTCTAGAACAAATTCAGTTTGATGATTTTTTTGTTTTCAATTTGACCTAATAAATGTCCAGTGAAATTGATTTCCTCGGTATGCTAAATACTGTGTAGATTATGATAAAGTCTTGTAAATAAAATATTCTGATATTATTTAATAGGGTAGTCAAATCTTTTAAGTTTGGTAGGAGAATATCAGTAATTTTTGAGTCTTAGGGATTATCTAGTCATTATTTTGTATAAATAGGTGTTCAGTACTTCACATAAAATATATACAAGAAATTAATGTTTCACTCTTTCTACACACTGTTTTTTTCCTTGTCTTCATTTAATTGTAATTGTCTTAATTGTTTAATCCATGTATGCATTTGTAATTGTCTTAATTGTTTAATCCATATATGCATTTTTTGAGTGCTGACAGTTCCACTTTGTGTCATTCTTGGCATCAACTTTAAAGTTAGTGAATGCCCATTTTATCTAGTTATTCATGTTTCATGCTTAGTTGATAGAAGAAGAAGCTATTGAAATAAAGAACAAATTTTCTACTCCAAGGCGATCAATGCTGGAGGACAGTTACAGTGGCCAAGTTGAAGATATTGATGTCATCCCAAATGAAGAAATGCTACTGGTACTTCACCTGCTTTGTTCTTTTTCATGATAAAAATGTCCATTTGTCTGTGCTTCCAGAGCTTCCTGGTTCCACTTTCAGGCCCTCAGCGAAAAAGGTTATCTAAAAAGAATGAGGCCTGATACTTTTAATCTCCAAAACCGTGGGACTATTGGGAAATCAGTCGGGAAACTGAGAGTAAATGACACGATGACTGACTTCATTGTTTGTCATACCCATGATCATGTTTTGTATTTCAGGTATTTGCATCGACTTTCTAGCTATTAGTTCTGTTTTTTATGAGTAGAAATTTGTTTTTTTATTAATTTTTCTTCAACTTTGCTTGCTTAATGTATGATTTTTAACCTCGGAAACTTGTCTTGTGTTGGAAATTCACCCATCTAGAACTTGTTTCGTGAAGGAAATTCAGCATAATTTCATGAAATCTGGAATCATTTGGAAATTGTAGAGTTTCTTTACCACCTTCTCAGATAACACACACATCCTCATGCATCCTGCATCGCAAATTTAAAGTATTGCCACTCTGAAGTAGCAACACAATCTATACGACATTTTTGCCAATAAAGATATCTTTTGCATGTATTGGAAATTATATACAACTTCTTACTTCTCTAGACATGTATCATTGTACATAGATGTTAATTGATGATCGAAAAGCCTACCAAAAGGATTGTCTATTGATTTTAGTGGTTAGATATGAAAATATAGTGACTCAAGAATGCTGTTGAGAATATATGTATTGTCGTGTTGCACCGTCAGCTTTACGGGTCTGCAAGTACAACCATGTAGACTTTGGAGGATAAAATGTCTAATATTTTCCTTTTGCATACCCTTCCAAATTGGTATACGTATGGAAGATAGAGCTTAAGTAGGTTATCTACATAAAAATCAATATCGCCAGAAGAAGTGAACTTAAGGTTATGATGTGAAAGAAGATTGAAGAAAATGAATCATCTTCGTTGCGTCGTTTGATCCACAAAATGATTATAACTTAGAGCTAAAAAGTTACAACCTTACCTGGAAAAAGGGAAATGCGAAGAATTTCTAATTTAGAAAATAAGATCCCCAATCCCTTGATTGCAGGTCTGGTACAATGATTCAACAATTTACAATAATTCAGATCATGGAAGCAATAAAATTTGACATGGCCAGGGCTATATATTTGTTGTTTTTTGTTAGCAAATGTGGAATTATAGAGTATTCTTCATAAATCTCTATTAGAATGGCATCATATATAAAAAAACTTTTTCTCTTGTGATTTTTTTGTAATTGATAAATACCGCCGCTGCCTTATCAGTTCTAATCTTCAGATTTCACTATAACATCAGTGTCAGTTTTTGTATTTGTCCGTCTGTGAGTTTTACTTTTATTCCAGAGGTGTAACCTGGTTGTGTTATGATGAGTCTAACTTTACTTATAGAGACCGGTGTTTTAAATTTCCTCAGCAATAAAGGAACAGTGTACTCAGCTCGTGCCTATAGAATTCCTGAATGCAACAGAGCTGCTGCTGGCACACCACTGGTCCAGGTATTGTCTTTCTCTGTTTGATCTTTTAGTTCGTCTTTACACCTTCTCATACTACTATAATTTTTGTGGTTAATATTTTTCTCTGAATCCAGATCTTATCCTTATCTGATGGCGAGAGAATAACTTCCATCATTCCTGTGAGTGAATTTGAAGGAGACCAGTACCTTATGATGCTAACCATGAACGGATATATCAAGAAAATATCTTTGAATTACTTCTCATCAATAAGATCGACTGGAATCATAGCAATTCAACTGGTTTGCCCATGTCCTTGTTGCTTGAATGTTTTGATATTTTTTAGATCTGAGACTTAACTTGGAAATTTCAGGTTCCTGGTGATGAATTAAAATGGGTGAGGTGTTGTACAAATAATGGTTTTGTAGCCATGGCCTCTCGGAATGGAATGGTGATTATGAGTGCTTGTGAGAATGTAAGTTTATAATAATACTCATCTAAACTATTGTCCTGATGCCATATGGGGGTAAATATTGGAACTGGAGTTGTAAACACATTTCCTGTTTTTGCAGTCAATACCATCTGTTAGCTCTAGTTATATGATTTAATATCATCTGTGACAGCTGATTGTGTGTTACATCAAACTATTCAATCTGTTTCCAATATTGGCATGGTTTATTTTTTAGCTTAGAGCGCTTGGAAGGAACACAAGAGGTGCAGTTGCCATGAGACTCAAACAAGGGGATAGAATGGCAAGCATGGACCTGATTCCAGCTTCTTTGGGCAAAAAGTTGGAAAACTCGGAAATGCAGAAGACCCGGTAATTTCTCAATCTTCATTTTGAAAATGACACTTCACCATTGAAGAGCAACATGTCATATGACAAATTTGTTGAAAAAGCATCTAATGTTTTATTTAGTGTGGTTGGTTGTAGTTTTTAAATGTATTCTTTTTTGTTGCCATGTATGATTTATATGGTAAATAACATGAAGTGCAGCTATGCTGGTGAACTATATCTATCTTTGCTGGCTTGCTGCTCAATATTACATGTTTTGTCTCCAGTCGAGTGTATCTCTTTGTACATTAGCCTAATGCTATACTAGGGATAGATTTAAACTTGTGGAAACAAAATCGAACTATTTTTCATAAACTTCCAATACAGAACACTCATATGTGTATTGGTTTATTACAGTAGATTGACAGTTGAATTGGTGACATGGTTACTGTTGATTCATGCTACTTTGTCCACTTGGGAAATGTGATTGATATGCTATAGCTTTCATTAAGTCTTACAGTTTGATCTCAGAGTTTTGACTGTCATGAGTTATTGTTGTCACTAGAAATTCAGAATCTTGCAGCACATGGTTTTTTTCTGATAGTGTTTAGTGCACAAGCTTCAATGCTTCCATCCCATAAATTCTCACTCAGATTTTAACTTGCTGTATACCTAATGATATTGTTTCTATTCGTCTGCGATATGAGATTAGACTTTTACTTGTTGCTTCATTCTTTTTTATTTATTAATTAAAGATTTACTATATTTTCTTTTGCATATAGAAATTTGTCAACTGTTTCTTGGTTTATTTGGTCAGTGGTAGGAGCTTAAGTGGTCCGTGGCTGCTGTTCATATCTGAAAGTGGCTTTGGCAAGAGAGTTGCTCTTAGTAGCTTTCGGATGTCACCATTGAATAGAGTTGGTCTGATAGGTTACAAGGTAGGTTTCCTTCTCATCGGCTGATAAATAAAGAAGATTATGGAACCGAACAAGTGAACAGTTGATTTGTTTCCTTCTTTGGAGAGAGAACAATTAACTTAAGCAACAATAATACACAGTCCATACTATAAAGATCAGTTAATTCTGTTGCTACATGCTCATTGCGTGCTGTGATGGCGCACAGTTCTCATCTGAAGATCGTCTGGCTGCCGTTTTTGTGGTTGGGTTCTCTGTAGGAGGTAATGTGTTCTGCAACTTGGTATATTGTTCTATTCAACAATGGAATATACAAGTAACATGAATGAATTCCGAGCAGAAGATGGAGAAAGTGATGAACAAGTTGTGTTGGTCAGCCAAAGTGGAACTGTGAACAGGATCAAGGTTCGTGACATCTCCATTCAGTCTCGATATGCAAGGTATGATGATTTCCTTTTCCTAATTTTCTATTGTTTATGACACCTCTTAACTGTAGTGATTCTCATGAAAAAATGGGCATGTTTTCCTATGTGCTTTTGGAATGACGCGTGTTTAATTCTGTATGTTTGGGTAGGTGGAAACCAGATTCTATAGCCCTTCTTTGTCCATTTCTAGTAAATGTAATTTAGTATCATAGTGCTTTCTTCTCCTGAAGACGTGAAGGGCTCGGTCGTGCCAAGCTACTTGTTAGAATTGATCCCAGCTCATTTAAACTGGTCTTGTAAAAACTCAACCCGGTTTAAATCGAGATAGGCATGATCAAGGTCTAGTTGACATAAAAGCAGTCTTTTTAAGTACTCGTGTAAAAATTGTACCAATCTTCTTCGAGAGAAAGTTCAAAATCTGCATCCTTGATTGAAAAATGAAATGTTTTCACCAAATAACCACTAAACATAATACACAATCTTTGTTGCACGTTTGTACGGTGGTAAGAGAAATCTGAGAGCAGTCATGCTCCCACCCACGCCTTCTTTTCCTGAAAAATAGAACCTGGGCATACTCGTTTAGTAATACGAAGATGATGTCACAGAAATCTGTTAATTTATTTACTTGATTTCTCCTTGCACAATCGAGTACATTTTTGTAGTGCCGCAAAGTTTAGGATGAAATCGGAAAGTATGCGCCTTTGTGGCTGTTCGCAACTGTAATTCAGATCACTTAGAGTTGATGGAGGTGTGGCGGATTATTTCGCTCTCATTTTCTGATTTTTGTCACCTTCCCTTTCTTTTCTCTTGTTTCTTTTTCAGAGGAGTGATACTGATGCGCCTCGAGCATGCTGGAAAAATTCAATCAGCTTCCTTAATATCTGCAGCAGAAGCAGAGTCTGAGGAAGTTCTGCCTGCCGAAGCGTAAGATGCTGTTTTGATGGAAATTTATAAGTCCTTTTTCTCGTACTTTGGCTAGTTATGATGGTATGTAGACTCTGTAAATACCTTCTTTCTTGTAGTATTTTGCCATGTGCCCTCTCTTTATATAACTTAGTAGAAGTTTTCTGTCCGTTGTTATACTTCAAGTTAAAAGGAAACGGGATACTTCTGCTCCCGTTTCCTTTGCCTTTTGGCCTGTTGCGACGTGTTGCCTTGTTTGGCATTGTATGACTTAGTACGAGAATTTTTTAGTTCAAAGAGAAGGGTATTGTTTTCTTGGAGGAAGACTGCTTTTATATAACAAAAAGGTGTGTTATGTGCAAGTGGGAGTGCAATTTTTTTGCATATGGCAAACTCTCACTTGCACCGAGCTGATTTGAAAGTATGTAGCTTAACTCAAGTTCGATAATTTTGAATACAAATCGATCAGTATATGTGCTAGCTTGATAAATTCGAGTTCAACTCGTTCATCGAATTTTTATGTACAAGCTGGGGAAAAATGACTCCACTTCAAATCTCTTCATTGTCCACAAAACTCTCAACGAGTGTTCCTAGAATAAAGCCTCGAGGCTACAAATTCAAATTCCAATTGCCAAGAATAATGTCAAACACGGGCCTTTCTTGCCAATGCTAGTTCAAATCTTGTAAATTCAGTTCGTTGATTTTTCTGTGTACTGTATTTGGATGTCAACTTCGATAAAATCACATGTTTAGTTTGTTTGTATAATTATCAAAGTTTTAACTTCAAAACTCTCTTTAATGGTCTTATTTTTATATACCTTTTTGTTTCAAATATAAGCGCTATGCTATGTTTTCTTTTTGAATGAGTTTCATGTGATACCGTCTCACGGATCTTAATCTGTGAGACAGGTCGATCATATCCATATTCACAATAAAAAGTAATATTCTTAGCATCAAAAGTAATATTTTTTCATGGATGACCCAAATAAGAGATTCGTCTCACAAATAAGACCTGTAAGACCGTCTCATACAAATTTTTGCCTTTCTTTTTTCCCGTGTCAAATATATATTCAATTTTTCACATTTAGTATTATCTGATCTTTTTTTTTCATATCGTTATACCTATTAACTAATTTCAACAATTTTTAAAGTTCTTCAAAATACTCATTGTAGAATTTACAATTTTCAATAATTTTCTTAATTGATGTGAACGAGAAAGTAATAATTCCTGCTATAAATAGCATCAAGTATAAAAATTCTGTCAGAATGATTATTTGCTAGTATGAGGAACTTTGATGCTTCAGGTTGTATTCGTTCGTCGCACACCCTGCCGTGTTTTGGTATGAACATTTAATAATCCAAGTCAAATATTTGGAAAATTCCGGAACACTTGACAAAAATTACCAAAATATGGCCAAAATTACTGGCAAGTTTCTTCCGAAGCTTCTCAAATGTGTTTCTTTCAATCAATTGACTTGAATTTACAGCCGAGATGACAAAAAAAAAAGATAAAAACTTGTGTGAGACTGTTTTACGGGTCGTATTTTGTGAGACATGTCTCTTATTTGGGTCGTCCATGAAAAAGTATTACTTTTTATGCTAAGAATATTATTTTTTATTGTGAATATCGATAGAGTTGACCCGTTTCACAGATAAAGATTCGTAAGACCGTCTGACAAAAGACCTACTAAAAAAAGCATCGTTTTGTAAGAACCGGACCCGAATATCGACTATGACACTTGATTTTTTTACATATTATCATTTTTGCATTTGATAAGAGCTAAGTGTTATGTACAATAAATACGGGTAGTTGAATGAATAAAAAAAATTGTGTGTTCCATCAATAATATAGCTAGTTTTTTTTCAGGATTTAAAATCAAATTTCTGAATTATGAATAGGGAAATAACAATGTGGTAGAGTTTGTTAACCAGTGAAATTCGTCCCGAAAAGAAAAAATAATTTTTTATTTGCTATTCATATGGTTTAAGGTTTTCGTAATCTCAAAATTGTAATTGCACGTGTTACTATAAGTTGACTAATTAATAATTAATTTTATTTCCCTAGAGAGAACATCATGATGGATTTGATGGTTCTTCCAGAAAATCAAATTGTTGAATTAAAAATTAACCTTTAATTTTTTATCCTAACAACAGCAATAATAATGTCGTTATTATTATCAATTGAATAAATATTTGTATCTTAAAACCATTACAATAATCTCTCGATTTCTCATATTCGAGAGATTAATAGCGAATTAAAACAAATTTTAAATTTTAAGAGCATAACTGAAAATTAACAGTTAACTTTCAAACCTTTCTTTTTTTTTTTTTTGACAAGAGTAGGTCTCTTGTGAGACGGTCTCACGAATCTTTATCTGTGAGACGGGTCAATCCTACTGATATTCACAATAAAAAATAATACTCTTAGCATAAAAAGTAATATTTTTTCATGGATGAGAGATCTGTCTCACAAAATATGACCTGTGATACCGTCTTATTCAATTTTTTGTCTTTTTGTAAATGTTAGATGTGATTGGTGTTTTTTGGAATTTTTTTTTGTGATTTATACATTCAAATAACTAAATCTTTATATCTCCGAATTGTTTTAGTTTAACAAATATCAAAGAGCCGGCTCACCTAACGTATCTAACACATCGTAAATAAAAAAAAAAATAACAATTATCCCACCATTTAGTGATAATATAAATATATAATAACAATAACCTAATGTCAAAACTAAGAAAATAAATATCAAATAAATATATGAATGTAGAAAAATAGTATTCTTGATTTACTACGTAATAAAAATCAATGTACGTCCCAAAAAAAGTAATTTAAAATATTAAAAATTCGCGTATTTATTAGTTTTAACGGAAACTCTTGTTCGATGTCTCATAATAAATAATATATAAAGATCCAAAATTATGACAAGAAATGTGGCTATTAAGACAACACGTCGTGAAGATAAAAGTCAGATGCAATTTTGTTTTTGTTTTTTGTTTTAAATAAAATATTTAACCTTTTTGGCAAACAATAATTTGTGGAGTGGATATCATGTGAGACTGTTTCACGGATCTTAATCTGTGAGACGGGCAGAGACGGATCTATGTTAGGGCTGTACTGGGCTGTAGCCCGCCCATTTTTTTTATTTAGCGACGGTTTTAGCGACGGTTTTGTGAAAACCGTCGCTACTTTTGCGACGGTTTTATTAAACCTGTCGCCGATGGGGATCGGCGACAGTTTTATCAAACACCGGCGCAAATATTAGCGACGGTTATTGCTAAAACCGTCGCTAAATTATTAAAAAATAAAAAAAAAGTGGATCGGCGGTTTTAATTAGCGACGGTTTATTCAATAGAACATCATTACCACTTTGATGTTTTTAATGCAGCAATAGATTTCATTTTGATGGAGTTAAATACTCGGTTCAATGAGTAATCGGTGAAACTTCTTTCTCTTAGTATAGCTTTAGATCCTAAAAATTCATTTGACTCATTTAACAGTGATGATATTTGCAAGCTTGCGAAGAAGTTTTATCCTGGAGATTTCACAGATCAAGAAATTGTTGTTTTGAAGTATGAATTGATACATTTATAAACTCGATGTGATGCATAATTTAAAGGTTTCTACACTTGTTGAGTTGTGTCAGCAATTGACCGAGAGTGGACGGTCAAGTGTTTATGTTATGTTGACTAGATTGATTCATCTTGTTTTGACATTATCTGTGTCTACTGCCACTATTGAACGGGCTTTTTCAGCAATGAAGCATGTGAAGACGGAACTTCGCAATAAAATGGAGGATGACTTTCTTGCCGATTGTTTGACACTCTATATTGAACGAGATTTAGCTAAACATATTGATGTAAATTCTATTATTGATGAATTTTATGTTTTAAAATCACGTAAGGCACAACTTCGTTGAACGATATGATGTACTTTTTTTTAAATAATATATAACTTATCATATTGAGTTCAAGCCCACCCCAACTCTTATTCCTGGATCCGTCCCTGGAGACGGGTCAACTTTACTCATATTCAAAATAAAAAGTTATACTCTTAGCATAAAAAGTAATATTTTTTTATGGATGACCCAAATAAAAATACTTCTCACAAAATACGACCCGTGAGAACGTCTCACACAAGTTTTTGCCTAATTTGTGATACTTGAGGAGAATCAGAAATGCAAATTAAATATTATATTTTTTGCGAGAAGCAAATTCTAAAAGGCAAAAACTCGTGTGAGAGAGTCTCACAGATCGAATTTGTGAGACGGATCTCTTATTTGGTCATCCATGAAAAAATATTATTTTTTATGCTTAGAGTATTACTTTTTATTGTGAATATGGGTAGGGTTGACCCGTCGCACAGATTAGTATCTGTGAGACGGTCTCACATGAGACTCACTCATTCTAAAATAACATTGGCAAAAACTTGTGTGAGACGGTCTCACGGGTAGTATTTGTGAGACGAATCTCTTATTTGGGTCATCCATGAAAAAGTATTACCTTTTATACTAAGAGTATTACTTTTTATTGTGAATGTGGGTAGGGTTGACCCGTCTCACATATTATGATCCGTGAGACAGTCTCACATGAAACCCACTCAATAACATTTCATTAAACACGTTGAAACCCATTCAAATTGGTTGAACATAAAAATGTTTGCATTCGAAAAAAAAAACATAAGACGGAATTTGGAAAGTTAATCGGATCTACGTCTCTTTCGTTTTAATCAACGGCTTTATTCTCTTACAGATAATAAATCGAATGAAAAACACATATTTTAATTTTATTGGATTTGAAAATAATTTTTTTTATCTTTTTTAAAAAAACAATCTATAACTTTATATTTTTATGTGGTTGGGCTAATTAAGACATATTTTTAAAAAAAAAAAATTGAAAATAATAGATTGCTTATTCTAATTTCTAACCATCTCTATAACATAAAATAAAACATAAATAAAACTAATTCAAGATGAGAGAATTGTCCAAGATTATATATATAAGTCTTAGATATTTTATTCAATCGATGTGAGACAACTAACACCCCCTCACGTCCATAAGTGAACATCTAGAGCACAGTCTAACACATAACTATAGAACATCTCTGATATCATGTTAATATTGGAATTTGGACATAACTCAAATTCAAAAGTTAGCTTAAGATGGGAGGATTGAGTATTTTGCGCTATCATGTTGGTATTTTGAGCTTATCTCTCTCATATATACTCAAAATTGAGTGATTTTTAATTTTTTGGTAAGTTAAGAGAAAATTATACAACTTTCATGTTCTTTATTTTTCCCATAAATAAATGAATCAAAAATTATAATCAATATACGAGAGCAGCTAGAATTAGCCCAACTCTAGCCGCAGTCGGATCAGACCAACTCTAGCCGCATCTAGACTTGGACCAACTTTAAGAGTAGCAGACAAGACCAACTCCCGCCGCTTCAACATAAAATCAGCTCGATATTAAAAAATATCCAACAACAACTCGAATATGACTATTTTAATATCAGAAACATACATAATATTTCCAAATAATCATATTCTTGTTTCAAACGTTCATATCATTATTGGAAGTTATAAATTTAATACTTTGAAGATCAAACAATGAGCTTTTGATGGAGATTTAAAGTATGGATAGATTATACAAATAAAACAAGCTAGAATGAGATCAAATCCAAAAAAGTGTGTGAGAATACATTTGAGAAACATACACAATAATTGATTAAATCTTCACAAACACGGTCACTCAAACATATACACGAGAGTTGATTTTCAAATTATCGATGAGTGATGATCTTTACTCAAAGACATGAAAGATTTTATTTGTAGTCTTGATAACATTATGTTGATTGTGAGGTTGTGGCCTACGATAGAAAATGTGCTGGAAGTTTCAATAATTGCATTTAATTATTGTTGAAGTATTTTATGTGTTATACCAAAATGTTACATACAAAGTGTTGAAATATTTCAATTAAAATATTTTATACATTCAAATCACATATATTTTAATATTTTACAAAATGCTTAATTGGTCTTAAGAGAGATTACTTTGAATTTCTATTTCTTGTTTATAAAATCAAACTAGATTCAATTCTCGATGATCAAATCACTTTTGAACATTAAAAAACGAGATATTATAGCTCAAATTTTGCAACCTATAAACTTTTTTTTTTTTTTGGATCCCAACACTTTTTTAGTTTAATCAATTTATTTTTTTCTATATTTTAGAAATTTATTAGGCAGATATAGCACAAGCTAATCAACATTCTAGAAGATATAATAAAAAAATATCATAATTTTATATATTATATAATAATATTCCAATTTTGTTCTTATAATACTAAATTTTAAACTCTTGACTTCTCTCAAATTTAAATTTTACTTAAAGATTATATTTCGATGGGAAGATTTTGATTTGAAAATATATTTGAATGAAGTATTCGAAATACTCTCATGTTTAAATGAATTTCAAATCCACCATAAATGACAAAAAAATAAATTGTTAAGATTTGAAATTCATTTTTAACTGAATTTACTCAAACAAACAAATGAATTATTATTTATTTGAAATCATCAACCATAAATTAATCAATCAAAATATAATTTTGAGTTTTTTTTATATAAAAAATTTACCAGATTTACATCTGGGATCCAAAAATGGCGTTTCATTTATTACAAGCTAAAAGTTGGAACAATCACTGCTATACAAAATTTGCAGTCTACACATTTATGAATGCATCCCCAAGGATGACCCAAAGCAAGTTTGTGTTGAGTTTGGCCAAACTCGTCTCATTTTCTAGACCCATTTCGTACCGCAGCAAAACTCGACGGATCCAATCCAGGTTAGAACAGTTATTTTTTTAAAAAACTATAATTTTTTAAGATTCGTGAGACCGTCTCACAAAAGACCTAATCTTTTTCAAATTAGTCACCACTGGATTAAAAAAACTTTTAAAAATTAATAAATCATCAAATTTTATAACAATAATTTTTAAAGCAAAAAAAATATCACAAATTAAAATATATCAATCTATATTCAACTCATAAAAACAACATTCATAATACTCAATTTATTGCCATCCATAATCCAGAATGGATATTTCAATAAATATATGTGTATATATATATATATATATATATATATATATATACATACATGGAACGTGCTTCTAGAACATCGCACAAATGTCAAAGCACAACAGCTACACATACGCAAGAGCTAACAACGTTCATTTAATCTTCAGTGTCCAAATTTCCAATCAGTCGCGATATAATTATTACAAAACTGCTACCGCTAAATGCCATTTACCATTTCAAGATTTGATCAATGGGATATATGAACTCATCAAGAAAGTCATTATTCCATATTGGCTGTAGCCACCCCATTCTGACTCTTCTCTTCTCGTTTCCCTCCCTTTCCCAGTTTCTTGCAAAGTTCGCCGCCCCCTCTGGCTAGATCATTATTATTGCCACTGTTTGAGGAATTTGACATTTGAATATTCTGTCCTTTTTTCTTTCTTTCATTCCTTCTTGCTTGCAAGAAACATTGATGACGCGTCCTTTTCAAATTGCATCAAACCAAATTATAGGCAGGCCTGAAGACGAATTGTGATCCTCTTCTTCCCCACACTGGCTTTTGGGTTTCTTGTGTAGAGCTCAGCTTTAACCTTACATAATATTCAGTTGAGTATTATATATTTTGGGTACTCTTATTGTCCTGTTTCTTTGGGTCAACGAGATCTTTTTGTGATATTGTCGAGTTTTGGTTCAGGAATTCAGTAAATCACAGGATATTTAAGTGAAGCTTTCTTGGCTTTGGGTTGAGGTGTTTTTTTTCCTGATATTGGGTTGGAAGTTGTGTAATTTGATCGGCGGGGTTTTGGTTGGAACCACCATATTTCTGTCATCGGGTTTGTCATTTTCATCTGGATTTCCAGACTTTCGAGTTTAGTGGTTTTTGTTATATTTTTGTGATTTTTTTGGGGGTCATAATCTAGGTTTTTCGGATATAAATTTTACATCTTTTATTTGTGAGATACTGAAGGGGACTTTAAATCTTTGAATCATGGTGTTAGAGCAGGGCTCGTTGATGATTTAAACCTCAGAAACAAAGACCTTTCCTATTTCTTGTTTTTGTTGATATTTGAAACCAATTCTGCAAACCCCTAAACTTATTCTTAGATGGATTCAAAATCCCAGACTGAAATAAATGAGTATCCTCACCAAGCTCCTGACTTTATGCGAAATTCGTCTTCTCGACGAAGTATCTCTTCTATCCAGTCAAAAGCATCCGGTGGACGCTCTATCAGGGAGCTGAGCTCCAGTGAGCTAGACTTGAAGCCCATGAGACACGGGTCAAGGGGAGATTCCGAAGGGTTAAGCACCTCTTATAAAGAGATCAACGATGAGGATTCAAGATTTATCTATGTAAATGATCCTGAGAAAACAAATGAGAAGTTTAAATTTGCTGGGAACTCGATCAGGACAGGGAAATACTCTGTCATTACTTTCTTGCCCAGGAATTTGTTCGAGCAATTCCATAGAGTTGCTTACATATACTTTCTTGTGATTGCAATTCTCAATCAGCTTCCCCAGCTGGCAGTGTTTGGTAGGGAAGCTTCAATTCTGCCATTAGCGTTTGTGCTGTTAGTGACAGCTGTCAAGGATGCATACGAGGATTATAGGCGACACCGGTCAGACAAGATTGAGAATAACCGATTGGCCTTAGTGTATGCAAATGGACAGTTTGAGCAGAAAAAATGGAAGGATATAAGGACCGGCGAGATAATAAAGGTTTCAGGTAATGGAAGTATTCCTTGTGACATGGTACTGCTCTCTACGAGTGAGGCTACTGGAGTTGCTTACTTACAGACTACCAACTTAGACGGGGAGTCAAATTTGAAAACCCGGTATGCTAAGCAAGAAACACAGATGAAAAGACCTGGGGAGGGGAAGTTTACTGGGTTGATCAAATGTGAAAAACCAAATAGGAATATTTATGGTTTCCAAGCAAACATGGATATCGATGGAAAACGTATATCACTTGGGCCGTCGAATATAGTTTTACGGGGATGCGAGCTGAAGAATACGGATTGGGCGCTTGGAGTTGCGGTTTATGCCGGCAAAGAGACCAAAGCGATGCTCAACAACTCCGGAGCTCCATCCAAGAGAAGTAGTCTTGAGACACGAATGAACCGCGAGATAATATACCTTTCGATTTTTCTTGTTACTCTGTGCGCCATAGTGTGTATTCTTCAAGGTGTTTGGTTGAAAAACCACAAAGATGAGTTGGATCTAATGCAATTTTATCGAAAAAAGGACTACTCGGGATCTGAAGTTAAGGATTATAAATATGAAGGTTGGGGCTTGGAGATATTCTTTGCGTTGCTCATGTCAGTTATTGTGTTCCAAATTATGATTCCTATATCGTTGTACATATCCATGGAGCTTGTCCGTGTTGGCCAGGCTTATTTTATGATACGAGACGATAGGATGCTTGACACGTCATCGAATTCAAGATTTCAGTGTAGGGCTTTGAATATAAATGAAGATTTGGGACAGATAAAATATGTTTTCTCTGACAAAACTGGTACGCTCACAGAGAATAAGATGGAATTTCAGTGTGCAAGCATCGGGGGAGTAGACTACAGCAATGGGAATGCCAGTGGCGAAGGTGAAGATGAGAATGTAGGATATTCGGTTCAAGGTATAATAACTGCAATATCCTTTTTCTTTTTATTCCACAAGAAGGTTCTTTGTTATAATAATGCCAGTTATATGTCATGCTAACCCATTAGTTGTTCGTATTTATTTGGTTTTAGTGGAGGGGATATTTTTGAAGCCAAAGATGAAAGTAAATATTGATCCGGAACTCCTCAAACTATCAAAAAACAAACACACGTATGAGGGCAGGCATGTTCATGACTTTTTTGTGGCATTGGCGGCTTGTAACACCATCGTGCCTCTAACCATGGAGACATCTGATCCTTCAGTTAAGTTAATTGAATACCAAGGGGAGTCTCCTGATGAACAGGCATTAGTCTATGCTGCTGCATCTTATGGATTTATGCTTATTGAAAGAACTTCTGGGCACATAGTTATCGACATTCAAGGGGAAAGGCAAAGGTACCTCAAAATAACCTTCATTTGCATTAGTTGTTATTTTGTTATAATTTCTGTCTTATCAATACTAGTTGCTTCACTTAATTTGATCACAACACTATCCTTACTTTACAATCGGAGAAGCCTCGGTACACTGTCTTCGAAAATTATATAGAACATATGCATTATTTATGCTATGATCTCGCTCATCGCGAAGTTTCTATATGTTCATTAATAGAGTAATTTTAATATGGAGGAGGTTCGAATTGCTACCTTTAAGTAGATTAGTTCTTTGAATATATACTCTTTCTATAATACAATGAACATGGATCTGCTCTTGTACTTGTTACCTACCCCTTGGAATAACATATTTCTTAATGAAGGTTTGGTATTTGCCCTTTTCAATTTGAGAAGATTTTTCAGATAAATTGTGTTTCATGTTTTGCTTACTTCTCGATTTTTGTTTATAGCTCGTGGCTGTCTTTGCTATCAAATCTGTTGCGGAGAGCTTCATCTAGTATCACATATTTATTTGTTGAGTTTTATAGTTATGACTTTTTCTTGCAACTGTTTTGTCTGATTTTCTTTTGCATTTTATTATTATTATTTTGAACATTTGAAGCATATGTATTGATCATCTGAATTCTGATCAATTCATGCCGCAGGTTCAATGTCTTGGGTATGCATGAGTTTGACAGTGATCGGAAGAGGATGTCTGTAATATTAGGATCCCCCGATCAGACAGTTAAGGTGTTAGTAAAAGGTGCTGATTCATCCATGTTCAGCATCATAGATAAATCTGTGAACTCGAACATGATGAAATCTACTGAAGCTCATTTGCACTCGTATTCCTCGAGGGGCTTGAGAACACTTGTTATTGGATCACGGGATTTGTCTGCATCCGAGTTCGAACAATGGCATTCATCTTACGAGTTGGCAAGTACTGCCTTGATTGGGAGGGCAGCTTTACTTCGTAAAGTTGCCAACAATATTGAAAACCATCTTAGCATATTAGGTGCATCAGGGATCGAAGACAAATTGCAGCAAGGCGTGCCAGAAGCAATCGAGTCATTAAGAATGGCTGGTATCAAGGTGTGGGTTTTGACCGGAGACAAACAGGAAACAGCAATTTCTATTGGATACTCTTCTAAGCTCTTGACGAGTAATATGACTCGGATAGTGATCAACAACAATTCGAAAGACTCGTGTAGAAAGAGCTTAGAAGATGCCTTATTAATGTGTAAAAAGCTCAAAATCGGTTCTGATCCCAAACACAGGGGTTCTGGAGCTGGAGGAAATCAACTCGCTTTAATTATTGATGGGACGAGCCTTGTATATGTTCTGGATACTGAACTTGAAATACAGGTATGCATGCAGAGGCTACATCAAGTTCCCCCTCGATCTCTCTTTCTCTCTCCCTCTGCTATGTTATGCCAAAGTTCTTTAATTTATTTATTTTGACTTGTTTGCAGCTTTTTGAATTAGCAAGCAAATGTACTGTGGTTTTATGTTGTCGGGTGGCTCCATTGCAAAAGGCTGGAATTGTTGCCTTAATTAAAAATAGAACTGATGACATGACCCTTGCCATTGGTGATGGTGAGCATCATTATAACCTGACATAACGTGTTATGTCATTTTGCCGACTTGTGGGATGAATGTTTATAATTTTTTCTGTGTGTGCTTTTAGGTGCAAATGACGTTTCAATGATCCAAATGGCGGATGTGGGAATTGGGATTAGCGGACAGGAGGGTCGGCAAGCTGTCATGGCATCAGATTTTGCAATGGGTCAATTCAGGTTTCTTGTCCCGTTATTACTGGTACATGGACATTGGAATTATCAGCGGATGAGCTATATGATATTGTACAATTTCTACAGGAATGCTGTTTTTGTTTTCGTCTTATTCTGGTAAGTATGATTTACGTGGTTGAAGTTACTTATATTTCCTATACATTCTGTGTTATAAAGATCAAAGAGAATGATTATAATTGTTCAAACACCACATCCATGATCTCGATTCATGATTTTCGGTGAGCTTGAATGCTCAAAGAGCTAGCAGTTTTGAAGTTTATAATGCATTATTCAGTTAACTGTTTTTTTCAATTGCTCTTCTCATCTGATATTAAATATATATTTTAACCGATTCTTTTATAATATTTAATTGTTTTTTAAATTCATAATACAAGTGATTGGTGTTTTTGGTTGTCTTTTTTCCATCATAGAAGCATTAGTAACAGGATATCTATGGTTGTGATGCTCATGCTGCTGCCTGTTTTTGTTTCTGTTTTGACTTTTAATGGAGATAAGTACCTCAATTATTAGATTATTGAAAATAATGAAGTTAAATACATGGATACAGTTTGAATCGTATACCGAAACTATTAGGATAGAAGTAGACAGATTTAAGGCTGGAAAAATATCATAGTTGAGGATTTGGTGTAACTCTGCGTCTAGCTAAGGCTGCAGCTTGATAGTTGCTGCTAGTTCTTTGTATGTTATAATACCTTATTCTCACTAGCCTTGCTTGGCAGTGAGTACGCTCACGGCCTTGCACCTTGTGTCTTTAAAAAACTGACACGTTCTCCCCATGTTTCTCCCAGGTATGTGCTCTTCACAGGTTTCACTTTGACGACTGCCATTACTGATTGGAGCAGTATGTTATATTCGATAATATACACAGCTTTGCCCACAATAATTGTGGGAATTCTTGACAAAGATTTAAGTAGAACCACTCTGTTGAAGTATCCTCAACTTTACGGGGCTGGACAAAGACGAGAAA